>NC_088791.1:45007639-45612282 GCF_011386835.1 Chrysemys picta bellii | reverse complement strand
TTTCAACAAACTTCTTATTTTGAAAAGTTTAAAAAGAGTTGAAATTGTCCTGTTTCAACATTTTCAAAATGCAAATGTTCATTTTTATGGTTGAAATGACTTTGTTTAGAAATTTAATTTATAGTCATAAAATGTAATAAATAAAAAGAAAATAAAAAATGTTTGAAATCAAACCGAAACATTTTAATTGAGCAAATTCAAACTTTTTGGGGGGGAATTTTGGTTTGTGAAAATTTTTGAAATTTTGACTTTTGTTACAGTTTGGGACAAGAACACATTTTGAAATGTTGACAATTCTCACATGATGGGAAAACCACTTCCTGCCTAGCTCTAGTCAATAGAGTCTCACTGACACCAGTGGGGTTTGGCTTAAATTCAGATTGAGGAAACAAATCATAGAATCATAGAATATCAGGGTTGGAAGGGACCTCAGGAGGTCATCTAGTCCAACCCCCTGCTCAAAGCAAGACCAATTCCCAACTAAATCATCCCAGTCAGGGCTTTGTCAAGCCGGGCCTTAAAAACCTCCAAGAAAGGAGATTCCACCACCTCCCTAGGTAACGCATTCCAGTGCTTCTCCACCCTCCTAGTGAAATAGTGTTTCTAATATCCAACCTAGACATCCCCCACTGCAACTTGAGACCATTGCTCCTTGTTCTGTCATCTACCACCACTGAGAGCAGCCGAGCTCCATCGTCTTTGGAACCCCCCTTCAGGTAGTTGAAAGCAGCTATCAAATCCCCCCTCATTCTTCTCTTCTGGAGACTAAACAATCCCAGTTCCCTCAGCCTCTCCTCATAAGTCATGTGCTCCAGACCCCTAATCATTTTTGTTGCCCTCCGCTGGACTCTTTCCAATTTTTCCACATCCTTCTTGTAGTGTGGGGCCCAAAACTGGACACAGTATTCCAGATGAGGCCTCACCAATGTCGAATAAAGGGGAACGATCACGTTCCTCGATCTGCTGGCAATGCCCCTACTTATACAGCCCAAAATGCTGTTAGCCTTCTTGGCAACAAGAGCACACTGTTGACTCATATCCAGCTTCTCGTCCACTGTAACCCCTAGGTCCTTTTCTGCAGAACTGCTACCTAGCCATTCAGTCCCTAGTCTGTAGCAGTGCATAGGATTCTTCCATCCTAAGTGCAGGACTCTGCACTTGTCCTTGTTGAACCTCATCAGGTTTTTTTTGGCCCAATCCTCTAATTTGTCTAGGTCCCTCTATATCCGATCCCTACCCTCCAGTGTATCTACCACGCCTCCCAGTTTAGTGTCATCTGCAAACTTGCTGAGAGTGCAGTCCACACCATCCTCCAGATTATTAATAAAGATATTAAACAAAACCGGCCCCAGGACCGACCCTTGGGGCACTCTGCTTGAAACCGGCTGCCAACTAGACATGGAGCCATTGATCACTACCCGTTGAGCCCGACGATCTAGCTAGCTTTCTATCCACCTTACAGTCCATTCATCCAGCCCATACTTCTTAACTTGGCGGCAAGAATACTGTGGGAGACCGTATCAAAAGCTTTGCTAAAGACAAGGAATAACACATCTACTGATTTCCCCTCATCCACAGAGCCAGTTATCTCGTCACAGAAGGCAATTAGGTTAGTCAGGCATGACTTCCCCTTGGTGAATCCATGCTAACTGTTCCTGATCACTTTCCTCTCCTCTAAGTGTTTCATAATTGATTCCTTGAGGACCTGCTTCATGATTTTTCCAGGGACTGAGGTGAGGCTGACTGGCCTGTAGTTCCCTGGATCCTCCTCCTTCCCTTTTTTAAAGATGGGCACTACATTAGCCTTTTTCCAGTCATCTGGGACCTCCCCCGATCGCCATGAGTTTTCAAAGATAATGGCCAATGGCTCTGCAATCACATTCGCCAACTCCTTTAGCACCCTCGGATGCAGCGCATCTGGCCCCATGGACTTGTGCTCGTCCAGTTTTTCTAAATAGTCCCAAACCACTTCTTTCTCAACAGAGGGCTGGTCACCTTCTCCCCATACTGTGCTGCCCAGTGCAGCAGTCTGGGTGCTGACCTTGTTTGTGAAGACAGAGGCAAAAAAATCATTGAGTACATTAGCTTTTTTCCACATCCTCGGTCATTAAGTTGCCTCCCTCATTCAGTAAGGGGCCCACACTTTCCTTGACTTTCTTCTTGTTGCTAACATATCTGAAGAAACCCTTCTCCTACTCTTAACATCTCTTGCTAGCTGCCACTCCAAGTGTGATTTGGCCTTCCCGATTTCACTCCTGCATGCCTGAGCAATATTTTTATACTCCTCCCTGGTCAAACAGACTATTTAAAGCAAAAGTGTTTTGTAAGTCTGTGAACAAAAATGTTCATATGAAGAACTGATAACGATAGTGAAAAGGGTTTCTATTTTCTATTGCATCAAAGAATCAAAGGGACTAAGAATGATGCTAGATTTTCAGAAATCTGAGACGTGCATCAGGAAAAGCTTGGTAAAAACGTGGCTTTTAATCACAACTTTAATGTCCATAAGTTTTGCAAATATCTGTCTGACCATACTCATATGCTTGTGGGCCCTACTCTGCAAAGTGGTGAGAAAACCTGTGAGGTTCTGAGCATCCACAACTCATTAGGCTTTCAGTGGGAGTTGAAGGCATTCAGTATCTCCTGGGAGAGCTCAACACCTTGCAGAATCAAGTCCTGATCCAAAGCCCTTTGGAGTCAGCCAGAGTCTTTCCTTGGACTCCACTGGGCTTTGAATCAGGCCCCTATATGAACATGGCTGCCAGGATGATGACTAGTACAGCTTTGACTATTTGGGTTGTCAGAAGCCCAAGAGTTTTAACCAAACTCTTCAAAGTAGTGGTAGCACAGCTGAGATCTCTATTGATAATATCGATCTCTGTCAGTTTAGGTGACAGCATCATTCACAGATTTAGTATGGAAGGCAACCAACAGAGCTCTGTTATCTCTGCTGAAGCACAGTTTATCATCAGTGGTAAAAAATTCACAATTCACAAAAAGATTCCAATTCACAATATAACAGACTGTCTCTGCAAATTACCAAGAGGAGGTGGTTCATCGTGGCCAGCAAGTAACACAATCTCTCTTTTGGTAACTTAGGTAATTTAGTCATATATGGGACTCTTTCAGGGTGCCTCACAAAAATTGGTAATAAGGGACACCAGATGGGAAGCACTCAAACTTCATGACTGCACAAAAATGATGGGTGGAGGAAGAGAAAAACATCAAAAATAAATTCTTTCCTAAGCTTAGAGCCGTCTAGTTAACTCACCTGAACTTTCAGGGGTCCTTGAAAGGACATCACATGATAATACAATCAGACAACATCACAGCTATAAGCCTGGTCTATACACACTTTTTTTTAACTAGTGCTGGTTAGGGGTGTGATTATTTTTAAAACAAGATAGTTATACTAGTACAATACCAGTATGAAAGTAGTTATATCAATATAAAGGTGCCTTATACTGGTATATCTTATTTTCCTTCCCATATGGGATTAGCTATAAAGCATCTTTATACAGATATAACTGCATCCACACTAAGGAGTTGTACTACTTTAAGTATACCGGTATACTATACTTTTATGTGTAGATAGGCCTATAGGTTATATAAACAGACACATAGGACCAAACGTTTGGTTCACCATCAGGGTCAATCAAGTAATCGATGAGCAGAAAATATAGAATTCTAAGATCTGTACATATCAAAGGCACTTAGAATTGTATGAACTGATAAGCTTTCTTTTGTTTCTGCAAAATGGGAAATGACTGCCTAGGAAGAAGTACTGTGGAAAGGGATCTGGGGGGTCATAGTGGACCGCAAGCTAAATATGTGTCAACAGTGTAACGCTGTTGCAAAAAAAGCAAACATCATTCTGGGATGTATTAGCAGGTGTGTTTTAAGCAAGACACGAGAAGTAATTCTTCCACTCTACTCAGTGCTGATTAGGCCTCAGCTGGAGTTTTGTGTCCAGTTCTGAGCGCCACATTTCAGGAAAGATGTAGGCAAATTGGAGAGAATCCAGAGAAGATCGACAAACATGATTGAAGGTCTAGAAAACATGACCTATGAGGGAAGATTGAAAACATTGGGTTTGTTTAGTCTGAAAAAGAGAAGACTAGGGGGAACATAATAACAGTTTTCAAGTGCGGAAAAGGTTGTTACAAGAAGAAGGGAGAAAAAAAATGTGTTTTTTTTTAAATCTCTGAGGATAGGGCAAGAAGCAATGGGTTTAAATTGCAGCAAGGGAGGTTTAGGTTGGACATTAGGAAAAACTTCCTGTCAGGGTGGTTAAGCACTGGAATAAATTGCCTAGGGAGGTTGTGGAATCTCCATCATTGGAGATTTTTAAGAGCAGGTTAGACAAACACTTGTCTAGGTAATATTAGTCCTGCATGAGTGCAGGGGACTGGACTAGATGACCTCTCAAAGTCTCTTCCAGTCCTATGATTCTATGATTAAGATCACTGTGGTTGTGAAAAGGATCCTATTTTTTTATCCCACTCCCCATTAAGAATGGCCACTATTTTAAGAATCTGTTTTGTGACAAATTCATATATTAAAATAATAAATTAATAGAGATATCCCATCTCCTAGAACTGGAAGGGACCTTGAAAGTCATTGAGTCCAGCCCCCTGCCTTCACTAGGAGGACCAAGTACTGATTTTGCCCCAGATCCCCAAGTGGCCCCCTCAAGGGCTGAACTCACGACCCTGGGTTTAGCAGGCCAATGCTCAAACCACTGAGCTATCCCTCCCCCCCATATTGGTATGTCTACAGAATTTTTGATCTGAGAGAATGAAAAATCTCCAGTGCTCTGGAAATCACGGAAGAAGAGCTGACAGGCTGTAGTTTTTATTTACAAATCATGACATTTTGCAGCATTATAAATGCAGATAAATTACATCAGTGACCAGGCTCTGCATATTAACAATTAGTTTGTGAGAGTAAAAGACTTGATTATTAGAAACTAACCATATAATATATGCCTAAATGAGTGTTACAAACCAACACAAAGCAGCTACCTGAACTGTGGTCATATTCATCCTGGCATTTTCCATTGACTAATTTTTTTTTTATTTGTGGCGATTATTTTCTTAATAATGGTTTCACAGATGGGAAATCTGCCAACAGAAGATTCATATTGTCGTTTCCATGAAAGAGTTATTCTATACATCTTACTTCCCTTCTTTCATGCCAAAGAAAAACGCACACACACAGAACCCCCCCCCCCCATACACAGACAAATAAAATTTCTTTCATCATTTTTCCTGCATCACAGATTTCAGAAAGAAAAAATATGGTATGGGATAGATTCTAGGAAAGTATTAGGGATTTACCCTCAAATGAACACAGGACATTTGCAAATCTACAGATTTATTTAAAAACACTGAGGAGTAAACCTCTACCTCGATATAATGCTGTCCTCGGGAGCCAAAAAATCTTACCGCATTTTAGGTGAAACTGCATTATATTGAACTTGCTTTGATCCACCGGAGTGCGCGGCCCTGCTCCTCTGGAGCACTGCTTTACCGCGTTATATCCGAATTCGTGTTATATCAGGTCGCGTTATATTGAGGTAGCGGTGTACTTGTGGCACCTTATAGACTAACAAATTTATTTGGACATAAGCTTTCGTGAGCTAAAACTCACTTCATCAGATGCATGGAGTGGAAAATACAGTAGGAAGATATATATAACAGAACATGAAAAGATGGGCGTTGCCTTACTAAGTGGGGGGTCGAGTCAATTCAATTAAAGTGGGGTATTATCAACAGGATGAAAAATCACTTTTGTAGTGGTAATCAAGGTGGCTCATTTCAAACAGTTAACAAGGTGTGAGTAACAGTGTGGGCAAATTAGCATGGGGAAATTAGTTTTTTTTAGTTCTTTTAGTGACCCATCCACTCCCATCAGGAACAGTATCCCCAATAATGTCACGGCAAACCTTGTGGCTGAACTTTGTGACTTTGTCCTCACCCACAACTATTTCACATTTGGGGACAATGTATACCTTCAAGTCAGCGGCACTGCTATGGGTACCCGCATGGCCCCACAGTATGCCAACATTTTTATGGCTGACTTAGAACAACGCTTCCTCAGCTCTCGTCCCCTAATGCCCCTACTCTACTTGTGCTACACTGATGACATCTTCATCATTTGGACCCATGAGAAAGAGGCCCTTGAGGAATTCCACCAGGATTTCAATAATTTTCCACCCCACCATCAACCTCAGCTTGGACCAGTCCACATAAGAGATCTACTTCCTGGTGTCAGAGAAAAACAGAGTTCTCACTTTTCTGGCTGGGTGCAGCAAATCAGATACTTTATTATCTCTAGCAATTGCGTGGAGGGAGAGAGCTGAACAGGTCTCTCTACAGGTAAACAATTACAGCAAGCATCTATACCTTTGTTACAGACGATAATGAGCAACAGCTGCATTTTGATTATACATAGGTCATCCTGATATCTTATTTTTCTCACTTATTTAGACTCTAGTCTACATTCCATATTATCTACACAAGGTCACAACAACTTCTCACACAGTTCTTTCCCACTCGCCTCACGCAATCCTCGCTTCTACAAATCTTGCGTTATTAGGGTTACAGTTAGCCTGACTCTTGCTAACAGAAGAGACTGTTTGCATTGAACCCCCCTTCCAATCCCTGTCAGGCCTTGCTCTACTTCCACACTGGACACTGCAGTGCTAATTAGCTATGGTCACATAAACACCACCCCATACTTGAAACCTACTGACTGCTATACTTACCTACATGCCTCCAGCTTTCATCCAGACCACATCACATGAGCCATTGTCTACAGCCAAGTTCTAAGATACAACCGCATTTGCTCCTAATCCCTCAGACAGAGACAAACCTACAGGATATCTATCAAGTGTTCTTAAAACTACAGTACCCACCTGCTGAAGTGAAGAAACAGATTGACAGAGCCGGAAGTGTACCAAGAAGTCACCTACTACAGGACAGGCCCAACAAAGAAGGTAACAGAACACCACTAGCCGTCACCTTTAGCCCCCAACTAAAACCTCTCTAGTGCATCATCAAGGATTTACAAGCTATCCTGAAGGACGATCCCTCACTCTCACAGACCTTGAGAGACAGGCCAGTCCTCGCTTACAGACAGCCCCTCAACCTGAAGCAAATACTCACCAGCAACACACCACACAACAAAAACACTAACCAAGGAACCTATCCCTGCAACAAACCCCGTTGCCAACTCTGACCACATATCTATTCAAGGGACACTATCATAGGACCTAACCACATCAGTCACACCATCAGGAGCTCGTTCACCTGCACATCTACCAATGTGAAATATGCCATCATGTGTCAGCAATGCTCCTCTGCCATGTATATTGGCAAAACTGGACAGTCTCTACGCAAAAGAATAAATGGACACAAATCAGACGTCAAGAATTATAACATTCAAAAACCAGTCGGAGAACGCTTCAACCTCCCTGGACACTCAATAACAGACTTAAAAGTGGCAATTCTTCAACAAAAAAACTTCAAAAACAGACTCCAATGAGAAACTGCGGAACTGGAATTAATTTTCAAACTGGACACCATCAAATTAGGCCTGAATAAAGGCTGGGAGTGTATGGGTCACTACAAGAACTAAAAGAAAAACTAATTTCCCCATGCTCATTTTCCCCTACTGTTACTTATACCTTCTTGTTAACTGTTTGAAATGAGCCACCCTGATTATCACTACAAAAGTGATTTTTCATCCTGTTGATAGGGTGACCAGACGTCCCGATTTTATCGGGACAGTCCCGATATTTCCTTCTTTGTCCCGCGTCCCGACCGATGTTCGGTCGGGACACTGGACAAAAAAGCAAATTTGCCCTCCGCTCCGGCGCTCACGCCCCCCCAACCCCGACTCCGCCCCCTCCTTCCCCCATTGTATCTCTCAATGGAGGGAGGAGGTTAGGAGGAGGGTCGGGCAACTACTAGGAGTCTGGGAGGGGAAGGGAAAGTTGCCGCGGCCCCGCCGGGAAGGAGCCGCTGGAGCGCAGCCGAGCGGGAGAGGCGCGGGGCTCCCTGCCGGCGGCGGGACGCGCCGCATGTGCCCACGGCGGGCTGGGGAGCGGGAGGCTCTGCAGGGCTGGGAAAAGCCCTGGCTCCTGCCCGTTGCCCAGCCTGGAGCCCCGGGGAGCCCCTCAGGAGACCGGCCGCTGCTGTGGAGGCAGCAGCCGGGGCTGGCTCTGGCCCGGGTGGGCAGCGTGGGCCGCCGGAGACACGCGGCGAAGAGAGGCTGCGGGGGCGAGACTTGTCCCAGGCAGGGAGGCCGGCGGACAGGGGTGAGGGGCCAGCCGGGGTCCCCATAAACTTCCCCGCCGCTGCCAGGGAGCCCCGCGCCTCTCTTGCTTGGCTGCGCTCCAGCGGCTCGCCCCGCCTGGAAGGAGCCGCTGGAGCGCAGCCGAGCGGGAGAGGCGCGGGGCTCCCTGCCGGCAGCGGGACGCGCCGCATGTGCCCACGGCGGGCTGGGGGGCAGGAGGCTCTGCAGGGCTGGGAAAAGCCCTGGCTCCTGCCCGTTGCCCAGCCTGGAGCCCCTCAGGTGACCGGCCGCTGCTGTGGCTCGGCTGTGCCAGCCCTGGCCCCTTGCACGCCCGCGCCGCGGCCAGCCCCGGACTTTGCTTCTTGTCCCCCCCCCTGCCCTCTTTATCCCTAGCCCCTTCTGCATCGGGGCCAGCTTTTGCCCTGGGGTGGGCAGCACGTGCGTCCGGCGCGGCTGGGGCCTGCTAATGCCCCCCGCCCCTGCGAAACTGGTTTTTTTTTTTTTTTTGCTCCGCCGCCATTTTTTTTGCTCCTCCCCCCCCCCCCCCCCCCCCGCGTCCCGATATTTCATCCCTGTGATCTGGTCACCCTACCTGTTGATAATAGCCCACTTTAACTGAATTGTCTCGACCCCCCCCCCCAATTGGTAAGGCAATTCCCATCTTTTCATATTCTGTTATATATATCTTCCTACTGTATTTTAAACTCCATGCATCTGATGAAGTGGGTTTTAGCCCACGAAAGCTTATGCACAAATAAATGTGTTAGTCTGTAAGGTGCCACAAGTACTCCTCAGTGTTTTTGCTGATACAGACTAACATGGCTACCACTCTGAAACCTACAGATTTACTTGTATTTCATCCAGTTTTTTAGATTTAAAGATCTGAGTCCAGTCTGCATAATAACGTAATGCAGCTTAATTCTTCATAACTATTGCTTATTTCCCTTTCCAAAATATCTTGCATAAGATTATTTCTTCTAGCCATAATGTCTGATCAACAAGACAAATGCTGTGCTCTATCCGCTCAGGAGGTTGCCTAAGAACTTTAATGTGATCATCCATGTACTGGTTGATAGTCACAACACATTTATGTATTAGATCTGCAATAATCTGGATATACATCTTTAAGGAGAAGGGCACTCCCTGCAGTGATTTCTCTAAAAAAATGTTGGGATGTTAGTGTAAGAATATTTTTTCCTACTAAAAGAATAGTAGGAGGGAAAACATACACAGGAATGAAATTACCTATCACTTACACTTAAACAATGCAGAGTACAAGTGAACTGATATACTAAGAAGTGAAATAGTACCAGATTGGGGTGGGGGGGGGGAGGCTCCAAAGGGCCCTAGAGACCTAATAAAATGAATCAAGAGAATGTACGAAACTTCAAGATAAGACATCATATGGTGAACAAGACAACATATTATGGGGAAAAGCTGCTAGAGACTTTAGGGGAGTGGTGCTTATTGCAAGTGAGAAACATATGTATTGATAATTTTTTCTCCCTTTCTAATTTTACAAATAATTCCATGATAATTACTTGTACTTTCTTATGGATATGGCACAAAAAAGATATAAAAAGGGTGAAGTTAATTATTTCAACCAGCATTTAGAGTCTGATGCAAAGTCCATTGGAATCAATGCAAAGACGCATTTACTTCAACGGGATTTGGATCAGGCCTCCAGTTACATTTTAAAATATAAACTAATATTTTTACGTCATTAGTTCATGGCTTTCAAAGAAATCATTCTCGTGGGAATTTGTGGTGTTACATTTCTCCCACATGAAACCCACAACTCATAGTTTTGAACTGCCTTCCTTATCATAGAAGAAGGCAACCTGCTGGAGATGCATTGGTAGAAATGTTAATAATATAATGTATATAAAAACAGTTAAGAGTCTTTCTTTTGATCAATATTAAGTGCATCAAGGAAAGCTTTATCTGGTTTATGTAATCCACTTCAAAACCTATGTCTTGTCCATCGGATTGGAACATATCAATGTGTAAAAAATGCAATTACTCTTCAGGATTGAGGCAAGCTCTAATAGTTAGTTGCTGTGCAAGCTTCTGAGACTAGATACCATGACGATTTTGTAGGCCGTCTTATTAACAAATTGTAGCTCTGCAGCATACACTGCTTTACTTATTTATTGAAGAGATAATAAGAAATAACTGGTTTCTTTGTGAAGTCATAAATAATATGACAGAAGGATATTAAGTGCACTGAAATGTGACAGAGAAGCTAAAAACTTGTGAGGTTGAGTATTTTATGGTGTCAGTTCTTTTTTTACTAGTATATGAAAAACAAACAGATATGTTCTAGCTGTTTTTGTGAACAATTATCAGTTTAGTGTACTAGCTACTGAAATATGGATGTCTTAAATTATGAATTAAACTTAGTCTTGCTATTTTTTTTTAGTAATTTAAAAAAATTTAACCAAAGAGGAAATCTTACTTTTTTTGCTTCTTCTGATCTTTTCCGTATTTGGGATACACAGAAAGTCTTGGTCTATGTCTTTGTTGTTATATGTTCACTCTGTGGTTGTTTCATTTTCAGTGTGAGTTTTCTCTCTCCCTCTCCACTCACACACACATAAACACACGCACACACATTGCATTATGTTATTTCATTGTCTTACAAATGTAGTTGAAATGAATCTCTGTTTTTCTCTTTTCCCTGCTATTTTTTTTCTTTGTATGTGAGAAAGCCAAAGAAGGTTGTTATGAAGGTTTGTTGTCACCGGAATCTCTTGTGAGTTTCACAATGTTGGGTCAGTTTCTAAGAGAGCACTGTCTTTCATGCTCGCAAGTCTCACTCTACTGGCTGGGTGACAGTTCCATTGTTCCTGATAATGTAGATATCCTAGGAGATCATGATCAGGAAGTAGTAGTCTGTCAGGTTGCTTGGGTCAGTCCTGTGAAAGACTTTGAATATCATGACTGAAACCTGGATTTGACTCTGGATTCAGAGAGAAACTAGTGCATAAAGTAGAGCTCGAGAACTATGTATTCTATTCAGGTTTTATATACTGTTACCATCACCATGGTGCCTGTGTGCTTGCTTTGTTAATATACTGCTAAATGTGGAACCAATTATTTACTTGCCCAAGTGGAGTTTTGTCAGGGTTGGTAACTTCAGCCCTAGCTAAAGACTAATATTATTTTCACTAATGTGATCACTGTGATTATGCAATTGTGAAGTCAGTCTTCTATTTTTTACGGTTTTTATAGCACCCACTACCAAAGTACCTAAGGACTAAGGTGCTCTTCTTAGTTCTAGTCTTTTTATTGAAGCAGTTCCAAGCATTAGATGATGAGCCTATTGCTGATCCCACTTACATCAGTTTTACAGCAGTGTAAATCCATTGACTTCAATAGCCACTCGTTTTACACCTGTATTAGAATAGAAAAAGGCCTCATATGTTATCACTTTTTAGTGCTATCAGCAAGGGGTCCTTCAGAATTCTTTTTGAGGTAGTTGGGTATGGGGACAAGGGTTCCAAGTATATTGATATATTTAATCAAATATTCAGTTTTTACTATATTTGCAGTATGTCAAACATCACATTGTATGCTGTTTACTATCGTAACTTAAAATTTCTCTTCTGTCACCCTGACTCAGACAGTTTTTCTACTGAAGTCGATGAGAATTTTGCCTGAGTCAGAAATGTAGGATTGGGCTTTCTATAGGCAAAACAGAAAATAGCTACACTATCTTCTATTGTGGGTCAGAGTGGAGTTTCACAGTGTTACAGATTGTACTGATGTTAGAAAAGATTGTATGAATGCCTTCCTGGTTGGATCCTGGAGATGTGTATCTCATGAGACTATCCCACTGAGAAAAAATGTTTAATTAATTTTCTCAGCGTGCTAAAACTCTATTCACAAACATTAGCTGAATTTTTTTGTTTAGGGAAAAAGAATATTCTGGCTTCAATAAGCTTTTTTATCTCAATTACAAATACAATCTAAAAACTGTAGGTATAAAACAGGAGCAGAAATGAGAAATTACTATCTAAACATGCTTTATAACTATCAAACTTCTAAAAGTGAAATGAATGCCTGTGGTTAGGTTTCTAAATCCTTTATGTAAGCACCTAAGTGACCTGATTTTCAAAAGTGCTGAGCACCCAGCAACTCCCATTGAAGCCTACTTTTGAAAAAGTTGGTCAAGTTAAAAGTGACTACTTATTGTACTAGTCTGTAGTAAGAAAACTGCATCATTTCCTGTGAGGTTCTGTTATTTTCTTGATTAAGACATGATGAAGTGGGGTTCACAGGATTCAATACTGGACTAAATGCACTAAATCAAGGGAATGAATTTCAACTGTGAAAGCTGGTGTTTCACCTTCAATCTTTCCTAAATGTGACAAGCCACTAGATTATAACTCATTGCCTCCTAGAAAAACAAATTGCGGACACCTTTTTCATCCATGTCAGGGTGCTCGAAAATACCTGGTTGAAGTTAAAGACTTTCAATCTAACTTGTGGGTTACCATGTCAACGGGCATGATATCAGGAATGTAGGGAGAGGTTCCATTTGTTTTCATTCATAGGCATATACAGCTTGTCATCCTTTTCTTGGTTATGACCTTGATTGTTTTGAAGTGCTTAAGGAGGCAGTAGCATCCTAGCTTCTTGAATAGCTCTGATGCCCTCCCTTTAATTTCCTCCTAGCTGCGTCTCATGCACTGGCTCTTTAGCTGGTATGCATGGGAAGAGTCGGTATTTCAGAGCAAGGCTCAGTTGTACCTTATAGGCTCAGTCCTGAGTTTGGGGAGATACAGAGCTATGGTGTCTGAGCAGAATAGCTCTTGGAGCTCTGGAAGTGCAGAAGCAACACAGTTACTTCTACATACTTATATAAGGTGCAGTGTCGTACCTCTCAAACAGGGCTTGCCCTAGACCAAATAGTGTCCCCCCTCCATTTGTTCAACTTTTCAATACCTTATTTTTATTGCATTTGTAGCTCATTTCATGACTTTGATGCATGAATTGCATGCAGATTTATCCCTGTCATATAAGATGATAAATTTGCACACTAGGCTGTGTAAATGTGTATTTATTCATGCCAAATATAAACAAATAAAAATATACATTTTCTCTAAGCTTATAGACACTTTTTAATTTTAAGAATAACAGAGATGTACTAACATCAAGAAATTGAACTGTGCACCAACATTGGGTGGACCAGTATTAAACAGTGTTACCGTAACAGACTTAACCATAGTCCTTTAGTTCAAAAGGTCACTTTTCTCGCCTTTGCCCTCACGAACTGAAGGACTGCATAAGAGAGATTAAAAGACTAGCCAGTGGCATTTTAAAGCAATAAAATAGCAAGTGATGTCAGTCTCTCATTGGCCATAATCGATTGAAGATATGTTTTAATGATTCTGAGCTTCGAAAAGCTGTGCTCATCACTCACGACTGTGACTGATAGTGTGAGCAGAATCCTCAAAGCTATCCACACATGAGGAAAAGTGTCCTTCAGCTCTGCTCATGAATGAACTGGAGAACTTGGAGTGGAGAGTGCTTCCTGTGTTGCAAAATGTGATGGATAGTGTCTAATTTGACACAGAGGTCTTTATCATTGATGTCCGAACATTTTCCATGTGTCAGCATCTGGTGAATGTCCACAAAATAGTTAAAGATTGTTTTCCTGTCTGCTGGAAGCTTACTAGGGTCATACAAAACACTTCAGGTCTTTTTGTGGTGCTTCATTTGTCCAAATGGACACTCGAGCAGTGTCAGCTTTCATGGACACTTAAGCAGTGTCAACGAGTGAGCAAAAACCCTCCCTTTTGAATTTTTCTTCTGAGCTTCCCATCACCTCATCTTTACCCTTGTAACAAAACTATCTCTTCTTCTGATGAATACAAGTTTCCTTGAAGACAGGCTCAACTCCTAAGTTTTCTGCCATTTCTTTGGCAGCATTGATGGCATCTTCAAATCTGTTGTCTCTGTAGGTCACAGTGAGATCATGGTAGCTTTTCCTCAAAGTAATAGTGGTTGCGATGTCCATTGCCTGAGTTTGTAATGCCTTGCTTACAACATTTACTTGGAACAAGACGTATTGTGTCAAACCATAACTGAGACCAGAGATTTGAAGCCAGTGATCTGGTTTGCCAGGCTTTGCACCTCGTGTCTGATTCTGACCTCAGCTTTACTCAACTGCATCAATTCCATTAGGGAATCGTAAACCTCATCACTTGGTACCTCACTGGCCTTATGCTATCAATGGGCTGTCCCAGCGAGTATCGCTTAGCGGCTTCACACTCAGATTTGTAACATTGTGAGGATCTTCCAACCGATAGTTGATGCTGAAAACAGGACATATATCCTTTCCAGTACTTTGAAGAGAGATACTGAATCTAAAGAAAATGACGCTGTATCTGACATAACCATGTGGAGGGAATGGCAGCCACAAAGCATGAAGAAAGCTCTTGGATTCAGTGCAAGGATCCTTGCCTGGACGCCACTGTTTCTTACCTTCATGTTTGTACTGTTGTCATAGCCTTGGCTGCAGCAGTCCTGACGCTTCATTTTATTCTCATTCAAAGCATTCATAAACAGTTTTGTTAGGCCTCTTCCAGTAGAGTCGTCCACCGACCGGAAACAGATAAAGTGTTCCTTTACTTGGATACAGCCATCCTCATCGTCAACAAATCTTACTGTAAATGACATCTTTTCACTGTGACCAATGTCAGGAGTGCAGTCCATTAATATGGCGTAGTACTTTGCTTTTCTGAGCCACATCAATATGTTATCAAGCACCTTCTTTGCCATAAGGTCAATCAATTTGTTTTGAATTGTTTTGCTGCAGTAATGGTCCATAGCTTCTTTCTGAACTACTGAACATAAGTGCTCATGCATTACATCGTTGTATTTCCCAAGGAGCTCTACCAAACTGGGGAGATTACCATTATGTTCAGTGAATAATTTATCTGCCGAGCCCCAGAAAGCCAAATTATTCTTTTCAAGGAAGAGGATAATTGAGATCAGATGCTCGAGCATGTTCCTTCAGTGCTGGGTTTCTACATTAATAATGTGCTGATTTTCTGCGTCTATGCATTTATTCAGCTTGAGCCTGGACTCGCCCTCCATCCAGTTGGAGTAGGCTGTAAAATGGCTGGGCGACTTTTCATATTGCTTCAGAGCATTAGCTATGTTATGCCAGTAATTGTACCCAAAAAGCAGAAGCAACGATTTGGCATTCTTATCAAATATTTTGCAACAAAAAATAGAACACTTTGTCAGTTGATTTTGAGTAAACTAACTAACGCAGATTCAGTTTCTCACCATTCTCAAGCACTATTTCACAATATGACTTTGAGAAGTGTTGCTTCTGCTCATTTACTGGAAACATCATATCCTTGATTTTGCCCAGCTCATTCAAAAGCAGAGTTTAGGATCACCAGCCATAAAGCAGGATCTGATGTATCGTTTCTGGTGTGCAGTTTTTCTCACTGCTGCTTCTGTCATCATGCAAGGCTGATTGTTCTTTATCATTTCTCTCCTTTTCATGTAAACCAGATTTTTCTTTGTCATTACTTTGCTTTATGCTGCCAGGAAAACTGGACAATTCTCCATCACTTTCCTCACATTTCCATTCTTTATCTTCAGGTAAATCTGCTAATTCCTTCATAATAGGATTTCCATCATTTATACTGCACTCCTCAATTTGTTCTGCATTGGGACGATTGCCTAAAGTATGGTCTATGTTATTCTGTTTCAGATATTTTCCTATCAGATTTGCCTCTTGCTACAAACTAGATCTCAGCTGAGCTTTTTGTTTCCTATACTGAGCTCCTGAAGGCTTCTTCAGGGGAATCTTTTATTTTCTATAGGGGAAAACAGACAGTATTGGGGGAGCAAAAGTCTATGTTCCACAGTCCTAAAAAGTCCTCAAACATTACGTGTTAAACATGACAAAAGAAGTAACAGTATTTGTTTTATATTGTTGCATAGATAGGGGTTTGATAGATAAATCTGGCATCTCATTATATATGTCCTTTATTCATTGTTATTTACACTCTTCAAGTCTAAAAACACAAGGCCACTTTCACAATTATACAGTAAAACAAACTTCACAATATAGCAGCTGGGTTCTCACTTCACTTCATTCTTATATCTCACTGACTGACTGGTGACACCCTGTCCCTTATATACCTGTGAGGGCATGTCTGACAACATTCTAGGAGGTTCCAAGGAAAATGTAGTACTCACAAAGTCTGGAAGGTTCCACAAGATTCTACAAAGTCCAGAACATTCTAGGAGGTTAGTGAAAAATGAATCCACATATGGAATACCTAAAACATTTTATTTCAAACATTCTATTTTCCCTTTTGGCACTAACAACAAAAACAGCACCTAAAGCCTGGTTCTCCCCAAGCTGGTCACCTGGGTCACCTGCTACTAAATCCAGCCCTGCTCTCAAATGTCTGCCCAGGTCTGCTAGGCTCTGTGTAAAGGAGTGGAGCTGTAGCCATAAGTTATTTCTAACTTTCCCTGCCTGCACTGAGCCTGGAATCAGCCTGGCCCTTTTAGGGTTATTGTGCCCTTCCTCCCTTCAGCATCGAGCACCTACATAAGGGCCAGACAGAGTATCTGGCTCAAAATGATTGCAACTCATCCCAATTCCCACAAGTATTTGAAATCTGTCACCAATCACAAAATCTGGGGAGTTTTCTGGAGCTACTAAGGTCTACATTTCAGATGATTTCTTCTGCTTGTAATATTGGCTAAATAAATGGCTTAGTGTTATCTCTTAGAATACAGGTAAAAGCTCTCAGAGTTTGTAGGGTAAGCTGTGAAGTGCCATTCTGAAATAGGCAGGTTTTTTAAGGGTTGTCAGTAAGTTACATCCTTGAGTCCATTACACTCTATTATAAATTAAATTATCAAGGACGCTATGTGGGGATTTAACTCTGATGCTTGATATACCCAGGATCTTCCTTTTGAAACTACATAGGAGATCTCTGAGACATTTCTAACTTTAAACACAGTATTTCTATCAGCAACGTGTTCAGAGAATCACATATGTGCAGGGGTCCTTGTTTGGTGTTTCCACAAGATAAGGTGGTGGTTAAAACTACCTTTTGTTGTTGTTGTTGTTGCCAGAAGTCGCCTGTGGTGGAATAAAGCACTCTACTACTTTTTATTATTAATACTGTTGAAAGGTATTTTAACAGACATTCAGGAATATTATTGTCAAGAAAAAGCATCCTAACATATTTTTGTAAAGGTTAAGCTATTTTTTTCCTGTACATACCATTGAATATCTGTTAAAATACAGTGTAGCAGTTTTAATGATATAAAGTAGTAGATATACTTTAATCATATAAAGTAATAGATGTACTTTTTGTACTACTCCTTTTGCTCCTTCCCCTGTCTTTTGAGACAGCAAGAATAAGACTCAGATACCCAATAGTCATATTAGATTAAACCACCACACTAATCTCCTTTAAGCAGCTATACTTTGAGCAAAAGCTGATAAAAAAAGTGAATACATCAGATTTTAGTATGGGAAGTGAAACATATTTTACGATAGTTTAGAAGCAGGGCCGGCTCTAGGCACCAGCAAAACAAGCTGGTGCTTGGGGCGGCACATTTTTAGGGGCGGCATGGCCGGCGCCAGAATGCCGCTCCTAAAAATGTGCCCCGGCAGCCCTAGCTCACCTCTGCTGCTGCTGCCATGACGCGCGAAACAGCTGATTCGTGCGCCGCTACTTGCCCTCCCTCCCAGGCTCTCAAACCTGGGAGGGAGGGGGAGCAGTGGCGCGCGAATCAGCTGTTTCGCGCGCCGCGGCGGCTCGAGGTCTCCCCCTCCCTCCCAGGCTCTCAAACCTGGGAGGGAGGGGGAGATCCCAAGCGGCCGTTTCGCGCGCCGCTGCTCCCCCTCCCTCCCAGGCTTGGGAGCCTGGGAGGGAGGGAGGGGGAGAAGCGGCGCCCGCGCCGCAGCCACTCGGAGTCTCCCCCTCCCTCCCAGGCTCTCAAACCTGGGAGGGAGGGGGAGACTCCGAGTGGCCACGGCGCGGCGCCGGTTCTCCCCATCCCTCCCTCCCTCCTAGGCTTGAGAGCCTGGGGGGAGGAGGCAGGGCTGGGGATTTGGGGGAAGGGGCGGAGTTGAGGCGGGGCCGGGGGTGGGGTAATTAAAGAAGGGGGGGCGGCCAAAATTGTTTTTGCTTTGGGCGGCAAAAATCCTAGAGCCGGCCCTGTTTAGAAGGTATGCACTTCATGGAGTCCTCAAATATATTTACTGATTCAAAACAAATGGTAGACTTTGATTTGGCATACATGATATACAAAAAATACAATAAACTCTTTAAAAAAATTAATTGCTTACATTCTGCCTTTATGGGGAAACTGTAAACCTGCAAGGATTAATTTTTAAAACTGTTATATATGAATGATTCATTAACATTTTCTCAGAGTTATAATATCTTTCACAAATAAAATGGGGAAGAATTAATGTCTGCCATGAGAACATGGATATCTGGTCTCCTTTGACTCTATATGCTAAGGAAACAAATATACAGCTCTGTTCTGCAAACCTTTATTCACAAGGCCAGATTCTGATACCCTTGCCCATGCTGACTAAGGCTCATTGAAATCAATAGAACTACTTAAAGAGTAAGGTCCTATTTTACATAACGGTATCAGAATCTGGCTCATGATTAGTCTTATCTCAGTTGTAAGTAAATTGGCTGTTCACATAAGAGTTTGGTGGCTCAGGTCCTGTATTATCTTTTGTTTCATTGTCTGAATTAATTTCAATGGGCCTTTTTGCATGACTAAGGAGTGCTCATGTCGCTAAGACTTTGGGTTTCCAGAATAAGGCCCAAAGATATTATTTGAATAGTAACTTCTTTATATAGAGTCATTTTTTTTCTTTCAAAGTTGGCACAGAGCCCAATACTTTTTCTAAATACAAAGCTTGTTCACAGTTTTTAGCCAGCTTCTTGTGCTACCTCATCCCAAAGTTAATCGAAATCTCTCCCATTGTTTAATTCTAAAAGTGAATCTGTTACAAAATCACTTTGAACATTTTGACTACAAATTAAGTTGAACATAAATGAAACAAAAATAATTACTTTTAAAGTTTGTGTTCTTCATGCAGTTAGTAAGTAAATTAAGTCCTGATCCAAAGTCCATTCAATTCAGTGGAAAAGACTCCTATTGACTCCTATTGACTTTAGGGAGCACTGGATCACACTATCCTTAGTGATAGTTTTGCAGTATTAGCTGCATGACAGCTCCCTATCCAACCATTGGTCATAATTAGAGTTGGAAAAAATATATTTTAAGAATGTGTGATGTTTGGGCATTTTCACATTTCATTGTGAATTCAAAATTGGTCCCATTTTTATGAAATGTTCATGCTAAAATTTGACTATTTTCCAGCAATTATTTTTCTAAACATGCACAATTTGCCATTCCTTAGGTTTTTTTAGCCAAGTTTCTGCTTTCATGACATTTTATAAAAATATGAAATTCAAGGTAGCATGAAATGAATGTAATTTAATTGCGGAAAAGTTCAGAAGAGAGAAGGGGAGACTGAGAAATTTCAGAAAGGGGGTTGAAGACCTTGGAATAGGCAAGGGAGAGGAGATGCCTATGGAGGGTTGATTTCCATTTGATTGCTGAAGACCTTGAAGGGATATAGCAGACTACTGAGTCTCCTCCCACAAGAACATAACAGATTGGAGAAGAGACAAGGCTAACTGAGTGGAAGGAGGATGTTGCAGTCATGATGGTATGATAAATGTCACCAGATGATTCTGTTGCTCATAGTCTTCCAAGTTCTTTTCTTCATTGGAAAGCAAATGTTCAGTCTTGGGAAGACATGCTGTGTCATTTTTAATTTTGAGTTATGCAAGGTTTTGTGTAGAGGGAGCTGGTGAGCAGCAGGAGAATTTGCTCTCTGCCTTTGTGTCTCGTTGGAGACAACTCTCGAGACAGAGTTGCTCTCCGGGAATGGGGCATTTGTGTTGGGCTGAGATTCCTAAAACAAGGGATTGCTTGCATGCTGGTTTAGTCTCTCTGTTCCAAGAGAGAGTCCCATTCTGACAATAGCATTGTCCCCCTGCTGAGTGACAGATGTCATAACAGGACCCAGGGTGTCGGAAGAGGAGGCATATAATATAGGTTGTGTTCCTACATTTGCGAAAACAGCCTGAAAACTACCTCATAATTGTGTAGTTTTAAAGGCCTGATCACTAAGATTTTTTTTTCAATATTTTAATATAAAATTCTCACACATGCACATGCGCGCGCGCGCACACACACACACACACACACCATCCTCTGACAAAAGGGGCCTAGAGCATTGTCCCTTGAACACTTTTTCAGATGCTGGCTTATTCATAGATAGTATGACTTTCATAGACACTGTCAATCAAGCTCATGATGGGAAATCTTTTATAGTAATTAGGAATAGTACTGCCTTATTGACAACAAAACTGGTTTTAAATACAGATCAGAAATAAATGTGACAAATATCATACTTGTACTGGAAGTGTAAAATTGATATGGTATGATTAGAAGGTACTTTAAATCCACTTAGCCAGGTTAAATGTTTAAGAATTTGTTTTTTTTCTATCTTTCAGTTACAGTAACTGAGTTTTGCATCTAAGTTTTACTCATAAATATCAGTAGGGGTCTAAATGTTAAGAAATCTGGTATAAATTCTATGGAAAAGAGCAAAGTTGTTTCATATTTTTTTTCTGTCAATTTTAGGTTCTATGACTATGTATGTTTTAGTGCTTCATTAACCCTTACATTTATCATGCATTATAGGGATTGGTAGTTTTTATAGCTATGTAACACATTACAGTATAATTTGCTAATATGTAATTATATCCTTCTCAGATGGGAATATTTTTATACTGTCTTTTTCATTATCTTTCAGCTGTATACATAGTACATTGTATACTGATTTTAAGGAACATTTTGCTGTAATTAAAAATAACAATTTACTTTAATCTATTATTGCTTAAAGTTACAAGGTATACAGAATTTAAAGATTGGTTAGGAGGAAGTGAGAATGAAACAAATTGTTTTAGATTCTTAAACATCATTCCAAATTGATGTGCTTGAAAACATGATTGGCTCTTAAGATTACGGAACATGTTTTTCAAAATTAAATTGTCTTCAGAGGGTAATGCTATTATGTAAGTGCAATTATATATAGTAATTCTATAGTAATTATATGATTGTAAAGCCAATGATTTAAAATCTATCAGTTCAGAAAGGGTTCTAAAAAATTTAAGCCATTAGTTTAACGAACTTTGACACATGTTGCTTTGTCTTAATACTATTGACACATCTGGCAATAAAGTAAAATAAAACAACTTTTGAACATGGGGACTTGGTTAAACCAATATAAATTCTAACATGTAGCAGTGTTTTATTTAGTGTAACATTACATATCGACTTATAGATATTATACCTCAAGCTTCATTATAATAACTAGTTTAGCATAGTTTTAGGAGTTTAACTGTAAAATAATTAGAATGTTACATTAACATATAATATGTAAAACCTAAATTTGTACTTATAGTCAATATGTATATTTATGCCCACCTTCAGGCCCGTCTACATTCCCATAGCAGTGTAGATGGGCCTTAGTATAACTGAAAATCAGGCCCACTAACTTTTTATTTGTTATTTAATATTCAGAGGTTGAGAGTTAGAATCCTGGGAAACAGAGTTGTGCAAAATATTCATGTGACACTGAACATATCTAAACTGTCAGTTTTTCAGTTCACAGTGGTTCCATGTAAACAGTATTTTCTAGAAAATGTTCAACGTTGGGAAGACATTCTTTCCATTCCCTGGATGTCAGTGAAAATTTGATTGCATTCTTATGAGGCATTTTCAGATTTTGAGCTTGGTTGGTTAAGATTCCTCACATGGTATTACTTCATGCTTCCTGATTGGCTGAACCTATGTCCTTAAATCAAACACGCATAGTCTGCTAAGGACTGTTTTGGCAGCGAGAGTGACCCCGATTGATGGTGTTGCATCAGGCATTGCATAGTGAAGTTCCCAGGTCTGGCTCAATTAGGGTTACCATATCTAATAAATAAAAAAAGAGGTCCCTCCACGGGCCCTGGCCCCGCCCATTTCCCCACCCCTAGCCCCGCCCCAACTCTGCCCCTTCCCCGCCCTAACTCCGTCCCTCCTCCCTCCCACTCCCAGCCACGCGGAAAGGGCTGCCCGAGCGCTACCAGCTTCACGGTTTGCCAGGCAGCCCCCAGACCCTGCCCCCCTGGTCGGCGCTTCCCCAGCGCAGATGGAGCCCGGGAGGGGAAGCACCCAGCCGGGGGCACAGGGTCTGGAGGCTGCCCGGCAAACCGTGAAGCCGGTAGCGCTCGGGCTTTGGGCAGCCCCCATGCCTCCGGACCCTGCGCTCCCGGCCGGGCACTTCCCCTCCCGGGCTCCAGCAGCGCAGGGTCCGGAGGCACGGGGGCTGCCCAAAGCCGGTAGCGCTCGGGCAGCCCGGCTCTTAAAGAGAGCCAAAGAGTCGGGGAGGAGCAGAGCCGCCGCGGCCGGAGGCTCTGCCCCTCCCCTGACTCTTCGGCTCTGTTTAAGAGCCAAGCTGCCCGAGCGCTACCGGCTTCGGGCAGCCCCCATGCCTCCGGACCCTGCGCCCCCAGCCGGGCACTTCCCCTCCCGGGCTCCGGCGGCGCAGGTTCCGGAGGCACGGGGGCTGCCCGAAGCCGGTAGCGCTCGGGCAGCTCGGCTCTTAAACAGAGCCGAAGAGTCAGGGGAGGAACAGAGCCGCCATTTTCCCGAACATGTTCGGCTTTTTGGCAATTCCCCCCGGATGGGGGTTTGACTGCCGAAAAGCCGGACATGTATGGGAAAAAGAGGACGTATGGTAACCCTAGGCTTAATCCTGTGAATGCATGAATCTCTAGGGCAGTCCTGCAGGCAGCTCGAGCTGGTAGAGAGTTTGAGATCATGGTGTGCTGGGGTGTTGTTGTCATTCTGGAAACATGGTCAAGGAGTATGCAAAACTGATTTTTAATGTAATGAGTGATTGAAGGAAGGCCAGATCTTTGAGAGATGATGACATTTTACACAAAGTTAAACCACTTTATGCTAAGGATTTGGCATGCACAGTGCATGTGGAATGCCTCTAGCTGTTCCAACTCTGCCTATAAGAGAGTACAGGTTTCTGATCCATATAGCAATAAAGGCATCACACAAGTTTGATAGATCCTGAACTTTGTCTAAGTGCAAAGACATTTTTGCATCCATAAGCGAGATATGGACTTCATGCAGAAAGTGGTGAGAACTACTTATTGAACAACATCCATTTTGCTGCAACTATTTGAACTCTGCTTGCAATGTAGGTGGATGAACTCTCCACAGTACTTGACCCCACCTACACCGCAGGTTCTTGTAGCCCAGTTCTGACATTTTGGACTTTGGTCTTTTGCCATGAGATGTTCAACCCCATACTGAGGACGTGCAGCTGAAGGTGCAGCTGAAATTCTCTGACTGTGCATTAAAGTTTATCTTTATCCCTTTTCAGATTCTGCTAAGTTCTGTTTTCAAGCAGATGTATTTTGGGTTTGGTTTAGTTCAGATCAAATTGTGTAATCTTTCAATCTAATTTTTCTTTCCTTTTTTAAAAATGGAAAAAAAACAAATATATTCAATATTATTATTGTAAATTTAAATTCACAAACATTTATAAAGTCAAAAGTTACTATGGCAAATTTTGCTCTCATTTACATGGCAGCCCACTGATTTTTGTAGTTTCTGAGGACAGAATTTGATTTCCAGAGCAACTGTAACTTGTATTCATACAATTGTGTGTTCTTCTATATAGTCTGGCTGTCAGTGTGTACTCCAGGTACTCCTGGATAGCTACTGCAATGATGCTCCCCAGCTCTGTGCCTCTGTGCTCAGAGGCAGAGGTTCACCAGGCACATGCATAAAGGAGCAGACCACACTTGAAAATGACACAAAGAAAACTTTTACCTGCCCCCAAAACTTGGAAAAGGCAGAAAATTACAGAACAGTTCTAAGCCTGGTGGAGCTACAGATTCTTCTTCAAGTGATGCCCCTATCGGTGATCCACTGTAGGTGCGGCAGCACCCCATGTGCTTGGGATCGGAGATATTCTTCAGCCGTGCCTGTCGGACCGCACATGCATGCCTCCCCCTCTCACACCGTGTGTATATATATATATATAGTGTTGTATATATGCCCCCCAGTTCCTTCTTTACCGCCTTTTGGTCTGAGACAGAATCCACAGCAGAGCCCATTTCTCCTTTTTCCCTCATTAGAAAAGTGCCTTACCTGTCAGTTTTAGCACAGTTTAGTACTTCTTCTTTGTCTTCTTCTTTCCGCTATAATTTTTTTTGTTTATTTCTGCTTTACCTTTCTTGTTACCTCATAGATTAGGTTTTTGTTTCCCTGCTTCTTGCCCTTCCCAACCAGGAAGCATTTTTCCTCTGTCAGTTTTAGCACAGTTTAGTACTTCTTCTTTGTCTTCTTCTTTCTGCTATAATTTTTTTTGTTTATTTTCGCTTTACCTTTCTTGTTACCTCATAGATTAGGTTTTTGTTTCCCTGCTTCTTGCCCTTCCCAACCAGGAAGCATTTTTCCTCACCCTTATGCCTGGATCTCCTGGGTTTAAGAGGTGTGTCTCTTGCCGGAATGCCTTCCTGGTAATGAACAGCCACCCGCAGTGTATTCGCTGTCCGGGAGAGGGACACATCCTACAAAAGTGTTCCCACTGCCACAACTTGACCGCTGGGGACAGAAAAGACTGGGACATTCAGTTATGACTTGCATCAGACCCAGGCCAGGACTTTCCCCCTGTGCTGTTTTCAGGCTCTGCCAAGTCATCCACCATTCCCCATTCTTTGCATCCCTCTAAGAGAAAGTTGTCCCTTTCTTACTTTGATGAGAAGAAATGGACTCCCTCCTCACACTGTGAGGCACAGCACACCAGAACACCTTCCCATGTGAGGTCAGTCGCCTCAACATCATCTGACAGTGGACATAGCTCCAGGGCCCATCTGAGTATCTCTGTTACTGGCATGAAACTATGGCCTAAGGACCCTAGCCAGACAGACCTACAGCCCTCAGTACCATCTCTCAGCTCCAGAGACTGAGACAGACTGACTTGGGAGATATGGCACCAACAAAACCAGTATCCTTTTCAGCACTGCCAAAGTTGTCAGCACCGACCAAGTGCTCTGCACCAGTGAAGCCATCAGCACCGAGCAAGTCCTCAGCACCGAGCAAGTCCACGGCACTGACCAAGTCTTCAGCTCCACTTGTTGGCTGTTCAAGAGAATGCATCTCTCACCCAGCACCAAGTTGTGCACCAGTACCAATGATGCTCCTTCCTCCTCCCCAGGAATTCAGATACTCTAGAGACCTGCTTGTATCTGACATGCCTGAGTCACCTCTGCTCAGACATGACCTCCCCACACTTCCACCTTCCTCTCCAGACTCATTCCACTTCCTTCATTTCCCCTGCACCAAGGATGGCACCCCTTTTTCCGCAGCAACAAAAAGGAAGAAGAGGAGGAGTTGGAGTGCTCCATCGCACCCTCTTATTCGAGACAGGCTCCAATGACTTCATCTACACATCCTCACTATTTGCAATCCACATACTGGTATGGACCACTGTGGATGCAACCACATGTTCCACTCCCTCCACATTGGCCATATTGGGATCCTTGGGCCATCTACAGGGCACAATTCGGGAAGCCTTCCATTGAACAAAGCTGGAGACCTACACCTCTCCCTTCTCCATTGGTTGTTTGCCCACCAGAGACTGACTCTTCCCTGGTACTGGCTGAGGAGGAAGGAAAGGAGGAGGAAGCTCCATCTACACTACATTTCTCTTCTTCCCCCCCTGAGACCGGGCCAGATCCAGGTTTTCTGCCGCCCCAA
Source organism: Chrysemys picta bellii (assembly GCF_011386835.1). Taxonomy (NCBI): domain Eukaryota; kingdom Metazoa; phylum Chordata; order Testudines; family Emydidae; genus Chrysemys; species Chrysemys picta. The sequence goes on along the minus strand of NC_088791.1, from coordinate 45,586,050 downwards.
GCGTCAAAAAAAAAAAAAAAAAAAAAAAAGCAGCAGCAGCGCAATCGCACCGCTCCATTCTTCAGCGGCAGTTTGGTGGCGGGTCCTTCACTCCCTCTCTTCCTCTTCGGCGGCTCTTCGGCGGCAGCTCAAAGAGGACTGAGGGACTTGCCGCCGAATTCCCACCAAAGACCCAGACGTGCCGCCCCAATAGCGGGCGGAGTGCCACCCCTTTGTATTGGCTGCCCCAAGCACTTGCTTCTTTAGCTGGTGCCTGGAGCCGGCCCTGAATGAGACTAGCTATGGGTGCTCCACCATCTGCCCTCCTGCTTCATAGCTGACAAACAAGTTCTGCAGCAAGAAGGAAATGGGGGGGGGGAGTCAGTTGGACTGCACAGTGCTATATATACGTCCTGCGCATGGCACTTGAGGTGGGAGGTGTGCATGTGTGGTCCAACAGGCACTTCTGATGAAGATCTCTGATCCCAAGCACAGGGGGTGCTGCCACACCTATAGTGGAGCACCCATAGTGAAACATATCTCGAAGAACCTCAGGGTGAGTAACCTCTTCCCATGCAGACAAATACGGTTAAGGAAAGTAACTGTATAGTTTTTTCATTTAACCAAACTTCTTCAGTTTTAAAATTGTCTTTGAAACTGTTTTATGTGAATCTCATTACTCACGGGGGGTTAGTCTCTGACTGTATGGAGAAAATAGGTTATGGAGAGAAATAGGAATTTCTCATTGGCCATATATAGGTTACCTACTGAAATGTGCCCACAGCTAAACACATCCCATATAACTGTAAGTACTACTTTATATTACTACTTTGAAGTTGAGAGTAGTGAGTATCTAAAGCACCTCTGGACCTGCTTAGCACTTATGAGCTTAAGCCAGAGATACTCCTAGGCAACTATAAAAGAGCAGATTGGACCTTTGGTTTACTGTATATATTTCAAAATATAAGGATTGAGACATAACAATTTGCATCTCTAAAAGTCTAAAATAAATAAATCATCTGAAATACATGGTCAGCTCAAAATTGAAAAAAAATGTTTAGAGACTCTTGAATCTTAAAAATAAAGCCCCAAATATTTGCAACCAATGATTGAATTAACAACTTCAATGTTAAATATGTGAGGGATTCTGTTGCATATATAATTTAGTGTGGTATAAGGCTGAAAACTGATTCACAGTTTAATCTTTAGTCAGGAGAGAGGATTTTTATGTTCTGTGTTAAAGCTGCTTTGGCAGAAGCACAGCTTGTACTGCAGTGTTAAATATAATGAATGATTTCAGCATGGACTAGCTAGTTCATAAGCATCTAATAAAGGTTACTAAACAGACTAAGAAATTGAGAGTGAAAGCCAAATAAGTTCTATTTTGAATTAAGAATAATGTGAAAAGAGGGCATTGCAGTTCTCAGTTATGATTACATCTGGCTGTATCCCTTATAATTTGCTTTCTAAGACAGAAGTGAGAAACTTGTGTTTTGGGTGGACGAATGGAAATACTGTCAAAGCCACGAGTCTATAGACACTCAGTGTTTTCACTTGGGAGACAAAACGCTAAGGCACATGTGAAATGAAGTTGCAAAATCTCTGCAGAAACATTAAGAATTGTAAAAAACGAAGGCCTGAAGATACATTCTTATTTATAACAGATTTTCTGTTTGCAAAAGGCCAATTCATGTAGTTCTTGAATTGGAGTGAGCACTTAATTGATGAAAATGGAAGTTTTGCCTCAGCGAGGATTACAGATAGATCCTAAGAGATGAAAATAGTAGCAGTTAGGGATTTAGGAGTAGTCTACATGCAAAATTGCACTGGTTTAACTAAAGGTGTGGTTTTAAAATGATTTAGAAAAAACGGGTGTAAAAAGCTTTTTAGGCTCTCTTATTTTTTATTTAAACTAGATTTAGGTGGGTTTATCTTAAGTAGATTAGAAAGAGGTTTAAAGTAAAATGAAATGAGTATCCACATAGTGGTTTGTATCAGTTAAACTAAGCTGGTTTAACTAAACTGGTGCAAATTTGTGTGTAGCCAAGGTCTTAGTGGGAGACTTTTAAAGGCAGTTTGGGCACTCAGACAATGGCAGTTGGATGCCTCAGTTATTCTTTGTGCCTTTGAAAATCTCCCCCACTGGCCTAAAGATGTCTTGTAGGAGTTTGGAGTAATTTGAGTCTTATGGGAGTTTGAAGTAATAAAAGCAAAGGGTGCCAGATTCCTCAAGTTAAACCACCCGTTCTATGTACACCAATGAGAAGAAACTCCCTTTCTAAACCAACATTAATAGGGGACAATTTTGAAAACTGAGAGGATACTGTATATAGGACTGAGCAAACCAGACAATCCTTATTGACTTTTTACTCTGGCAAAACTGCCCTGAGTGAGGACTACAGGATTTAGTCCATTTACTTCAGTGGGCGTTTTCATGAACAGGGAGGGAAGAACTGAGTCCAGAGAAAGGGTGATCTGCAGTAAATTCAAAACAAAGCACCTTTTCTTTTTCCCAGGTTAGACATCTACAGCAAAACCTGAGCCTACAGTTGGAAAATTACAATTATGATTTGATAATGTTACTCCTTTGAAGTCAAAGTATACCAGTTATCAGATTTACACATAATCATAACGGAGCAGAATGAGAAAAAAAGAATATTATTTTATGAAGCAATAGTAAAACATTGATTAGTGAATTACATGACTAGAGATATGAAACAGGGTTGCTAATTCATGGAAAACAATGAAAAAGGTTGCATTAGTCTGTATTAATGGTGCCAGGCTTCTGGCTGGATTTATGCAAATGAATAAACAATTGGCTTGCTCCTAAACCCATTGAAGTCAATGGCAAAACTCCCGTGGCTTCAGTGAGGGAAGGACTGGAGCCAATATCTGATCCACTTGGGAGAGTTTGATAGTGGGAACTAGGTCTAACTAATCCAAAGGACTAATCCAATGTGGAAGTGGTAGACACTTCTGATTGTTTCATATACATTAGACAGCAATTGAACCTGCTGTCTCTCAAGACAGATCTTATTTTAATTGGTGATTTTGCTTTCTCTGTATCTCAGTTCAGAATTCCCCTATCTCATGAATTTTTGGCACTCTACTCAAGCCCTAGCCCCACCCCAAGTTCCATTCCAACTGCCACAGCTCCCCCTAGAATCTTCTTAATCACTTCTTTTCAGTCAACAAAGGAGCTCCTGTCAGGAGCTGTGCACTAGATTTTTTTCCTGGTTTCTTCAGCCCTTACTAGGACTCAGTCTTACATTAGCCTTGCCTTATTCAGTACTTCTAATTAATCAGGTTTTTATCTGGTTGGACACCTTTGGTCTCAAAGTTTAGTGGTGTTCCCCTTTTAACACTTGTTAGGTTTTCTTTAGTTAAACATGTGGTCTGATGCAAGCTTACCCTGTCATTGTCCTTCCCTCTTCCTAATAATGATTTCCTGTTAAAAAACCCTGGTCACTGTGCTTGCAAGTGAGGAATAAATTGCCTATCAGTGGCACCCAGAGTGATTTAACCTATCAATGGTTCCCAGGTTACTGGGTTGGGGCTTGAGCCAGAGTTATTTAAGTGTTAGAAAAAACGCTATAAAGTGAGGACCTGCTCCTTTATTCTGCCAGTGCCACTGGCAAAGGAGTTACATCTTGTTGGGTTTTCTTTAGTTAAACATGTTGGTTTGATGCACGTGCTCCTTCCCTAGTTTGTCTGTGGAAGTTCAGAATCTGAGATGCAGTTGATGCTTGGGAAGATTCTTTAAGTGCCTAAAAGTTCATTATGAGTTGTTAGTACTTCAGGTACCAGCTCCTGCAGACATTCTTTGGAAAGCTCCACAGCTGGAGCTCCAGAACTCAGACAACACTGTAGTAAGATGAGTCCCTGAAACATTATTGTATCAGAGGCCTGGTATGAGGCCTAAGGCCTGAACTGAAATAATGGTCAAGACTTTGCTAACTTAACGTAAAGCAAAGTTAAGCTGTGAGCCAGAGGCAGGCCCTGCTCACAGAAGCTGGCAAGGAAGGGCTGATGCTGCAAAAAAGAGACATACCTAAAAGGTACTGGACACTAGATATCTGAACATTCACATACTTGCACATTCCACACAGATAACAAGGAACAGGCTGACCCATCCTAAAGACAGGGTCAAAAGGGTAATATGATGGATAGAGTTGTTTTGTTCGAACCAACATGTACAAATGTACAAGGTGAGAGGCAGCACCTTACTGCGTAGAAGGGTTGTACCTTACTATGTAGGGGGGTTGCACCTCAATACGTCAGGAGTGATGTGTAACTTGTTTGTACCTGTGTATAAGAATGCATCCCTGGGGTGGTGTCTTTGTCTGGCCTAGGGGGCAGTGGAGAGTCCCGCCACTGACTGTACCGGTCCATTGTCAGGGGGCACATATTCGTAGTATGTCCTGTAGAGTCTGCAGGGAACTATTACTGTGCTTCGTTTGACAATAAACCTGGCCGGGTGCCTTTGTACCTTATTAGAGTCTGTGGTCATTGGGGGTTCTCTCGGGGTCTGCTGTGCCAACAAGTTCCGCACGCCCACAGCCAACTGATATCAACATTGAACAGAGCAGAGCATCACACCGGTAGCGTCTGACGACAAACACTACTGTAGGTATATGTGTTACAGAGGGAATGTGTACATCACCTCTGAATCATGTCATCATGGAAATCTCTTTCAGGAAAAGATGCCACAGGAAAACAAATCTCTGCTACCAAACAGATTAGTATTTAGTCTAAAAATAAATAATAGACCTTTATGTGCACAGGGGGGTACTTCCCAAGCATTGGAAGTGTCATAGATTCACTCCAGGAGAACAATACTGTCAATTTGTGTCTCACCTTGTGGGCTGGTACCAGTGTCAAGCATCTTCCTGAGACAATAGCAGTATTCTGAGTGCTCAAGCTTGAAGGCCATGTGCTCCCCTGCAGGAAGACTGGCTGATCAGGGACACCACTCTTGCAGATGTCAATAGATAATCTGTGTCTAAGTTGGATGTTGAAGACACTAGGAATGATGATAAACTCACCGAAGTCCTATCTTGTTGCCAGCAGATAATTGGATAGGAGTCCTTCTAGACAAGGCTTAACTCAACTCTTAACTTAGTAGCAGTTACAGATGAAACATTATCTGTTCTTAGTATAGAATTGTATTCAAGAACCAAAGTGGGACAATTATAAAATTATTATATTCTCAGTCCTAGTGATCCAATCTTGCTATTCATCTTCAGACAAACTCCTACTGAAGTCAGACAATTATGTAATAACCATTTATTGAAGTGGTAGTGGTAATAAATTCAAGGCAAGAGGGAGAATATTGTCTGCAGTGTGGGCCATTGAAAATTAACATGTGACTTCATTCTGGATGCCAGAGTACAGAGAGATCTTTGACAGAAGTGACATTGACACAGTGTATTGTTTTGCCTCTGGTCATGTGGCATCCCTGCACTTCGTTTCATGTAGCTGTTCATACATAGCTGTCATGCAACAAAGGATTGGAGGAATGACAGTGTAATTCTCTGGTGAAATTAGGCAGCTTATTTTTTCCAATGGCCTAAAGCTACAGTTCTTAAAAGATACTATTTTGTGGATGGTATATGGTTAATTAAAGATTTATCCGTGTAAGTGTCTTTTCCAAACACACATGCAGTTTCCAGCTATTCTAAATAAATAAAAGTGTTTTTTTGGCAAAAGGAACACCTGCCTATGGATGTCGGTTACTCTTTCTCTTTGCTGCCTTTAACAAACATACTCTTCTGTACTGAATAACCTTTTAAATGTAGTATCATTAATTAATGTTTCATTGCTGTATGTTAGAGAACAGATCAGGAAGAGGGTTTTTGTTGTTGTTGTTGTTCATTGACATCTGGTCAAACAAAGCAAAGTGGAACCTTCTGACATTAACTATCCAAGGATCTGAAAGGGAAGGCTGTTTCACACAATAGGCCCCATCATGTATTTCTGCAACTCACTATTCTGGCTTGTCTCAAAATAAATAATCTGTACTGATTAATTATCTTCTTAAAAAATAAACAGTAATTATAGCGTGTGAGTCATTTTCAATGTTATTTTTATACTGCTTGCCGTAATTCACCTGCGTGAACATGTGTTTGCATGCATCTCTGTTACATTTCTAAACCAAACTTATCTCCTTGACCTGTGGGTTAGCTTGCTGGCCAAGTGGACCAATCTAGGAACATTTGTCTTTTTATGAACTCCATCACCTTGGGTCATCATTTCCTATATAGAAGTCCCTATTATACCACCCATTCACGGCTATTCTCTGCCTATAAGCTGAAAAAAATGTTCATAAGTGTTTTCTGTACTATTATTATTGTTTATAAAGTGTTGTGGAATGTACCAAATAGTATCCCAAATCTGAAGAGTATACTTCAGGGTCCCTAGCAACTCACAGAGATAAGTGTTTTGATTCAGGTTGTAAGGACTTCTCTCTGTGAAAAGTGTAGTCTGCTTACTTTTGTCACCTAGCCTATGTCTGAATGTTCAGCTGCTGGCAATATAACCCTGTTTCCCATGTGATTTCAGGCAATTTCAGGAGTGGCAGTCAGGATAAGATGTTTAAAAAAGACCAGGGTCTAGATCCTACCCTATGGTAAAACTGCTGTGCCCAACTATACTTTTATGTAAATGCACTAAATTGTGTTAAAGTTGAAAAATACATTGCACTATAGAATACAGAAATCATATACCTATTTTTACCCAGGATTGCTTTTGTATTTTCAGATCTTTCTCGTTCAACAATATGGCTATACTTTAAGTAAACAACACATCTCAGGCTAGTCATATTGCTACTGATCAGAGTAAATTAAATAAGAAAATATCAACAGCTATTTTTAAGGAAATCTAATTATAGATTAAAAAAAATTGTATATTTAGAAATTATGTTGATGTCAGTCACTAAAACACCTGTATTAATTATATCAGTAAAATAATCAATTAAAATTAACCAAATGTAACAAAGCAAAATCTCCTGTTTGTTAACAAATCCCTTTCCTTCTCGTTAAAGTTCAGTCAAAAAGCTGGCCAAAAATAAGTCTTAAACTATGACCCAAAGGCCGCTAAGCTCAGGTGCTGATCTTGGAAACAGTTTTGCACATAGTTAACTTTTTGCATAAGTGCTCCCTTTGAAGGTAATGTCAAGTCCTACTGCAGTCCGGTATAGTTGTGTGCATAAAGTTAAGCATGGATTGTAGCTTTGAGCTCTTGCAAACCACAGAAGAATACAGGCTCCAGAGGTGTTGGCCCTGCACTGACAACTATGTCAGTAGTTGTAACAATACATATCTTTGGATTATTTATGTGTGGTTTTATGTATTCCAATATTTGTTTCTGCTGTTTTGTTATGGTTAATTGGTGGTTTTGGTTTCTGACATTACTTTATTCGTTTTGTTAAATGTTACTTCCTACATTCAGTCAGTGAATTCATTTAATATAAATTCTACTTTAGGTTAAATATTTGAGCAGTCATGATTCTATTAAAATTTTAGTTTATCTGCAGATATAGCAGTTATTGGATAAACACCAGTCTGTTATTGTGTAAATAAAAATAACACCATCAAAAATTAAGCAAATAGGATGAGGAAATTACAGCTGTTAGGTCCTTTTGTAAATGGTTTCTTACATAATTAAATTCCCTGGATATTCTTCTGTACTAGTCTAGACATTTGACTATAATTTCTTTGATGATAACAAATGGAGACGGTGGAAGTATGATTTTTGAGTGATTTAGTTTGCCTATATAAAGAGAGCTTGCCAGTCCATAGTCCGTTTCTGTCTGGGTTTGAGTCTCCACTAGCCTGCACATGGTGTAATCATTTACAGCTATGTGAAGTAATTGTAAATTGGGTGTACAGTATTACCAGTCTTCTTCACTCACACTTGTAGCATTTAACATCCACTTTGCACTTATAAATTCATAAATTTTAAGGCCAGAAAGGACCACTACAATAACTAGACTGACCTCTTGCATAGAATTTCACCCATTTTCAAACCAGTCATAGTCATAGTTTACATCAGTGTGTCACATCTATGCTAGGGGCTTGTACTGATGCATCTACCAGAGTGTAAACTCTGCTGACGAAACATAAATTCTTGTAGCCTATTTTGTAGAATTTTTTCCTGTAACCTAGTTTAGACTGCTGATTCCAGTGGCCTTGGCATAAATCTCTTCCTCTTCCTGCTGTAGTAGACTAGGAGTCTTGGTGAATGGCAAAAAAAAGAGAAAATATGCACAAACCATGAAAATTAGCATCCAAGGCTAAACAGGTGTCATCAGGGAAAAGTCATGCAGATTTAGGCATGTCAGGGATTTTATCTGGACTACCGGTCTTAAGAAGAATGGAGAGTGCACAAGCATTACTGGGACACACTGAGTATCTTTACTATGCATCTGGGATTGAGCCTCCAAGCTTGGGTTGACAGATTTGTGCTAGTGACGATCACGCTAGCATGTTAAAAATAGTGGTGTTAATATTGCTTTGATGTTGTAGGCCAATTCAATAAGGTGGTTGTTGCCCATTTCCAACAGTTGACAAGAAGGTGTGAGTATCAGCAGAGGGAAAATTACTTTTTGTAGTGACCCATCCACTCCCAGTCTTTATTCAGGCCTAATTTGATGGTGTCAAGTTTGCAAATTCATTCCAGTTCTGCAGTTTCTTGTTGGAGTCTGTTTCTGAAGTTTTTTTGTTGAAGAATTGCCACTTTTAAGTCTGTTATTGAGTGTCCTGGGAAATTGAAGTGTTCTTCTACTGGTTTTTAAATGTTACAATTCTTGATGTCTGATTTGTGTCTATTTATTCTTTTGTGTAGAGACTGTCTGGTCTGGCCAGTGTACATGGCAGAGGGGCATTGCTGGCACATGATGGCATATATCATATTGGTAGATGTGCAGGTGAACGAGCCCCTGATGGTGTGGCTGATTTGATTTAGAAAAGATATCTGTGTGACCTTGTAATATAATTTAGGAATTTTTAAACTATGTATACATGGTTGGCTTTGAACTTCTATTAGGATTATTGGAAGTTGATGATCATACCATATGTCATTCAAGAGGACATTTTCTATGAACTTGAAATAAGCTATTATATTTTACCTGCGAACTTGATGTCACAATACTTTTGATATTCTTAATATCCATCTTCTTCAGTGAGTATTTCTATGAGGATAGAGAGATTTCCAGCAATAGGGAAACTGATTCTATATTATTTTACTAGTGTGGTGAATCAACAGAGTGCTCTGATCAAATGACTATTAATTATCATCACAAATTACTATGAATTGCCGCTATGAATGACAATGAATAGTTCTTCTCATCCTCTGCCCTTTTTGTGAATCTAATAATGCTTTCCATTGCTTTTCTCAAAATAACTGAAAATCTAAATGAAATTTTTTGGGTTGAAAAAAGATGTTTTGTTTTGACATTACCAAAATGTTTCAACTTTTTCTGTTCAGTTGAAGCTAATTTGCAAACTCAATACAAATTTGTGAATGGTTTTGGTCGACCTGAAACGGCATTTTTCAGCGAATAAATTGTTATTCAAAAACATTTCACACAGCTGTAATTCTGATATATTTGTGTTTAAAGTCTCAACCTTAAATTTCCATTAACAAGTAATTTCCTGTAGAGAAAAATGTAATTTGAATTATCCCTATGTTATGGTTATGTTCTTTCCATCTGCTACGAAATGTATATCTAAATTGGCTTGATTTCAGTTTTCAAAAGTCCAAAATTAGAAGCAAAACCACTTGTGACACAGTGCTTCATAAGCTTATTTTCCATGATGATATCTCCTCTGAAACAGACATTTCCTGACATTATTTGCTGCTTGTTTTTAATGGGATCTCTGGACTGACGGTAATGATGGATCATTGCTTTCCTTTGCCTAACGAGTAATGTGCATTTTATTCTAGCTGTTCAACCTTAGAAAATATGTACATACTTATGCAAAAATTTTGTTATATTGTGAGATAGTGTTATAAATCAGTTTCTATGCTGATGTTAATTCTTCCATGTGAAATTATTTGCATTTAGTTTTCAAAGGTATTTGTGAAAGCTGGAATCAAAATTGCAAGATTCACAGAAGAAAGGTTCACACTGGGTGAAATCCTGGCCCCACCGAAATCAATGGGAGTTTTGCATCAATTAAGCTAGGATTTCACCCACTATGTGTTAAGTATTCATGCTCATTAATATTTTACCTATATAGCTGTCTATGTACGTGGCAAAAAAACACTGCCAACTAAGCAGCAAATAGTACAGTAACTCCTCACTTAATGTTTCAGTTAATGTTTCATTATTATGTCGCTGATCTATTAGAGAACATACTCATTTAAAGTCGAGCAACGTTCGGTTATAACGTTGTTTGGCTGCCGCCTGCTAGTAGGTAGCTACTTTGTGACGTAAGCCAAGTGACACTCCCGCTTCAGTGTGGCAGCCATTGTTGTTTACGTTGTGACAGTACTAGTATTCCCTGAACATTTCTAACTCGTTGTGATTGTATCACCAGCATCATGATTCAAAAACGCCCAGCATGTGATAGTGGAGTGCCTAACAGTAGCAGTAAGAAAACCAGGAAAACCATTAGTTTGGGTACTAAATTAGATGTTTTAAGGCGTTTTGATGCATGCAAGCATGCGGTAGACATTGGCATCGCTCTAGGTCTTACTCCGACCACTGTGAGAAAAATTCAGAATAATGCCGACAAGATCAGGGCTAGTGCTCAGTGTGCAACACCACTTAGTGCTACTACAATAAGTCGATCAAGAAGTAGTTTGATGGAAAACATGGAGCGTCTTCTCTCAGTGTGGATAGAGGACCAAAACCAGCGGAACATACCTCTACATTTGCTAGTGATACAAGCTAAGGCGAAAAGTTTGTATAACAATTTGAAAAGAGTTCAAGGTGAAGGATCACAGACAGAGATGTTCACGGCAAGTCGGGGATGGCTTGATCAGTTCAAGAGGCACTTCCACCTGCATAACATCAAGATGTCCATTGAGGCAGCTAGTGCAACAGCTAAAAAATTCTATGACTATCTCAAGAAAATAATTGAGGAAGGCAGCTATTCACCTAAGCAAGTCTTCAGTGTTGATGAAACGGGCCTCTACTGGAAGAGGATGCATAAATGGACTTACATTTCCCGAGAGGAGAAGACAGTGCCCGGATTTAAAGCAGCTAAAGACCACCTAATCTTGCTTCTAGGTGGTAATGCTGCTGGAGACATGAAAATGAAACTGCTGACAGTGTACCACTCTGAAACACCATGAGCTCTCAAGGGATTTTCAAAGGAACACCTTCCGGTCATTTGAAGATCCAATAAGAACGCATGGGTAACTGGAGCTATTTTTTTCAGACTGACTCTCTATGCCAGTGGTGGGCAACCTGCGGCCCATCAGGGTAATCTGATTGTGGGCCGCGAGACATTTTGCTGATGTTGACCATTCGTAGGTACGGTCCTCCGCTGGCCACCACTTCTTGCAGCTCCCTTTGGCCGTGAACGGTGAACTGCGGCCACTGGGAGCTGCAGGAGGCTGTGCCTGTGGACGATCAAAGTCAGAAAATGTCTCGCGGCCCACAATAAGATTACCCTGATGGGCTGCATGTGGCCCATGGGCCACAGGTTGCCCACCACTGCTCTATGCCATCCCTGCATGGAAGAAATACTGTGCCAAGGTAAATCTTGATATCAAGATTTTATTACTTATTAATAATGCACCGGCTCATCAAATTAACCTGGATGACATGTGCAGAAACATCAAAATTGTCTTTCTGCCACCTAACACCACATTACTGATCCAACCCATGGACCAAGGAGCCATCACTGCATTTAAGATATATTACTTACACCGTACTGTCTACCAGCTCATCAGAGGCACCAATGGGGAAGGCAATTGATTCGGCAATGACTACAACATCCTCAATGACATCGGTGAGTCCTGGGCTGAATTCACTCAGGCATGCATGAATGGTGTGTGGGTCCTGAATATGTAAATGACTTAAAAGGATTTAAAGATGTTGTTCCCGCTATGAAGAAAGATATCCTCATCTTGGCCAAGAAAGTGGGTTTTGATGAGTTGGAAGAAGCCGATGTTAGACAACTTCTGCAATAACATGGAAAAGAGCTAACCAATGAAGATCTGATGCAACTAGAGATGATGAGAGCAACAGAAGAAGAGGGCCAAGAAGTACAAGAAGAACCAACCCATCGAATTTTGACTATCAAACATCTTTCTGAAGCTTTCCAAATGATTGAAGCTGGCTTGCAAATCCTTAGTGATGACGATCCTAACAGGGAACGCAGCTCCAAAGTGTTTAGGGGAGATGGTGATGTAATGAATTGCTATAAATAAATTTACCAAGGAAAAAAAAGGAAAGCAAAACAACTATCTCTAGATGTGTTTTTTCGAGTTGGGAAAGTTCAGCAAGAGGAGAAGCCTGACGATCCACTCTCTTCCACCTTCTGACTCTACCAGCTCAACCAAGTCACCATTGGTGAGTACAGTATTAAATTGTTTGTTTAAAATTATTTAAAACTTATACTGTATATTTATATAATGTCTTTTTTCTGGTGAAAAAAAATTCCTTGGAACTTAACCCCCCCATTTGCATTAATTCTTATAGGGAAACTGGATTTATTTAACATTGTTTTGCTTGAAGTCGCATTTTTCAAGAATGTAACTATGACATTAAGCGAGGAGTCGCTGTATGTTTTATATCTACGAAGTTGTTAATTACTTAAATTTCACTAGAGCAAATGAAATACTAGTGGTGATTTTATTGTGAAGTGGCACTTTTAGGTCAATAAAAGTGGCTACACCCACAGCTTCCATTACACATTTCATGGTTGCAATCTTGGATGTACATTTTTCTGTCTATGTAAGTTTTATACTACACCAGCAATGTGCTGCAAATTGTACAAACACATAGTAATAGGCAGCCCCTGCTTCAAAGAGCTTACAATCAAAATAGAGAAGGCAGACAAATGGTAGGAAGTAAGAAATATTAACTCCATTTTATAGAGTGAGAAACAGAGGCATAGAGAGATTAAGTGGCTTGCCCAAGTTCACAGAGAATTTGTGGCTGAGCCATGAATTGAACCCAGATCTTCTGAGCTACAGTCCAGTTCCTACCATCTTTTCTCTCATAGATGAAACTAATCCAAAAAGGTGTTATGTTTTTAGTTGTAAAATGCTCTTCGAACATTTGGAACGCTTTACAGACAAATACAAATGTTAATCTTATGATATTTAATATTTTTACAATAAGTTTAAAACAATTTGTTGTTATATCTTTTAATTATAAAGAACACTGCTCAGGAGAATTGTGATAAGAAGCCTGCAACAAAAGAGACTGGTTTGAGATTCCACTGAAGTTTTTGCTATCAGGGCAAAAAGGAATAGAAATGAGTCTGTGCAACTGTTCCCAACCACAGACCCCAGACTGTGTCCATCATAATTATATGTAGATTTGTAGTGATTGAGGAAGCCTGACCACTCGATCCTGGAGTGAAGTTCAAGAAATTTTCCCTCTAACCACTGCAATCTATGAAATTCCACCCGAATATATTGTTGAGCTGCTCAAAATAACTAATTGCCCAAATAAGGGCCATATTTTACAACATGTTCAGCACGTCCCACAAGTTGCTAATTGGCCTCAACTCCTATTGACTTTAGTAGACATTGAGAGTGCGTAATACCTTGCATTATTAATCCCTAAGAATGGCTATGTGGACCATCCTGTGTCTTTTGCCAAGATTTGCATAATCTCAGTGCACCAATTTTCACATACAGATATATTTTATCTTTGCTAATGTTTGCTAATATTGAGCCTTGTGCTTCTTCAAACCTTACACTAAGTAGCACTTACTTGCACAAGAAGTGCCACTGAAATCAATGGAGAAGCCCCCATGAGTATGTGCTACTCCACATGAGCAAGGATTGCAAATAAGTCATGTTTTAACTAAGAATCTTCCATCTGTTGAACTGAAGCTAAAAATACTCTTTATATAGACATTTCAACTAGCCAAAAATTGATAAACAAAATTTACTCTTTATAGTTATATATAAATTATGTGTGTAGTGAGTTTACAATGCCAGAAATTGAACAACAGTATAAGGGGAAATTGCAACTAAATAGTTCAATTTGGGTATTGATTGAATACTTTTTTATCTCAAAAAGACCTGTAATCATACATGTTATTCTGTTCATAAAGGACCACTTATATAGGCATTCTGACCACACTTGATTGTATATTTTCTTATTATATTAAGTATATATATTCTCTGTTATAAAATATATCCTGTTAAAAGAAAATTTTGAAACAGCAATAACAGTCTTTTCTTACAAAAATACTCTTGCTCCTTTCTGCATCTCCCTACTGTATGTAGATTATCTTCAGTATGAGTCTGTCTGTTCACTTCTCTGAGTCTTGAACAGCTGTGTTCTCCTTGCAAGAATATCTGTTTTTATCCATTTTATCATGTTTGGTGCAGCTCTGAGTAGGAGGTGTAGTCTATTTTTCACAGTTTGTTTTGAAATGCACATCTTGTTTTTGTGTCATCTTTGGAATTCCTATGCCTACTTATCTCTAGATAAAAGAAAACTGTTCATTTAAGCAATAATACATGAGATGCAGTGTATTTCTGAGCGATAATTGCATGCTTTGTAGGGTATTGTAAGGCATGAGACAAAAGGCCAATAAACTAATAACCCAACAAAGTGAAATCACACACTAGAAATATATTGCCTGTGGTGTCTCATGGCCACTATGAAGTAATAAGGATATATTTCGTTCAAATTTTTTATAGAGATTTACTTTCTGCCATTCCCATAAGAACGGAGTGAACGGTAATATTAATAATAATTCATAACTACCACCCAAATAATTTCATCTTTGGGCTATTTGCTTACTCTATGCATGTCTCTACTCTGGAGATTTCAGACATTGGTGATCCACTATCAGTGTAGCTGCACCAATACATACCACTAGGGTAGACAGAGAAATACCGATAAGCCATGATTTGCACCAGTTCATTTTACACCTTTTTTAAATGGGGGTAAGTTGCACCAGGCTAAATTGTAGCGTATGATGGCCTTTTGTATATACACTATAGCTTTGCACTGGTGCAGGTACATCAGTGTTGTGTCACCAATGGCCGAAATCTCCACTGTAGACAAGAGCAATAAGTAGACAAGCTTCCTAAAGTGACTGGGGATGCAACTGCACTGGTGGCTGTAACTCGAGCAAATTCCCAGTATAAAAAAGGGTATATGTCTGTCTCGTTTAGATTGTAAGCTCTTTGTGGTGAGTTTCTTATAGGCAAAAAGTGAGGCCTATCTATTTCTTGGGTATTTTTAACAGCTTGTCAGCAAACTCTGTTTCTGTGTGGAATATTAATCTGCATTACACACAAAACTCTGTTACAGGAACAATGTTAAAGTTGCAAAATACAACACTCAGAAGCAAAGAAATGCCAGAATTAAGGTTGCCTGTGCAACGGAAATCATCTGTCCCCTCCTTTGCTGTTTGTTTGCCTGCCTTCCCCGTCTCACCCAGGATTCATTTGCTGTTTATTTACCTGCTTCCTTAGGAAACCCAAGCCCCAGCCTTTGGTGTTTGTCCTTTACCCAGGCCCCTTCCACTTACTTAGAATCATAGAATATTAGGGTTGAAAGAGACCTCAGCAGGTCATCTAGTCCAATCCCCTGCTCAAAGCAGGACCAACAACAATTAAATCATCCCAGCCAGGGCTTTGTCAAGCCACGACTTAAAAACCTCCAAGGATGGAGATTCCACCACCTCACTAGGTAACCCATTCCAGTGCTTCACCACCTTCCTAGTGAAATAGTGGTTCCTAATATCCAACCTAGACCTCCCCCGCTGTAACTTGAGACCATAGCTTCTTGTTCTGTCATCTGCCACCACTGAGAACAGCCTTGCTCCATCCTCTTTGGAGGATGAAGGTTGCTATCAAATCCCCCCTCACTCTTCTCTTCTGCAGACTATCTATCTCATAGAACTGGAAGGGAAGTCCAGCCCCCTGCCTTCACTAGCAGGACCAAGTACTGGTTTTGCCCCAGATCCCCAAGTGGCCCCCTCAAAGATTGAACTCACAACCCTCAGTTTAGTAGGCCAATGCTCAAACCACTGAGCCATCCATCCTCCCCAAATAACCTCAGTTCTCTCAGCCTATCCTCGTAAGTCATGTGCCCCAACCCTCTAATCATTTTTGTTGCCCTCCGCTGGACTCTCTCCAATTTGTCCACATCCCTTCTGTAATGGGGGGACCAAAACTGGATGCAGTACTCCAAGTGTGGCCTCACCAGTGCCGAATAGAGGGGACTAATCACTTTCCTCGATCTGCTGGCAATGGTCCTACTAATACAGCCCAATATGCCATTGGCCTTCTTGGCAACAAGCTCACACTGCTGACTCATATCAAGCTTCTTGTCCACTGTAATCCCCAGAGCCTTTTCTGCTGGCTGCCTCATCCCATATCAAAACCTATGTGCGGGAATTGGCATGAGTGATGCAGCCCTTGACCATAGTGGTGGCCTCCGAGATGTATGGTGTGACACTCTGTACCTCAAAGTAGCACCCTGGAAACTCCATAATCACCACCATCATATAACTATGCTATGTTTTGTACAAAGTACGCCTTGTGAGGTATCATTTTAAAAGTCTTGATCTGTTGAACATTAATATCCTGTTGGATTTTATTTACTGTCATTGTAAGTGAAGTTATGAAGCATTGCTATATGTTACTGAAATATGTTGTGAGGCAGGGAGATGCCCACAGCCAACCCTTCAATTGCAACAAAGGATCAGCCAGACATGCTGATAGCCCATTAAAGAAAATCCACTCTCCCAATAGCCACCCCAGACAGCACATATGCAATGGAGCCTGCTTAACCAATGGGGACTGTCTGATCCCCACATCAAAGCAAAGATCTTTCCAGGAAGCTGGAAGAGAATATAAAGGAGGGGAAGTGACATCATCACTTGCCCTCACTCCCCTGCCTCTCCATCTCAGCACCTGGAAACACATTTGGAAGACAAAGATTTTGAACTTGGTAAGTGTGATTCCAGGCTGGAAAAGAGTCCCAGCCCAGGTATTGAGGAACTGTAACCTATTTGTATCATCTGTCAGGGTGAGACACTGCTCAATTCAAATCTTGTTTAGTTTGTTGAACTCAGCTTGTGAATTTATTTTTGTTTCTTAAGAAACCAACTTTGATCTCTAAACGCGCTACTTAGAATCACTTAAAATCTGTCTTTCCGTAGTTAATAAATCTGTTTTATATTTTACCTAAAACAGTCTGTTTTGGTTGAAGTGCTTGGAAAAACCTCAGCTCAGTTTATAAAGGTTACTGTGTGTCCACTTCACACAGGGAGTGGTGAACTGGATAATGACCTTACACTGGCCAGGCCTCTGACCAGTGTAAGATGGTACAGTTCTGGGTGCAGGACTGGGGAACTGGGGGGAATTAGTTAGAACCTCTCTATTGTTGGGTCATGAGTGGCTGGGAGAGCATTCATATAACTCAGTTGGGTTAAACTATTTCCCCATGTTTATTTTTCCCCCCTACTGCTCCTCACACCTTCTTGTCAACTGCTGGAAATGGGCCATTTTGATTACCACTACAAAAAGTTTTTTTTCCCTCTCCTGCTGGGAATAGCTCATCTTAACAGATCACTCTCATTACTGTGTGTATGGTAACACCCATTGTTTCATGTTCTCTGTGTGTGTGTATATATATATATATATATCTTCCTACTGTATTTTCCACTGCATGCATCCGATGAAGTGGGTTTTAGCCCACGAAAGCTTATGCTCAAATAAATTTGTTAGTCTCTAAGGTGCCACAAGTACTCCTGTTCTTTTTGCTGATACAGACTAACACGGCTGCTACTCTGAAAACAGTTGGGTGTGTAAGTGCAGAGCCTGTCAGAGGTTTGACACCTAGGCTGGTGGGACAGAGGGCTCAGCAGTCCTGCAGTCCAGGTTGTACCTCAGGGAACCTATCACATACAGGCAGGTCGCCTTCCTGGCATCAGAGGCCACTGCCCACGATGTGGTGGAGAAAGGCATCTTGGTAGGGGGCCTCTTTGCTTCCCTTGAGCCCCTGGAGAACCTGGGTATACAGGTGGTCCTTACCTCTGTCCTGCCCTTCCTCCCCAGTGCTGTTCTTCTGCTTCCCCTCTCCACATTGGGAAAGCTGGTCTCCACTATCCGCCCTCTGCCTCTGGGCTGTAAGGACCCCATCCTGCATCACATCCTCTTATTGCACGGACAAGTCATCATCCAGCTGCGAGCACCTCCTTCTTGAGGAGGGGGGAAGAGGCCTCCTGTAAGGCATCCAGGGCGGCCACCACTGGGCCTGCTTCCATGTCCCCGCTTCTTCCTCGCCAAAAGTCCTGTGGATGGAACTGTCCAAGGAGGCTCTGGCAGTGGTGGGGAATGAATCCCTTACAGAGGAGGCCTCAGAGGGAGCTCCCCCAGCTTTCCTGTCATCCCGTTCCCCATTGGTGCTGAGGTGGAACTCTTGTTCACTGACTAGGATGACCCCTGTTTTGACAGGCAGAGGCCTCCAGGCCATCCTTCAGGCGATTTAGGACATGGGTCTGACTCCTGCAGCCCAGTGGGAGGATGACCCTTGGCCAGCAGACTTTGGTCTGGACACTGTGATGGACTCTGTGGCCCTTCCACCTCCTCCCCTTCCCCAGCCTACTGCCAGGGACACTGCCCCTGACTTTCTGGCATGCTCCCTGCCCTTTCCATCTGCCCAGCTGCAGATTGCCCCATCTTGTGGCTGCCAAGTCCATCGAGGTGATGGGCAGTGCCAAGCAGCCAGGGTTATAGCTTTCTGGCATGCCTCCTCCTCAGATGGTGCTTTGATTGATCCTTCATACAGCTCCTTTGAGAGATCAGTCATGACTCCACTTCTTCTACTCTCCGGAGAAAAAGAAGAGTGTCAAAAAAGCATATCACATGCCTTCTGGCAGAGGATGGCACCCCTCTCACGGATCTGATGGATGCATGGAAGGGCCATGGCCTTCTGTGGCAGTCTCTTTTCTCCCCAGATTTGATTGATGCCAGTGCCTGCGAGGTCCTGTGGGATGGACTCCCCACATTCAGCACGTGTGACTGGAACCAGTTAGAGCAACTTCTCACTCTGGCTGAGTTCTCAAAATCTCTATGTCCGATGCCCACTAATAAATCTCCAGGCATCAATGGGCTAACCTTGCAATTCTACCATACATTCCAGGATATCCTGAGCCCACGCCTCACCACCGTCTGTGCTGAGTGCTTGGGGAGTGAGTTGCTTCACCTATTGTGCAGGCAGGCCATGCTTGCCCTGTTGCTTTAAAAGGGGGACCTCTGCAACCTCAGGAACTGGAGCCCAGTTTTGCTCCTCAGCACAGACTACAAAGTTGTAGTGAAAGTCATCTTGCTGTGACTGAAGTCTGTGCCGGCGAATGTGATCTACCCTGATCAGACCTACACCATCTCAATCTGGCCTATTTTCAATAATCTCTATGTGGTCCAGGGACCTACTCCATCTAGTGTGTAAGGATGTCTGTCACTCACCCTCCTGTCCCTGGACCAACCGTGTTTGACATGGTGTATCACAGATATCTCATGGGCACTTTGCGGGCATTTGGCTTCAGACCCTGCTTTGTGGAGTTTCTCCAGGTGCTGTACATCTCTGCAGAGTGTTTGATCAAGCTCATCTGGCCCTTGTCAGAACCAGTCACCTTCCGTCGAGGGGTACACCAGGGCTGTCCACTTTCTGGCCAGGTCTATACCATTGCTATCAAGTCCTTCCTCTGTCTCCTCTGCAAGAGATTGGTGCTTCGGGAGCTGGACTTGAAGGTGTTCCTGTCAGTGTATGCAAATGACATTCTCCTCATATCCCTGGACGCAAGAAACCTGGGGTGGGTGGAGGCCATCTATTCAGTGGCCTCCTCTGCCTGGGTCAGCTGGGGCAAGAGCTCTGGCCTGATGGTCAGGGACAGGTGGCAGGTGGGAACCCTTCCACTCATGCTCCATGCCACCCTGTGGGGTGTGGGACCACTGCTCTATCTGGGAATGTACCTTTCTGCCACCGATCATTCTCTGCTGGAGAATTGGATTGATCTAGAGGTCAGGGACTCTGAGCAGTTGTGGAGGGTGCTGGAGGAGGGTGCTGGTGATCAGCCAGCTAGTCCTATCCATGTTCTGGCAGCGGTTCATCCCCAGGGACCAGAAGAAGATCCTGGAGTTTTTCTGGCTGTGGTTGCACTGGGACTCTCTGAGTGTCCTGAGCCTCGCCCTGGGGGAGGCCGGACAGGGTGTGGTCTGCACTTATAGCCAGGTCCCTGCCTTCCACTTTTAGGCCCTGCAGAGACTCCTTTACAGTGCAGATAGTCCAGCATGGAACGTGCTGGTGCACTCCTTCCTTCACCATCTCCGAGGGCTCCAATATAACCAGCTGCTCTTTTATCTCCACCTGAGAGATCTCCCCTGAGACTCTCTGAGCTTCCGGTCTTTTACCAAGACCTCCTCAGCAGCCAAGTCCATAGTGGCTACCCAGTGGGGAGAACCTCCTCATGGAATCCCGGCTACACAACCTCTATCCTCATGTGCAGGTGGTGGAGTCCCCCTTGGTATGCCTGAAGATGGTCCTGGCTGGTACCATCAGACTCAGAGACTACTGGACTACGATCAGAGGGACTGCCAGCTCATGGGGCCGTATACCATGTGCATCTGCTGTTGTGTGCTCCAACAAGTGAGAGTAACCTTGCCTCCTGCTTCTCTTGCTTTTCCTAGAGCAGATCCTATGGGAGGGTGCTCTCCACCCACCCACCCACTCCTCATCCATGGCCTTCTAGAACTTGTCATCAGGCCTCTGCCTCACAAGGCCCCCTGGCTGCCCCAGACACACCACCTGAGCCAGCTGCATGACATCCAGCTAGTTCACCTCTGAACCATCCCCAGAAAACATCTGTATGTGCTCATGATTCATACCATCCACTTGTCCTCATGTCATGCCCTGACACCAAGTGGCAGAACACGCAGTTGCCCCCTGCAGAGGGCAGAGAACCCTGGTTGGCCAATTTGCAGTCTATTCCACAACCTGCCAGGGCTGTTAGTTGCTGGCTTCTCTATGGAGCTGTGAGCATGGGTGTGTACCTGGAACAATTCACAGACTCCCCTGACACCTGTCCCTTCTGTGGCACTGTCAGGCTTTCTGGAGTGGCTCAGGAGCATGAGTACCAGGCTCAGGGCAGACTGTTAAAAAGCAGGGCACACACCCCAGGTTGGATGTGGTTTCTATACATAGATTTCATCAACCAAGTATCAAGTGTGAACTCCTCAGGCATTACAACAGCCTTAACATGGAGTCACAGACAATCCCTTTGATTACTCTAATCTGTCTTGCCTCCCAACTGTATTTTAGGGCAGGTCTACATTACAGCTCTGCATTGGCGCACTTACACTAATGCACCAATGCAGCTGCGCCACTGTAGCTCTTCTGGTGAAGACACTCTAAGCCAGTTGGAGAGCTTTCCTGTCAGCGTAATAACTCCACCTTCATGAGAGGAGGTAGCTATATCGGCAGAAAAAGCTCTCTTGCTGACATAGCGCTGTCTACACAGGGGGTTGAGGTTGGTATAACTATGTTGCTCAGGAGTGTGGATTTTTCACACAATCACAATCACAATTTCTCTTTGGCTCCCAGTCTCTCCTGCTCCCTTTATCCTGTCCCAGTCTTTTTGACCACTCAGTTCTGGTTCCCTGCTCCTGTCCCAACAGACTCCTTCTTCCAGCTAATCCCAGTTCCCTCCTCTTGGCTCCTCCTTCAATCTGTCTCTCACTGGCTACCAGTCTCAATATCCCACCCCAGTCCCCTCATCCAATATCAGTCTCTCTCCAACCTTTTCCCAGGCTGCTTTTTCTAGTCTCTTTGCTTAGTCCCACTTCCCCCTCTGCTCTCCAGACCTTGTTAGGTCGGTTTCTCCTACTACTACTCCTGTCTCCCACCCCACCCTGGGTCTTAGTTCCAGTCTCCTTGTCCAATCTGTCACCCTCTGCCCCCCAGCTCTTGTTTCAGTCTCAGTGTTGCCCCTACCCACAGCCAACTGCTAGTCCCCCTTTCCATTTCCCTCATTGGCTTCTAGTCTCCCTCCACCTCCAACTCCCACTTCTAGCCTCCCATCCTGATCACCAGTCTTACCCTCCAATTCCCACTTATGGTGTCCCTCCCCTTCCTGGAAATGACTGAACTGTGTGACTGAAATTTTCCAAAACAACTTCAGCCTGGGGCGGACACCCAGCCTCTGAATTTCAGACCAAATGGTTAAAGGTTGGCAAGGTTATAAGCAACTGAAAACAGGGTCTTCTAATTGGAAGGGTCCATCAAAATTAATATAGGCGGAGCTACTAGCCCTGCCTATAATGTCATAATCAACTCTGTTGTTTTCATTGAGGTCTGTAGGAACTGAACCCACTTACACAAGGTATGAATTAGGTCCCCAAAGTTAAAGCAGTATTTAACACTTTTTCCCCTCAGCCCCAAGAAAGTATCCTACCAAATAATGGTGACTGTGACAGAATAAAATAAAAACAAAGAGTTAAGAGTAAAAATGTGCTGTTACATGAAAAGAATGCCTAAGCCACAAAAATAATTGAAATTCACATCACAGAACTGTTACTTGTATCTATGAAGCCATGCATAATCCAGCAAATAAATCTACAAACCCCAGCAGGATTCAGTGCTCTACTCCATGGAAACTAGTGCTTTTAGTTGGCCACATGCTGTTTGGCATCTAAACACTATAAAGTGAATTAGAAGAGCAACTTCGGTGCTGTCTCCTCTTTCCTCGGTGACACGATCAGAGGGACTGCCAGCATTTCACCTTCAATGTAAATGGACTTGCTTTTATTGTTTTCTATGGAAACTATAACATTTTTAGATGTACATTTAAGGCCACTTAAAAACAAAACTTCTAAGCCTAGCAGCACAATTCACTGCAGATCCAGATGACAAATTTGCATCTGTAAATCAGGTGGTTAGATGTTTAAATACTACCTCTTTCCCCTCGCTGAGGTTAACCCAACCCTAGAGTTGCAATAACTCTTGTCTGATTTTGGCTGGAGGAGAGATAGTACGGGGCTCCCTATTTTATTATTATTTAAAATGTTAATTTCCCATATAGAGAATATTTTGGGTTTGAGGAAGGGTCAGGGTCACCAAGGACACTTGTTTTCTTCCTTCTCCCCTTCCATTTGTGAGATAGGGATGTCTTTGGCTTGGGGTCTGTCTTTTCCCTGGGAACTTCTGTGCAGATAGCTCTGTTTCAGGGATATTCACCAGGAGATCTGAATTTAAGACTGCCAGTCAGTTGGAAAAATTGGGAGAAACATGCCTCCCCTAATGTTATCCCCGTGTCCAATTGAAAACGGAGGGGGAGATGAAAGCATAAGCCTCTTTCCCCTCAGCATCTGTTTAAACTTCTGTGGCTTTGGAGCCCAGCAGGCTATGCAGCTCCTGCAGGCTTCACTGCAGATGCTGCTGGGGCCAGGATACAGCCGTGTGTTTTCAAGCAAGTTAAAATTTACCTTTTTCAAATGAATGTTTTTCCAATTGAGTATATCACTTGTTTAGTCCATTTATATTTGATTGTCTTCTCCTCTTGAACTATTATTTTTTACTTACTAAATGTGATACAAGGCATTTATCTGCCACTGGATTCCTCTCTGCAGTGTTTTACAACTCCTACCTATAACTTCACTGGCAGAAGCAATCCCATCAAGGTTGGAATAATTTATACTTTGATTTGTATTTTGATTTTTTTTTTTCAGTGAAGGAGCCAAGTTGCTGTAGGCAGTTTGACATCCATAAACATGTTTAATTACCATAGTGTTAAATTCTCCTTTTTTGTTTAAGGTAATAGCTTCTGAATTTAGAATGATCAAAAATTACCAAGTCATTTCCTTCAGGGAGCTTTCAGTAACTTTGGTAATTCGTGTACAACACTTTTAAAGTACAAAAAAGATCCGCAGTTTGAATATGTTTCACCATGGGCCGATACTGCCAAGAAAAAGACAAAAGTATAATCAAGGATAAGGACTTTGACTATTGAAAATACAGAAGCTAATTTTGTCGGTGGAAATTTTTGGCGACACTCTTATACCATCGCATCCCCATTTAATGTTGAGATTATGGCAGTGCTTCACTTTCAATCAGCCTTTTTCAGGAATGTAGAGAAGATAAAAGAGGGATTTATACTGGAGTTTGTTTACTTTATTTTTATGATATTGAAGATAAATAATTAAACCGAAATACAATTTTTTTCATTGTTTGTTGGTTAACATAATTTAGGCCCTCGTCATGCAAACAGCACCATATTGGTGGACCCATGCCTTAGGGGCCTGCTCATTTGGAACATACTGCAAGATTGGAATCATGGGGTGGAAATATTTTAATTAGTGAAAACCATTTAAGATAAAAATGAGTGGTTCTCAAATAGTCTTCTAAAGATTTCTCAGCAATGACAGCGTGTCTTAAGTTTCTTTTTTAAAGTTATAAATTCAATTAATGATTCTAACAGATTGAAATTATTTTATTCTGTTTCAAGAAGATCTAAATTGCTACCCATTGTAAAAAATTAATTCCCCTCGCCCCCCCCCCCAAAATCTGATGAACAATCTTTTTTCATCCCCATAAATCAAAGTCCTTGATGATAATGAGAATATTTTACAAGTCAAGGAAAGTGGGCATTTAGCATTATTGTTTTATTTATCACATGGAGGTTTAAAATCTTCATCCTACTGGCTGAGCTGTTGGAACAGATTAACAAAAGAGGTAAAACAGGTTATTATAGCAGCCATATCATATTATGACCACAGATTCCAGTGGAGCTTTACATTTAGAGTGTAGATTGGGAAGAAGAGAAATGTTAGGTATATTGCTGAAGAGGTTATGGGGAGCTCAATTTAAACCA
Organism: Chrysemys picta bellii; assembly: GCF_011386835.1. Taxonomy (NCBI): domain Eukaryota; kingdom Metazoa; phylum Chordata; order Testudines; family Emydidae; genus Chrysemys; species Chrysemys picta. Next base: position 45,561,046 of record NC_088791.1, on the reverse strand, counting down.
CAGAAGAAGCCTTTTACTGTAATTTTTACTAATTGCTTGGCATTAAATAGAATATTTAATGAGTATATTGATGAGCAAAGAGCTATAACCCACAGGAGAGAGGGCTATGATTAAGAAATAAGATGACAAAATGTGTGGTAGTGCTGATTAATACATACCTCAGACACACAGAGAAGTACTGGCAACGCATAGAGTCCCTAACGCACCTGAGGTATGCATTAATCAGTGCTAAGATATTGTTTGACTGAGATCACTACCTGGCATTTTTAAATCAAAGTGTAACATTTTTTATGCTTAAAAAAATCTTCCTAAGTAATAACTAGTCCCAAGAGAGGCTTTTGTAAATGTTCAGTTCTTTGCAAGAATTGTTAGTTTAAATGTTTTATATGATGTAATTAACATTGTTTTAAAGGATCTTATTCTTTCCCCTGGCTTGTGGTTATGAACTTTTTCCATCTAGAGATGTCTGCTAGTCCACCTAGACTTTCATGTGGTGTCTCTGTCATGTCAAATTAATTTTAGAGAGACAAGGTAGGTGACGTAATATCTTTTATTGGACCAACTTCTGTTGGTGAAAGAGACAAGCTTTCATCTCTTTCACCAATAGAATTTGGTTCAGTAAAAGGTATTAACTCACCCACTGTGTTTCACTAATATCCTGTAACCAACATGGCTACAACTACACTACAAACAAATTAATTTTATGCTGATAAAATTCAGGAAGGACTTACTTTGTTTATTCATTACAAATTGAAATTAAGCAGCTGATCATGCTATGGAGTTTAACTAGGTGTGATCTGTAATTTCCAGAAAACAAGCTTAGGTACAGGGAAAAAAGCTACTCTTTATCTACCTCACAGGGTAGAGCTGATGTATGTTTGTAAAGCGCTTTGGGATCCATTCTCTCCCTAAACCAGCTAGACCTGCTCTTCTAGTACACAACACCTTTTCAGGGCTAGCATCAGGTACATGATTACATTTACCAGTTTCCCAGTGTTGTCCATCCACAACCTTAAACTACCGCTGGTGGAACATTTTCCCACCAAAAGTTTCTGTCAGAAAATGTGGTATAATCAGAATTGACATTTTGCATAGGAAATATGTTCAAATATGCTTTCTGGATTGCAAGGATTGGCATATTTTACACTTGATAATATTTTTGGAGCCCATGCATGAATGCCTTCCCCCAGCCAGTGCATCCCAAATTGTGACTCATGGCTCCCCAAGGGAACCATGAGTGTTTGGGAAGATTTTTTTAATCAATATGCCCATTTTTGTTTTTCTATTAAAACTACACTATTAGGCTACTAAACTAGGTTTAAAAATCACCTCTATCTTATCTATAGCTCTGTAGCTTATGCTGCTGCAGCTGCCAACTGACTTGGGTTTGTGGGAATTGGGCTAAGGGGCTCTTTAACTGGGGTGTAGATGTTCAGCTCATGCTGCAGCCTGAGTTTTGGGACCCTCCCACCTTGTAGGCACCAGCTCGAGCCCAAACATCTACATCACAATTAAACAGCCCCTTAGCCTGAGGCCCACAAGCCTGAGTTAGCTGGCATGGGCCAGTCACGGGTTTGTAATTGCAATGTAGATATACCCTCTGTGCCCTCCGCTCCTTCAGCACAGAAGCTTCCCTATGAGGAAAGCATTCATCAGGAAAGCATTCATCAGCTGAAAGCCCCATGCTGGAGCAGAAGGCAAAAGAGTGCCGGCAGAAGCAGCAGTACAGCACCAGCAGTAGAGGTTAGGGGAAGAGGGCTGAAGGAGAGACAGGTATGTCTTATCTTTATGATGAAATTATTTTTACCACATGCTAAGACTACATGCATTAAATGTTTGGCTGAAAAAGATAACGTGTTTAATAAAGTTACACAGAAAAGGTTACACAGAAAAGTTACAAAGAAAATAGACAATACCATGACAGTTACATTATGTTTGGATTTTCATGTCTCAGTATTACTGTGCAAAGTCCACAGCCGCAGTATGTCATTTATTTTCAAGATTAGTAAATGAAAGTATGAGGCAAGGAAATGACAGAGGCATGATTTTCTGCTTCAGAAATAAAAAGAATTAACGCAGAAAAAAGTCATGTCTAGAGAAGCAACTGTTCCTCAAACACCTTAGAAGCAAATTCTGTTGTGGCCATGCAAATTACAAAACGCAGACGAGCATACACCATTGGCAAGACCCTTCTACTTCTAGCAGCAAGAGATGTGTAGAATTATGATTGGGGAACAAGTATCCATGGCACTGAAAACCATTCCTATGTCAAATAATACCATCTACCAATGCACTGATAAGCTTGCAGAAAATGTCCAGAACTAGTTGATGGAACAAGTTAAGAAGAATCAATATTTTGCACTGCAGCTTGATGAATTCACAGAAATAGCCAACATGTATCAGCTTCTGTGGAATTTGTCCAAGCAGGTACAATAACTGCATAACTTTTATGTTGAAAAGAAATCTCAACCTGAACTGGTGAAAAAATATTCAAGATTCTCGCTAAATTCATAAAGGATGAAGGTCTTAACTGGGCTATATATATATAACTGGGCATTGCAAAAAAATGACAAGGTCAATAATTACTTATGAAAAAACAAATCTAATGAGTCCTCCTGCAACTCCCAGTTCAAACATTACATTAGAAGGCAAAGAAATACAAGAAGTGAGTCAGTTCACATACCTTGGCAATAATGTGCAAGTCAATGAGGATATCCAGAAGGAAATAATGTCACAAATTGGTCAGGCAGTGACTACATTCACCAGCTTCAGTCATTGAAAATCTACAATTTAAAGACCAAACTATGAAACTTCAACTCCAATATCAGGGGTAGCCGTGTTAGTCTGGATCTACAAAAACAACAAGCAGTCTGGTTAGTCTTTAAGGTGCCACCAGACGCCTTGTTGTTTTTTCAACTCCAATGTTATTTTCACCTTAACATATGGATATGAAAGCTGGCTATCCACCAAAGGTACAGACTTACAGCTAAATGCCTTTGAAAGGAAATACCTTAGAAAAATACTAATTATTAAATTGAATGAATTTATAACAAATGCCAAGATTCATTAGAGTTCAGTAACCCTTCATCTCCAAAGTTTTTCAGAAAAGAAGATGGAAATATCTGGGACATGAGTTAAGAATGAAGCCAAAGCATCTGCCACGGCAGGTGTGCCATTGTCAGTTAGAGGAACAGGCAAAATGGCCTGATCAAAGGAATTGCTCCATCAAACAGTATTTAGAAAGGGAAAACTTGTCTTAACATAGAGGACATGCAAAAAACAGCCCAGTGTAGAGAGAAATGCCAAAAACTTGTTTTGTGCTAAGTGGCGTTTTATGGTTTGGGATGGAATCAGATTCAGATGCATGGGGTCTGCGCTCATCTGAATCACTTTGCATGATAGGGATCTGTAAGCACTGTCAAAGTTGACAACATCCCTTTAAGTTAGATGAAAAATTGAAGACTGAAATGTAATTTTAAAATTCTGTTGAAAAACATCAGATGTTTTACAGACTAAGATCGATAATTCTAGTGCTTTTAATGATGCCATCAAAAATAACACATATTTGCAGTATGAAATAGAGATTATAGAAAACCTCAGCAAATATGTGACTTTGGGGACTATCTGAAGAAATGTAGGGGATTATTCTTCCTTTGAAAATGTCTTGATATTCTTGGATTTTAAATTTACATCATATCTTGACATTTTTTTCTTTTTGTAACATACTGAACATCTCCATTTATAAGTAAAGCCTCTATTTCAATCATGGATATAAATCCAATTATTTCTTAAAATCTGAACAGATTGCATATGCATGAATCTGAAACTACCACAGCTACTTGAGCTGAACTGAAAAATAATTCTTGTCACTTAAAATTGATTATTGATTTAGGTGTAAATGACTAAATTTCCATGCTAAAATTATGAAGATCATTCATTAGTGTCCAGGGGAAAATGATAAATAATGTATCTCTAAAAATGATGGTAGGGCAAAATGGTGTTCAACATCAGTAAGCTCATTTGGGTCCAGACCCTTCAATGACGTTGAGAAAGGAGTTCTGCATGAGGAACCCTTGCAGGATTGAGCCCTTGATTTGGATCCTGATTTTACAGAAAATTCTGTTTTAGAATTAATAATCTAGTGAATTTTATTTTTAATTAAAAATAACACCTTTGTTTCCTATTTTCCATGAGCTAATTCTACATAATGGAGAAAACAAATGATATTTCATTCTGCCACTTATATTTATTTTAAGGATTACATTAATTATCATAGTTCATTCTATACAGTTATAATCATAGCTCTTTGGGATATATTATAGGACTTTTCTGTAGTATAATTTTCTTTGTAAGCTATTAGAGTCTGTTCAGCAAATACAACTCATTGATTATTTGATTCTGGTTTTGCAGTCCTTAGACATCCAAAATTCAGTGGTGCCAACAAGAGTGTGGGTATAGAAATGTAAGATCCAGATACTCCGCTCTCTTTATACAAACAGAAAGTAGAAACTGGGGCAGAAACAGCAAAAGGGAAGTGGTGGCTCTACTTCATGGTCTTAAATCTCTTGGAACCAATCAAACCCCTCCGCATGAGTTGCCTGTAGTTGGGGCTCCAAGTCTGGAGGAGGCATGTTGGGTCTGGAGATGGATGGAGCCAACGAGCAGCCATTATCTAAGTGGATTCCCTTTGGTATCTGAGTGAGTCTTCATGGGCGTTAATGCTGGTGGAGATATTAACTTATGCTGTAAACTGTTTCCCTCCCTATGGAGTACAGGCACAGCAGGGGTAATAAAGGCCATACCACTGCATAGTGTATCATAGTATGAGGTTGGAGGTGGAGAGCAGGCAGCACTGCAGAGCAGCAGCCCATCTCTCAAGTTGGTGTTTCTTTCCATATAAATCCCCAGGTTCAGTAGACATGGGAGACCATATCTTCATTGGCTTCCTACCAGCACCCCCCAAAAGACCCTTTTATTTCTGATAATTGTATTCATTTAGCATGATTCTGTATTACAGAAGTTGGGTACATATGCGTATAGAGTAAGGGCTTGATTCTGCAATGCCTTGCACCTGGTGAAGTCATTAACATCTTTGCAAAATGGGCCATGTTCTCTGCATCCATCTTACGCTGAAAATAGCAAAGTGTGTAAAGGTTATGGCTAGTAACAGCTTCCTCGTTGTCTACTCAATTTAGAGCAGGAGGGTGCAGGAAGGGAAATATAGGAGGCAGCTTCACCAATTCTTTGACTGCCCATGATTCAGCACTCTAGGAGCGTTACCTCTGGGGCAGTTTTTGTAGATTTTCATTTTCTTTGGGAGTGGAGTGGGTAAGAGAATCTGATCCAGGAACTGCAATATCAGAAAATGCTACCTTTCTGATTAAGTCTCATTTGTACAGGTACACACATTGGGGAATCAGGCCTTGTATTTGTAAACAGTTTAAGGAATACTATATGAAAGGACAATATAATTAAAGATAACAATAGTTATAAACTGAAAATCTAAGTTATATTTCTAGCATGATTTTTTTTTCTCATTTCCATTGTAAATACTTCAAAATATGAAGTCTGGTTACTACAGAGAATTAGTATGAAAAGACATACAGTATGCTGTGCAACATCTGTCTGCACAAATCACATTCCATTCAACAGCAAAAAGAGCAATAGTATTTTTTTTTTTAAATTACAGGGGCTGATTTTAAAAAAATAATCTGTTTTCAGATGTATTACTATTGATTGCCCAGGTAAGGTAGATTTATTCAGAGCTTCAGTTCGTGGTTGCCATTATATCAACAGAAAGTGTTTACAATTCCATTCCTTATCCAAGCTGCATACCTAGATTACAAATGAGATTACGTTTTAATAGTTAAATTGTATAACACTTTTATGAATTTCAGAAGGAGAGTATTTTTCATGAAAGCTAATGCATTCAAGACATTACATTAACGTTATTTGGTAAATTAAGCACCCTGGATTTCTGGGGAGCTGAATAGCTCAGAGCATTGGAAATGGAGTCAGGAGTCTTTTCATCTCTAGGTTAGCATTTAAATTGCTTACAATTGGCATTGGCTACCAGTCATTGCCATTTGAGGGCTCTTTAGTGGTCCGTTGTCATGGCTGGGTTATGGGCAGTCACCACCTTGTAGTCAGAGCCAGAGTCCACAGTCACAAGACAAGAGTCAGGAGGGTCAGGATACCAGGAGGTGAGAAGCAGGAGGCAAACTGGAGATCAGAACCACAAAATTAGATGCCAGGAGTCATGCCAGGAAATCAAGCCGGGGGGCAGGGGCAGGAAGCACAAGGCACATAATGCCGAGCAGGGCAGAGCCCAGTTTTTCATACAGCTTCCTCTTCTTGTTGTTTAAGTAGGGGCAGCAGGCCAATCATCTGCTCCAAGACTTGTCCAATAAGACAGCAGGGGAAGTGCCTCAAATTAGGGCTGGGCTTCCAGGTACAGCTACTGTAGACCCAGATTTGCGATCATGACACCCTTGTGAAATGAGATGAAGGCCTCAGACAATTTCTTAGCATAGAGGTGTCCACATCACACAGGGGTTGCAAGACTTTGGAGGACTGAATTAGAATTCAAAATGATCTGAAATCAGTAAGATGAAATTTAGTAGAGACAAGTGCTAAGTACTTCACTTAGGAGGGAAAAATCAAACTTTCACAAATACAAAATGGGAATAACTGGCTAGGCAGTAGTACTGCAGAAAAGGATCTGGCTCACAAATTGAATGTGAGCCAACAATGTGATGCTGTTGCAAAAAAAGGCAAATATTATTCTGAGATTTATTAACAGGAGTGTCATATGTAGACATGGGAGGTAATTGTTCGTCTCTGTTCAGCACTGATGAAGCCTCAGCTGGAGTACTGTGCCCAGTTTTGGGCACCACACTTTAAGAAAGATGTGCACAAATTGGAAAGAGTCCAGTGGAGAGCAACAATAAGAGGTTTAGAAAATGTGACGACCTATGAGGAAAGGTTAAAAGAACTATACATGTACAGTCTAGAGAAGAGAAGGCAGAGAGGGGATATGATAACTGGCTTCACATATATAAAAGGTTGTGTTAAAAAAGACGATGGTTAGTTATTCTCCATGTGCACCAAAGGTAGGACAAGTAGGGTGACCAGATGTCCCGATTTTTGGTTCTTTTTCTTATATAGGCTCCTATTACCCCCCAGTCCCTGTGCTGATTTTTCACACTTGCTGTCTGGTCACCCTAAGGACAAGAAGTAATTAGGGTTAGTTTGAAGCAAGGGAAATTCAGGTTAGATATTAGGAAAAAAATTCTCTAACTATAAGGTTAGTTTAGCACTGAAATGGGTTACCTAGGAAGATTGTGGAATCCCTTTAACTGGAGGTTTTCAAGAACAACTTAGACAAACACCTGTCAGGGATGGTCTAAATATGCTTAATGTTGCCTCAGCACTGGGTGGGATGGAGGAGATTACCTTCTGAGGTCCCTTCAAGCCCTACGTTTTTATTATTCCAATACTACACCCACAATCACAATGGACATAGTTCTGGGCAGTCTCAATAGAGAGGCCATCATCTGAGTATAGGCCTGGAGGTTGAACTAAGACTTACACGTAGCAGTGTCTTTCCATTGGTGCTGCAATGGTGTGCCTCCTCCAGTGCTACTGCTGGTGTTTTATCTGTTCTTCGGATAGGTAGGGATTTCAAGGTCAGTCCCTATCCCCTGGAAGAAAGGCTTCATGAGAGAGGAAGTTTTCTCAGCATTTCCTAAGGACAGTTAGACTCTGGATTCGCCCAATCTCCTCTAGAAGTTCATTCCATAGCTGGATGCCCTTGACCAAGACCACTTTCGCATCAGCTCTCACACACTTCATAGATCATAGGCTTTAAGTCCAGAAGGGACCATTATGATAATCTAGTCTGATCTCCTGCATAACACAGGCCATAGGACTTCACCCAGTAATTTCTGTATCAAGACCATAATTTCTGTAGAGTTTTGTAATCTTCTCACATCATAATGAAGCAAAAAAGCGAACCTACCCATTTTCCCCTTTGTAGGTCACCTGTAAAGCACAATTTTGGTGGTCTCTCACCCCCTTTCTTTCCAGGATGGGAATTTTTTTCCTCAAAGAGAGGGTGGCAGAAGGAGAGTTGGAGAATTTCAAACAAATAAAATGATGAAATAATCACATTATTTAAAATTATCTCTTTTCACTTTTTATTACTTGCAGTTATATGGTGGAAGCTTGAACTCCTAATTCCAGTACTGCCACTTTTTGCTGTGTGGCCTTGGGCAAGTCACTTAGCCTCCATTGTCTCAGCTTTCCCACTGTAACATAATAATACTGTTAGCAATAATGCTTACCAGCTTTGCAGAGAGTTGTTGTCAGGATTAGGTATAGTTTGCATAGTGCTTTGAAAATGTTAAGTGTTAATTATAATTGAGATGCTGGTATTTAAAGCAGTCTCAGATATTGAGAATTTACAGTTTTATTCTTTCAGCATAATTCTTGGGATGTAAATAGGCTTCACTGTATTTGATTTGTGCCCTAGCTCTTGAAGAGTGCTTAAAAAAAATTACTCTTGACTATTTTCCAACTTTGTTTGCTTTGGATATGCAGAATCATTCTTCCTTCATTTTATTTATTTGGTTTATAATATTTTGTTTTTCTAAATCTCACATCGATTACATTGTACTGGTCTTCCACAAATGTCCACAGCATACATCTCAGTTTTGCAAAACTATATTGAGGTGAAATACAGCCGTTGTGTAGGTGGGTGAAAATCCTTTCTCTTCAATAGTGAACTTCTCTTGCGGAGCATTTGGTCCGAGGAATAACTTAAAATATTTTAAATTGATCATTTTCTGCCTGGTTTTGGTCCCATTTAAGTCAAAAATATTTCAGTGGGAACAGGATCTAGTCCTTAATTGGTAGCAAATTAAATATCAAATAGCACTTCAATCTTATTTTCTGCTGAGTGGTCTAACACATAATTGCAAAGCATTAGTCTACTTAGTTATCTTTAAAATTTTGCCTGTGGTATATTTTACAGCTTTGTGAAGTGCAAAATATGTCACATAAGTGACTAGCTTTCATGGAAACATAGCTACTTTTTCTAATCTTCCAAAAAAAAAAAAACCCCTCCAAAAAACAACAGCTTGTGATGGTCTATCTTTTAGAGTATATACTTCAGTGAATGCAATTATAATCAGGTCCCTTTAGGAAAAATATTAAATTAATTATTAAAGTACAGATTTAAATAGTGTTAAGAGCCCAGAGCTTCTGAGTTCATAGTTTCAGCTACATTTCACTATGAAATAATTAACCTCCAATGCAAATGTAGAGTTGGCATTGATATAAAATGATACATCCTGTCTCTCTATTTAATCTTCTTTATTTTTTTCTTTTTTGAGGCCATCCTTCAAGTAGTTGAGCATTCTTAGCTTTCATTGAGGCTTAGATTTGAGTCTTTTTAGCTCTCTCTCCATTTTTAATAAGTATGCAGTGTTTTATGAGATGACTTTCACTAATATGACAGTTTACTAGTAAACAGATATAAAATTCAAGTCAAATAATAATGTGAATGATTTGTTTTTAAAAGATATTTTAAACCAAGCCAAGACAGTTAAATTTATTGAACTGGAAAATTGTGCTTGCAAGACATGAATAGTACGATGTCTCTAAGTAACGCTAAACAAGCATAGCTCCAAAATTGTGTCAAACATGAATACAGACGCTGAACAAACAAGACAAGACCCCAATGTAAGATTATCAATCATCCATAAAGTGTGACTCTCACAATACAATTAGTATTTTGTTATTAATGGTTTCTTTTAATTATATTTTAATACCCGCCAATTTAATATTGTGGCATTTCCACAGCACTGCAGGATTCCAGGTACCTTCAGCAGGCATCCTGCTGATGACATCGGATAAGATGGGCACTGCAAGCTTGCTGCTCTGGTGAAGTGGGCACTAGAGGCAATAGAGAAGGAGTTGCAAGGTCGGGTAGTCTGGGAGCAATGCTACTAAGTTCCCCTGCCAGAGCAGCTGTGGTGTGTGTGTGTGTGTGTGTGTTTATATAATAAAATCTTTCTCAGTCCCCCTGCTGGTGGTTGCTATCACAAAATGTTATCCTGAATCTGTATTAGCACATGTTCCCCATGGCCAAAGCAGCTTTTCACAGGGGAGGGAGAGATGCTCATGGATAGACATTGGGGAGGTGTGCTCAGGAGAGGAAGAATGGTGGTTAGGGCATTAGCCGGAGACCTGGGTTCAATTTCCTGCTTCACTATAAGGTTCCTTTCTGGCCTTGGGCAAGTCCCATAGTCTCTCTGCACCTCCATTCCCCCACTAGTAAAGGAGGATGACAGAAAAGCTGGTTGAAAAATGGAATTTCCATCCTGCAAAAATGTCAATATCTCAAAAAATATTTAGTACCGAATGATGATGAAAAGCCAAAATTTCAATTTTTTTAAGAAAACTAAATTCTGGGGAAAAAAATCATTTTCGGTCAATTGAAATATTTCATTTCAATAAATTCAAAATGTTTTGTTTGAATCTGATCCTTTTAAAAAAATTAAGTCTTTTTATATAAAATAAAATAAAGTTGTAAAAAAATAAAGGTCATGTCAAATGAAATCTTGAAACATTTCATTTCAAAAATGTCAAAACAGGATATTTCAACATTTTCAAAATGTATCGAGTTTTATTCAGTTTTTTTCCTCAATAAAATTTTGTTGAAATCAATACAATTTAATGAAAAATGTTGGTTTTGTCAAAACATCCTGGGAATTTCTAAACGTTACAGATGACAATTTCCTAACTCAAAAAGAGTTACAGCCAATACTGCGGAAATCTTCAGTAGACTTGTCGTAATAAGATAAAGAGGAACTGATCACAGAATTAACTATTAATGGTAGCTTAGGTACAAGTGATTATGACTTATCACATTTATAATGTGCAAGCAGAATAAAGTCCAGATAAGAAATATAAATATATTTGGTGTTTTAACAGTGGTGATTTCACAAAGCCCAGAAATGATTATAAGCCAAGTCAGCTGTGAGGAAGAATTTAATTATAAAAATATGAATGGTATTTGGGAGTCATTTAAGAATACCTTATTAGATGCCCAAAAAGCCACAGTCCCACAATTGAGGAAGAAGGCTGTACTGGTTAAAAAACTGACCTGGTTTAGAGGGGAAGTGAAGGTTAAAAAATTTAAAATTATATATAATAATTGGAAGAAAGGGGAAGTCAGTACCAATGAATATAAATCAGAAGTTGATAAGGGAAGTCAAGGGACTCAGGGAAAAATCTACAGCCAGCAGAATTAAGGACAATAAAAAGGAGTTTTAAAAAATATATTAGGATCAAAAATAATCCTGATAATGGTATTGGTTCATTCCTTGATTGAAATGGTAGAATTATCAATTAATAATGCAGAAAAGGTATTATTCAATAAATATTTTTTGGCTGCAGCTGGGGAAAAAACATATGATCTAGTCTCATCATATGGTGATAACACTTTTTCCATACCACTTGTATTTCTGGAGGATGTTAAAGAGAAGTTACTAAAGGCACACATTTTTAAATCAGTAGGTCCAGATAACTTGCACCCAAGAATTTTAAATGAGCTGGCTAAGGAGCTTGCTGGACCATTCACAGTGATTTTCAGTAAGTCTTGGAGCAGTGGGGAAGTTTCAGAAGACCGGAAGAAAGCTAACATTGTGCCAATTTTCAAAAAAGGTAACTGGAATTACCTAATTAAAGGCCAGTCAGCCTGACATCAATCCTGGGGAAGATAATGGAGCAGCTGATATGGGACTCAATTAATAAAGAATTAAGGACGGGTAATTAATGCAAAGCACCATGTGTTTATGGAAAATAGATGCTGTCGAACTAATTTGATATCTTCATTTGATGAGATTACAAATTTGTTTAGTAAAGGTAATAGTGTTAATATAATATACTAGAACTTCTGTAAGGTGTTTGACTTGGTACTGCATGACATTTCATTTAAAAAACTAGAACTATATAAAATGAACATGGCATACATTAAATGGATTGAAAACTGGCTAAGAGATCGGTCTCCAAATGTAATTGTAGACAGGAAAGCATCATCTAGCACATATGTTTCCTTTGGGGTCCCACAGGGATCAGTTCTTGGCCCTTAGCTGTTTAACGTTTTTATCAATGACTTAGAAGAAAACATAAAATCATGACTGATAAAGTTTGCACCTGACACAAAAAATGGGAGAGTGGTAAATAATGAAGAGGACAGGTCACTGATTCAGAGCAATCTGGATTGTTTGGTAAACGGGGGGCAAGCGAACAATATGTGTTTTAGTATGGCTAAATGTTAACATATACATCTTGGAACAAAAACCGTAAGCCGTATATACAGGATGGGAAACTCTCCTGGGAAGCAGTGACTCTGGAAAATTTGGGGGTTCTGGTGGATAATCAGATGAACATGAGCTCCCAGTTAGAAGCTGTAGTCAAAAGAACTAATGTGATCCTGGGATGCATAAACAGGGGAATCTCAAGTAGAAGTAAAGAGATTATTTTATTTCTATATTTGGCACTGGTGTGCCTGCTGCTGGAATGCTGTGTCTAGTTCTGGTGCACACAATTCAAGAAGGATGTTGATAAATTGAAGAGAGTTCAGAGAAGAGCCAAAAGAATGATTAAAGGATTAAAAATCATGCCTTATAGTGATAGACTCAAGGAGATAAATTTATTTAACTTCACTGAGACAAGGTTAAAGGGTGACTTGATTATAGTCTATAAGTACCTACTGGGGTAACCAATATTTAATAATAGGCTCTTCAATCTAGAAGAGAAAGGTATAACATGATCCAGTGGCTGGAAATTAAAGCTAGATGATTTCAGACTGGAAATAAGGAGTGATATTTTTAAGGTGAGAATAACCATTAGAACAATTGTGGATTCTCCATCACAGACAATTTTTAAATCAAGATTGGATATTTTTCTAAAAGAGATACTCTAGGACACATGTGTCAAACTCAAGGCCCGCGGGCCACATCCGGCCCGCCATACAATTACATCCGGCCCGCGAAATCGTTTTATATATCTGTTTTTAATGGCCCTGTGATATGACGCCCCAATAACACACACTACAAATCCCATGATGCAGTGCAATTGCCGCCAACGGCAAGCCACGGTTCAAGTTCGCGGTCTGTTGATGTATACAACGCTAATATCAAATCAAAGCTAGACCCCAACAATGGCCAAGAGAAAAATTGATTCTGAAAACCGAGGCTTTCAAAGCCGGTGGGAGAATGAGTATATGTTTACTGAAATTGCAGGTAAACCAGTGTGTCTCCTTTGCGGGAGTAATATCGCTGTAATGAAGGAGTATAACCTAAGACGGCACTACGAGACGAAACATGAGAACAAATTCAAAAACCTGAGCGCAGGACAGAAGCTACAAAAGGTAGAGGAGTTGAAGAAGAATTTGACATCCCAGCAGACGTTTTTCACCAAAGCAAAATCACAAAGTGAAGCTGCTGTGAAAGCAAGTTTCATTGTGGCCGAAGAGATCGCCAAATCAGGACGGCCGTTTACCGAGGGGGAATTCGTAAAGAATTGTATGATGAAAGTGTGCGACGTCCTTTGTCCAGATAAAACGCGAGCGTTTGCAAATGTAAGCCTCAGCAGAAACACTGTTGCTAATCGGGTTTGTGAGATGGCGACTGATTTGAAAACACAGTTGACTGAAAGAGCAAAAGATTTTGTTGCATACTCCCTTGCCGTGGATGAAACTACTGACGCGACTGACACTGCACAGCTGGCGATATTTATCCGTGGTGTGGATTCCAATTTGTGCGTAACAGAGGAAATACTGGACATTAAATCGATGCACGGGACAACGAAAGGAGAAGACATCTTTGGAAATGTATTTCAAAGTGTAACCGACATGAAACTGCCGTGGGAAAAACTCGTTGGACTTACAACAGATGGCGCACCTGCTATGTGTGGTGAAAAAAATGGACTGGTGGGAAGGATGCGCTCAAAGATGCGGGAGGAGAACTGTGCCGGTGAGTTGACAGTGTATCACTGCATCATACACCAGGAATCGCTGAGTGCTAAAGTCCTAAAAATGGATCATGTGATGAACACTGTAACACAAACCGTCAACTTTATCAGAGCCCACGGTTTAAATCACCGCCAATTCCAGTCTTTTCTGCGGGAAATAGATAGCGAGTTTGGCGATATGCCATATCATACGGAGGTCCGGTGGCTAAGTCGGGGAAAAGTTCTCAAAAGACACTTTGAGCTGCGAGAGGAAATCTGCCAGTTCATGGACAGTAAGGGGAAAGACTGCACAGTTCTGCGGGATGAAAAGTGGAAATGTGAGTTGGCGTTCCTGGCTGACATAACGTCGCATCTTAGCGCTTTAAACCTTCAACTCCAGGGACGGGAGCACATAATAACCGATATGCATGATGCAGTGAAGGCATTTCAAGTGAAGCTGCGCTTATGGGAGACACAAATGCACCAATGCAACTTGTCTCACTTTCCCTGTTGCCAAGTAATACGGAACCAAGAAAGTGCCACAGTTTTCCCAAATGCCACCTTTGCTGAAAAACTCAGCGCGCTGCGCACTGAGTTCGCACGGCGCTTCAGTGACTTTGAGGCACAGAAAAGTAACTTCGAGCTGCTTCGCAACCCATTTGCAGTCGATGTGGAAACCGCACCTGTAGAAATGCAGATGGAGCTGATAGAACTGCAATGTAACGGGACACTGAAGGCAAAGTACGACACTGCGGGGCCAGCACAGTTCACTCGCTTCATTCCTGAAGCGATGCCGCAGCTCCGCCAACATGCGGCTCGAATCCTGTCCATGTTTGGCAGCACATATCTGTGCGAGCAGCTGTTCTCTGTGATGAAAATTAACAAAACGTCACACAGGAGTCGCCTCACTGATGAACACCTGCAATCGATCCTGAGAATCTTCACAACACAGAACCTAACCCCAAACATAAACGAACTTGTTGCAAAGAAAAGACTCCAAGTATCAGGCTCTGACTAAATAGGACAAGAAAATGGAATGTTATGATTTGTTATGATTATACTTTTGCTTTAAATTCAATTTTTTATTTATATTTTCAGATTTTTTAATATTCCAGCATGTACAGATTTTGAATGTATTGTATTGACAGGATATTTTTTTATGAAGAGCAAAATATTTTAAGTTGAAATGTATTTATTTTGGAATGATATCCTGTATTTTGGTTCATATTAATGGTTAAAAAACATAAATATTTAGTCTGTTAAATAAATGGTTATACTGTTCGGCCCGCGAGTTTTGAGTTTTGGCCCCCTGTGCAATTGAGTTTGACACCCCTGCTCTAGGAATTATTTTTGGAACATCTAGAGCTTATTTTATACAGAGGTCAAACTAGATGATCACAGTGACCCCTTCTGGCCTTGGACTCTATGAAAGCACTTCCCTACCTCACAGGAGCATGATAAGGATATATACATTAGAGATTGACAGGTACTCAGAGCCTACAGTAATGGGGGCCATATAAGTACCTGAGATAGATAAATATGGTTTCAAAGTACAGTAGTGTGTGTTGATGGCAAGAAGCAATGTAACTATGTCTGCTTGTCATGGGAACTTGTGGAGAACATGGTTGGGTGGCTTTAATTCATTCAGTTCTCCCTACTTGATCTCCTCCTCTTCAAAAGCAGAAAGTGGCTCCTATTCCAGTAACTTTGCTTTCTAGAGAGCCCCATTCTCCCCTGAAATTCTCATGCTTACATGCTAGGAGCTACAGAGAAGCAGCCCTTGTGTTATTACCACATCTCGAACAGGATGCTTGGAACAAGGGAGTACTGGGAGCTTCCACAGTGTGAAAACTAGGAGATAAATTAATTAGAAAGAAAAGTTATTTTTTATGATAACCTACAACATTTCTGCAAATGTTGCCATTGCTGAGAGCAACACTTTAAAGTTAAAATGATGATTATAGGCAAAAAAAAGCCCCACGTGCAGCAGTAAATATCATTGTAATACAACAGGATAGTATCATGGCTCTCAGAGATTCAGATTTCTGATGAGAGGCTTATTCAGGTTGCAAAATTTCTCTGAGTGTGTCAAACAAAGGCTCACCATAGTCTTCCTGCTACTCTTGTTGATGAGCGAGTCAGGAAGCATTGTGCCAAATTACTCCCTGGTGTTCATTAATGGAGTTGCAAAAGGAATACATTTTGTCTACTGCCTTCAATGACTGATTCAGCATAGCAACAGGACATAAGAAAAGCTTGCTTTAAAGAAAAGGATTACAATTGCAGAAGCTATAAGTTACAACTCAAATATAACTACAGAAATTCCAAAAAGGGCTATGACTTTTTTTAGACCAAATAAAAGCATATTTCAGGACTCCCATAATTTCTTACTAAAAAAAGACTCGAAAACTAACAGCAATTTTTTTTTAAATACATCAGAAGCAGGAAGCCTGCTAAACGAACAGTGGGGCCACTGGATGATCGAGGTGCTAAAGGAGCACTCAAGGAAGATAAGGCCACAGAGAAACCAAACAAATTCTTTACATCAGTCTTCACTGTAGAGGATGTGAGGGAGATTCCCACACCTGAGCCATTCTTTCTAGGTGACAGATCTGAGGAACTGTCCCAGACTGAGGTGTCATTAGAGAAGGTTTTGGAACAAATTGATAAATTATACAGTAATAAGTCACTAGGACCAGATGGTATTTACCCAAGGGTTCTGAAGGAACTCAAATATGAATTACAGAACTACTAACTGTGGTATGTAACCTATAATTTAAATCAGCTTCTGTACCAGATGACTGGAGGATAGCTAATGTGACACAATTTTTTTAAAAAAGGCTCTAGAAGAGGTCCTGGTAATTACCGGCCAGTTAAGCTTACTTTCAGTACTAGGCAAATTGGTTGAAACTATAGTAAAGATCAGAATTATCAGACACATATATGAACATGATCTGTTGAGGAAAGTCAACATGGCTTTTGCAAAGGGAAATCATGCCTCACCAATCTACTAGAATTATTTGAGGGGGTCAAAAAACATGTGGACAAGAGTGATCTAGTGGATATAGTATCAGAGGGGTAACTGTGTTAGTCTGAATCTGTAAAAAGCAACAGAGGGTCCTGTGGTACCTTTAAGACTAACAGAAGTATTGGGAGCATAAGCTTTCATGGGTAAGAACCTCACTTCTTCAGATGCAAGTAATGGAAATCTCCAGAGGCAGGTATAAATCAGTATGGAGATAACGAGGTTAGTTCAATCAGGGAGGGTGAGGTGCTCTGCTAGCAGTTGAGGTGTGAACACCAAGGGAGGAGAAACTGCTTCTGTAGTTGGATAGCCATTCACAGTCTTTGTTTAATCCTGATCTGATGGTGTCAAATTTGCAAATGAACTGGAGCTCAGCAGTTTCTCTTTGGAGTCTGGTCCTGAAGTTTTTTTGCTGTAAGATGGCTACCTTTACATCTGCTATTGTGTGGCCAGGGAGGTTGAAGTGTTCTCCTACAGGTTTTTGTATATTGCCATTCCTGATATCTGACTTGTGTCCATTTATCCTCTTGCGTAGTGACTGTCCAGTTTGGCCAATGTACATAGCAGAGGGGCATTGCTGGCATATGATGGCATATATAACATTGGTGGACGTGCAAGTGAATGAGCCGGTGATGTTGTAGCTGATCTGGTTAGGTCCTGTGATGGTGTTGCTGCTGTAGATATGTGGGCAGAGTTGGCATCGAGGTTTGTTGCATGGTTTGGTTCCTGAGTTAGAGTTGTTATGGTGCGGTGCGTGGTTGCTGGTGAGAATATGCTTAAGGTTGGCAGGTTGTCTGTGGGCGAGGACTGGCCTGCCTCCCAAGGTCTGTGAAAGTGAGGGATCATTGTCCAGGATGGGTTGTAGATCACTGATGATGCGTTGGAGAGGTTTAAGCTGAGGACTGTAGGTGATGGCCAGTGGAGTTCTGTTGGTTTCTCTTTTGGGCCTGTCTCGTAGCCGGAGGCTTCTGGGTACACGTCTGGCTCTGTTGATTTGTTTCTTTATTTCCTTGTGTGGGTATCGTAGTTTTGAGAATGCTTGGTGAAGATCTTGTAGGTGTTGGTCTCTGTCTGAGGGGTTGGAGCAGATGCGATGTACCTCAGTGCTTGGCTGTAGACGATGGATCATGTGGTGTGACCGGGGTGGAAGCTGGAGGCATGAAGGTAGGCGTAGCGGTCGGTGGGTTTTCGGTATAGGGTGGTGTTAATGTGGCCATCGCTTATTTGTACGGTGGTGTCTAGGAAGTGGACCTCCCATGTAGATTGGTCCAGGCTGAGGTTGATGGTGGGGTGGAAGCTGTTTTGGGGCCATGCGGGTGTCCATAGCGGTGCCACTGGTCTGGAGGTATATATTGTCACCAAATTTGAAATAATTGCGCGTGAGGATAAAGTCACATTGCTCAGCAATAAGTTGTGCTGTGTCATCATCAGGGATACTGTTCCTGACAGCTTGTATTCCATCTGTGTGTGGGATGTTTGTGTAGAGAGCCTCTACATCCATGGTGGCTAGTGGATAGTGTACTTAGACTTTCGGAAGACCTTTAACAAAGGTCCCTCACCACAGGCTCTTAAGCAAAGTAAGTAGTCATGGGATAAGAGAGAGGGTTCTCTCATGGATCTGTTAAAAGATAGGAAACAAAGGATAGGAATAAATTGTCATTTTTCAGAATGGAGAGAGGTAAATTGTGGTGTTCCCCAGGGGTCTGTACTGGGACAAGTGCTGTTGAACATATTCATAAGTGATCTGGAAAAAGGGGTAAACAGTGAGATGGCAACATTTGCAGATGATACAAAATTACTCAAGATAGTTAAGTTCAAAGCACACTTCAAAGAATTACAACGGGATCTCACAAAACTGAGTGACTGAGTAACAAAGTGGTAGATGAAATTCAGTGTTGATAAATGCAAAGTAATGCACATTGGAAACATAATCCCAACTATAGATACAAAATAATGGGGTCTAAATTAGCTGTTGCCACTCAAGAAAGAGATCTTGGAGTCATTGTGGAGTTCTCTGAAAACATCATATCAATGTGCAGCAGCAGTCAAGAAAACGAACAGAACGTTAGGAACCAGGAGGAAAGGGAGCAGCTCCCATTGGCCG
This sequence comes from Chrysemys picta bellii, assembly GCF_011386835.1. Classification (NCBI taxonomy): domain Eukaryota; kingdom Metazoa; phylum Chordata; order Testudines; family Emydidae; genus Chrysemys; species Chrysemys picta. The sequence goes on along the minus strand of NC_088791.1, from coordinate 45,541,895 downwards.
GGAATGGCGAACTGGGCCACTAGGAGGTGCAAACAGCTGTATGTGTGGATGCTCAGGTAATCAAAGTGTCTCGCAGCCCGCCAGGGGCTTACCCTGAACAAGCCGCAAACCAAGTTTGGGAACCCCTGACCTAGAAGATATTAATGATGTGTAACCAGTGTCTATGATAAGTATAATTGGAGCATGATCTCAAATTAGTATATTATCAATAGCTGCTTCTAGGCATGCAGGCATCAGTTATGAAGACACAAGAAATAAGTCAGTTAGGGAGTAAGATGGATGTAGTATAGAGAAATACATATAGTCATTCTCCTTGGGATGTCTCAGTCTCCATATATCTTTTAAATCAAGTTAATTAATAATGAGGGTTGGCCTATTATACTTTGAGAGCAGCATAGGGATAGCTCAGTGGTTTGAGCATTGGCCTGCTAAACTCAGGGTTATGAATTCAATCCTTGAGGGGGCTATTTAGGGAACTCTGGGGTAAAAATCTGTCTGGGTATTGGTTCTGCGTGAACAGGGGGTTGGACTAGATGACCTCCTGAGGTCCCTTCCAACCTGATATTCTATGATTCTATGGATCTCATGTAGTTGGATTCGTCCAGTGGTCTATCTAGCATAGTATTCCAGTTGCTCCCTGGAATTACAGGAATGTCTTTTTTTAATTAGAAAGAATGTCTGCTATGTCTTTGGAAAATTCAGAATTACCTCCACTTGGATTGTAAATGCTTCCTAGAATTAACTTTTTTTAATTGAAAGAGGCTTCAAGAAGAATGCATCTTCCTTCGGGATCAGACCAAGACTGTATATATTGCAAAGTTACACTTTTATGAATTAAGAGGTATGTGTCTCTGCCCTTAGAATTCAATGATGAATGATACTCAGCACCTACCCCCATCTTCTTAATTCTATTTGCATCTATTTTTGCTAGTTGAGTTTCCTCATGAGGAAATGAGCTACTTGGCATTTTTTTGATCTGAGATACTTCAGGATTTTAAAAAGAAGAACAGGAGGACTTGTGGCACCTTAGAGACTAACAAATTTATTAGAGCATAAGCTTTCGTGGACTATAGCCCACTTCTTCGGATGCATATAGAATGGAACATATATTGAGGAGATATATATACACACATACAGAGAGCATAAACAGGTGGGAGTTGTCTTACCACCTCTGAGAGGCCAATTAATTAAGAGAAAAAAAACTTTTGAAGTGATAATCAAGCTAGCCCAGCACAGACAGACAGTTAGATAACAAGTGTGAGAATACTTACAAGGGGAGATAGATTTCAATGTTTGTAATGGCCCAACCATTCCCAGTCCTTATTTAAACCGGAGTTGATTGTGTCTAGTTTGCATATCAATTCTAGCTCAGCAGTTTCTCGTTGGAGTCTGTTTTTGAAGTTTTTCTGTTGTAATATAGCCACCCGCAGGTCTGTCACTGAATGACCAGACAGGTTAAAGTGTTCTCCCACTGGTTTTTGAGTATTTTGATTCCTGATGTCAGATTTGTGTCCATTAATTCTTTTGCGTAGAGACTGTCCGGTTTGGCCAATGTACATGGCAGAGGGGCATTGCTGGCACATGATGGCATATATCACATTGGTAGATGTGCAGGTGAACGAGCCCCTGATGGTATGGCTGATGTGATTAGGTCCTATGATGATGTCACTGGAATAGATATGTGGACAGAGTTGACATCGGGGTTTGTTACAAGGATAGGTTCCTGGGTTAGTGGTTTTGTTCAGTGATGTGTGGTTGCTGATGCTCTCTGTATGTGTGTATATATATCTCCTCAATATATGTTCCATTCTATATGCATCCGAAGAAGTGGGCTATAGTCCACGAAAGCTTATGCTCTAATAAATTTGTTAGTCTCTAAGGTGCCACAAGTCCTCCTGTTCTTCTTTTTGCGGATACAGACTAACACGGCTGCTACTCTGAAACCTTTCATTATGCAAGGCACTGCATTTAGCCGTATGGAGTGGAAATCCATCAACCTCATGAAAAAACTCGTACAGATACAGACAGACATCATCTTCCTTTCCAAATGCAAGCAGATGGACATCATACCAAAAGGACTAAAGGTAAAAAATCCATTACAATCTACATATCACACAGACTATGCTGAGAGACTGTGTCACACACTCTCAAAGAAACTGCGAAATCACCTGATCAGCATCCTATACAGCAAACAGGGAAAGATTAAGAATGAGCTCTCAGAACTGGATACTCTCATAAGAAACCAACCTTCCACACAAACTTCCTCATGGATAGACTTTACAAAAACTAGACAAGCCATTTACAAGACAAACTTTGCCTCTCTACAAAGGAAAAAGGACACTAAACTATCTAAACTGCTACATGCCACAAGCAGCCACAACAGTAGTTCCCTTAACCCACCCAGCAATATTGTTAATCTTTCCAGCTATACTCTTAGCCCAGCAGAAGAGTCTGTCCTATCTCGGGGCCTCTCCTTTTGTCCCTCCAGACCCATGAATATGATACAGTTCTGCGGTGACCTAGAATCCTACTTTCGACGTCTCCGACTCAAAGAATATTTCCAACATACCTCTGAACAGCATTCTAACCCACAGAATCCTCCCTACCAGCACTACAAAAAAAAGGATTCTGCGTGGACTCCTCCGGACGGTCGAAACAACAGACTGGATTTCTACATAGAGTGCTTCCGTCGACGTGCAAAGGCTGAAATTGTGGAAAAGCAACATCACTTGCCACATAACCTCAGCCATGCAGAACACAACGCCATCTACAGCCTCAGAAACAACCCTGACATCATAATCAAAAAGGCTGACAAAGGAGGTGCTGTCGTCATCATGAATAAATTGGAATATGACCAGGAGGCTGCTAGACAGCTCTCTAACACCACATTCTACAGGCCATTATCCTCTGATCCCACTGAGGATTACCTAAAGAAACTACACCATCTGCTAAAAAAACTCCCTGACAAAGCACAGGAACAAATCTGTACAGACACATGCCTAGAACCCCGAACAGGGGTATTCTATTTGCTACCCAAGATCCATAAACCTGGATATCCTGGACGCCCCATCATCTCAGGCATTGGCACCCTAACATCAGGCTTGTCTGGTTATGTAGACTCTCTCCTCAGACCCTACGCTACCAGCACTCCCAGCTATCTTCGAGACACCACTGACTTCCTGAGGAAACTACAATCCATCGGTGATCTTCCAGAAAACACCATCCTGGCCACTATGGACGTAGAAGCCCTCTACACCAATATTCCACACAAAGATGGACTACAAGCTATCAGGAACAGTATCCCTGATAATATCACAGCTAACCTGGTGGCTGAACTTTGTGATTTTGTCCTCACCCACAACTATTTCACATTTGGGGACAATATATACCTTCAAGTCAGCGGCACTGCTATGGGTACCCGCATGGCCCCACAATATGCCAACATTTTTATGGCTGACTTAGAACAACGCTTCCTTAGCTCTCGTCCCCTAACGCCCCTACTCTACTTGCGCTACATTGATGACATCTTCATCATCTGGACCCATGGAAAAGAAGCCCTTGAGGAATTTCACCATGATTTCAATAATTTCCATCCCACCATCAACCTCAGCCTAGATCAATCCACACAAGCGGTCCATTTCCTGGACACTACTGTGCTAATAAGCGATGGTCACATAAATACCACCCTATACCGGAAACCTACTGACCGCTACACTTACCTACATGCCTCCAGCTTCCATCCAGGACACACCACACGATCCATTGTCTACAGCCAAGCTCTAAGATATAACCGCATTTGCTCCAATCCCTCGGATAGAGACAAGCACCTACAAGATCTCTATCAAGCATTCTTAAAACTACAATACCCACCTGCTGAAGTGAAAAAACAGATTGACAGAGCCAGACGAGTACCCAGAAGTCACCTCCTACAAGACAGGCCCAACAAAGAAAATAACAGAACACCACTAGCTGTCACCTTCAGCCCCCAACTAAAACCTCTCCAGCGCATCATCAGAGATCTACAACCTATCCTGAAAGATGATCCTTTACTCTCACAGATCTTGGGAGACAGACCTGTCCTCGCTTACAGACAACCCCCCAACCTAAAGCAAATACTCACCAGCAACCACACATCACTGAACAAAACCACTAACCCAGGAACCTATCCTTGTAACAAACCCCGATGTCAACTCTGTCCACATATCTATTCCAGTGACATCATCATAGGACCTAATCACATCAGCCATACCATCAGGGGCTCGTTCACCTGCACATCTACCAATGTGATATATGCCATCATGTGCCAGCAATGCCCCTCTGCCATGTACATTGGCCAAACCGGACAGTCTCTACGCAAAAGAATTAATGGACACAAATCTGACATCAGGAATCAAAATACTCAAAAACCAGTGGGAGAACACTTTAACCTGTCTGGTCATTCAGTGACAGACCTGCGGGTGGCTATATTACAACAGAAAAACTTCAAAAACAGACTCCAACGAGAAACTGCTGAGCTAGAATTGATATGCAAACTAGACACAATCAACTCCGGTTTAAATAAGGACTGGGAATGGTTGGGCCATTACAAACATTGAAATCTATCTCCCCTTGTAAGTATTCTCACACTTGTTATCTAACTGTCTGTCTGTGCTGGGCTAGCTTGATTATCACTTCAAAAGTTTTTTTTCTCTTAATTAATTGGCCTCTCAGAGGTGGTAAGACAACTCCCACCTGTTTATGCTCTCTGTATGTGTGTATATATATCTCCTCAATATATGTTCCATTCTATATGCATCCGAAGAAGTGGGCTATAGTCCACGAAAGCTTATGCTCTAATAAATTTGTTAGTCTCTAAGGTGCCACAAGTCCTCCTGTTCTTCTTTTTGCGGATACAGACTAACACGGCTGCTACTCTGAAACCTTTCAGGATTTTAATTATTTCAGAAGGTTGATTAAGTACCTTCACATTCCAGGAGTACACTAGAAAATACCTGACAACATTTTAAATGATATATTAAGACATATAACCTTATTCTAGATATACATATTTCTACATTGATATTGTAAAATCACATTTCTAGGATATGGTCTGTATTTATATATATTAGATGCTAGTTAGTTTTGAATGAATTTGTGTCTTCTTTTGAGCCTCTGAAGGTGTCAGGTATACAAAAAGATTTATAATTAATTATCATGTGTCTTCCAAAGTACATTTGCAACAGAAAACAAACAAACAAAAATAACAGACTTAAAACTAGCCAGTGTGAGCACGTTCAGATTCCTGATGGCTTATGTTCCATCTGCTCAACCCCTCCCTGTATTATTTAATAATAGTCTAACACCTCTACATGCAAATATATTTTAAATCAAATATTACCTTGCAAATACCATTGGATATTTTAGAACATGTATAATATATTCCTATATACAGAAGTTTTTAAGTGTACATACATACACATATGGATATACATATATACATATTTATCACATGTAAATTTACAGTTGATTTGGTAAATCAAATATAAATGAGTACAAAATCTAAATATGAAAAATACGACAATATAAAATTTATATTCATATTATGTCAAATGACCTGCACAAATTTTATAATGAGTGCTATTTAAGTTTTAGGTTATAATCTACTTTACATGTCAGGAGTACTGACTGTTCCAAGGGACTTGTGGTTAGGGTGATCAGATGTCCCGATTTTATAGGGACAGTCCCGATTTTTGGGTCTTTTTTCTTATATAGGCTCCAATTACCCCCAACCCCCATCCTGATTTTTCACACTTTCTGTCTGGTCACCCTACTTGTGGTTACCATAACAGGATCCATCAGAGACAGAACTAGTAAAGAGATTCTGTCTGGCAGTGGAAGTTGCGATGATTACTGCAGATAATACTTCAGCCAGTAGATGGTGCTATAAACCCCAGCTTAGTGGTAAACTGTTACTCTATGCATTGCCGTGCAATAAAGTTGTTGTTAATGCTCAGTTCCAAAGGAGATCAACACAAGAGTTCAGCCTAGCTAGTTATCTGCTAGGAGTTGGAAAATTATATAAGTGAATATTACCATATCTACAAGGATACATAGGAAAACAAACTTTTTTTTAAAATGTGTTTAGGTATGCTTTTTAGATTAGGGTTGGAAGAGACCTCGGGCGGTCATCTAGTCCAACCCCCTGCTCAAAGCAGGACCAACGCCAACTAAATCATCCCAGCCAGGGGCTTTGTCAAGACGGGCCTTAAAAACTTCTAAGGATGGAGATTCCATCACCTCACTATGTAACCCATTCCAGTGCTTCACCACCCCCATAGTGAAATAATGTTTCCTAATATCCAACCTAGACCTCCCCCACTGCAACTTGAGACCATTGCTCCTTGTTCTATTATCTGCCACCACTGAGAACAGCCTAGCACCATCCTCTTTGCAACCCCCCTGAAGGTAGTTGAAGGCTGCTATCAAATCCCCCCCCCCTCATCCTTCTCTTCTGCAGAGTAAATAAGCCCAGTTCCCTCAGCCTCTCCTCATAAATCATGTGCCCCATCCCCCTAATAATTTTCGTTGCCCTTGAATAGAGGGGAATAATCACTTCCCTCGATCTGCTGGCAATGCTCCTACTAATGCAGCCCAATATGCCGTTAGCCTTCTTGGCAACAAGGGCACACTGTTGACTCATATCCAGCTTCCCGTCCACTGTAATCCCCAGGTCCTTTTCTGCAGAACTGCTCTTAGATAGTTGGTCCCCAGCCTGTAGCAGTGCCTCGGATTCTTCCATCCTAAGTGCCGGACTCTGTGCACTTGTCCTTGTTGTGGAGCTATGTTCTGTGGTGGCCTTGTGGTCTCCTCCTTCAGCGCTTAGGTGATTCAGGCTTAGGTCTTGTTGTCTCATTTTTTTTCATTGGAATCCATATTCAACAGTTCGTAGTTTATCCAGGGGATTAATTTAAACTTTTATCACAGAAACTTATTGCCAATTTGTTAGGAAAGTAATTATTAGAGACGAATTGATATGTGGGGAGTAAGGAGGTCTGGGACGAGGCAGCCATCTTCCTCCTGGATACCGTGTAACCCCTACTCACTACTTTCAACAACGGCTGATCAGTTGTAGCTAAGCCACAATGCTTTCGATTGTGGAAAGTTTTCCAGCTGACTACTTCAAAATTACTTATATATTGGGGGAAAATTGATAACATATGAAAACAGATTTAATTGTTAAGAACCTGTAATTTGAGCTTCAATAAGGAGTCTCTTAATCCTTACTAAGCTTCTGCTTGAAACTGTGGTAAAGTCACAATCTTGTGTTTGTGACATCAGTCGGGCCTGAGTATGATGAGAATTACAGAAGTTCACCATTATGAGTTTCATGCTCCCCAAAGTACACAGCAGAGGTAAAGCAATACCTTTGTGAAGACTGGTAGCTTCAAGGTATGTGGAAAACCCTGTGGAATGTTTCCTTCGCAGTTGGATGGATATTGCAGATATTCACATAGACACAGATGCTTCTTCTTGCAGCATTGATTTCTGCTCTGTGCCTCACCCACTCCCTTAGAAGGGAGCTTTGAGCAGCACAAATTGGAGAGTACAGCTTCTAAGAAAACGACTCTTCTAGAGAGAAATGAGGAAATGTTCTGCAGTTTTGGAGCCTCTCCAAGATGTATGAGGCTTGGAGGCCACAATTCTTGCATTCTCTGCATACCTTGTCACAGAATCTCTTTTTCCTGAGGGGATTGTTATTTGGAAACTCCAAGATGATCTGCACATTGGTCCCCGGAATTTCTGGTCCCCCTCTCATTTTGTTTTAATTATGGGAGTGCTTGATATTTTTTTTTTTTTACTTATTTGGATTTTTTCTATGCTAATCAGTAGTCTCTTATGATATGTGCCTATGGCTAAATACTGACTGAGAGTGCAAGAGCATTTGACTAAACAAAAATATTGTGTCTCTGACTCTTGTTACATGTTGAGGATGAGTATGAAAAGTGTAAGAAGCATAAATCTTGTTGTAGAATGACATGGAGTGAAAAAGCCCACAGTGAGTAATATTAGTGCCATTTAATTTTATTCACACACTGAGTTCCTACTTTATATTCTTGCCTTGAAAGACTCTGACAGCTTTGTCCCAGCTACCTCTCTGATCTTGTCTCCTATCACATTGCTCCTGAGCCTATCCTCTCTGCCAGCAATACCTGTCTCAATACCCCATTTGTCCCCAGTTAGCACTCCTCTCTCCACTACTGTAGGGTGAAATTTACTGTACTGAGAACTTTATCAGTCTTTGGCAGTGGGTGCTTAAAATGAGTGTGACAGAGTGTATAAACCCCACGCGGATGAGGAAGGTGCCAAAGAGGACCTGGCGGCAAAGAGGATCTCCCCCTCTGGCCCCGTCAATCATGCATGATAGTGAGGAAACTGCAGTCAGCGGGGCGGGGGAGGGAAGAAAGAAAGAATTGCCCAAGCAGCAGAATGCAGGAGTGATTCCTGAAGCTGCAGAGGGAACCCATAGCCAGGAGACCTTCATCCTAGTCCTGAAGAGAGTACAGCAGACTCCAAGCGTAAGATGGACAGGCTGAGCCTGACTCAAAGGCCCAGCCAGAGCAATTTCCCCCAAACCCACATGCTGGTTCTGTATAGCTGGCAGCACTGTAGACTTGCCACTTTCCTCCCCCTTTTGCTGGGGCTGCAGGGATGAATTATCTCTGAATGTGTTGGGATTTATGACTTTTATTTTGATCCCCAATCTGGAGAAGCCCCACAAAGGGCAGAACAACAAGGAGTCTGGTGGCACCTTGTAGATACAGACTAACACGGCTACCCCCGATACTTGACATAAAGGGCAGAACCACCCCCCTTGCAAATAATAATTAAGTGGGGCCTGTGTTTCATAGATTCATAGATTCATAGATTATAGGACTGGAAGGGACCTCGAGAGGTCATCGAGTCCAGTCCCCTGCCCGCATGGCAGGACCAAATACTGTCTAGACCATCCCTGATAGACATTTATCTAACCTACTCTTAAATATCTCCAGAGACGGAGATTCCACAACCTCCCTAGGCAATTTGTTCCAGTGTTTAACCACCCTGACAGTTAGGAACTTTTTCCTAATGTCCAACCTAGACCTCCCTTGCTGCAGTTTAAACCCATTGTTTCTGGTTCTATCCTTAGAGGCTAAGGTGAACAAGTTCTCTCCCTCCTCCTTATGACACCCTTTTAGATACCTGAAAACTGCTATCATGTCCCCTCTCAGTCTTCTCTTTTCCAAACTAAACAAACCCAATTCTTTCAGCCTTCCTTCATAGGTCATGTTCTCAAGACCTTTAATCATTCTTGTTGCTCTTCTTTGGACCCTTTCCAATTTCTCCACATCTTTTTTAAAATGCGGCGCCCAGAACTGGACACAATACTCCAGCTGAGGCCTAACCAGAGCAGAGTAGAGCGGAAGAATGACTTCTCGTGTCTTGCTCACAACACACCTGTTAATACATCCCAGAATCATGTTTGCTTTTTTTGCAACAGCATCACACTGTTGACTCATATTTAGCTTGTGGTCCACTATAACCCCTAGATCCCTTTCTGCCGTACTCCTTCCTAGACAGTCTTTTCCCATTCTGTATGTGTGAAATTGATTTTTCCTTCCTAAGTGGAGCACTTTGCATTTGTCTTTGTTAAACTTCATCCTGTTTAACTCAGACCATTTCTCCAATTTGTCCAGATCATTTTGAATTATGACCCTGTCCTCCAAAGTAGTTGCAATCCCTCCCAGTTTGGTATCATCCGCAAACTTAATAAGCGTACTTTCTATGCCAATATCTAAGTCGTTGATGAAGATATTGAACAGAGCCGGTCCCAAAACAGACCCCTGCGGTACCCCACTCGTTACGCCTTTCCAGCAGGATTGGGAACCATTAATAACAACTCTCTGAGTACGGTTATCCAGCCAGTTATGCACCTAAATCATAGTAGCCCCATCTAAATTGTATTTGCCTAGTTTATCGATAAGAATATCATGCGAGACCGTATCAAATGCCTTACTAAAGTCTAGGTATACCACATCCACCGCTTCACCCTTATCCACAAGGCTCGTTATCCTATCAAAGAAAGCTATCAGATTGGTTTGACATGATTTGTTCTTCACAAATCCATGCTGGCTGTTCCCTATCACCTTACCGGATACCACCCAGTGTAAATAAGTGGGTGTGGTCAGATTCTCCTACCCTCGGAGGTGGGAAACCACTAAGGACTTTGTTACAAGTGGTGGACAAAATGGGCAGTTGCTCAGCCCTGCTGAGAAGGGGGGAAAAACCATACGAGGGGGCCCAAGGCTGTAAAGTCCATTGTGAAAAGTGAGTCTAGAGTGGAGCCTGCTAAAATGGGTCACTGAAAATCATCATCAGCAGGCCACCCTACAGCAACAATAGCAACAGCTCACCTCCCAGCAACAACAACAGTTGGTACAGCAACAGCAACAACAGCTAATAAGGGAAGTAGCCTCATGCCAACAGGAGCAGTAACAGAACCTACTGCAACAGATGCTGTCTGTGCTCCAACCTCAAGGAGCGAGTGGGAGGGATGCAGTGAACACTAGCTCTGCAACCCTCCACCCCCACCCCCAATGCAATTCCCATCCCAGTGAAGCTGGAAAAGATGGACCCAGATGGTAACCCCAAAGCATTCCTCACCACTTGTGAGAAGGCTGCATCTGCCGCAGGGTGAGCCCCGGAACACTGGGCCATGCTAATGGCGCCCCACTTGTCAGGACCAGCCCAAATCACCTACCAGGAACTTGACTCAGCATCGGTCTGAGACTATGCAAAGGTAAAAGAAGTGATCCTTGGTCATGTAGAGATCACTAGGAGACTCACTGGTGGTGGTTCCGGAAGAGGCGTACCCTCTGGGGGCACATATACAAACAGTAGCCTGGAAGTTGAGATATCAGTGCGGCAATGATTGAAGCTGGAATCCCGGATGGGGTATAGGAATCATGTTTTGGTGTTAAGGCATTGGCTTTAGACCATGAAGGACACCATGAATCTGATAGAAAACTACTTAGCTGCCTATAACCACTCTAAGATCACCGGAGGTTGGACCCAGAGAGACAGAGAGATCTGCCAATAGCCAGTGACCTGGGGCACAAGACATGATGGGGTCTCACGAGGACCCACGATTGCAGAATTGAAGCTGGCCCTCCATGCGAGAACAGCAAGGAAGGACAGCAGCTTGAAAGAACCCTCTACCACCCCAAAGAACCTTCAGTCCCACATGGTAGAAACTCTTGCACAACCCCAGAGAAACCAGATCGACAGGGCATGGCTGGTCGTGCAACCCCAGACATCCGCACTGTTAGTCAGGAAGTGCTGCTCCTGTGGACAGGCAGGCCACTTCTGTAGGGATGACCACTATATGGAACGTGACTCTGGGTGAGTGTGGACTGCAGAATCTAGGGCCTATAAGAAAAGCCCCATCAAAGTAGTTGTCCTGGTGTGGGTGGAGGGTAAGAAAGTAATAGCGCTGGTGGACTCAGGATGTAATCAGATCCTGAACTGCCAGCAGGTCGTAGACTCAGGAAAGGACACTGGAGGAGCGACATACCTCCAGTGTGTCCATGGGGACGTAAGGCCTTACCCCACACAGCAAATACAACTGGAGGTGAAGGGACTATCAGCGAATATGTGGTGGGCTTAGCATCTATGTTGGTCTATCCTGTCATACTAAGCAGGGACTGGGAGCAATTCAATGAGGTTCTGGTAGAGCTAGCAAACCCACAACCTACGGACCTAAGTCACTCTGATATAGAACCTGCGTGGGTAGAGGTGAGCGAATTCGACAACCCTGGAGAGGGACCATCAAACCAACCCTCATCTCACACAAGCCCTCCTCCCAAAGCAAAGATCTATAATGCCTACGCAGATATCCTCACCTTAGACACCAATTTTTTGCAGGAATCGCGAGTGGACCCCACCCTCTCCCATGCATATGACTAATTAGCCAAGGTAAATGGAAAAGTCGTAGACCCTCAGAGAGAAAGAAGCAATTACAGGAAGAACGGCTTTATTGCATAAAGTGAGCAAGGCAGACCTTGGAAACTAGGGCCCAGCTGGCAGTCCCAAAAATGTATAGGCAGGAGATACTCTGCTTGGCCCATGAGGTCCCCTACGCAGGACATCTAGTGAGGGAGAAAATCTTTGATCAGCTTGTGGACCGCTCTTAGTGGCCTGGGGTATTGTGAGACATTGCAGACTACTGCACTTCATCTCCGGACTACCAATTGTCCGGGGCTAAGGGGTCAAACAGGCACCTCTTGTCCCTCTGCCCCACCCCCTTTGAGAGGATAGAGTTAGATCTAGTGGTCCCTTACAAAAGAGTTTGGCAGGCCATCAGTATATCTTGGTAATAGTTGATTATGCAACACGTTACCAGGAAGCCCTTTTCCTGCAATCTACCAATGCAAGCACAATAGCAAGCGAGATAATTAAACTCTTTGCCAGGGTAGGCCATCCAATCTGATACGGGACTTATGTAGTCTCCAGAAGATAGACAAGTTAAAAACATCAGTCTACCACCTGCAGACTGATGGCTTGACGGAACATTTTAACAAGATCCTTAAGGGGATTCTTAAGAAGTTTGTCACCACAGATGCCAAACACTGGGAACAACTTTTGCCTCTGTTAGTATTTGCTGTCTGGAAGGTTCCCCAAGCCTTCACGGGTTTCTCCCCCTTTAAGTTCCAATATGGCTGACAGGCCCAGGCATCCTTGATTTATTACATGAGTCCTGGGAAAGCCAGGGATCATTAGCAGAAAACCTAGTCCAATATGTCCGACAGTTGCATGAGTAGCTTAAAAAGTTGGGGGCCTTCACCCGTGAGAACCTGTAGGAGGCCCAACAACATCAGGCGGTGACATACAACTTCAGAAACCAGTTACAAAACTTCAAGCCGGAGGACCGAGTTCTGCTGTTGCCAAACACAGAGTCCAATCTACTGGCTCAATGGCAGGGGCCTTTTGAGGTGTTGCAACCATAAATGATGAGGTACGATACCTGGAGAAAAGAAAAGACACCCAAAACTACCATATCAACCCTTCTAATAGCCTGGTGTGACAGGGAAGCCTTCCTTATCACTTCCCTTGCCACCAACCCCGAACTAGGAACTGGGATAATGACAACAGAGATTGATAACACTGTCAAGTTAGGGGAGACACTTGGGCCTGAACAAAAAGCCCATATGGATCACTTGGTACAAGCATTCCCTCAGGTATTCTCTGCCCTTCCTGGGCATATCCACCTAATGTATCATCACATTGAAACTGTCCATGGTCATATGGTAAGGGAGAACACTTCATCCCTACCCAAGAAGATGTGGGACATCGTCAAGACCAAACTCCAAGTGATGCTAGATCTGGTGAAGCCCTATATTTGTCATCTTGAAGCCCTATGGCAAAACAAGGTTTTGCACTGATGTCTGCAAAGTCAACATGATCTCCAAGTTTGATGTATAGCCCACTCCATGGGTGGGCGAGCTATTGGAATGGTTTAGGGCAGCCAGGTGCCTGTCCACAATTGACTTACAAAAGGTTACCAGCAGATCGTCGGGCTCAACGGGTAGTGATCAATGGCTCCATGTCTAGTTGGCAGCCGGTTTCAAGTGGAGTGCCTCAAGGGTCGGTCCTGGGGCCGGTTTTGTTTAATATCTTTATTAATGATCTGGAGGATGGTGTGGACTGCACTCTCAGCAAGTTTGCAGATGACACTAAACTAGGAGGCGTGGTAGATACACTAGAGGGTAGGGATCGGATACAGAGGGACCTAGACAAATTAGAGGATTGGGCAGAAAAAAAACTGATGAGGTTCAACAAGGACAAGTGCAGAGTCCTGCACTTAGGACGGAAGAATCCCATGCAGACTAGGGACCGAATGGCTAGGTAGCAGTTCTGCTGAAAAGGACCTAGGGGTCACAGTGGACGAGAAGCTGGATATGAGTCAACAGTGTGCTCATGTTGCCAAGAAGGCTAACGGCATTTTGGGCTGTATAAGTAGGGGCATTGCCAGCAGATCGAGGAACGTGATCGTTCCCCTTTATTCGACATTGGTGAGGCCTCATCTGGAATACTGTGTCCAGTTTTGGGCCCCACACTACAAGAAGGATGTGGAAAAATTGGAAAGAGTCCAGCGGAGGGCAACAAAAATGATTAGGCGTCTGGAGCACATGACTTATGAGGAGAGGCTGAGAGAACTGGGATTGTTTAGTCTCCAGAAGAGAAGAATGAGGGGGGATTTGATAGCAGCCTTCAACTACCTGAAGGGGGGTTCCAAAGAGGATGGAGCTCGGCTGTTCTCAGTGGTGGCAGATGACAGAACAAGGAGCAATGGTCTCAAGTTGCAGTGGGGGAGGTCCAGGTTGGATATCAGGAAAAACTATTTCACTAGGAGGGTGGTGAAACACTGGAATGCGTTACCTAGGGAGGTGGTGGAGTCTCTTTCCTTGGAGGTTTTTAAGGCCCGGCTTGACAAAGCCCTGGCTGGGATGATTTAGCTGGGAATTGGTCCTGCTTTGAGCAGGGGGTTGGACTAGATGACCTCTTGAGGTCCCTTCCAACTCTGATATTCTATGATTCTATGATTCTATGATCCCGTTGACTCCAAAATTCAGGGAAAAGACAATGGGCACTTTTACACTTTCTGACAATGCCATTCAGGCTGCATGGGGCAGCAGCAACCTTTCAGAGGTTAATGAATCGGGTGCTCCTTGCACATAGACATTATGCCACAGTGTATCGAGGTGATATAGTAATATAAAGCCTAGATTGGGACAGCAATCTATGCCCTGTCACTGCAATACTAAAGTTGTTCACCAAATCTGGCCTGACTTCCAACCTGGCTATGTGTAGATATGGAAATAGCGAGACCACATACCTGGGGTCTTTTGTGTTCTTTGTCCACCAGTAGGTGAATATGCTCACCTCCGACCATACCTGGGGCGAACCTGGGGTATGTTGTTGGAGGGGGGCATATGCATCCACTCATGGACAAAGTACAGACTTTGGCCAATTACTCAATACTCACAACAAAGAAACAAGTTAGGCAATTTTGGGGAATGGCTGGATACTACCGGCAATTTATTTCTGTCTTTGCCACCATCACAGCCTCCCTTACAGATCTGACAAGAGATGAGAGACTTCAGAAAGTGCAGCGGTCAGACAAGTGTGATATGGCCTGTAAAACATTGAAGGAGGCATTGTGTCATGATCTGGTGCTCTTCAGAATTTATACTCCAAATGGACAGATTGGACATGGGACTTGGGGCAGTGCTCTCTCAGAAAGGAATGCCCCATATATTGTTTAAAGTGAAAGCTGTTCCTGCGTGAAAAAGAATAATAGAAAAGGAAGCCCTGGCCATGAAGTGGGCCATTGACACCTTGCGCTATTAGCTGCTGGGGAACCCCTTTTTTGCTCATCTCAGACTATGTGCTTCTCTGATGGCTATGAAAATGAAGGATGCAAATGCAAGGATCATGCATTGGTACCTGGCTCTCCAGCCATGAGCAGGGCTCATGATAAAGAATGACCCTACACAGACAGGGAAGGTGCCAGAGAGGTCCTGGCGGGAGGGCTAGCCCCACTCCTCTGGCCCTGTCATGCTTGATAACGAGGAAAATGCAGTCAGTGGGGGCAGGGAGGAGCGGGACTGCCTTAAGAGCAGACTGCTGGAGTGACTCCTGAAGCCATGGAGAGAACCCCTAGCCAGGAGACCTTCACCCTGGCCCTGAGGAGAGTACAGCAGAATCCCAGGGTAAGATGGACAGGCTGAGCCTAACTCAGAGGCCCAGCCAGAGCAATTTCTCCCAAACCCACTACGTTGTTGCTGGATCACTGACAGCGCTGTAGACTCTCCACTCCCCTCCTCCCCCCCATTTTGCTCAAGCTACAGGGAGGGATTATCTCTGAACACATTGGGGTTTGTGACTTTTATTTTAATCCCCCATCAGGAGAGATTTAAGAAGGCCAACAAAGGACAGAGCACCCCTCTTGCAAATAGTAAGATGGTGGGGCCTGTGCTGGAACTTCCAGTGTAGATAAGTGGGAATGGTCAGGTTCACCTACCTTCCGAAGGGGGAACCACCAGGGACTCTGCTACAATGAGGCTAATCAAATATGGATTCTACCATCAGGAATATACACAGCAGTAAAATTCTTTAATGAATAAGGGATTTGTATCCATTTTATTCATTTAGGACTGGAATTTAGGATTACTATCCAGCCCTAACAAGGGTCTAAGAGAGTCCAATATGATCCTTGCTTCCCTTTTGCTCCAGGAAGGGACTAATCTGCACCAATAATTTTGCTGGAGATGCTTATAAATGTTTATACTGTTCTCATCACCATTAAGTATCTGAACATCTTCCAGTAGTGCCTTAAGTAACATACTTATACATTTGTCACATGTGGTTTGTTCTCTCATCCTCTCAATAGGATGGTGGGGAAGGGATTGTGTGTACAGTAGAGTGTCTTGGTTTGATAGGTTTATTTTTAATTGTCCCTTTAAAATAAACATACATTCAAACAAACTTCACCCTCTTTATCAGCTTTGATGCTTGGGCTGCTGTTTTGGTAGTGGAGGCACGCAACCAAGGCTTCAATCACCTTTCGCCTCTCCCTGCCTTCTGGGCAAGACAGAGTAGTAGCCCCTTAGTGACTACTGTCTCCCTGCTTAGTTCCAGTGAGGCAGATAGCCATCTAGGGAGGCAAAGGTACCTTTTCCACTCCCCTTATTCCCTATGCAGACACAGAGGAAAGCTCACAATTGAGCTTTTAATTTTTTTTTTACTTATCAATTATTTACTTATATAGGGCTCACACCATTTAAAAAACATGCCACATTGAAAATCTGTCATAAACCTTATTTACTCTGACATGTAGATGTAATTTTCTAAACATATTCTTCCTTTTTACATTGTGCAATGAGTTTCGTTTTAGAAATTTACCCATTCTTTGCTTTTTAATACAATGAACCAGAACAGCACTATAGATAGAAACTGTGCCAGAAAGTTTGTTTCCAATTTCTCTGACAGGTTCCTTCATTTTCTCTCCCATTTCTCCTGTTAAAAAACAACATAACCACTAAACTTAGCACTGTCAAATATTCCAAGATCAGAGAGATATGCTGTGTGCTAGAACTGGATTTGCTGTCAAAGATCTTTTAACTAATTCACTGTCTCCAAAAATTTGAATCTTTTTATTTCTCATTTTTTTAAAGATGCTGTTAGCTGGGTAGGCATTAAATCCTTCATTATAAAGTTTTATTTTAGGATAGAATGTTTGATTTCAATCATTCAGCTATTTCCCACTAAGATACCCTTAAATTCACTAGATCAGGATGATGTATGTTATTTTTTAGTGACATATTGGGAAGTCCTATTGGAATTGTCATGTTAGTTACCTGTATTTGTTTGGGCATTTATAGGAGTGCTCATAGCTTTTCTTGCCTTCATGTCTAATGCGTTATTCACATTCCAGATGTGGTTTTACTTATTTGTTGGATGATTTCTTCTTCCTTTCCTGCAATCTTCCATTCTCTCACTCTTCCTCATTTCTTCCGTTCTACTGAACAATGGCGAGGGAAGCAACAGCTATGTTGAGGATAGCACTGGAAAACAAATGAATATTCGTATTTCCCCACTAATGAAGGGGGGAAAAACAAAGAAAATAATAAAAATGACGTCTTATTCTGACACTAGCCTATATCAGAGCATCTCAACATTCTTGTCACAATGTACACACAAGAATTTTAATATGAATGACATCACCTTCAGGATTGGCTCCAAGGGCAATTATAAATGCCATGGTTCTCTTCAATTCCCTGCAGTACGGGCAGGATTAGAACAACATAATTTCCAACAGCAAAATCTTTAGGATGACTCAGTCTGGGTCCTGCTGCGGTTAACTGGCAAAGAATAATCTTCTTCTCTCAGTTATAACACAGAAGAAAAACCTTTTCAACGTTGAAAAAAAATAATCCAGAAAAGTTCTTAGTGGAAGTAGTTAATGCTCATGTGTAGTAGAAAGATTATTTGAAGTTTAACTACAAACTGTAGGGATGTCAGTAGAGTTATACCACTGTATATCTGCTTTAAGTGAGTGGGGAATCAGGCCCAGATGCTGCCCAGTGGTTTAATAAATCCAGATTTTGTACTCTAGGGATTTCCTTGTACAGGAATGAAAAAGAATCCCCTATTTTTTCCTTTTATAAGTATTCTGTGGATAGGATTTTTTGTATTCTTTTCATCTACCTGCACATGCTTTACCCACCTAATCCCTTAAATCAATAAATATTTTTTACATTAAAAGCATGAATTTGGTATATCCATGTTCACATTTTGGGTGCAGCCGTTTTGCTGTTGTTTGAATCTAGATAACAAATGAAAGGCAGTGCAAGAAAACCTTTTCTCTATTAAGCACTAAGGCTGATGTTTCCAAGGTTGTGTAGGGGATTTGGATGCCAGGCTACCATTAGAAATGAATTGGCATTGGGTATTCCTATCCTGCTGAAGGTTTTGGAAATTCCACCTTCCACACTAAAATCCAGGAATTCTGAATGGAATCAGGCCAGTTAATGGACCAGTTTACGTTTGAAGTTTCAAAGATCAGTTGATGTTTGAACTTTCCTACTCAGTTAAGGGAAAACAGGCCATAAAGTAAGATCCTGAATTGCTAAGAATAACTACAGGGTTTTGTATAATTTAAAGTTTTACATTTCCTTTTTTCACTGGGGATCCTCATAGCACCTTCAGTCTTTTGCTGGCTTTTAATAAGATTTTTCAACACTCCGAAGAATCCGAAGGAATACATAAAAATCCTATCCACAGAATACCGGTACTTATAAAAGGAAAAAATAGGGGATTCTTTTTCATTCCTGTACAAGGAAATGCCTAGATTATAGCAAAACTTTGGATACATTCTCTCAGGAAATTGTATTCACAAATTAGTGGAAAGGTTTGTGTATGTGTCCTTTATCAAGAGGGAAATTATATGAGGCAATGTATTGAGTTGTACATAGTGGAGTGCTGCAGACGTTAGTTTTAGGTTCAGTCTTATGTCATCCCCTGGATCAGGAGAGATAGACTAGAGGCTAAGAATCACTTTTCTCCTTTCCTCTCTTCAATTGCAGCTGAAGATTTGGCTCCATGCATCCAAGATGCACCCTCCATCTTTCAGAGTGGTAGCCGTGTTGGTCTGTATCAGCAAAAAGAACGAGGAGTACTTGTGGTACTCCTCCATCTTTGTGATTGTGAACTGCTTTGACAATCATCAAGCAACTCTTTTCAGCTGAGGGAGCTATAAGATGTAGTCTTTGCTAATTCACATAGAAGAGGAATCTTGATCTGAGGGCCTCACAGTTTACTAACTTATTTTTCCAATATCTGGTCTTGCTTATCGAGAACATGAGGCCATTAGAAAAGGGTATTTTAAGTTGAGGGAGTCTAAAATGCTGCTGTAATAAACAGACACAAGGTGGGTAAGGTAATATCTTTCACTGGCCCAACTTCTGTTCTCTGTGTAGCTCGAAAGCTTGTCTCGTTCACCAACAGATGTTGCTTTACCTACCTTGTCTCTAATATCCTGGTAGCAACATGCCTGCAACAGCACTGCAAACAAACTGTAATAAATAGTCTATCAAATGTATACATGTGTTTTTGTACTATAAACACTAGTATCTGATAAAAATATAATGTTTTGTTCAGCTTTAATACTGAATATTTCTCGGACGCAGAAAACCACAATTTGCAATATTTTGAAGTGAAAATGATAGTTCCTTTGATGCCACAGTTTGGAGTATATGCACCAAGAACATGTGGAAATTCAGCCAAATCAAGATCTTCCTTTATGTTTTACTAGAGAGCAAGTGAAACTGAGTAGATATTAGCCTTCTGGAAGTTTCGTGGCATTGGGCTTTTAAAGAGGCACTTTGATATGTTTGCTTGCCATATGTCATTATCTCACTTTATGAAACACAGTTGCACACCGGTTTGCTATAGTCCTCACTCTTTGCTTATAGTGCACAGATTTCCAAATTGGCCCACATATCAAGAGAATGTTCCCTCCCACTAGTTGAGAAAGCACGATAGTAAATATAACCATTCCACCAACAACCCAGGCATACTTTGAGGGAGGACTAGAATTCCCTGGCCTGTTTTTAAGTCTACAGGTAGTTCTCCCGTGCATCTCAATATTCTTTTTATATTAGCGTGGATGAAAACATTGTTTTATTTTACCATATGAGACATTCTTCCTCTTAGTTTTCAGCCTCCAGGATTTCAAAAAATAAGAGACTCACATACCTTCTTAAAACAAGGTAACAGTTTTAATGAGGCAAGTTGAATTCTGGCTGTCTGGTCACTATAGTCTACTGAGCTACCAACTACCGAAACACACATTTTGGTGCTAACCACTAAACCTTCGTGGCCACAAAAAATTCTTGGTGCAGCCTTTATGAAATATGAAAGTCAGAACTTTCATTGTGATTTCTGACCTTCTTGCATCTGTCTTCTCATACCAGCCCCATCCTTCTTTCTCTGATTATGCCTTCCTTCCTTTCTTTATTCCTTCCTTCTCTACTACTATTTTTTCTCTCTCTTTCCCTAGTGTTTTCTCTTGTCTCTTCCCCTCTCTCTCCTTTCTCCGCTCTTGCCATGATGCTAGCTTTAAAGGGAACTAACTAGATTTTTTTAAAAATAACTATTTTAATAAATTACAGTACAGTTGCCATAAAATATGTCACATATACAGTAATGGGAAATGTTAATAAAACAAATAATAAAGAACCAGATCTCTTCTTCATATTGTGTGATACTTTACTCTGCCAGCAGTTACATCAAAATCAATAGGAGCAAGACTGGGCCCTTATGCTATAGTTGTTAAACATTTAATATGCATATAGAAGTGTAATTTTCAGTGGGTTGTAAAGCAACTAAATCAAAAGCAGTTTTGCCTGGAAAACGTAAAATCACTTTTGAGTAAGGGAGACTTCCCTGTCACATTTAAACTTTCTGTCCCCAGCCATTTCACTCCTAGCGCTGTTAAAATCATAAGAGGTTTTTTATTTCAATGGGAAATGTCTATTTTTTTCACTTTAACTAACAACATTGAACTGTGTTTAGTTTTTCCAAAGAAGTGCAGTTGAATGGGGCCTGATTCTGCTCTTCTTTGCACCTTGCACGATCATGTACACTGCATTGCATTCTGTACAAAACATTACCAATCAGCAGGTTACATTTTACACCCAATTTGCACTCACTTAGCACAGATGTAATTAACTACGATACACAGCAAGAGAGTGAAGACTCAAGCTCCAAGTCTGGAAAGATTAATCTCAAAAGGTGAAAGTTTCAGAAGGTTTTACTGTGTGAAAAGGGATGGTGGAATGGAAACCATTATGCAGTCTTAACTTATAGTGGTTGAAACTGCTGCTGCTTGACTAAAAAGTTAGGGCCAGATCCCTAGCTGATATAAATTAACATAGCTCCTTCTCACCAATTTACACAAGCTGAGGATCTGGCCCATTATCTGTTAAGATAGACATTAACTAATTAATAACTGATGGTTTTGTGTTGTTACAGAAATTTGAAAATAAAGTATCAGCTATCTAGTTTCAACAAAGGTTACAAATAGCCACTACCTTGTGAAAGACACTATCAAACTGATGTGCCAAACCGAACTATAATGAACCATTTAGAAATTACATTGAATGAACAGCATGTGCCAGACAATACAAATGAAAGCAAGCCAATACATTTTCACCTTGACATAATGCAACAAGAGAGAAAGAAAACAAAGTTAATCTCAAAATGAGTTAAACACAAAGTACCAGTTAATCAAATGTAGCATCTAATTTGCTTTTGTCTCACACATCCAGTTTCTTACCCAGTTCTAAAAATGAATATTCAAGTCAAGCATCTTCAGTATCTAACAAGTGAGTTAAAGAGATAGCACAATGATAGCTAAAGGTCTCCTTTTGTATTCTCTCCTTTTCCCCATTCTCTCCAGTCAGCTAGGGATGGAGCCTCACCATACCTTTAATATCCTCTCATAACTCAGTGCCTCCCTCCATCCTGTCTCTTTGGCTTCAAGTGCCCTCTTCAAACCTGTTCACTGATCCTCCCCACTTGCCTCATTCAGATTTTTTTCTCAAGATTCACTTCTGCCATGTCATCTATGAAAAGTGAGGGAGCATTTTTTTTCAGATATATCAATTGCACCATCAAGGTACACAAATGCCTTACAGAATAACCACAACCCCAATTACTATTACCCTCTTCTGTTCTCTAGTTTATGGCCACATGCTATATTTAGATTCAAAACTCATTCGAGCAGATACTATCGGTAACATTTTCAGAACGGACTAAGCGGTTTAGGATCCTAAATTCCATTTTTCAAGTGACTTAGGCTCAGATCCTCAAAGATATTTAAGTGCCTAACTCCCACTGAAATCAATGTGATTTAGGTCCCTAAATGCCTCTGGGGTTATGGCCTGAAGGGTCTCATTGACTTTCAATGAGATTTAGACTCCTAAGGGCCTACATAATTTCTGACAATGGGATTTTGATGCCTACGTCACTAACACCAGGTTACTGTAATGTCTGTATATTTAATTTTTATATCTAATTCAGCAAATCCCTCAATTTTAAAATGTATTTGCTGCATAATTTCCAGACTTTTTACCACAGTATCACAGAATACAGGGAACTTTGCCACAGAATTTATTTCCAGCTGGCCACAGTGTACATAGTAGACCCTTCTTTAAAAGCACAACCCGCTGCTACGTGAACCAAAGAAGGAGCTTCTTCGTTAATATTGTCTCCTTGGGCTCCCAGTAAGGAGAATCATCTATGAAAAATTCTGAGCTGAGCATTATAAAAGACATTTGTCTCATGCCTGTTTCTCAGCAATGACCATCATATATTAGAAGACGGTTGCAAAATATGGCTTGAGCTGTTGTCTCCAAGTCAGGAAACAGTATGTTCCCCTTGTAAAAAAAAAAATCTTTGTTGTGTGCTTCACCTAGTAGTAATCATAATAATAATTTCTATCTGTAAAAGTGCTCTATCCTGGAGTCCTCAGAGTGCTGTAAATATAAGGTCAGGACAAAAATGTTGAAAAGAGGCCAATAAAATATGCCAAACAAACTGGCCATCACAGATAAAGAGCACAAACAAAAATGACATGCTTTTAGCTAACATTCTCTTTAATACAAAATCTGCAATTGCACTGCTTGATGGTCCTGCTTGACCTTTTGTAAATCTTTCACAACAAGCCATATCATCTTCAGAAAGGAAATGTAAATTCTCAGGATCTAACTGCTCCAGAAAGTTTAGGTGATTTTTTTTCTTCTTATTAAAGATAAACTGAGTATAAATAAATTATGAGTTTGGAACCAATTATCCATGAATTCCAGCTGATAAGCCATCAGTTCGGGTTTTTTTAACTGTCTTGAATCAAAAGTAAGTAAAATGTTTTTGTGACTTGTGCTGTTGTTCTCTTCTACTTGAGGAAACTTGTTTTCAGTGATGTTTACATAAATCTCCAGGTTATTAACCTAGACTATCAGATGATCAATTTAAGCATCTGGTTTACTTTTGCTCACATGTACTATATCTGATTTCTTATCTGGTCTTCAGCCATGGCCTAAACTGAGTATGAGTACTTCTCCTTGAGGCTGAACTTCAGGATTCACTTTGTTTGCTTGGGCTCATATTTTCACTGTTATTATTCTGCATTGCTAATTAACCCATTGTATGTGGTTGCATCCTTTAGGAAAAGGTGGATAAGGCAAGGGAATGGGTTGAGTTCCAGTCTCTACTATAGACTTCTTGCATTATCTTGAGCAAATCTCTCAGGAGTAAAATTTTCAAAAGTCACTAAGTGATTTAGGAACCATTTCCAAAGTGACCTTTAGCAATTAGGGCCAGGCGTGTAAAGGCATTTAGGCACCTGAAAAAGCAGATCTGTGGGCTTTACAAAAGTGCCTACATGCCTAACTCCCATGCTTTTGAAAATCCCATGGGATGGGATGTGAAGGTAACGTTTGAGACACATTCAGGTACTGTTCTGATGGGAACCATATAGTGCTCAACTAGAGCCAAAGATGCAGCTTGGCTAAAGTCTTATTGAACAGCTGTGCTTTATTCCTCAGCAGCGTCACCCCATAATTAACAGAATGTAGTTTCGCAGACACAGTTCATATAAGGTACATTTTTGCTTCAAGTTAAAAAAAAACATTGTAAAAGCTTTCCATGGTCACCGCACATAAACATGCCACCAGCTCTACGGGCCTAGTGCTTCTCCCTCAGTATTAAATAAATTAATATAGTTTGGTACAATTTCTCAACAAAGAATTAGGATGTCTCTTCTGCCACTGTCCGTATAAATTACCTCACCAAAGAGCTGTCACTTATCTGGTGGTGGTCTTTTAACTTCCTAAACTTTATGCCTATACCTCAATACTTTGTAATCCAGATTACCCACTTTTAGTACAATTTAGCTGACAGGAGAGCATTATGAACCTCTGATAAATCTTTAAAGATCTGAGAATCATTAATCAATCCTTTGTTATTGCAGGTTTAAAGCAATAATAAAAGTATGTCTTGGTAATACTTCCTTTAGGAAATTCTAACTGAATTCATCATAGAGATCTTGTATTTGTGTAGCCAAAAGATAATATAACACATTTTTGTGTGGACAAACATTCCCTTTTCTATGATGTGTATAGTTACCAGGTTGTTAAAATTAATGCTAATGAACCATTGGCAAGCATTTGAAAAGCCAGTCAATGAGCCATTTTCCTTCAGAAGCTTGTGCAGAGTAAATTAAACGAGTTTAGTTTTTGTGTTGAAAGTATCCTGGAATTATTTCTACACATTGGAGAATCATCTCTCCCTGTTAGAGACTGTGTAATGTGCATATAGATTAAAGAAATGGATCATGTTCGTTTAATGAAAATAAGACATATGTATTTAAGAAATGTTGTGTTTGTGTGAGATAGAGTTTTCCATGACACACACTGCATATTCAGTGTCTGAATTCCAGTTAGATACCAGTATTTTTTGAAAATTATTTGCCAGTAAATTGTTCTGTGGTACTTGAGAATTTAAGAATGGTTTCAAAGGGATCTATGCCTTTTTTTTAGAATATACAATTCTAATGCTATTCTCTTCTTTATAGATACTTATACTGCACTCACAATCGAATTATCTTGAGCTCCTGAGTAGTACATTAAGTGATGTGACTAACATCTGATGTGCGGTTTGTTCTGTCTGTCATTCTTTCCCTAGGAGTAGAATTGTGTGTGCAGTGAAGTGTTATTTTGTGGTGGTAGGTAGTATGTACGCACTGGTATGTATTTATGTCAGAAAAGGCAGGTTTAAGAAGTTTGCCTTGCATTTGGAGTGGAAGGTGAAATTTGTGATGTTCTTTAGTTCCTTGAGGAGTTTGTTCCACAGACTCAGACTAATCTTCTGCATGACAAGCTTTCTCCTTGGGTAGAAAGTTTCTTTGTGTCTGAGAAGCAGAGTTGTGGACCACACTACTCATCCCAGGTTAATTTACATATTCTGCTCTTTGACTTTTGATAGGTAGCAACAAACTCATGGTAGAGAAAAAGCAACTAAAGGAAGATGAAAACTTTGCAAATTCTGGTGATAACTTACTCCACACTTTAATCGCATATACTTACTAAACATAGGTAGCTAGTAAATAACAATGGTTCCTGCAGTGGTCTGAGTTATACTGAAGAAGGAAAAGGATAATGAAATGGACACCCAACATAGGGCTTGGCCTGAATGTAGTGAGAGCCCCTCCTTAATACCTTCATTTTCAATGAGAAATTATAAAATATTGTGTTACATCTTGTGAACTATAAAGAATTTAGGAATTTAAATAATGAACAGCTTCATTCATATACCAGTACACCTATAGTGTAGATTATGGTCCTAATTCTTAAAAGTACAGAATTCCAAGACCAGCACAAAATATGAGTGTAATTGTGTACATAATTTGTACTAACTACCATTATTGCATGTACAAAATGGGTATTTAATGCAAAAATAACCTGTTAGGCTATACATAATTAATTTGTGAAATACCCAGTTTCCCTATGCACATATGGCAGTTGTATGTGCAAATCTGGAGTGTAACTGTGCATGGCTCTGGGTTTCTGTGCTTCTGGAAATCAGGGCTTGTATAGCTACTTACCATATGCAAGAGAATCATGTTTCTTTCAGCAAGAACATACAAATTAGATTAAGGGCTTACAATATCCTTTCAGTCGTCAGCAGAATACTATACTCAAACCACACTGTGATCTAATATCAAAATAGAACGATAAACAAAACAAAAACACATAAGTCATGCAAAGACCATAATACCAACTGAATAAACCAAGCAATTCTTTTAACATCTTTAGTAGATCTAAAATCAGATTTCCTTTCCTGTTCATAACAGTTCAGTCCATAGTAAAACAAAGAACACAGCAGACTCCTAAACAGATGAATAAGGCAATGTCTCCTTGTCACTCTCAAGATTAAGTCAAGTTTCAGCCTTTTTTCCCCTAGCAACCTTGCAGTAAATTCCATATCCCCCAAAATGGAAATTACATTTCCTTTTTTCATGTAGCTTTTTATCAGTCATTTTCATTCGTCTTTTACAAATCTACATGGTAATACATATTTCCAAGATCCATTCAATTTGTGCATTAATCTTGGACTCCTAGGGCCTGTTTCTCTGTTGCTCTGCACTTTGAGTAGTCCTTTACACTGTTGCAGAGTGAATATAAAATGCTAGCACTCTGATTTGGTGCTGGACAGGGGAGAACAGGGACTCCGAATTTTTCCTTTTGTCATAACATCCTTGTTTTGTATTTGTCAGAGATTTACCATGGTGGGAAATTGAGTGTTGGATTTATTTTTTTAAAAAAATCAAAGAACTCTAAAGCTGTGTGGACTCCTTTCTCTAACTGCATGGGAGAACATCCACAAGCCCTGTGGAAGAAGAGAAGAGGGAGAAATGCAGTGTCCTTACTGGATATTATAATATGGAAAGTGAGAACTTTAAGCCTGGTATGAAACCATAATTCTGGTTACAGTGCCTTCATCTCAAAGGTTCTGAACTTGACAAAACAAAACTCTTAATTATTTTAATAGTACATGTAGCTTTAAGATTTCTCTCTGCAGCCCATAAAATGGTAGTACACCTCTACCCCGATATAACACGACCCGCTATAACACGAATTCAGATATAATGTGGTAAAGCACTGATCCAGGGGGGCAAGTCTGCACACTCCAGTGGATCAAAGCAAGTTCAATATAACGCAGTTTCACCGATAACGTGGTAAGATTTTTTGGCTCCCGAGGACAGCGTTATATCGGAGTAGAGGTGTACTATTAATAATCTCTAAACCTTGTCCCTCTCGAGAATCTAGAAGTTGTTTTAGGCCCTAGAAGTTCTTTAAGCCCCTATCATCTCTCTCTCTCATACACTCACATTCACAGACACACATACACACACACACAGTGGGGTTGAATATGGAACTTAGTAATTATTCAGCATGTTCCCCAGACAAAGTGGTGCTATGATACTGGAAAACAACACAGAATTAATGCTGACCAAGTCCAAAAATTACTTGCCCTACAGAGCTGGTAACCCTAGTAGAGGACACTGATGAATATAGGGAAGTAGACTGAGAAACCAACTGTTGCCTAACTTAGGAGTCAGATGTGTTGTCTGTGGAAGGGGGAACCTGAAGGCTCAAAGGATAGTCATTCAAAGTTCCAATTGTTTGTGGGTTTCCAATTGGTTTTATCTATCGGTCACTGGCTGCGAGATGGTGTATACTCTACTGCCCTTACCATTTGGCTGCCCACCCTGTGTAGAAAGGAGATAATACAATGCCACAGCAGCTCTTCACAAATCAAAAATTTCTCAGTAACTTTTCTCCCATTCTGAATCAGATCCTTGGCCCCAGAAAGTCTACTTTCAGTTGCTTCATGAGTAGAAGGCAGGCTTAAATCTGGCTTAAATGGCCAGGTGAGGATTCTGTGACATTATTGACATGAACTGTGACCGTATAGATCATTGTTGCAACCAAGGTCCTATAGTTGCACCAAATCTTGTAGAAAGGAGGTCAAGTAAGGTGCCTATAGAAAAGTTGTAATTTGCTGGTTATGATTATGCTGTCTGTATGTGTGTATCATTTTTGAGCTTTCCTGGGAATGTTCAAACTAACATGTAAACAATGGTGTCGGCCTGCAAAGAGCTGAATCATTCATGGACATATGACTTGCCCAGGTGGCTACAAACTCCATCTTATTGCTGTGATTTTGCACAGAAGAACAAAGGGGTTTCTGCCCACAAGAGAGAGAATATAAAAGGCCCTGGAAACCCCTCTATTTTGTCTTCAGCTGGCTCAAGAGATGGCATCTCCACCCAAAGAGATGCCTGAAAGAAACTGCGACAAAGGACTATAACTAAGGGGGTATGAGTGATTGCTGGACCCAGGCCATAAACCACAACATTGGTCTGAAAAGGATTCGGTCCATACTAGGAAGGAATATAGTCTGTGAAAGAAGCTTATTGGGACATCTCTGAGGGTGAGATTTACCTGTATTCAATTTCCTATTGTATTAGGCTTAGACTTGCATGTTTTGTTCTATTTTTCTTGGTAACTTATTTTGTTCTGTCTCTTATTACTTGGAACCACTTAAATCCTACTTTTTATACTTAATAAAATCACTTTTGCCTATTAATTAATAAGTAATTAATATCTGGGGAGCAAACAGCTGTGCATATCTCGCTATCAGTGTTATTGAGGGTGGACAACTTATGATTTTACCCCGAATAAGCTTTATAGAGAGTAAAACGGATTTATTTGGGGTTTGGATCCCATTGGGAGCTGGGTGTCTGGGTGCTAGAGACAGGAGCACTGGCTAAGCCATTTTCAGTTGTCTGCACCTCTGGGTCTGTTGTCAAACCCTGGGTCTGTGTTGCAGTACATTAGCGTATCTGGCTCAACAAGACGGTTCTGGAGGCCCAAACTGGCAGAGAAAACGGGCTCAGAGGTAGTCTCAGCACACCAGGTGACAGTCCCAAGGGGGTCTCTGTGACCGAACCCATCATAGATTCCCCCACTATAAGAATGTGGTTGGAAAAAGATAGCATGGTCAGGATACTGCTGTATTTGACCAAACTCTGGTTGCAGAAGTGATCTCTGGGGCAGTTCTAATTTGCACCAGGGACTGGAGCTAGAACTTGCTGGCCCCAGGGTTGGGGTGTTACAAAAGTGGTCCATCTTGACTGATCTCAAGGACCTGGGCGTCTGTTTTTCACAGGAGCAAACATAGGGTTTCCTAAACAAAGGGAGAGAATGCAACCTCCATTACCTCAAGGCTGGGGGACTTTGTCTGGACTAGTGAAAAAAAGATGGTGGCTCCTTTTAAGGTCTCCCACTTCTTTTGGAGTTGGGAGGGGTGGTGGCTGGGAGCAGGGCCGGCTCCAGGGTTTTTGCCGCCCCAAGCGGCGCAAAAAAAAAAAAAAAAAAAAAGCAACGATCGCGATCTGCAGCAGCAATTCGGTGGGAGGTGTTTTGCTCCCAGCGGGAGTGAGGGACCGTCCGCCGAATTGCCGCCGAATAGCTGGACCTGCCACCCCTCTCCGGAGTGGCCGCCCCAAGCACCTGCTTGGCAAGCTGGTGCCTGGAGCCGGCCCTGGCTGGGAGTGAGGGACAAGGCATCAACTGAGCTGGAGAGTGGGCCAGTAGAGCTCAGTGGAGTTCCTTGTTCCATAGGGGACATCCCATTCATCAATGAACCAGAGTTGGAAGTGGGCTTAGGGGAAGGTATCCTGTAAAGAAGCTGGGGAATTGGGTTGGGACTCCTAAGGTCTGGTACAATGAGGAGACAATCCCCTTTCCTAGCTAGCAGCCCTGCACCAGGATGAAGTGATTAAGGAAGGAATCATGACTTGCACTGTATAGGTTATTGCTGGTTAGTTCCCAGATGAATTAAGGAATAATGTTGTGATCTAATTAAACCACATTCCATGTGTCTTGTCTTTCTTTTTGTGTGCCTGGGACAATGGCAAAAATTCCCTTCCTTTCGTGCATTATCCTGAGCGTCTTTCCTCTCCAGAGCATAGTGAAATCCAAAACAAATATACATCTTCTCAGAGAGATCATTCTGTAGCTATAGTTGACTGATGTTAGTTAACTGAAAAACTTGAACTTTTTAATAAATCGGGGACATTAGAGACCGAGAGGGTGATATAATTTTAGCTGTAATATTATATTTCTCTGTAGTAAATGGTTCATGTCTTTCACTTTAATCTGTGCAGAAAATTTATATGCCAGTTTAAATGAACAGCTCATTTGTAGCTATGAATAAAATAAAGCTGAAATAAATGGCCAGTAAATTGTAAAAGTCACTTAAAGAAAGTAAGACAGACATTTCTACATGCAAAATGTTTTGTTTCAATAATATTCAATGGGTTTAGTACCATAAGGTGAACTGCTCTACCTAAGCTAAAAGCAAGTCAAGCCTGTTTCATGTTCAATTTCTATGCAGTGATTCAGATGTGTGATGTAAATGGAGATTGTGAACATATCAGAGCATTCAGGACTTCTGTGCACTGAAATCCTGTTGAAGTCATTGGCAGTGTTGTATAGTATCTGTGGAAGAATATGGGCCAGAATACAGAAAGAAAACAAATAAAAATATTCATCTGAATAAAAATACAGAAAATGGAAGTGAACTCTAAAAACCACTTTTGGTGGAATCTAAAAAAAATAAATTAATGGAGATATCCTATCTTCTAGAACTGGAAGGGACCTTGCAAGGTCATGGAGTCCACTTCTGTGCCTTCACTAGCAGGACCAAGTACTGATTTTGCTCCAGATTTCTAAGTGTCCCCCTCAAGGATTGAACTAACAACCCTAGCTTTAGGGGGCTAATGCTCAAACCACTGAGCTATCCCTCTCCCCATCTAGCCTAGTAGTAGTATTTTGTGATGCTAACCCTGGAGGTGCTATGCAGAAGAATCTGATATAGAAGCAATGTCACTATTTCCTCTTCTGGGGTAGTGGAAGCCCTTCTACTGTCTTTGATATTTACAAATATATTCTCCTGATGCTGGCAAACACTTCCTTAAATAAATAAATAACTAGGCAAATGTTTTACTGTTTAACAATCTAACATTAACTCCCAAGTTGTTACTTTTCTCATGTAATTGTGGGGAGGAATAGTTCAGTGGTTTGAGCATTAGCCTACTAAACCCCCAGGTTGTGAGTTCAATCTCTCTAGGGGCCACTTAGGGATCTGGGGCAAATTCAGTATTTGGTCCTGCTAGTAAAGGCAGTAGGCTGGACTCAATAGCTTTTCAAGGTCCCTTCCAGCTCTAGGAGATAGGATATCTCCATTAATTAAAAAAATAATTAATCCATTAATTATGATAACTGTAACACCCCAGTCTTGTAGACCTTACTCTGGCAAAATTCTTATTGAATGAATTCCTGGAAACTGAGGATGATATTCTGGCCCCGTTAAAGTCAATGGTAAAACTCCCACTGACTTCATTAGGCCAGAATTTCATCCTACATTTCAGCAGTTTAGTGCAATTGGGGTTTTACCTGAGTAAGAACTAAAGGGTTGGGCCTTATAATATAGTAAATAAAATAATTTGCATTTGTTCCTTTACACATTGCAAGCTAACACTACTATCTCATAAATTTGTAAATGTTTAACTGGTTAAAACAATGAACATAAAATAGTACAACAAAAATCGGTTCATTTAAAAAAAAGGCTCAGCTATTAAATAGTAAACCAGTGATGTCAAACATCTGGCCTGTTGTTGTTTTCCTCTCCTGCTTTCCACATACCAGTCCTGCAGAATGCAAACAATCATGTTAAAACATAATTTCTATCTCTTATGGCTGCAGGAATAGTTTTGTGAAAGTGATCCAATATAACCCTGTTTCAGACAGCCTGAAATTACAACTTGAAGAAAGGGATGAACTGGCCTATTCATCTCAATGGAAAATCTCAGTCTGAAATCTAACAATGACACAAAAAAGGCTAGATTTTTTTTTCAAATAGATAAGGTGTTTTAAATTTTTTCTGTCTATTTTGGGCCATAGTATTACAAAAGACTTTCCTTATACTGGTAGATCACAATGAATTTTGTGCATAAAGCATGGCATGGCTAGAAAGTACTTTCTAGTCTGGGTTCTACCTTCAACAGTTATGGGTAAAAAAATAGAACAGAGAACATCCTGGCAGTCTCAGAATCAGTAACGCATTATTAAATGCCTGGCTATACTGGAAATAATTAGTTAGGGTCAGCTTCTGATATGCTTACTCACTTTTCACTACCCTTCAAGTACAGTAACTCCTCACTTAATGTTGTAGTTATGTTCCTGAAAAATGTGACTTTAAGTGAAACGATGTTAAGTGAATCCAATTTCCCCATAAGAATTAATGTAAATGTGGGGGGATTAGGTTCCAGGGAAAAAAATTTATGCCAGACAAAAGGCATTATATACATTTTAAACAAGCAATTTAATACAGGTATAATTTTTAAACAATTTTAAACAAGCAATTTAATACTACAGTCATCACTGCTGAGTATGAAGCTTGGTTGAGGTGGTGGAGTTAGAGAGTGGAAGAGGATGGATTGTCCGGCTGCTCCTCTTGCTGTTCTTGCAAGCACAGGCACTGACTTTGCCGGGGGCAGGGAGCTCAACCCTCGGCCCATCCACTACACCCCTTCTCCCAAGCCCCCACCCTTGACCCACCTCTTCTCCTCCCCACCTCCTGCCCCTTTACTTTGGACGCTGCGTCCTCGCTCCTCCCTGCTCCCTTCTGAACGCTGCAAGCCAGCTGATTGCCGTGGGCAGGAGGCAGGGGAGGGAGGGGGGAGGCACACCGAGTCCTCGCGCCTCCCCCCTCCCTCCTGCCCAGGGCAATCAGCTGGCTTGCAGTGTTTAGGAGGCAGTAGGGAGGGGGGGAGGAGCAAGGACTTGGTGTGCAGGCTCCCCCTTCCTTCCCTCCTCCCCTCCACCTTCTGCCCGGGGCAATCAGCTGGTTTGCATTGTTCAGGAGGAAGGGACGGGAGAGGGAGCCTGCGCGCCGAGTCCTCGCTCCTCCCTTCTGCCTCCTAAACACCGCAAGCCAACTGATTGCCGCGGGCGGGAGGCGGGGGGAGGAGGGGGAAGGCGCTGATCCGCGGGGTCTGCTGGTGGACGGAATGTGCTGTGGGGACGGGGACGGGAAACGTAGGGAGGCTGCCAGCTGTGGAGAAAGCAGGCAGCCAAACAATGTAAGAGTGGAGCATTGCACAACTTTAAATGAGCATGTTCCCTAATTGATCAGCAACGTAACAATGAAACGACGTTAACTGAGACGACTTTAGGTGAGGAGTTACTGTAGTCTTATTGAAATCAGTGAAACCATTTGGGTGGAAGGTGGAAATTATTAGCTATAGGGCAGAATATGATCCATTCTGTCTCACAACTAATTATTTCTACCTGTGACATGTTCCAAGGTATCCCAAATTGGAGCTGATGACTTTCTAAATAGTTTCTAGATAGCATCATGAGGCAGATATTATTTTCATCCATGTGAGAAGAAGTTTATATTTAAATATGCTTTATGTCTCACTGAAACTTGAAACTAACAATATGTGAAAGAGAGTTGAGAATTTGATTATCCTTTGAGGCAAAAATCTGAGTCTGCCCTTTTTACAGTAAAAAAATTAACGCAGTACTGTATGCTTTTTATTTAAAATCTGATCAGCGTCATATCTTCTGTCCATCTCTCTCAGTTTAATAAGTTTGCAAAATATACACTAGTATAATTCTGGCTTTAACTTTAGTTTAAAAAGTGCAAATTATTTTTCTCTCGTGAATTATTTTCCACATTTATTTAAAATGTATCAAATGTAAAAAGAAAAAAATTCAAAAGGAGATTATTTGCTTCACAATGTATGTATATATTTCCTGCACCTTTAATGGTTCTCCTAATGACAAATCTAAATTTGAAGAAACTATGTGATTAAAAAAAGTTACTTTTGAATACTCTGGTTAAGGAGCTGGTATAAATGCTAACACAAATCTTGACGCCTGAAAGTTGCGCGCGCGCGCACACACACACACACACACACACACACACACAAAGATATATGAAAATAATATATTGCACACTTTAAAACAATTAGGATACATTGATGTAGATCAGATAATAATTCTGTTCTATCTAGGAATTTACATGGTATTCATCAGCCTAGTATGTGAGCACTTCACAATCATTTATTGATTTTATACTCACAACATCACCTGTGTTATCTCCTTTTTACAGGTGGGGACTGATGCATACAGTAGATTAAATGTCTTGGCCAAGCTCATACAGCAAGTTGTAAGTGAGCTGGTAATTAAATCCAAAACCCCTGCATCCTAATCCAGTGCCTTATCTGCCAGAACATCTTTAGTAAGATGTTAGTATTTATAGAACAGAAATATCAAGCCTAATGACTGATTCTTTAGTAGCCAAAACTAGGGGTGATATATTGGCATGGGGGGAAATATGCACATCTGAGCAATTGGCAACCTTTCTCTCCATCCTCATCACTGCCAGCTGCTTGAGGAGTGTATCTTCAGTTGTCCATGCAGTAGAACAGGAGTGACTACTTCTATGGAAAATGAACGCTCTGGGGGATTGGGATTGGTCATAAGGTGACCTGTCCATAGGCACTCTGCTCTTACCATTTATGCCAGTGAACAAGCAAACCTGGAGTGCTTAGTGGCCAAGGAAGAACTTATTCGTCTTGTATGGAGACTTGTGCAGCTGACAAATCTGTACCTGTTGGCTCTTATACACCTGCTGTGGTATGCAAAGCGCCTCCAGACTTTGCAGGTTGATGCAGCATCAGACAGTTGATACATGTATATGCCCCTTCTTGGGATTACCAAAATGAAATTTTAAAAAATGCACACATGAACCTCATTAAAACCTCCTTTATTCAGCTCTCAATCTTCTGATTCTCCTCTCAGTTACACTGATGTAAACTTAGTCATTCCACTGATGTCAGTAAATATACACAGGTGTAAAACTGACGAGAGAAGAAAATCAGATCCATATTTTTTCCATTTATTTTGTTGTATCGTTGGAAATTCACCAGTATTTTCTCAAAATGTGTAGGTGATTTCTTAGAGACAGATACAGACATCACAAATGTGTCTTTCATTAAAATTACAGGCTCAAGCAATACCAGTCTTCAATGCATTATGTTAAGGCTACATTTTAGTCATGGGTATTTTTAGTAAAGGTCATGGACAGGTCATGGACCATAAACAAAAATTCACGGGCCCGTGACCTGTCCATGACTTTTACTAAAAATACCCGCCCAGATTAAAAGTTGGGCAGGGGGCTGCGGGTACTCGGGGTGGGGGGCTGTCCAGGAGTGCCATAGGTGCTGGGGATTTGGCCCGGGACCCCCACTGGTAGTAGGGGGGTGGGCTGCAGCGCGCAGCCTGGGACCCCTGCTGGGGGTGGGGGATTGGCAGGGCTTCCTACCCAGCTCCGCGTCCCTGCAGCTCCTAGGCAGCGGAGGGAGGGGCCAGGGCAGGGGCTCCGCTGCTCCCGCCACAAGTGCTGGCTGCCACAGCTCCCATTGGCTGGGAACTGCAGCCAATGGGAACTGTGGAGGCATGGCCTGTGGGTGTGGGTAGCATGCGGCGCGGAGCCCCCCCCCCCAGTCCTTCTGCTGCCTAGGAGCTGCAGGGGGCCATGCCAATGGGAGCTGGGTAGCCCCACACCCAGAAATAAGCGCTCCTCCCCCCTGCACTCCCCAACCCTCTGCCCCTAGCCCTGAGGCCCCTCCCATACACCCAAACTGTTGCTGCTGGCCCAGGGGCTGTCTGGCTCGGGCAGCCCCTGAGCCAGCACCACCCGCTGCAAAAGTCACTGAGGTCACGGAAAGTCACGGAATCTGTGACCTCTGTGACAGACTCTCAGCCTTAATTATGATCCACACCCAGTTCATCAGCATCTTCTCATACTTTGATTTTGATAATCTAAGATGGGCTGTTCATGTGAATAAGGTGAGCCAGCTCTCATGCTAAATTGATTAGTTTGCACCTCCAAAATAATTAGTTCCTTATGTTCCTTGCCTAAAGGCAATTTATGTTACATTCCAAACAGCCACACAGTTCATAGTCCTGTCCAGGTTACTGTCCAATGTAAATTCAGCTATAGAATATTTGCTTCCCTGCACTATAGCGATATAGGTTAATGAAATATACTCTTGGAAGAAAAAAACAAGCAAAGATCTGAAGTACAGCTAAGAGCAGTGATGAATGTATTTACTATTGCCTGTGTTATTCAGACCCTTCTGTTCTACTGTTTAGTTCCAGTTCAGATTATTAACATCTGCTCAGACCAAATTCCTATATAGCTGGTAGGGGGATGGGCACAATATAAACACTTGGATTGATAGTTGGACGTAGTATGTTAGGGCCATACTTCTGCTGGCCTTTTATTTCTGAAATGAAAACATTATGAACTCCAATATACAACTGTACATTTATTCTATTATATCCAATGAAGGAGACTTGGACAGTAGGTACTTACAGACATCAGTTGTATAAGTAACAAAGATTATTTACTACTAAGGCTGCTTAAAATAGTTGTGCTGTGATTGCTGAGGCACAGGAGACTGAAAACTATATTACAGTGAATGATTCTACAGCAAAAGCAGCTACGTGGAGGCAGCTTTTGTGGCAAATGGTATGATGAGGTCACCTAAAGATACATAAAGCAAGCTTTAAAAATTGGCATTATTCTGTAGTAATGTAACAGTTACTGATTTACAATTTCTCAAAAATTACAGTAAGAATCAAATTAAGGCTGTCTCTTAAATTACTGAGGCTTAATAAAATAAGAAATCTCTAAGTGAGGTCATCTTTACTATGAATGGAAATACCTGTACATTAAAGAGAAGGTCACTTTTATGTAATGATAATCACATAAATCCCTCATATATGACTGTTACAGTAAGTAAGGCACTTTATGGATCTTAGCATTTTAGTAACATTCATTCTTATATGACCTTTATTTGTATTAGTATTAAAACTAAAAATCCATTAAAATATGTGACCATAAAAAGGTCATATTTTAGTTTTTGAAATATTGGATTTGAAGATCTATTTTCATCACATATTGCATATCCTAAAACCATCATAAAATAAGCCTGATAGAATACTCACACTGTGATATTGACTCTGATGTTTGTACCACTTCATAAGCAGACTTCCTAGATTCAATTTTGAAGTAAATTAACATTCCATTTATTCATGTTTTCACATCTAAATTACCCTAGAAAGAAGCTAACCAAGATGATGGTTCCATAAAAGTCTGTTAGTTAAAAGATAATCTTTGTCTCACCATTCATTTACTCATTTTCCCCCTTAGTACGTTTAAAGAGAGAGGCTGGTTATTCTGTTTGAATTGTACCACATATTATGCCACATGTACATAATATACATATTCCCACAAACCATTCCAAGAAGACCGTAAATTCTTGTGGTGATATTCCTGTGGATTTTTATGATGGAAACTATTATGAAACCAGCAGGAAATCATAACAGTGTTTTATGGAATGATTACAGAATATTTTCCCCCAAGATTACTTCTGTAACATGGCTAACTATAGATGTTTTCAGATACACTGTAAAAGAAAGGGAAGGGCCAGAACAGATTTTGAATCTGTAATTTTCATCCAAATTTTCTGAAGTTTTCTTTGGGTATGGGCTCCGAAGATTTTTTTATAGGGAGAAGAAAATCCCAGGAACATCATGAAATATTTTAACAATAGGTGTGTTTTTTTCTAATATTCTAGGAAAATTATGTAAAATACACTGTTAAGCATTTGCCTAGTTTGATATGATAGTACAGTATAGCAATTTTTTGTATTGTATCCTTCATAAAAAAAGGATTGTAAAATTCTTGACAACTAATTAGTCTGTGTATATCAGGTTCATTTCAGAAATGTTTCTGAATGGGTCAATATCTTCTTAGTTATAAATATGGGGTTAAAATAGTTAATTAAGGACCATTGTTGTTGATGTTTATTATTTTGAGTGCCCAAAACTAGACAGCAAGTAAAGAACTGGAACGGGTACAGAGAAGGGCCACTAGGATGATCAGAGGAATGGAATACCTGTCGTATGAAAGGAGACTCGAGGAGCTCGGGTTATTTAGCCTGACCAAACGAAGGCTGAGGGGGGATATGATTGCTCTCTTTAAATATATCAGAGGGATAAATACCAGGGAGGGAGAGGAATTATTCCAGCTCAATACTAATGTGGACACGAGAACGAATGGATATAAACTGGCCGTGGGGAAGTTTAGGCTTGAAATTAGACGAAGGTTTCTGACCGTCAGAGGGGTGAAATATTGGAACAGCCTTCCGAGGGAAACGGTGGGGGCGAAGGACCTGTCTGGTTTTAAGATTAAGTTAGATAAGTTTATGGAAGGAATAGTTTAAGGGGATAACATGATTTTAGTCAAAGGAACAGCGTGCCATGGCAGGTAAATAGTATAATGGCTAATGAGGGTGAGGCTGGAGAATCTTGCCTACGTGCTTGGGGTTTTACTGATCGCCATATTTGGGGTCGGGAAGGAATTTTCCTCCAGGGTAGATTGGCAGAGGCCCTGGAGGTTTTTCGCCTTCCTCCTCAGCATGGGGCAGGGATCGCTGGCAGGAGGATTCTCTGCTAATTGAAGTCTCTAAGCCACAGGATTTGGGGACTTCAACAGCAGAGTCAAGGGAAAGGGTAGGAACGGTTTTGTGGCCTGCATCATGTGGGAGGTCAGACCAGATGATCATAATGGTCCCTTCTGACCTTAAAGTCTATGAGTCTATGAGACTTGGGGCCTGATTCTCAGCTGGTGTAAATCATAGGGTTGCTAACTTTCTAATTGCTGACAACCGAACCCCCTTGCTCCATCTCTTCCCTTCAAGGCCCCACCCCTGCTCCGCCTCTTCTCCTAGGCCATGCCCCTGCTCTGCCTCTTCTCCCAAGGCCCCTCCCATGTGCCACCTTTTCCCCGTGGCCCCTCCCCCTGCTCCACCTCTTCTCCAAAGCCTCGCCCCCGCTTGCTCCTCTCTCTCCCTTTCCCCCATCACTTGCTCCTCCCCCCCTTCCTCATAGATGGATCCTCTCCACCTCCCTCCTGCCTGCCCACGAGATGCAGTTAAGAGGCAGCCCCAGTTGAGCAGTGACTGGACTTTTGGTATCCAGACAATACATATGATCGGACACTGCCAGGTCCCCTTTTTGACCAAACTTTCCGGACAAAAACTGGACACCAGGCAACCCTAGTAAATCAGTATAACAATGTTTAAGTCAATGTAGCCATGACAATTTACCCCAGCTGGGGATCTGTTCCTCAGTTCCTGCACCAAAGAGCTGACAGTCTGTAACTGACATGATGTAACAAGTGAGGTTCATAAATATATCAAAACAGAGAGAAAATTAAGGGTTAAAATAAGCAGGTAACACAGTTTAACTCAGCATGGCATAAACCCATCTTGGTGGTTCTGTTACTCAGGGGCAAGGGGTTGGTTTGATTTGGTATTGTGTGGGGGCATCAGGCATGGTCAGGCTGGGTTTCAAACACTGTGTTTGATATTTCTAGATGCATTAATCTAATATTCCAGGAGGCCTATGAGTCGTAGGAGTGCTTCTTTCTGATTGGATTAATTTGTTTTCTTTTTGTGTGTGTCTGTTTCTTCTGTTGTTCTCTGTCTCTTCTTCCATTTTTCTTTCCCTTTGTGATGTCTTCTTCCATCCTCTGTCTTTTTGGCACCTCCTCTACCTACCCTCACCATATCCCGGGCTAACTAGCAAGCATCAGACAGAGCAGGTAGGATTACTGCTAGGATTACTGCTAGAATGTGGAATCCAGAAGCGTGATGAGGTGTGGAGCAGAGTGCTTACACAGGAGCATTTCAGGAGCTGAATATTTCTAGTGTCTTATGCTGGTAATGTTTCTGTAATGCTTCTGCTTTCTTCTCTATTTGCAACTAGATCTTATTTTATTATTTAGTGTAATACCCAGACCTCCATGTCTCCTTTCCTATATCAGCCAGCAGCATGTACAGCTGAGGGTACAGTGGGCAAGTTCAGGCTTTCCAGACCCTTTTCCCACATATTACACCCACACACTAAGCTAGGTGGCTTTTCCTCCTCCACATGCAGGGCAGTGTCAGGAGGACCCACTGTTCATGGACTTTTGACATCGTAATTCACCCAAATCTGAAACCTGGATTTTATTTTTTACTAATTTATTGTAATGCCAGGGAATATCGATTCCCCCTTCCACACAACCTTCTCTTACCACTGCAACCCCCTCAGCTGCCCAGCCTTACTCGTCTTGTCCATTATGCATCCTACCTCCTCCTTTGCCTCTTCTCTCCCTCTTTCCCCTATTTACATTCATCTCTTTGTTCCCAACCCCCCTTTGTTCACTCCCCTTTCTTACTCCTGCATACCCTTTCTGCCACCTCTGCCACCCATACTTATGCTGAGTAGCACCTTATTCCTCAAACAGACTTTATGTATAGCAGAATGTGCTCCTAAATGGTGTATTGTCTGGACTTGCAGCCAAATTTTCTTTTCTTTTCACTAAAGATCAGCTTATTTTTTGCTAAAATGAAATGTATTTAAACCATTCATTTGATTTCAGATTATGTAAATATGTGAAGATTTAAAGATTTAAAGCTTGAGGATGATTGCTTAATTTAATTTCAGGTCATAGGATGGTTGCTTAATTTTTTTTCAGGTTACTTATAAACTGTTCTCAGTGCCGAGTTCCTCCATCTTTTGCTGGAGTATCTCCAGAAAATACTAAATGCATAGCCTTCTGTTTTGAATTTTAAAAAGGAATAGGCCAGGTCGGGCCATCAATTTTAAGGCAGAATTCTCATAGACTCATAGACTTTAAGATCAGAAGAGACCATTGTGATTATCTAGTCTGACCTCCTGCACACTCCAGGACACAGAGCCTCACCCACCCCCTCCTGCAATAGACCCATAACCTCTGGCTGAGTTATTGAAGTCCTCAAATCATGATATAAAGACCTCAAGTTACAGGGAATCCACCATTTACTCTAATTTAAACAGCAAGTGACGCAGTCCCCATGCTTCAGGGGAAAGCAAAAAACCTGCCAAGCTGACCTGGGGGGAAATTCCAACCCCAAATACGGTAATCAGTTGAACCCTGAGCATGTTGACAAGTCCCACCAGCCAGATATCTGGGAAAGAATTCTCTGTAGTAAGTCAGAGCCCTCCCCATCTAGTGCCCCAGCTCTGGCTGTTGGGGATTTTTGCTACTAGTGGTGGCAGATGGGTTACATGCCATTGTAGGAAATCTCATCATACCATCCCCACCATAATCTTATCAAGCACAGTGTTAAAACAAGTTAGGATTTTTGCCCCACTATTCCAGAACTTCACTCCTCTGATATTAAGAAACCTTTGTCTAATTTCAAGCCTAAACTTATTGATGGCCAGTTTATATCTCTATGTTTTTGTGTCATCATTGTCACTTAACTTAAATAACTCCTCTCCCTTCCTGGTATTTAGCCCTCTGATGTATTTATAGAGAGCAATCATATCTCCCTTCAATCTTCTTTTGGTTAGGCTAAATAAGCGAAACTCTTTGAGTCTCCTCTTGTAAGCTAGGTTTTCTATTCCTCTGATCATCCTAGTAGTGTTTGTCTGCACCTGTTCCAGTTTGAATTAATCTTTCTTAAACACGGGAGAACAGAATTGTACACAGTATTCCAGATGAGTGTTCACCAGTGCCTTGTATAATGGCAATAACACTTCCCTATCTCTACTGAAAATACCTCGCCTGATACATCCAAGGATTGCATTAGCCTTTTTCACAGCTGCATCACATTGCTAGCTCATAGTCATCCTGTGAACAACCAATACACCCAGGTCTTCCTACTCCTGTATTGCTTCCAACAGATATGTCCCCAGCTTATAGCAAAAACATTTGTTAGTCCATAAGTGCATTGCACTATTGAATTTCATGCCATTTCTATCACTCCAGCTTTCAAGGTCCTTCAGATCTTCTTGTATGATATTCTGGTCCTCTTCCGTATTGACAACCCCTCCCAACTTTGTGTCATCCGCAAATTTCATTAGCACACTTCTACTTTTTGTGCTGAGGTCATGAATGAAAATGTTAAATAAGTTTGGTCCCAAGACCTATCACTGAGGAACTCCACTAGTATTTTCCCTCAAGCCTGACAGTTCACCTTTCAATATAATCCATTGTAGTCTCCCCTTTAGTTAGTTCCTTATCCACATTTCAATTCTAATATTAATCCCCATCTCCAATTTAACTAATAATTTCCCATGTGGAACTGTATCAAATGCCTTACTGAAATCAGGTAGATTAGATTTACTGCATTTCCTTTGTCTAAAAAAAGCCAGCTATCTTCTCAAAGAAAGAGATCAGGTTGGTCTCACATGGTCTTTTCTACCTTTTGTAAAACCATGTTGTATTTTATACCAATTCTCCCTTGATACCAATAGAGATTTCTGCTTAAAATTGACTATAAATTATGGCTTAATAATTCCAGAAATAGATTGGCTCACTTTTTCATAATAGATGTGATGGAGAACACAAAAGAAATCGATGGATTTTATATTTTCAAAAGCAGTTATTAAGAGGTAATAGAAAATTCATTAATTTTTCAGCTTTTTGAACAATGATGATCATTATTAAGCAAAATAGGAAAACCTGTGATTTTTAGTTAAAAATCAAGTTTTACTTCCCAAAATTGAGAAATATTATATTTCATGTAATAAAATTACTTAACAATAATTAACAGTAACAATGATTTGACTGGCAGAAATGGGTTCCAAACCAATTTTCCCAATAAACGCCTATTCTTGGAATCTAAAACTGCTTTTGACAATCAAATCAACACTCACTTCGACAATATGCCATTTAAAAATCCCATTGGATAAAGGTGTTTTCATTTAAAAACACTGTTCATTAAAATATCTGGGAAGTTCTTTACAGAACATTATACAACATGGGAAATCCTATTTGATTTATTGTTTGTTTGTTTGTTTTGATGTAAACAAAAATATGCTAATACTGCAAAAGAATCATTAATGTGGGTCTATAGATAGTGAGCACATGCAGTGAAGTAATTATGACTCGAAAGGTGGGTGGAAAGACAAGAAACTGGCTTTACAGTTGCTCATGGTCTCTGCTGTTTCCTTTTTAAATTTTTGCTGTCTTCCCAGTCTCTCAGGTTTCCCCCTTCAAGTCCCCCTATCTCCCACCTATTCTACAAGACTTCCTCCAGTCTCCATGCATCTGAAGAAGTGAGGTTTTTTACCCATGAAAGCTTACGCCCAAATAAATCTGTTAGTCTTTAAGGTGCCACCGGACTCCTTGTTGTTTTTCCAGTCTCCCTGTAATTTATTTCTACCCATCCTCCCCACACACTCACTGTCTCTGGTTCCTAGTTTCCCTAGCCTCCACTTACATTTTGGTATCTCTTTTTAATCCTCCCAATGTTCTGGAAGTCAGAATCTCTTCCCTACAACCTGCTGGACTGGGAAGTGGCCTTTTCTCTGCTGCTCCCCCTGGTGACCAGCTGCATGTAGAGCCAGAGCTCTCTGTGCTGCTGAGCGGTTGTTGAGTGGCTCTGTGAAGTGGATGTGGGGAGAGGCACCTGAGTACTGCAGGACACAGCACAGGTCACTGCTTCTGTCCTCTAGATCTTTTGTCCTCTTCCCTTCTACAAGGCTAAGAGTGGGGGAGAAAGAAACTGTCATCACCCCCTACCTGAAAATTGTAGGGCTGATGTCCTCTCCCGCCCCACCATCATAATATTTAGTCCCATGTTCATGATTAAAAAGTGTCCTCAATTTTGGGAGAGATTACTGGTTGCAGTGATGTCATCCTTTTTATGGCTAGGGAATATCTCTCAAACTGGCAGAAACTTCCAAAACAGAGAAAACCTTTTTTAAGTGCAACCACTGTACTGACTGCGTTCTGACCCAACAAGGTCCATAAGGAGCACACTGTACAGATTATTCCTGCACAGAACAGGGACAGAATCAATCTGTGATATTTGGGGCAGCCGTGTGAAAAAAGAATCCTGGTTGACCACCTCTCTGGCCTCACGTACCACTCCAGGACAACCCCTCAGGGTTGCAGACAGTGATTGCCCCA
The DNA here is from genome assembly GCF_011386835.1 of Chrysemys picta bellii. Taxonomy (NCBI): domain Eukaryota; kingdom Metazoa; phylum Chordata; order Testudines; family Emydidae; genus Chrysemys; species Chrysemys picta. Next base: position 45,497,594 of record NC_088791.1, on the reverse strand, counting down.
TCTTGCAGACAACATCCACAGTAGGAGGCTCAAAGGGAGGAAATGTCCTTGAAGTTTCCCTTGTATAGTTCCTCCCAGCTTGTTTTCTTAAGGGGCATCAGGGTTTGCTCTCCTAATAGAACTGGTGCCAGTCCATTCCCTCCCCCAGACTGGATCCCCTCATCTCTGCAGAAGTCTAAGGCCGTCTTTGTGGACATTCTGCCCCTGGCAGTGAATGTCACTCAGGGATTCTCCAGATATTATTGCCCCAAGGAAGCCTCTGTGCTCAGGTGAATTTAGGGTTATAGACAGGGCCGGTGTAACCATTTAGGCAAACTAGGCGGCCGTCTAGGGCGCCTAGTGGTTGGGAGTGCCTAAAAGCCCGCTCAGGCGAGGAGGTGGAGTGAAGGTGAGCTGGGGCGGGGAAGGCCACCCACAGTAATTGGGGGGGGGGCGCACAGGGGAACAGCTCCCCGCCACAGATCACTTCCACTCTGCCTCCTCCGCTGAGCACACAGCCCCCGCTCTAAGTCTCCTCCAATCGGCATTGCAAGCCTGGGAGGGGAGGAGAATTAGAGCGGCGCCGACATGCTCAGCGGAGGAGGCGGAGCCAAAGTGAGCTGGGGCAGGCTCCCCAGGCGGGGTTAGCTGCCGTGGGGGGGGGGGAGTCTCCCCAGACGGGGTTAGCTGCCGCAGGGCAGGGGCTCCCCGGGCGGGGTTAGCTGCCGTGGAGGTGGGGTAGCTGCTGTGGGGGGGAGGGGGTCCCCGGACGGGGGGGGTTGGCGGACTCCCCAGGTGGGGGGCTGGATTAGCTGCCGCGGGGGGACGGGGTTAGCTGGGTGGTGGTTGCGCAAGGTGGAAATTTCGCCTAGGGTGAGACACTTCCTTGCACCGGCTCTGGTTATAGACGAGCATTTTCCAAACATTAATCTTCCAATGTACATGAAAATTATCATCCTATTATGGAGGTGGGGATACCGAGGCAGATAGGATAAGTGACTTGATTAAAGTGATACATGAAGGTAATGTCAGGGCCAGGATTCAAATGCAGGAATCTTTATTTCTCAGTCCTGTCTTTCGTCCTTTAATGCTCAAAAGGCGATGGGTGCTAGTGAAAACTGCAATAGCCCCTTGCTGTGGCCAAAAGCTACATTGATTGCACAGCACAGAAGTCTGCTCACCTGTTGGTAGCCTGTCAGTGGCTGGTAGGGAGATTATAACCGTCCTGGTGGTATCAGTGGCAGCTTGATGTTGTGTATTATTGCCTGCTTGCAGGGATACCCTTAAGGTGCAATAGATAAAGATTTTAGGGTTGTTTTCTGCTTATTATCATCTCTGGGAAAAGCTGGCTGGATACACTGGCATTGCAACAATCAGTGTAGACTTCTTTTTTGTGATTCCATGGAAAGGGCCAAATTCTGTGCTCACTTACACCAGTGTACATCTCAAGTAAGTCTGCTGGCTTAAATCCAAAGTTAGTGTGTTGATTTACAATGAGGACAGAATATGGGCTCACTGAATTTTGGAATTTGGGCTCATTTTGACAGCCTGATTGTCAACAGTATATTACCCTGATCAAAGTGAATTTCACACCCCCATTCTCAGTGTATGTCCAGTTCAACACCCTTTATAAGGCAGAGAGATAAAATGTATTGAGTAACAAAATGTATCTCAAATTTATGAATGTAGATGTATTTATGTCTCAGTATAATGGAATATTATTCAGTAATTTTCAAAGTATTCAGTAATATTTTGCTGATGGATTTTGTTCTGTTTTTCTGTGCACATGTTCTCTGATTTGACTTGCTTTTTTCCTCATAGGATGCTGAGTGCAATTTGTATGCTACATCTGAAGTGTGACCTTGGCTTCTCATGTGCTTTGATTCAGATAGCAAAGATCTCCGAGTGTTTGAGCTTTTGTAGGTCATTTCAGCGTTACGTCCATTTCAAACAGTTTTAATGTGATGTTTTATATAAATATCAAGTTATGATCTATTTTAATTGTCTGCAGTTCAGTTTTGTGAGACAGGGACAGTTTGCAATTAGCCCTCATTCAGGTGTGCAGTGCCAGGAATGGGGAGGACGTGTGCAACCAATCTTTACCTCTCCCTGCCCCATACATAAAGGCTACAGCCCTTGTGCACTCTACATTACCCCTCTCTCCCAGGAGCAGGCAGGGAGGAGAGGCTGTAGCTCAGCCTCCCCATGCACCTGGTAGCAGTGCTGGAAGTAAGCAGCACCCTATGAAAAAGTGCCTGGGAGCTCTGGGAGGCATTCTGCTTCTCTAAGGCAGAACACGCCCCAGGGCTTCCCCTTGCAGGGGTACAGCTCTGCACTTCCCCAAACAAAGGATTGTGCTGTACAGACACAATTAAGCCCACAATTAATACTTGTGTTTTATGATTTCTTCGCTTTCATTATTCACCCTGTATTTTTAGCTGTTTCTTATAAATATCGTATGGCATGATGGAGAGAATTAATTTTTGAAAGGGCATCTGTGTGCAGACATGAACTGAATATCCAGCCAGACCACCTTAAGGACCTAGCCTAGTCCTCGTGGCACTCAATCTGAGGGGAAGTTATGTCCCTTTGGGATTTGCCAAGATGATGATGACTGTGTCTGTTTTCTCAATGTTTTTTGTCTGGTTAGTAGCACTGAAAGCAACCTGATGTGAACATGAGGGCAAAATCCTGGTTTCTCTTGCTTGGGTGCTTTGTGGGGATGAGGGCACCGGGAGCTTCATTCCTCTGTGCAGTCCACCTCTGCAGGAGTAGGGCAGGATGGTTTCTTGTCAGGAATGCCATTTCAGCTTTTAGGGGAGCAACTTTAACCTTGATTCCAGGGACTACTAAGGCACCTGAAAACTCTAGGTTTTTTTTGCAGATGATAACTTAGAAATTAGCTCACATGAGCTCTGTATCTAATTCCTGTATAAAGAAAGAAAAAATATATATACAAACACCAAGTAAAGCCATATTTTAATTTTATTTGTACATTTAGAACAATCAGAAGATAATATAGCAAAATATTCCCAATCCCAAACCTTGAGGTGGAGTCAGAACTGTTCAGCTGTGTCCTGCCATTAAACCATTAACACCCTCGTTCAGCTCAATCAGTGATGGGGAGGAGCCTGTGCTTTGGGAACAGAGAAGTCCATTTAAATCCCCATACAGAGTAAAGTCCCATATGAGGAAGGGGTGCCACTGTCACTGAGGGTCCTGCAGCTCTTGGGGGGAGAATTCTGGATTTGGGAATGACAGGCCCCAAGATCTCATTTCAGACAAGCCTAAGCAAAGACTGTGAAAGTTACGGGGTGGAAGCACTTGCTTCCACATAAGAGATTTCTTATGCTGATGTCAGAAATAAGATCTGAACAGCTGGTTCTGAGGGCAAGGTTTGTCTGTCTAGGCAAGTATGTAATGAACAGGCTAGTGTGTATGTGGACCATGTATCTCTTGTGGTTCCTCTGATTGCCATGGGCCCCATACTGCTAACAGAAATTCTCCGTTACCTCAGGCATCAGGGCCCTGTGCTTTCGTACAGGTGGTTCTGCCCCAGCCACAGCTGTGAAGCTCTCCAAGGCTGCTGTGTGCAGCACAGCGGCACACGGTGGTTCCAACGGGCTGAGGAACTGTTACAACAGAGCAGTACCTCCCTGGGTTATTCCTTCACCATCCCTGTGCCCAGTGAGCTGTTCAATGCAGTGAAAAGGTTGTTACAGCATAGAACAGGGTAAAATAAAAGCTGGCCATAGTAATTTGAAATCCATGTGTGTGTGACAGGGGCCATGATTTCATCAGCAGCTGTGAAAAACTTGAGTCGCCAGACCCCTGAGCTGGAATTGCAGCCTGGGATTCCCCAGTTCCATGGAGCTGAGCGCATGTGAGTGCCAGGGGGGCAATTGCTGCTATCTGGGGCTCTAGGAGGCCTTTCGTCCTTGCCACCGCCATGCAGTTGTGTCAGGCTTGAAGGTCTGTCAACAGCCAAGGGACAGAGGTTAGCTCTGTGTGTGGCAAAGGCCCCGGGATGTCACTGACCCTCTGAGTGACCTGAGCAGTGTCCCGTGGGTATGTGTCAATGCGATGTTCAGCCAGGCCTCCCAAGAGCCACAGCTGTGCAGCTGAGCATGCTGGCTTGTCAGCAGAGGAACCTTGGCCAAGGATGAGTCTGTTTAAATTCCAAACACCCTCTAGTGGGTACAATTGGTGATTAGGAACTTTAATGAGAGCTTTAACCCAGGTGCCCTCCCTCCCCCAGCGCTGGGAAGGACCAGGCCCACAACACTGTGGTCTCATCCCACTGCTTCCACTGGGACCACTCAGTGCTCAACTGATCTGCTGGATCAGGACCTTTAGGAGTAAGAGTAAGAAGCACAGCCCCCTGATGAGCGCTATGCTCACTCTTCCATGCCACAGTGTGTCTCAGTACAGCAAACCCAAAATGCTGTTCTTCAACCTTCATGCAGACTAAAGCAATGATGTAATTCAGCCTCATAACAAATACTTGATAGATCAGCACCACCACAACCCTTTTACATCACAAAATTGATTTGTTCATATATCAAATGTGATTAGTTTATAAACAACCACATCAGTCAACAATTTAACACTCATTCACACCACGCTGTAACAACAGCAGCAGTGATTTTTAAGCTTTAAAAATGAGATTAAAAGTTGCTGTCACATCATTAAGCGTCAACTAAATTATCACTAAAATCATTTATTTTAATTACATTTTCTGAATATGTACTGTACATATAACAAGATTGAGAAAACAACGAACACTTAGGTTAATAAAAGGGCTAAAAAAACCAACAGAGAAGGAGGAAGGATTATCCAACTAAGTTATAAATGTACGCCGATTTAGCAGCACATCTAAGATGTGGACCTGCTAGAAAGAGTAAGGAGTCAGTCCTTTGCTGCACTCAGCAAAGGTGAAACAAAGGAGTTGGTTGCAACTCCCAGATCCTGGGGTCAGGTAACGACTGTCTGCCCCTTAGGGATTGCCAGAGGTACAGAATGTTTTAGCTACACCCTTCCCTGCCTTGGCCCCACCTCTAACATGCCTCTCTATATGGAAAGAATTGCCAGCTGGCTGTTTCAAGCCAGCTAATTGGACCCTTTGCACCTCATTAGCCCCACAAAGAGCCATAGTGGGCCTCAGGATCCAGCCCTGCATCTTTCTAGAAGGACTTTACTTGTAAATTGGAGCTGTGAGAATAACTGATTTTTTGGTTTGCTGGCAGTTCCGAAAAATTGAAAAATAAATTCACTTCATGTTGAATTAAACATTTTGTTCAATTCCCAGAGAAACATTTTGTTTAGATTTTGGGCTTTTTAACCCATTTTTTTTTAAAGCAAATGAACTTTGGAAACATAGGTAGATTCACAAGGATACTATGCCCTGGTCTAAACTACAGAATTACCTAAGTATAACTACGTTGCTCAGGGGTGTGAATAATCAGGTGTGTAACATAGTCATGTAGACAGTGCTTTGTTGGCTGGAGAGTTTCTCTCGCTGACATAGCTACCAATTCTCGCAGAGGTGGATTAACAAAGCTGATGGGTTAGCTCTCTCCCATCAGCTTAGATCATCTTTGGCCTTGGCTACACTTGTGAGTTACAGCACTGTAAAGCCGCCCCCAGTGCTGTAACTCACTCCCTGTCCCCACTGGCAAGGCATTTGCTGCAGCGCTGTATCTCCGTGGTTGCAGCGCTGCATGTACTCCACGTCCCCGAGAGGAATAGCGTGTATTGCGCTGCCGCTGCAGCGCTGCGGCGCCAGTGTGGCATCCAGAAGTATTCGGCAGTATCCCACAATGCCTGTTCTAGCCACTCTGGTCATCAGTTCAAACTCTACTGCCCTGACCTCAGGTAACCAACCATGTGACCCGCCCTTTACATTCCCTGGGAATTTTAAAAATCCCCTTCCTGTTTGCTCAGCCCGGCGTGGCGTGGAGTGCTATCAGCGAATCTTTCCAGGTGACCATGCCTCCACGCGCCAAGCGAGCCCCAGCGTGGAGCAATGGCGAGTTGCTGGACCTCATCAGTGTTTGGGGCGAGGAAGCTGTCCAGTCCCAGCTGCGCTCCAGCCGTAGGAATTACGATACCTTCGGGAAGGTATCAAAAGACAAGACGGAAAGGGGCCATGACCGGGACGCCCTGCAGTGCAAGATTAAAGTGAAGGAGCTGCGGAGTGCCTACTGCAAAGCCTGCGACGCAAACAGCCGCTCAGGTGCTCCCCCCGCGATCTGCCGATTCTACAAAGAGCTGGATGCGATACTTGGGGTTAACCCCACCTCCACTCCAAGCACCACCATGGACACTTCAGAGCCGGTGGGGGGGGGGGAGGAGGAGGAAAACGGGAGTGAGGGTGGTGGGCCAGATGGAGACACCCCGAAATCCCTGGAGACATGCAGCCAGGAGCTCTTCTCGAGCCAGGAGGAAGGTAGCCAGTCGCAGCGGCCGGTACTTGGTGGAGGACAAACAGAAGAGCAGGTTCCCGGTAAGCGGGGTTTTTTTCGGGAAGGAATTTTTTCGGTGCGGGCTCTTTGGGAGAGGAGGGTTAGGCATGCATGCCTAGATGCGGAATAGTGCATTGATGTGGTTTATCACATTGCGGTAATCGGCCTTGGTAATCTCCTCGAATGTCTCATCCAGAACGTGTGCAATGCGCTTGCGCAGGTTTATCATGAGAGCCACCGTGGTCCTTGTCCCAGCCAGGCTAACGTGTCCGCGCCACTGTGCCGCGAGGGGCGGGGGGACCATTGCTGCACACAGGCAAGCTGCATATGGGCCAGGGAAGAAGCCGCATTGCAGTAGAAGACCCTCCCTTGCTTCCCAGGTCACCCTCAGCAGCGAGATATCATCCAGGACGAACTCCTGTGGAAAATGTTGGGACAGTGTTCAGTGTAGGTGCCCCCTGAAGCTGTTGGCTCTCCCCAGGGCACAGAAACCCAGAGGACAGTGCAGCCCTGAAACAATCAGTCCCCCTTACTCACCATTTTGAGGCTCCCGTGGGATATGTATGCTGTTTCGGACGGGAAAACTATGCTATTGTGTAGACCATGTGTGTTTTCTACTCCTTAAGTGCAGGGGAAATCATTACTCTGTCTGGTATAAACAATGCTGCCTCTGTTAAATGTTGCATTTTGCCTATACAGCTGCATCAACCTTGAGACCTCAGCTGTCCCTCTTATCGCCTGCTCAGAGACTGCAAAGACTCAGGAAGAGACCGCGAAAAAGCAAAGAAGACATGCTGCAAGAAGTGATGCAGCAATCTATTAAAGAGAATGAGAAAGCACAGAACTGGAGGGAGAGAGAAAGCAGGATCCGCCAGGAAAACGCAGAGCACCGGCGGCAAAGCACGGAGCACCGACAACAAAGCACGGATCGGCTCATAAGCATCCTGGAGCACCAAGCAGATGCTATCCAGGAGCTCATAGCCATGCAGAAGGAGCAGTACCGCAAACGCAAACCCCACCTCCCCCTCCAGCCCGTGTCACAAAACTCTTTCCGTTGTGCCCCACTGTCACCTCCAACCCACTTTCCCCAACTTCCGTTGTCTTCGCTCCACCAGCTGCCTCCAACACCAGTATCTTCATCACCCAGCCCTGAAAACCACGACCCTTACCATCTGCACTCAACCCCCATCACCATGCAGTATAGCTGTCCTGAAGTGCAGCACTCACTGCACAGCACACCAGACAGGACATACGCGAATCTGTGATTGTACCATTCCCCACTCCATCCCCTTGTTTCTTTTCAATAAATAATTTTTTTTCTTTTCAATAAATGGATTTTTTGGTTTTGAAAACATTCTTTCTTATTGCATAAAGTAAAAGACTCCTTAGCCCAGGAAATAAACAGGCACTGCAAGTCTGCTTGTCTGCTTAGCAAACACTGATTCCTAAAGATTGGAACTACTGCACTTCACTCCCGTGCAGGGCACCAGATATCACTGCTGGTTTTCAGCCTCAAATTGCTCCCTCAAGGCATCCCTAATCCTTGCAGCCCCGCGCTGGGCCCCTGTAATAGCCTTGCTCTCTGGCTGTGCAAATTCAGCCTCCAGGTGTTGAACCTCAGAGGTCCATGCCTGAGTGAAGCTTTCACCCTTCCCTTCACAAATATTATGGAGGGTACAGCATGTGGATATAACCGCGGGGATGTTGTTTTCGGCCAAGTTCAGCTTCCCATACAGAGATCGCCAGCGGGCCATTAAACAGCCAAAGGCACACTCCACAGTCATTCAGCACCGGCTCAGCCTGTAGTTGAACCGTTCCTTGCTGCTGTCACGGCTCCCTGTGTAGGGTTTCATGAGCCACGGCACTAACGGGTAAGTGAGATCTCCAAGGATCACAATGGGCATTTCAACTTCCCCTACCGTGATCTTCCGCTCTGGGAAAAAAGTCCCGGCCTGCATCTTCCTGAACAGCCAAGTGTTCCGAAAGATGTGTGCGTCACGCACCTTTCTGGGCCAGCCTGTGTTAATGTCAATGAAACGCCCACGGTGATCCACAAGCGCCTGGAGAACCATAGAGAAATACCCCTTCTGATTAACGTACTCGGATCCTAGGTGGGGTGGTGCCAGAATAGGAATGTGCGTCCCATCTATTGCCCCTCGACAGTTAGGGAACCCCATTTGTGCAAAGCCATCCACTATGTCCTGCATGTTACCCAGAGTCATGGTTCTTCTGAGTAGGATGCGATTAATGGCCCTGCAAACATGCATCAACACGATTCCAATGGTCGACTTTCCCACTCCAAACTGGTTTGCAACCGACCAGTAGCTGTCTGGAATTGCCAGCTTCCAGATTGCAATAGTCACCCGTTTTTCCACTGGCAGGGCAGCTCTCAATCTCGTGTCCTTGCACCGCAGGGTGGGGGCGAGCTCCTCACACAGTCCCATGAAAGTGGCTTTTCTCATCCGAAAGTTCTGCAGCCACTGCTCATCATCCCAGACTTCCCTGACGATGTGATCCCACCACTCAGTGCTTGTTTCCCGAGCCCAAAAGCGGCGTTCCACGGTGCTGAGCATGTCTGTGAATGCCACAAGCAATTTCGTGTTATACGTGTTACGCGGCTCGATAGCATTGTCAGACTGTCACTTTGGATCTTAAGGAATAGTTGACAGCCAAACGTGATGTGTTGGCGAGACTCGTCAGCATACGCCTCAGCAGTTCGGACTCCATTTCCCAGAGACAGATCACGCTGCACAGAAACCATTGAAAGATGGCACCAAAGGTGGACGGAAACAAAGGGATTTCTGGGATGCGAAGCGATGCATCACAGGGCGTTGGGACAGGACCCAGAATGCCCCGCACCCACGCTCCCTTCCCACAACCCACGGCGCCAGAATGGGAAGAGGTGCTCTGTGGGATAGCTGCCCATAATGCACCGCTCCCAATGGCGCAGCAAATGCTGCAAATGTGGCCACGACAGTGCGCTGGACACCTGTCAGTGTGGACAGACTGCAGTGCTTTCCCTACTCAGCTGTACGAAGACAGGTTTAACTCACAGCACTGTACAGCTGCAAGTGTAGCCAATGCCTTTGTTAAAGTGCTACAGCGGTGCAGCTGCACCGATGCAGTGTTTTAAGTGTAGACCTGCCCTTAGATGCCTAATTCCAACATTTAGGGATCTTCCACAAAGCCACAGAGGAGCAGGTGCCCCACCATGAATGCAGTAGTTAGGGCACTCACCTGGGATGAGGGAGACCTAAATTTAAATCTCTTCAAAGGAGCAGAGATTTGAACCCTCGTCTCCTCCTACTAAGATATGTGCGCTTGTCCTCAGGCTATGCAAGCAGGGGTGGGAGTTGAGAGGGAGTTGCTCTTGTCTAGGGTAACTAGACAGCAAATGTGAAAAATCAGGACAGGGGGTGGGGAGTAATAGGAGCCTATATAAGAAAAAGACCCCAAAATCGGGACTGTCCTATAAAATCAGGACATCTGGTCACCTTACTCTAGTCTCTTCTGTTGAAGTTGTTCCATTTTGTATAAATAATTAAATATTTATTGGAGCAGGGACTGAAACCCAGGTGTCCCCTCTTTCAGGTGAGTGCTCTAATCACCAGGCAAATCACTCTCATTTTCTGGTCCAATAAGTAGTTAATTATTATACAAAATGTACCAGCTTCACCAGAGGAGATTCCCACCCCAGAGCAGCCAATACCCTGGTGATTAGGACACTCAGTTGGGAGCATGTGAGTTTAAGTCCATGCTCTAGAGTTAGGAGACAAACCTGGGTCTTCCACATTAGAGATGAGTGTCCTGGTTATTGGTCATGGGGACAAGGATCATACCATGTCCTCCTCCTTAATTTTTTGAATGGTATGTAAGCCTCCTTGTGACTCTAACCTGAAAAATCAAAACATTTTATTCTGAAAATATCAAAATGAATGAAACAATTTGTCAAAATTGATATAAATTTGCAAAATATTTCAGTTGACTCAAATCTGTATTTTTGTGTCTAAAAAAAGTTTCAGCTGAAAAAATTTCCCCAGTTGTATTGTAAATATCATGCTCACTGGTAATATTGCATGTATATTTTTAAATTACTTAGGAAAAAAGCATCCTCGATACTGAATGTTTTTCTAGTAGTTTAGAAGGGAGATTTTCGTACCTACTGTATTCTATGTTTGACAGGGTCAATACCCCAGGCCAAACAATTCATCAATCAACATCCACAGGGGGAGCAAAACTGCTTTTCTTATGTGCTGTTCTGATCAGAGCCCTGGCATCACCCAACTGTATGAGATCGAACCCTCTAGCTGTGCCTTTGACAGAGACTCCAACTGGAGCGTAGGGAGCAGACCGTTTTTGCTACATCTCTCAAAAGTGAAAGTTCTGATTTATCTCTCCTCAAGAAAAAGTCTTTGCAGTAATTACCCAAAAAATGCCTAAGATCTTCATGTCATAAAATATACAAATTTGTGAGAAAATCATATCAAATCAAAAGGAAAAAGCTTGAAGTTGTATCTGATGTAAGCCTGGGCAATCAGCTTACCTAGAGAAGGTAAAACTTATATCAGTATAATAGTATCAATGCAGGAAATAAAAGTATCCAGAGTACTCCTCATGGTGTCAAAGTTGCTGCCTTTTAATTTATCTCTGAGTGTCAAGACTTGCACAGGCACACGCATGCTCACGCGCTCTGTAATCTTCTTCAGCCCCCACTCTTCTCTTTCTCTCTTCCTATTTATATCTCTGAAAGTCTTTGAAGTAAAGGTCTGATCTTTCATTATACCAAGCATGAATGCATCATCTATATTTAGCATCCTGAAAAAGCTATTTGCACAGGTGCATCTAAGAACATTGTGATTTCGAGCAATTGTTATCTGTACCAGATTCATCTAATATTGTATGGCACCATGTTTCCCTGAGTAAATTGGAGTCATCTGTTTCTTGTCAGTTCCCAGGTGAATTTGAGAAGTTTCTTTGGGTTCATAGAAGTGTTAACTCATCATATGTATCCTGATTAGACTAAGGTATTTTTGTGTACCGTAGGACTGATTCTCCATAGCCTTGCACTTTGTGTAATCCTTTACACATGGGCCCAGTGGCTGTAAAATTTTACCAGATCAGAATGCACATGTGTAAATGCGACTACACCAGGGGTTAGGCAGTGGGAAATCAGACCCTAACGGTTCACATCTTCTAGAACAGGGGTTCTCAAACTGGGGGTCAGGACCCCTCAAGGGATCAGAAGGCTATTACATGAGGGGTCATGAGCTGTCAGCCTCCACCCCAAACCCTGCTTTGCCTCCAACATTTATAATGGTGTTAAATATATAAAAACATGTTTTTAATTTATAAAGATGGTCGCACTCAAGAGGCTTGCTGTATGAAAGGGGTCACCAGTAAAAAAGTTGAGAACCACTGCTCTAGAATGAGGTCTCTAACTCCTCTTGCATAGAATCCAGTCTAAAACTCATTGAACTATATGGAGAGGTCAAGGTCTTAATTTTTAGGCATTAGGTGAGGATCTTTCAGTCATGGGTTTAAAATGACAGTGACTGTGGAGTTTTTTTTAAATAATTCTATATGTCTCAGTACTACTGAGACATATCCAGTAAGATTCTTAATAAGCAACACTCAAATCTATAAAAATCTGTTATCTTAGTACTCAAAGGGGTTCTATGAGTAATTTCCATTTCCACTGAAGGGCAATACCTTGGTAAATCAACTTCACATTGCTGGGAGAATAGTTAATTCAGAAGAAAGCAGTGTCAACAATTTAGATATGACCTTGCACTCCTCTTTTAGGCATAAACCTGTGAAGACAATAGGAGATTTACATGAGTATTAATAATATGACTGAGATTGAAGAGCCTGATTCAAAACCCATTAAAATCAATAGGACTCCATTGGGAATGGGATCAAGCCCTTAATAACCCCCTCAAAAGTAAGCCCTTCATAACCCACTGCATCCTCAGATAATGCAAATCAATATAGTTCTATTGACTTTAATGAGGTAAGTTGATTTACACCAGCTGAAAATCAGGTTGCTAGTGTCTGATGAGTCTGACAACTCAAATGTTACCATAATAAGAATTTGCTTCTAAGGGTGCAACCTAGATTGGAAACCAGCAGACAAAGCTGAGGAGTAGCTATGGATGCGCTGACCACAACAAAAAAATGAAATACTACTACTTGTAGTTAAATCCGTAGGAGCCAGTGAGTCTGAATACTTCATCTTCAAGTATCAGGGAGTCGGCATGTCATACAGGGTCAGAGATTTATCTGAAGAGGTCCTGAGGTAAATAGTATGTTCTGTATGTATTAAACAGGGTCTAAGTACTGTTTGTACTTACCCAATGGAAAATAATTACTTAACCTACTAAATCAGTGTGCCAGTTTGAATGTAAAACATTTTTAAAATAGTGTAACGTGATTTTAAATAATCTATTCTTACATAAGAGTCCTTTCTTAAACTAATAAAGAAAAATTATGCTAACATTCTTAATTGTATAGATATTGCTAAGGGTCTCAGACTAGAAAATTCAGAATCATTACTGTACTTTTGACAACAGCATAGAGATTGTGAAAATACGAATAAAAATAGTTTGGGGGCTTTTTTTGCTTCATGTAGATGTTTCAGATAGCCACTGGATAGCTGATATAATATTAGTACTGATGACAAGAGACACAGCAGCAGCATTGACAGTAGAAATTCTGGAGCTTTTTTGCCTGCCTACGAAGGCTGCTTTGTGTTTTGATCCATGACAGTTTAACTGACAGAGCTCTGGTATCAGCTGTAGCAGTGTCTTCACTTACTGTACCTCTTACAAGGAAGTGAGACATTCAAAAATGTACTAACAATGGTATGATCAACATGACACTGTAATGAAACCTACGAGGATATTGGTATAATACATCAGACCAGAAACCATCATTAGTGTCATAGCTCGTACTGGTATATATCCTTTTTTCTAACCCTTATAACATTTCAAATAGAATATAGTAAGGTGCTTTGTTCCTCTAAGGACTGCTAGTGTAACAAAGCAATCTTTTGATTTAAGCCCTTACAAGTCTCGTCAGAATGGCTTGCAGAATAAAGCACATTGATTAAATAATTCGAAGTATTGTAGTGGGAAATGATGTGTAATCCCCATTCTCATAATAACCCTGTTTCAAATGAACCAAGGTAGAGCAGAGGAGTGGATAGAACTGCTGGATCATTTAAGGCTTAATCTTGTGAAGTTCTGAGCATCTCCTGAGAGGAGCTCAGCACCTTCAGTTCTTTTTGAAGTTGAGAGCACTGACTGTCTCTCGGGAATGGGACTTTACTTTCCAAATACAGAGTTTTGTAGCATTATATTGTTCAGGAGATTTACTGCACTGCATTCTGTAAGTAGTGCTGTTACTTTATTTGGATTGCTCACTATGGGTCCACTCACTGCTAAGTATTATGTATTATTTGATTAGTAGATATAAGAGAATAAATAATATTTTATAATCCCTTCATACCTGCTAGAAGGTCTGATAACAAAAAGAACAGGCAGTACTTTGAACTGTGTATAACATAAACATTTTAATCTCTTTGTTTTAAAATTGGCTTCTTCTTTGCAACAGGAAGAGAATCAAAATACATAACATTAGCAAATGGCTAATATTTGAAATTGCTCGGTTAGTTAAGAGAGAGTGAAGCGTTAAGATTTTTCGTATATGGTGGCTTTACTGCTAGATTTAAATATACCACTTTCATTTTATAAAATTAAGTCAATAATCAATTGAGTAATATTTTAATTCCTTTTAGTCATTTTGCTGAGTCATGCATAACCTTCAGTGTTACGCCTCCTCCTTTCTAATGTTTTACTTGTGCATTGGCACTAAAAGTGTCATGTATACAAATTGTAGTTGAAGTTAGTGGAAGCTGCAAATGTGCAGCTCTGAAAAACAGGCCATTTTTGCTTAGAGAGCCTTACTATGGGTTTAGGCACAAACCTTCTGGTAGCCAGCTTTCAAAGTGTAGACCTTTGAATCGATCTATATTTTATGCAGAAAAAAATTATATAAACAGATATTAAGGATGCATAATCAAGAATTCAAAAGTTAGGAAATGCCAGGACTAAGGTTGCGTGCACACCCTAAATTCAGCTCCCTTGTGCATATGAATTATGATGTAGTCTTATTTATGTGATCACATCCCATTTTCCCAGGACTCCTGCCTCATTCAGTAAATGGATAGTTACTCAATATTTTGTTTTATCCTCACCATTGAATGTGTGGACCAAGGCCTTATTTAAAATTCAAAACCTGCTCTGAAGACAAAATCATTCATTTACTCATGGGCTTTCCATGGCACTCATCACTATAGTATCTGAGTGCTTCACAAACATTAATTATGTTCACAACACCTTTTTGAGGTCAGTTGATGTTATTAGTCTTCCCATTTTACAGAACAAGAACTGAGGTACAGAGACATTAATGTCAAAGGTGTCTACTAATTTTGGATACTGAATTTGAGACACCTCAGTTATGATTTTTCAGCATACTTAACATTATGTAGCACTTTTTATGTGCAAAACATGCATTGTGAGAGGAAGTATAGTCCAGTGGTTAGGACATTGTCCTCACACTTAAGAGACCCAGGTTCAGTTTCTTGCTGTCCTTCAGATGTCCTGTGTCACCTTAGGCCTGAATGCACAAAATGAGTAAGGTGTTGTGATGTTGTGCATTGCTATGCCTGACTTTTAGGTGCCTAGAAAATCACTAATTCACAAAGCTTGACCTAAACTTCTATACAGTGACTGGGGAGAGAGAGGTGTCTTGAATGGGATTCACACAAGCCTGCGTGCTAGGCAGGGCCACCTATGCTAGCCAGTGAGAGATGCCAATGACGGGTGTGTGCTAACTCCCACCCCTTCTCAGATATAGGCACCTAAGTCTGGGCTGGAGGGAGGCACCTATCTGGGCTTGAGATTCGTAGCTGTAGACAGTCTCTTGGCATTAGGCACCTATGCTATTAGCAAGTAGCCCATGGGGAGGAGGATGACCTGCCATGTAACTTTGAGCCCAGTGGTTAGGGTACTCACCTGGGATGTGAGACACCCCCACTGCACCCTCCCATTTAAGTCTAGCCTCCACCTAAAGGGGAGAAGGGATTGAAAGGATCTGCACCTCTCAGGTGAGTGCTCTAACCATTGGGCTATAAGATGTTCTGATGAGGAGACTCCCTCTGTATCTCCTGTTGAAGCTGTTGCACTCTGGATAAATAAAGAGTCATTGGAGGAGGGGGCCTGGGGCCTGGGTCTCTCACCTCTCAGGTGAATCCATTACCCATTTGGGTAAAAGTTATAAGAGAGGGCCTCCTCCTCCTCCTTCTCCTAGCTGGTTTTTGTGAACTCGCCTGAGGGATCCGACCTGGTAGGTGCCCTCCCAGCACGCTTGCCAGATGGGCCCTGCACCCAATTTAGGCAGCTGAATGCCCATATTCCCATGGTTTGTGAATTGCTCTAGGGTTTAGGCAGGAGATAGGCGCCTGGGCACCTAGAGGGAGGCAACCCGCGCATGCTCAGAAGCATAAACACAGGTGCCTAGGGAACTTTTAATGCAAAATTGAGGTGGTGAGTGAGTTCAGGTTCCTACAGGCTTCAGCAGGAGTTTGGTACATTGGAGTGGTCCTGAAACTTAGATCTGGGTGCCTCCAAACAGGGACTTAGGACTTGTCTATATGTGGGGGTTAATCTGCAGAGTTTTGCCACGTGTCAGGTAATGCTCATTACTTAAGCCACAGTAATAGTGTGCTCACGGGACAATGTGCTCTCTGTCAATGCACATCTTTGTGTATGCTCGGCAGCAATTTGCTGCAAACTAAGGGTGGGGCATTCTCAGGAGCAGGGGAGTGTCCCATGCATTTTTGCTTTACTGCTGAGCCATGTGCATTCAGGCATTTTTTCTTGGTGTGCATTTTGAGATACATAGCGGAAGCCAGGCTGGCTCAAATTTTTTAAAAATCCCATGATTCATCAGTCTCCCCCATACTTCCTTTAGGGTGGACTAGTACCATTTTCAAATTACTGATGGCCAGCCTGGACCCAACAATGCTAAGTGGTACTGTGCTGGCAAACTGGAATACGCAGAGGCTTCTTGGGCTGTATTTCAGCACTCAAAGCTGAATGAATTTGGTTTGGGACCAACCATATGATGTCATAGCAGCAGGAGGGTCTTCAACAGTGGTGGAACTGGGACATGGATGAAGGAAAAGAGGAAGACACGGAGCAACTGATAGTAGAGGACTGGTTCCTGGAGCAGCTTCACAGCATGCAGTACCATTTCTGGGCTTGGGAAACCAACATGGATAAGTGGGAAAAGATTGTTCTGCAGACCTGGGATGACCAGCAGTTGTGAGAGAATTTCTGAATGGGGAAGGCAACTTTTTTGGAGATATGTGATGAACAAACTTGGAGCTGCAGCGGCAGTTTACCACCATGCGGTGCCCCATATATGTAGATAAGTAGGTCTCAATTGCCATCTCTAAACTGGCCACCCCGAATGCTACTGGTCCACAGGGGACTAATTTGGCATGGGGAGATTGACCATTGGGACCGCAGTCATTCAGGTCTCTGATGGCATGGAAAAGATATTGGGTTATAAATAAGGCTATGTTTTAGTCACCGGTATTGTTAATAAAAGTCATGGACAGGTCACGGGCAATAAACAAAAATTCATGGCCTGTGACCTGTCAATGACTTGTACTATAAATACCCTGACTGAATCTTAGGAGCTTTGGAAGGCTCTGGGGCACTGCTGCTGCTCAGGAGGGGTCCAGGGTGCTGCTGCTGCTCATGGGGAGAAGGGGGCAGCCCAGCGCCGCACTGCTGCTCTGGGGTGAGGGGGCAGCTTGAGGTGCTGCGGCTGCTCTGGGGGAGGCGGGGATGGCTCGAGTCCCCGTGGCTGGGGAGGGGTGGCCTGGGGCCCTGCAGTTGCTTCAGGGCAGTGCCCGGAACCCCTGCTACTCAGGTATCCCCTGGGGCAAGCTGCCTGGGGCCGCCTGAGCAACGGCCAGTGCAGCTGGCCCAAGGCTGCCCTAGCTGCTCAGGCAGGCCTGGGATCAGCCGAACTGCCTGCAGAAGTCACGGAGGTCCCAGAAGTCATGGAATCTGACCTCCGTGACAGACTCGCAGCTATAGTTATAAAGCATGATGTTCAGGAAAGCTTATTGAAGGCTCTGTGCACAATGAATTCCCAAACTCTATAGGGGCAATCGATGGTCTTCTCAAAAGCGTTGCAGGAATGGAAGAGAGTAGAGTATCAGAGGGGAATATCTATGCAGCTATTCCTCATAATCTCTGAATAAAAATATGAGCAATTTCTCAGGCTTAGATTTTGCTTTATCTCCCCTGCAGACATGTTGAAAGTGCAAAGAAAAATAGATAGGCTTCTGCAATAATTGCCTGAAGCATTCACTGTTACCAGTCTGTAAGAATGTGTGTCATCAGGGAATTTGTACTCTTTGTAGCTTCACAGGCATGCAATGTTGATTTCTACCCCATGTAAATTGAGAACACTAACCAAATTTATTTTCCTATCATCACTGTCTCAAACTTTTGCATTTCACATACAAATATGTTTCCCTTATTCAAATCTGCTGCAGAGTGGACAGGGTGGAGCAGAGGCAGTGGCTTTGCCATGCTGCCAGCTGACATTTTGAGGTGGTGAACAGGGCTTGGGGGTGGGGAGGCAGTGTTCTGCAGGCAGGACAGCTGAGGGCAGGGGAAGGAAAATAAGTACATGGGCATGTGCTTTCCACATTGTGGGCCTGAAAAAGGTCAGTAGTTGGAACTTTAGCTTGAAATAGAGGGTGATTGCCCAGCTGGAGCAACTGCCATTTTGAAAAGGTGTATGGGGCAGGAGGGTGAACAGACAGCATGGGCCAAGGGGGGAGTGCAGGAGGCGGGGACCTCAGACTCAGAAATGCCTCTAGCTCACATCCTGTGACCATAGGACAGAAGCTAGCATGGCAGTATAGCATAATAATAAGACAGTAAAACTTAAATAGTAAATTATTTTCATTAAAAAAAAAAAACCTTACATGCTGAGGTTCCCTCTGCTGTAGGTAAGGCCCCAGGGGGAGAAACCCTATTTACGAAAGAAAATGGTGGTGCCCTGCCCTCAAATCCTCACACCCCTCTCCCCTTCCACCTTAACTTATCCACTGCACAGGGTAGCCGCTTTATCTCGTGACCTGCAGGGTGGGCCTATATGACGAGTCTTCATCGATGTTCTGATCCACAGCTTGAATGGGCCAGAGCTTCAGTTTGTAGCAAAGTTCCTCCAGAGGTAAGAAGTAGGATTGAAGACATCATGAAGGTGTTTCCAGGGCCTTTTATAGCTTTTGCCATAAAATCCCATTGTACTTACTGTGGAAAATCACAGCAACAAGATGGAGTTTGGAGTCACATGGGCAAGTCACATGTCCATGCATTTCACTTGGTCACAGCAGGAAATTCCATTAAGTGTAGATGGGCGTCTCCCATGATCCATTGTCATTTAAATGTTCTTTTGATGGGCCACTCAATTTGAATAGTCCCTCCAAGATGTGCTGGCTAGCTACCTTATGGGCATTACCACAGGAGCAAACATTTGAAATTCAGGTATAGAGCCAATACTTATAACTTCAAAGACAAAAATGATACATGCATACAAATAGCAGAATATATTCAGTGAGTCATAACTTTTCCACAGACACCTCACTTAACAGTCTTTGTACAAGATTTGCTGCAAATATATAACAGTGGTTGCAACAATGATCTAGATGGTCATATTTTAATCAGATAACATCACATTCGGTCACAAGAGCTTCCTGTGCCAATGCTTTCTCCTCCCACCCATCCCTGGACCGATGAGATCCAGGGTCTCAGCACAGCTCCCCGTGGCTGCTCAAGGCATGTTATAGGGCTTCTGGAGCTTCTTCTTGTTATAGGGATTCTTCTTGCACGTATTGTGATAAAGTGGAATCCAGAAGTAAATGTAAAAATCTGGCTCTGTGCCAGCTTATAAATAGAGAAGGGGAGATCTTGTCAACTTGACTTCAGAGCTGGGGAGGAAACACAGATAAACAGACCGGTGAGTAACAGTTGCCCGCAAACCAGAGTGGGATATCTGTTAGAAGACTGCCAAACTAACTCGTAGCAGCACTGTGTGCACATAAACAATAGACTGGACTAACTCGCTTCTCTGTGAAGTGAGTTCCCTTCAAAACAGGACTCTAGAGTTGGTGATAAATGTGTCGTCAGTGCACTACAATGAACTGTGTTGTGTGTGTGTGCAAACATTTTCCGAGTGGATTAACTTAAAAAGTTGCTGATTAAACCACCCATGTAGATAATTCCTTTTGTTCAACCAAGAATTAGCTTCTGTCCCATCTGTTCCCTACCTGTAAAAATGGGATAATAACACTTCCCTTCCTGACAGGGATGTTGTGAGGATAAACACACTAAAAAATGTAAGGTGCTCAGATAGTGATGGGGGCATATAGATGGATAGATCATGTAAATACAGTTGGCTTCATAATACATATACACAAGGGAGCGAAATTCAGGTAGTACAGGCAACCTTAATTCTGGTATTTTCTAATTATGACTGTGTGACTGCAACCTTACTGTCTTTTAGCATATTTTTTCTATGTCATTTCCTACGTTTTTAAAAAAGTAAGGTGAAAACAAAACAGAAATTCCATTGTCTTGAACTACCCTGACACCTACATGGCTCATCAGCAGGATTAGAACCTTTAGATCTATAGCACTGACCTCTGTCATTTGGGCTAACAGAGTAACTGATAATAGCAGAAGCTGGTCTTCCCCTACGTAGGCCCACCACTACAAGGAGATGAGGCACGTATTTTGCTAATGGGTTTCACAGCTATTTGCTGACATCACAGGAATGCTAAGGCTCGGGAATCCCAGGTTCTGTTCCAGATGCTGAGAGGCATGTACTGTAGGGATTACAAGTCTTTCTGCCCCTCTTTCCCCACTTCCCAAGCCTATCACCTTCTGCCTCCTGGCCGCTCCAGCCTTTCCTTGTCCCACTCACTCCCCAACATTTCCTCTTCCAAGTTCCCTACCCCTTGTCCCAGTCCTACCTCTCCTCCCCCAGGCTATTCATCCAAATTTCCCTTCTCCTCACCTTGCCACCCTCCCAAGCCAAGCTTCTTAGTCTCAGAAACAGCTGAACCAATTTTTTAAAA
Organism: Chrysemys picta bellii; assembly: GCF_011386835.1. NCBI lineage: Eukaryota > Metazoa > Chordata > Testudines > Emydidae > Chrysemys > Chrysemys picta. Next base: position 45,476,924 of record NC_088791.1, on the reverse strand, counting down.
ATTTTCCCCAGAAAAATTCAGCCTGAGGCAGACACCCAGGCCAGCATGAAAAATGTCAGGAGAAATGGTTAAAATTTGACAAAGTGTTAAGCAACTGAAAACAGGGTCTTATACTAGAAAGTGGCAGGCAATATTAACTATAGGTGGCACCCATAATATTTTGTTGTAGGGTTATTTAAAGCAATGTGGTATATAAATTTGATTAATATAAATGTTTGTTAATTGCTTTTGTATTTGATAAATATTTTTAGTCTGAATTAGCAAAATTGCTATGCGTTTTGATGTTCTATCTAAAACCCTATGTACTCTGCATTACTAGGAACCTTAATTTAGAAAATTGTTTCTCTAAATGGATCCCAGTTGGCTTTTAATGGCTCCTCTGAACCTTCAGCAATGGTGAGTTGTTAGTTTTGTAGGTCAAACTGCAGAAGATGGGGGGTGAATATTTTTAAGTATTAGTAGTAGCAAGGAGTGAAGAAAAACCTATAGGATTACTTGAATTACTTTAATCTGTTATAGTATTTGAAAGACTTTATGAAAAAACACACACACTCACAAGCTTGGGAAGTCAAGGTTATTGTTGTTTTAAAGATAGACCAGGCATACAGAAATTTAAAGAAATTTAAATCAGACGGATATTAGGAAAAACTATTATTATTGTTTTTCACTGCATCTCAAATAAGTACATATTTTATAGCTCTAGAAGGTTCTTATTTTAATCCTAAATTATATAACATGACCAAATTTTTAAAAATCTAGACCAAAGCAATAAACCTGCATTGCAACTGTACAGAACAGCTTAGACTCATCTGACTTCATCAGGCAGTTATCATATGACTAATTTGTCTTTCTAAAGACAGGATAATGACAAATATGAAATGTGGAATGGAACTGAGATATTCAATACATTTTCATTGAAACATTTTAGATCTCAGAAAACAAACTCCTGATGAAACACCATATAGTAGAAAGAATATAAATTGCATTGAACCTTTATTGGATTTTGTCATGGCTTTTTAGGTATTGGTTAGCAATCTATGGGATACTCATTTATTTATTTTCAGTTTTCAGTTACATGTTTATTCTTGTGTACCATTATTTTCTAAAATATAAAAATATTGGGCCAAGTCTTGTATCGACCCCACTCAGAACTTCCTATAATCAGAGAAAGAGGCGAGCCAAAGACTCCATGAAATCTACTGCAAATGATACAAGTATAATTAACTTTGGAAGTGTTCGGATTCTACAGAGATGACTGCTAGTATAAAACCCTAATACAGAAATATCCTACTGAAGTTGTCTTCACATAAGTTTCCTGAATAAGGACTCAGAAAGTACTGAGTAAGGACTTCAAGATTTAGCCCTTTGGCTGGTAGTTCATAGGGTAGAATCCTGGTCTTATTGAAATCAATGGGAATTTTGCATAGATTGCAAAGGAGCCAGGATTTCAACTGTGGATTTTAAGGTTAGAAGATACCATTATGATCATCAAGTCTGACCTCCCCTCTAACATGTGCCAAAACACTTCATCCAGTAATTTCTGGATCAAGCCCATATCTTGAGTTTGAGCAAGAGCACATATGGTATCTGGAAATAATATTTTATTTACTTAATGCATTTTTATATTTTTTTAGTTTGGGGGCAAGGGTATATTTAGGTTAATTAGTGGGATTAATAGAAGATACAGTTAATTGATTTTCTTTCTTTACTTCCTCAGTACAAGATTTTGGTTTTCTATATTAGTGATGTCAAAATGCTCATTGTTAGAAGAAAAATCTTCAAAATGTTCAGATTTCCATTTACAGGTATTAAGAATTTATCCAGCCCAAAGTTCCCTTGTTCACCAGTAATTCCAGATAATGATCCTGATTCCCAGGCAGGAACTAGCTGGTGCATAAATCTCCCTTGTTAGTTATCAAACAACTCCCTTTGGCCATCTCTGTTCCCATTTATGACAGCTAATGTCAGTGACAATGGCAGGAATTACAGAGTATATTCTGTGAGGGTGTATATTCACCCTATGTCCAAATGCAGGGAGGATGGAATGTTCTTCTCTTCCTGACTGAATATGAGGCAGCCTCAGAAGTAAATTAAACGAGCCAAAGCTTTAAGCAGGTTTTCCCTGGCTGAGCTTCAAGATGGAGCTGTGAACATAGGGAGGAAGAGAAGTCAGAGGGACATAAGATTGCTTTAAACTAATAGCCTACAAAAATGGTGACTGAAGAAGAGCGAGTTTCCTCCCAGCTATTTGGGAGGCCTCCTTTATCTTTCCACATCATCCCAAAAGCAGAAGAATTTATCTAGTACACTCTTCAAGGCTTCTCAGCTACTCAGGTTTACACATCACACCAGTTCAAACACTGGCAGCTGCTCTACATCAGCCCTCCCACTGTTTCTACCCCTAGTAGACGTGAACGAGATGTAGCAACTGCGGGGAGGGAATTAAAATTCTAGTGTAGACAATATTTTAATAAATAAGAGAATGTGGAAAGGAAAAAAGAAGAGAAGCATTTATCAGCTGAGGTTATAAACAAAAACAAAACAAAGTAAATAAATATATAAAATAATAGGAAAAAAAGAAAAGTACACAGAAAAAAAGAGAGAGGAAGGAAGAATAACATGAACAGAATAGGAGCAAGAGAAAATGGACAGACGGTGGAGAGGGTCACAGTTGTGTTAAGGCCTGTCATGAGAGAACATGGGTGATAGTGGAGGTGCCCATCCCCCAGTCCATCACAATGAGGCATCCAAAAGGAAGAGGTTGTGAACACAGGCCTGAAATGATGTTTTGTTTTGTTTAAAGGAAGATCTAAATCATCAGTGTTTATATAGCAGGTAAAATTCATATCAAACAGGCTGGACACCATCTGTCACAACCAGGTTTCCTCAAGATGACTGGAAATAGGTGTTGGCAGCCTCCTGCTTAAAAATATCTGTTTAAATATTCACAAGAAATGTATCTTTGCTGTCATAGTCATCGCTTGGGTTTAGATTTTTTTTAATGTAGACAGTAGAACTACATCAGTATATCGTAAGAAGGTTTGAGGCATAACAATAAATGGTTCTGTTTTATTCTTGAAACTGATTTATTATGTTCCAAATCCTTCCTAAGGCAATTTCCTTTTTCTGAACATGCAGTAAGTTAATCTATTAGACTCAAGTCCTGTTTCTTTCTCTCCACACTAAATCTGATGATGGGGTTATAATTCTCCTCTGCTTCCAGGAGAAACAAAAAGTTTAAAAAAAAGTGGTTGTTACAGGAAACCTCCCCAGCCTTTATGCAGAAGCACAGAGAAAAATTTGTATTGGAAAACAGTACAGTGGACCAGTTCGCCCCGCATTTTTAAAAACCATTAACCGCTACAACAAACATCATAATTGTTCTTAGCTTCATGTACTCTGGATGCATAAATGGAAAAGTAGGTATTATATTGCTATAATGAGTTTGTATGTAACGAAATCTGATTATTTAACAAACCAACCATCAACATTTCTGGTTTGCTTACTGAGTGTGTGAATGAGTAGATACGATACATGAATGAACATGTGAGCATTCGCATCAGTTGTTTCTGGTCACTTTTGGCTCAATCCTGCACAGTGTCTCAGTGTACTCTGCATTTCCATAATAGCAGAAAGCAGCCAGTTACAGTGAAGAAGAGTCAGTGTATTATGTATATATTTATATGTTAAATACCAGCCAATTCATAACCCACACATATTACAGTGTTCATGCCTTGCATACCAACAAAAGTATTATGATATTCAGTTTACTATTTATTCCATCAAAAAGTATGTGCCATGACACTTGTCCTAATAAAATGGGCTCTAAGGTTTTCACTGAGAATGGTAATCACAAGACAGATTGTGAAGGGTTTAATTTAAAATTGTATCTCTCAAGCAAGAAAAGGTCTTGGCAGTAAGTAATAGTAAAATTTCAAATAAAAAAATATGAAGTCACATATTGCTTTTCCTGGATTGTTAGAGTAAATCTGATCTTATTACACTGTGCTGAAGACTGCAAAGGTATATCAGGGCCTTAGGGCTATTCACCTCTTAACAAAGTTCCCCCTCAATCATCCTGGTAATTTGATTTACTGATCTATTTTTTTTTTAAATTAACCTTCGTACACAGTGGTTTTTGAAACAGCCTCTAGTCTTACGACTATTTCAAAGCCTCTGAGAACAATACAAGGCTGGAATAAAACTAAATACTATTAAGAATAAGATTTCTGAAGCAACAAACAACAACATATTGGGGCTATTGCAGTTTACGCCACCTGATGGTCTCTCCCATTAATTGTACTGACTCCATGTCTGTTCTTATCCTTAGTTTAAGAAGAAACCATCTTTTCTAAAATATTCAGACTTTCCTCATATTAGTTTTACTGCACCATGGTTGCAGTTGATCGTGACTGAGAGAGAGAGATTTATATAGATGAACATAAGAACATAAGAATGGCCCTATTGGGCCAGACCAAAGGTCCATCTAGCCCAGTATCCTGTCTACCGACAGTGGCCAGTGCCAGGTGCCCCAGAGGGAATGAACAGAACAGGTAATCATCAAGTGATCCATCCCCTGGCACTCATTCCCAGCTTCTGGCAAACAGAGGCTAGGGACACCATTCCTGACTATCCTGGCTAATAGCCATTGATGGACCTATCCTCCATGAATTTATCTAGTTCTTCTTTGAACCCTATTATGGTCCTGGCCTTCACAACATCCTCTAGCAAGGAGTTCCGTGGGTTGACTGTGCGTTGTATGAAGAAATACTTCCTTTTATTTGCTTTAAACCTGCTCCTAGTGATTTTATTTGGTGACCACTAGTTCTTGTGTTATGAGAAGTAGTAAACAACACTTCCTTATCTACTTTCTGTACACCAGTCATGCTTTTATAGACCTCAGTCATATCTCCCCTTAGCCGTCTCTTTTCCAAGCTGAAAAGTCCCAGTCTTATCAATCTCTCCTCATACGGAAGCCGTTCCATAACCCTAATCAATTTTGTTGCCCTTTTCTGAACCTTTTCCAATTCCAATATATCTTTTTTGAGATGGGGCGACCACATCTGCACACAGTATTCAAGATGTGGGTGTACCATAGATTTATATAGAAGCAACATGATATTTTCATCCTATTATCTATCCCTTTCTTAATTATTCCCAGCATTTTCTTTGCTTTTTTGACTGCCGCTGCACACTGAGTGGATGTTTTCAGAGAACTATCCACAATGACTCCAAGATCTCTTTTCTTGAGTTAAACAGATTAACTTTGTTATGCTGTCAGAAGATTAGTTAACAAAGTCATCATTTAATATGGAAAAGCTGTAATTTCAGTAATTAAAAACTATGATGGAACAAACATTGAAGTTAATGGAAAGACTTCAGTTGACATTGGATTGGGCCCATGGTCCTTGCCCTAGTTACTGACTACATTTCCAAGAGCCTGTCGAGACATCAAAGTCCCACCACATGGGGACTTTTCCTGGTATAGAAGTTGAGCTAAATAATCTAAAAGTATGCCATGGCACCATGATCCACAGAAAGGCATATGAGTCCCATTTCAGTTCCCTCTGGACAGTGGTGTAATTGTGTTTGGAATGGAAGCCCAATCTTTCAGTCATGTCTGCAATATATCAAGGGTTGATGTTTTTCTACAAAACTTTCAGTTCTCAGGATGTTTTGGGCTCCTGACTGACTGGTTTGGGAGGTATGAAACTGGTGCACGTGTATCATTATCACTTCCAGATTTCAGCCAGGACCATCCAGCACACACAATTACAACTCAGAAACTGCAGTGAAATGGCAACATGGGCAACAGTGTTCAAGAATTTTTATAATTTTTTGTAATATGCGATATTAAAACACTATACAGTGGGAAAAAGATGGAACATTAGTCCATCACAGAATGTTCAATGTCATAATAGTAGAGAAAAAACCCCACGTATGAAGTAGATGAAAACTTAAGGGATGTAGCCTGACCGACTATGGAAAACTGTGCCTACACAGCTAGATAGTGATTAATGATAAACAGCGTCTTTAATGCTATGATGAAAATTCAATTAGGTAGGGATAAAATCAATCAAATCTAGATGAAACTATCTTTGTTTGGGGAGGCAGGACAGTATCTGGAGGGAATAAATACTAGGCCTTCTCTGCTTGAGTCAGTCAAGGAAGTTAGAACCCAAATAAGTTAGGCTGACTCTCAACACCCTTAACGACCAGCCCCCATAGTATCTTTAAAAATAAACAAACATGTGCACACATTCTGAGTCCATAAATTCCATAGGAAACTGTATTACTCACTTTTTGAAAAACCTAACCAAAATTCCAAATATAGGCATCTCTAGGCAAGTTGCTAAAAGAAGCAAATGGCCACACTTCTATAATTCTGAACCAGCGTACCAGAGGCTAAAGGCAAGTTCTGATGAACTAAATCTGTTAAGCAATAGCAGTTCAATTTTACCATAAAAATCATAGCCACCATTTGCCAACACATCACACATTACCATAAACATGAGAGACCTGTAATTTCCAGCAACTGGCTATTGTCTGCTACACTCCACTAACCATACCGTACTATAGTATAACCCTGACTGACTGCCAGACCTCTTCAGCACTCCACAACACTTCGCCTTCAGCTCATAACTCAGCGTACCAGCATTAGGAAACATAATGGACCTCCTTGTGTGAAGAAGGATTTAGCACAGCTGTCGAACGATGCAGCTGGCACTCTCGTTGTGACCATTACCTTATAAAAGCATTAATACCCACAAGATGGGAAATGAAATCAGCTGGTTAGATTAGGGTAGGCAAACTAGCCCCCACCATTGTCCACATTGATATCTCTGTAACAAATTAACATATCACATTTCAAACTGGTTCTTAGAAGCTGAAAATGTAGTGAAACACGTCATATGTAAAACTGGCATACATTTCTCAAGCCAAATTCTGTCCTCACTTTACCCATGCAACACTACTGAGTTCCATGTGTAGAGTTAATGTCTATAGATGTGTCAGTCTCCCCTAAGGAGTCTGGGTCATGGTTATATCTCCCACCACACTAACAGCACAACATGCCCTATGCGGGGAGAAAACATGCTGCAGCCTTTCAAAGTGTTGCAGTGGTTACGCATAACCCCTGCAACCTCAAAAACTTTGTCTGGATTGGTACGACAAAAGGGTAGTGGCTCCTTTAAGGGTCTCCCCTTGGGAGTTGGGACGGAAGGGCATGGGAGGGTGGGGAAAAGGAAGTATCACCTGAGCAGGGGAACAGGCCAGTGGAGCTCAGGTAAGATACTGGCCCCAGCACACCCAGGGGAGGATATATCAACCATATCCCTCCAACCTGAGCTCCCTCTCATACATGGATTAGCAACTCCCACTCTTGGGATGAGTATAGGATTGTGTTCTTTGGCATATACAGCAATTAGTCAGCTCCAAAGCCTTCATCCGCTCACCCAGGCCAGCTGTGGGCCTTTTATCCCCTTGTAGACGTAACGATGAACTCTAAGGCCAGAAAGCATGATTATTGATCATCCAGTCTGACCTGTCTAAAACAGGCCGGAGAACGCTCTCAAAATAATTCCTAGATCATCTTTTAGAAAAACATCCAGTCTAGATTTAAAAATTGCCAGTGACGGAGAATCCACCACAATCCTTGGTAAAATGTTCTAATGGTTAATTATCCTCACTGTTAAAATCTTACACCTTATTTCCAGTTTAAATTTGTCTAGCTTCAACTTCCAGCCATTGGATCGTGTTATACCTTTTATTGCTAGATTGAAGACCCATTGTCAAATATTTGTTTCCAACGTAGGTACTTATAAAATTATCGTCACCCCTTAACCTTCTCTTTGTTAAGCTAAATATATTGAGCTCCATGAGTCTATCGCTATAAGGAAGGTTTTATAATCCTTTAATCCTTTTGGTGGCTCTTCTCTGAACTCTTTCCAATTTATTAGCATGCTTCCTGAATTGTGGACACCAGAACTGGATACAGTATTCCACCAGTGCCAAATACAGAGGTAAAGTAACCTTTGTACTCCTACTTGAGATTCCTGGTGTTTATGCATCCAAAATCACACTAGCCCTTTTGGCCACAGTGTCTCACTAAGACCTCATGTTCCATTGATCCCCAAATCTTTTTCAGAGTCACTGCTTCCCAAGATAAACTTCACCATTGTGTAAGTATGGCCTGTGTTCTTCATGCCTAAATGTATATGTTTACATTTACCTGTATTAAAACAAATATTGTTTGCTTGTGCCCAGCTTACCAAGTTATCCAGTTACCAAGTTATCCAGATCGCTCTGTGTCACTGTTCTGCCCTCTGTTATTTACCACTCTCCCAATTTTTGTGGCATCTGCAAACTTTATCAGCAGTGGTATTATATTTTCTTCTGGGTCATTACAAAAATGCAGGATACTGCTAGAAACACAACTATGTGATGATGTTTCGCCGGGTACATTTACTTTTTGAGACCTATTAGTTAGCCAGTTTTAAAACCATTTAATGAGTGCCATATTAATTTTGTATCATTCTATTTTTTTAAATCAAAATGTCATGTGGTGCCAAGTCCAGGTCAGGGTTTATCAAAAGTTTACATTAACACCTGTGCTATAACTGTCCCTTTTGCTAGGACTTACATGTCTTTGGGGGGGGGGGGGGTGACAGTAAGAAAGAATGTGTTTATGAAAGAGGCATGGAAAGGATCACTATGAGGGCAGAAGTGGTCTATACAAAGCCCAATTCCAGAATTCCACACCAATGGCCTTGGCATTTGGTCCGTGCACTTAAAAGCCTATGGAAAATTGTTTCTCTGTTGTGTCTGGTGGCATGAGATCACATTGCTGGGCAGAGCAGGGGACATTTGCTACTAGGCAGAGGGAGCACTCCCAGCTCTTCCTGATTGAGCAGGAAGACCCAGATCCTCAAAAGTGATTAGCAGTGCTTAATTTGTAATGAAAGAGGTGCCAGGGGGCTCAAGCTGGGTGGCTGGAGAGCAGCAGTTGCTGGCCAGGTGCCCAGCTCTGAAGGCAGCACTGCCATCAGCAGCAGTGCAGAAGTAGGGTGACATGATATGATATATTGACACCTCTACTTCTGCGCTGCTGCTGGCGGCAGCGCTGCCTTCAGAGCTGGATAGTCAGAGCTGGCAGCTGCTGGCTGGGAGCCCAGAGATGCTGGGGCTCTGAACTGCCAAGCCTAGAGATGGGGGGCCAGCCCCAGCAAGCCCTGGCACAAATTAAGCACTGGTGATTAGCAACCTAAAATGGAGGTCAGGTGCCTAAATACTTTTGAAGATCTGGGCTGAAATACTTCTGGTATTAGCACTCAAGCTAAATAGCAAATGTCACTAACAAAATAGCATGAATGGGAGTAAAGCCAAAGATAGATAAATTTTTGACTAGAAATAAGATGCAGATTTTTAATAGGGAAGGTAATTACCCATTAACTTACACAGAGATGTGGAAGATTCACCATCACTTGAAATCTTTAAATAAAGATTGTCTGTCTTTCTAAAAGATATGCTATACCCAACAAGAAATTATGGGCTTGATGCAGGAATCACTTAGAGAAATTCTATGGCTGCCTTATAAAAGAAATCAAACTAACTGATCATAATGGTCCCTTCTGACCTTGAAACAGATGAAACAGTGAAAAAAATCTCCAAAACTATAGTTAGTCTGTGATCAGGGCCGGTGCAACCTAGGGCGCCTAGTGGTTGAGGGCGCCTAAAGGCCCGCTCAGGCGAGGAGATGGAGTGGAGATAAGCTGGGGCGGGGGGGCGCAGGGAGGGCTGCCCACTGTAACAGGGTGGGGGGTGCACAGGGGAACCGCTCCCCGCCCCAGATCACCTCCACTCTGCCTCCTCTGCTGAGCACACAGCCCCTGCTGTAATTCTCCTCCAATCGGTGCCGCAAGCCGGGGAGAGGAGGAGAATTAGAGCAGCGCCGGCGTACTCAGTGGAGGAGGCGGAGCGGAGGTGAGCTGGGGCGGACTCCCCGGGTGGGGTTAGCTTCCGTGGAAGGGGGGCTCCCCGGGCGGGGGGGGCGGCGGGCGGGGTTAGTTGCCGTGGAGGGGGGCTACCCGGGTGGGTTAGCTGCAGAGGGGGGGTAGCTGCTGCAGGGGGGACTCCCCGGGCGGGGGGGGGCAGCGGGCTCCCTGGGTGGAGGGGGTGGCGGCGGGCGGGGTTAGCTGCCGCGGGGGGGTGGGGGACGGGGGTTTGCTGGATGGGGGGTGGCGCAAAGTGGAAGTTTCGCCTAGGGTGCGAAACTTCCTTGCACCAGCCCTGTCTGTGATATGAGTTGCTAATGTAGCATAACCGAGAGAAGAATTTGATCAGATTTTTTCTCAATCTATGTGTGATATTTTCAGTCATATTCTGAAATACTATAACTCTGAAATATTATAAGAAAGAATGTACGGTGAGACTCAGCCACACTTTCTTACTGCAATTCAAGAAATGGTTTGATTTTCCATAAGTATAACTGGCTGTTAAATATAACTTCAGGCTATTCAGATTAGGCAATATGTAAACATCTTTCTAACATTATATTCTTTCACACAGTTACAGTGGTTACTTTATCTGAGAATGCTGATTTGTAATATTGAATATTGATACATACATTTCAGCAGATCTATAGAACCCATATTATGTACTAGTCTGTCAAAACAATAATTTAAACATGAACTATAGAATATCAGTAAAACTGAATTCTTTTTGTCATGTTTTTTAATCTTATTTTTTAAAATAAGGTGCCTACTCTATGAATAATAAAATATGAATAATAATGGCCATGATCCAGAGCTGATTGAATTCACCTGGTGTAGGATTGAGCCATATGAACATATGTTTTAGTTTGTTATCTTTCTAAAGTTAGATGAGGTTTCCTTAGAATGATGCCTTCAGAACACTTTAGAAGATAAAATCACTCTCTTACATACTGTAGTCTTAATTTCCAAAATCATTACCAGTTCTACCATACATGAAGCACAGATATTGCCGAGAGCAGCCAAATAATAGTGAAAGATTATTTTTTTTTTGTATAATTAAAATGTGTGGGTGACTGCAGAGTGGTGAATGATGAAATTTTCCAATTTGTTTAGAGTGGTAAAAACTTTACTGGCATTGCCCAGTGACTCATAGGTCACTATTCTGATTAACTTGTAAATGTTCGGAACGATCATATAAAGATGCATTTTAATGCTGGCTATGTTCAATAAAATATACTTCCAGTTCTTATGTTGGAATGTTTTGAAACACTTTGGTCCAATTTGATTCTAAGCCCTGTTTTGATTCAGTGCAAAACAGTGAAGTTTTGTAAGAACAGGATTTTTTTCTCCCTGTATTTGACCCCATTCTGCAGTCACCTTCGTTCTAGCTGAGGCCTGAAAGAGAACCTCTTCAGAACCTGCCTGTGCTGCTCTTTGAGCTCTGGTCTACACTATGAGGTTAGGTCGAATTTAGCCGCATTAGGTTGATTTTATAAGCAATGCGTCTACACAACTAAACCAGTTCCGTCGACCTAAAGGGCTCTTAAAATTGACTGCTGTACTCTCCCCGGTGAGGGGAGTAGCACTAAAATCGACCTCGTTGGGTTGAATTTGGGTTACTGCAGACGCAATTCGACAGTATTGGCCTCCGGGAGCTATCCCACAGTGCTCCAATGTGACTGCTCTGGACAGCACTTTCAACTCCAATGCACTAGCCAGGTACACAGGAAAAGCCCCGGGATATTTTGAATTTCATTTCCTGTTTGGTCAACGTGGCGAGCTCAGCAGCACAGGTGACCATGCAGTCCCCCCAGAATCACAAACGAACTCCAGCATGGACTGAACGGGAGACACTGGATCTGATTGCTGTATGGGAAGAAGAATCTGTTCAGGCCGAACTCCAATCAAAAAGAAGATATGCCAAAATCGCATAGCGCATGGTGGACAGAGGCTACAACATAGACACACAGCTTTGCTGCGTGAAAGTTAAGGAGCTCAGGCAAGCCTACCAAAAGACAAAGGAGGCAAACAGTCACTCTGGGTCAGAGCCCCATACATGCCGCTTCTATGATCAGCTGCATGGCATTCTAGGGGGGATCCTTCCACTACCCCACCACTGTCCGTGGACACATGCAAGGGGAAGTCTCACACAACAGGGAGAAGGATCTTGTGGATGAGGAAGAGGAGGAGGAGGAGAATGTGCACCAGGCAAGTGGTGAATCCATTCTCCGTGGCAGCCAGGACCTTTTCATCACCCTGGAGCCAATACCCTCCCAAGGCAGGATCCCTGACCCTGAAGCCGGAGAAGGCACCTCTGGTGAGTGCACATTTGTAACTGCAGTACAGGGTTTAAAAGCTATTGTGTTTAATGTTTGATTTGTCCTGAAGAATTGGGATACATTCACAGCCAGTACAGCTACTGGAAAAGTCTGTTAACATGTCTGGGGATGGAGCGGGAATCCTCCAGGGACATCTCCATGAAGCTCTCCTGGAGGTACTCTGAAAGCCTTTGCAGAAAGTTTCTGGGGAGGGCTGCCTTATTTCGTCCTCCACGGTAGGACACTTTACTACGCAAAGCCAGTAGCAAGTAGTCTGGAATCATTGCAGCACAAAGCTTGGCAGCGAATGGTCCTGGGTTTTGGTTGCATTCAAGCAACGTTCGGTCTATATCTTTCTGTGTTAGCTTCAGGAGAGTGATATCATTCATGGTCACCAGGTTGAAATAGGGGAATTTTTGTAAGGGAACAGTAAAAGGACCCTGTTCATGCTGGGCTGTTTGCACTTGGCTAAAAGGGATCATCCTGGAGAATAGCCACACGGTGGGAGGGTGAAGGGCTCATCCCAGAGAAAAGCCACGCGGAGGTGTGGGGGGACGTGTGTGCTACTACCTCCAGCCGAAAAAAGCAGCCCCTCCTTTTAAATGGCAAACCCAACTGACATTGCTTGCTATGGGAAAGGAGGGCACTGCAGTTTGAAACCATTCCCATATGTTATGAAGGCGGAAGAAGCCAACCCCGCGTATCCTTTGGCTTACCATGGCTGCCTGGAAACCGAATTCTATTGCCCAGCCGTGTGTGATGTGTCACCATACCGGCAGGCGCTCAATATAAAAGGCAAAATACAACCTTGTATCTAAAGCACACTGTCTGCTGTGATTTGCTTGATTCACTGTGAAAGAGTCTCCCTTTTGTTCTCAGAAATGTATCATCTTAAATTTTACTCTCCCTTTTTATCCCCCCACAGGTGCAAATGTTTCTGTGCTCCCTCTATCATCTCTGTCCCTGAGGTTATCGCAGATTAGAAGGCGAAAAAACGCACTCACGATGACATGTTTTCCAAGCTCATGCAGTCCTCCGGCACTGACAGGGCACAGCTTAATGCATGGAGGCATTCAGTGGCAGAGGCCAGAAAAGCATTAGGTGAGCGTGATGAGAAGAGGTAGGAGGTGATGCTGAGGCTAATGGGGGAACAAATGGACATGATGAGGCATCTGGTGGAGCTGCAGGAAAGCCAACAAGAGCACAGACCGCTACTGCATCCACTGTATAACTGCCTGCCCTCCTCCCCAAGTTCCATATCCTCCTCACCCAGACGCCCAAGAATGCGGGGGGTGGGGAGGGGGAAGGCTACGGGCACCCAACCACTCCACTGCAGAGGATGGCCCAAACAACAGAAGGCTGTCATTCATACACTTTTGATTTGTAGTGTGGCTACAATAAGCAATTTGGCCTTGTACTTCTGTCCTCCCCTCCTGCCGTACCCCACCTGGCCTACTTTTTTGTCAGTTATCTCACTTTTTTTTAATTAATAAAGAAAGAATGCATGGTTTCAAAATAATAGTGACCTTATTTCCTTTGCCAGCTGTGATCAAAGGAGGGAGGGTGGTTGACTTACAGGGAATTTAAATCAACAAAGGGGGCGGGTTTGCATCAAGGAGAAACACACACAACTGTCACACCGTAGCCTGGCCAGTCATGAAACTGGTTTTCAAAGCCTCTCTGATGCACAGCGCGCCTAGCTGTGCTCTTCTAATTGCCCTGGTGTCTGGCTGCTTAAAATCGGCCACCAGGCGATTTGTCTCAACCTCCCACCCCGCCATAAACATCTCCTCCTTACTCTCACAGATAGTATGGAGAACACAGAAGCAGCAATAACAATGGGAATATTGGTTGTGCTGAGGTCTAACCTAGTCAGCAAACAGTGCCAGCGAGCTTTTAAACATCCAAAGGCACGTTCTACCACCATTCTGCACTTGCTCAGCCTATACTTGAACTGCTCCATACTACTGTCCAGGCTGCCTGTGTATGGCTTCATGAGCCATGGGAGCAAGGGGTAGGCTGGTTCCCTAAGGATAACTATTGGCATTTCAACATCCCCAATGGTAATTTTCTGGTCTGGGAAGTAAGTCCCTTCTTGTAGCTGCACCAACAGCCCGGAGTTCCTAAAGATGCGAGCGTCATGCACCTTTCCCGGCCATCCCACTTTGATGTTGGTGAAATGTCCCTTGTGATCCACCAGTGCTTGAAGCACCATTGAGAAGTACCCCTTGCGGTTTATGTACTGGTTGGCAAGGTAGTCCAGTGCCAAGATAGGGATATGTGTTCCGTCTATCGCCCCACCACAGTTAGGGAACCCCATTGCAGCAAAGCCATCCATTATGACCTGCACATTTCCCAGAGTCACTACCCTTGCTAGCAGAAGGTCAGTGATTGCATTGGCTACTTGGATCACAGCAGCCCCCACAGTAAATTTGCCCACTCCCAATTGATTCCCGACTGACTGGTAGCAGTCAGGCGTTGCAAGCTTCCACAGGGCTATCGCCACTAGCTTCTCAACTGTCAGGGCAGCTCTCATCTTGGTATTCCTGCGCTTCAGGGTAGGGGAAAGCAACTCACACAGTTCCAGGAAAGTGAGCTTACGCATGCAGAAATTTCACAGCCACTGGGAATCATCCCAGACCTGCAACACTATGTGGTCCCACCAGTCTGTGCTTGTTTGCCAGGCCCAGAATCGGCGTTCCACTGTATCAACCTGCCTCACTGCCGCCATGATGTCCCAATTGCCACATTCCGTGCTTTCAGGAAAGTCTGTGTCCATGTCCTCCTCACAATTGTCCTCGTGCTGGTGTCTCCTAGCCTGGTTCTGCACATACTGCAGGATAATGCGTGAGGTGTTTACAATGCTCACGACAGGGAGGGAGGGAGGGGAGAATGATGACATGTACCCCAAACCATCCGCGACAATGTTTTTGCCCCATCAGGCGTTGGGAGCTTAACCCAGAATTCCAATGGGCAGCGGAGACTGCAGGAACTGTGGGATAGCTACCCACAGTGCACCGCTCCGTGAGTCAATGCTAGCCACAGTATTGAGGACGCATTCCGCTGAATTAATGCACTTAGGCCTGGTCTACACTAACCCCCCAATTCGAACTAAGGTACGTGAATAACGTAGCTGAAGTCGACATACCTTAGTTCAAATTTACCGCAGTCCAGATGCGGCAGGCAGGCTCCCCCGTTGACTCTGCATACTCCTCACGCCGAGCAGGATTACCGGAGTTGACGGCGAGCACTTCTGGGTTCGATTTATCGCGTCCAGACAAGACGTGATAAATCGAACCCAGAAGTTCGATTGCCTGCCGCCGAACCAGCGCGTAAGTATAGACAAGCCCTTAGTGGGGACATATACAATCGACTGTATAAAATCACTTTCTAAAGATCGATTTCTATAAAATCGACCTAATTTTGTAGTGTAAACATACCCTAATTAGCCAGAGAAGTTACTGCTGAGCACTGTAAGAACTCACTTCCTCATTCCCAAGGATGACGCATGCTTCCTTAGGTCAGTTATATCAGCGGGTGGACCCAAGAGCAAGATGCTGAGAATGGGAATAAAAATTCAGTCTCCTGAAAAACACAGTCAAGTGAGTAGCAGGAATTTAATCCCATAAAGAAGCATTTCATTAAGAAACACATATTTCATCATTAATAAACGCAATGGGTAAAAGTGTTAAGGTGACCATAATAAATACAGTCTTGTCCCAGAATTAAGATATTTCAGACTAAAGGGATTAAGATTATCAATATTATTTGAGATTACAAATTACTTCCCTAACATGTTTGTATTTGCTTAATATTTTCTAGGCAATTAAAAATACAAGTAAAAACTTCACAAGATAGATGGCTGTTGCCATTGGATGTATTATGAGACCAATTTAGGGGAGGTAAAGGAGTGTGAACATACTGGTAATGAAAGATTAGTATATTGAGATGGTGAAAAGCTGTCATTCCAAATTAATGGTAGATTGATTGGAATTTGATTAATTGTGGTTAGAGTATGTGCACTTCATTAAAGAGAAAGGGGATCTATATACACTGCAGGTGTGTGTAATTTAAATTTTCCTGGGTAATGAGGGGAAGCAGAGCATTCTAGACTTAGAATCATTGTTGTGTGGTTTTTTGAAGTGTGTATTATTTGCTATTTTATGTAACTTTGTACATTGAAAATTTCTAAATATGGTTGCTGGGACTTTTTAGCTGTACTTTATTATTAGACCTGAGGACTGTGAGATATGAGCGCTGGGTCTTCTTCTTGACTCTGCCACTGACTTGCTGTGTAATGTTGGAAAAGGGTTAGATTCTGATACTCCTACTCACGCTGAATAGCAATTTATCCTATTTTATTCTATTCTGGACAGATTCTTATACTGCGCTCATCACTCTAGTACTAGTAACTGAGTACCTTCCATTAGTCCATTAAAACATGATTACACATCTGTCACATAAAAAAAAATGTGGAGTCCTTGTGGCACCTTAGAGACTAACAAATTTATTTGGGCATAAGCTTTCGTGGACTGGAGCCCACTTTCGTGGACTGGAGCCATCAGATGTATGAAGTAAAAGATACAGGAGCAGGTATAAATACATGAAAGGATGTGGGTTGCTTACCAAGTGTTGTCAGTCTAACGAGCTAAATCAGTTAACAGCAGGATACCAAGGAGAAGTGTGTGCTGTGGAGTGTTTTGTTTTGGATTTTTGTTGAAACTATCTATTTTTTATTAATCCACCTCTGCCTCACTGTTTCTGTCTACAAAATGAGAACTCTTCTTTGAGGGCCACTGTTACTGGCTCTAGGGAGCGCTGGTAGTGCTGCCACTCCCCCGGCTTGAAGTTGTAATAACAAACACCAAATACACCTCTACCCCATATAATGCAACCCGATATAGCAGGAATTCAGATATAATGCGATAAAGCAGTGCTCCGGGCGGGCGGGGCTGCGCGCTGCGGCGGATCAAAGCAAGTTCAATATAACGCGGTTTCACCTATAACGTGGTAAGATTTTTGGCTCCCGAGGATAGCATTATATCGGGGTAGAGGTGTACGTGGTTTCCATGGTTTCCATCATCATCACCTTCACTATACAAATTGTTCCAGCATTTCTGTTGGGGGCCTCTGTGCATTCACACTTTGAGGGATATGGCACTTCTGATATGACTGCAGAACTGCCTTCAAAAGCTGTGTCCTTTAGGCACAAGTGAGATATAGTACAAAGATGACGTCATTCCCTACTGTAATAGAAATGAGTGCCCCCAAAGCTGCCTCAATTCCTTCTTTGCCATTGCAGAGAGAGAATGGAACTTGTTTTTGTGTTTTTCAGGCTAGATCTTTCCTTAGTGTAGTTTTTTTTTTTTTTAGCAGTTAGTTGAGATAGATTAGTATAGGATATATTAGTGTGCATAGCCTACTGTTGTCCTGGGAGTCTGCAGCCACTGGCTGGGACTGTGTTGGGTTCAGAGCTCTGTAGGGGTTTAAATAGGTGCACCTTTTGCCCAATGATCATACCAGAGACCAGCACCCATATCTAGTGACCTCTGTGTCTGGGTGAGACCCACTCAGTAATCCAGTCTATGTTGTGCCTCACCTTCACTCCCCACACTAGAAGGGAGAGGCACTCAAGACTCCAGGCTCTCCTGGCTTCTTGTTGCTTACAGACTGCTACTCCAATGGGCCTGTTGAGGGTACCGAGACCAGTCTCTGTAACAAGTTCCTCTGATACTGGATGAAAGATGCACTCTGGTCTCAGTGCTGCCTTCTCTCATGGGCCTGAGACCAGAATCTCCTCAACAATATAGTGGGAGTGAATTCCTTACCCAACACTACTCCTGCTGGCTGAATCAAACACAGCACTGAAGATCAAACTGGCACTGCTTGTTAAGGCCTCAGTAGCCTTGGTGATTAACACAGGAAATGCCCTCCTCAATTTCTGTTCCTCATCTGTTGCTCTTAGCATGGACTCCAGGCCTCTCCTCTGGCACCGATGCCTCAGGCTCAGCACCACAAGTAAATGCAGATAAAAACTATGGAGAAGCTGGCTCTAGCTGTTAACTCAGGCCTTCCCAATCCAGTCAGAATATCTGGTCCTCTTGGTTCTCACCCTCTCTTCTATCCAAGAACAGAGTGTGTGTATCCTGTACAGACTGAAGGACATTAAATTTTGCTACAGTACCCTGGGGCAAACTGCATACACAAAAAAGAGTTAGGGGCAACAAGGTGTTCCACTCCATTCTAGAGCTCGGCTACAGTTTTCTGACAGAATAGATTTTCATTGGAAAATGCCTGGCTTCTGTAGAAAGTTTTGACAGAATCAACACATTCATGCAACATGTTTCGATTCCATTGCTTTAGCAATTTCCGATTCAACAAAATCTAAACATTTCAGTGGAATTTGTTGAGTCTCTCAAAACTTTCTACAGAAGCCAGGTAAGCAGGTGGCCTGGTTTCCTGGAAGCCCAGCTAACTCCGCAGGCTGCACAACTCCCCAGCAGCTTGCCTGGTGGGTTGCCTGCCTCCCAGGGTGACTGGCTCCCCAGCTCCCACAGCTTCCCTGCTCCAAAGGCTACTGGGCTCCTCAGCTGCCCTCTGGAGCTTTCCCTCCCTGTGTTCTTCCTCCGACCCAGAGGACACTTGTCTCCATACGCTCAAGGTAAGGAGGGCAATCTCGTTTTACCTGGAAGAAACCAAGCTTTTCAGAAAAGTACCAAACAGACTTCCACGCTGGATTAGCACATGGATAGAACATTGTTCCATTTTAGCTAGAAAAATAGTACTTCCTGGTTTAAAATCCCACTCCATGAGAGCCACCCCGGTATCAGTAGCATGATTTAGGCAGTTTCCTCTGATCAAGGTCTGCAATGCAGCAACTTGGATTTTGGTGCATACTTTCACCAGACACTACTCCTTAGATTTAGCATTGTGCTCTGATACCCAGTTTGGGAGATGGGGCAACTTTCCATATTTAGCTCCGAACTCCTGAACCACCATCCAAATAGTGCAGTACCACACAAGTGGGAATATACAGAGGCCCTCAAAGAAGAAAGGGACATTACTTACCAATAAGTGTTATTCTCTGAGAGTTGCCCTTGTATATTCACATTCCCTGACCACCTTCCATTCTGCCTCAGAGTTCTATTCAACAGCTGGACTAGGTGGTTAGGGAGAAGGAAGTGAGGTGTCTGTGGGGTGTTTGCACTCCCTTATACAGAACAGGGTTATGATGTCACCCTCACATGAGATCTCGTGTGCACTCTGCAACAGACAATGCTTTCCAAGGCAGTTCCACAACTCAACACCAAGGGTGCCATATCCAACAAGTGGGAATGCACAGAAGCTACTCTTAAAGATCAACAGTTACTGGTGAGTGACCTCTCTTTATAAACTTACCTTATTAATAAGACTCTATGAGCTATTAGTTAATATTTGTAAAGGGATTTGAGGTCTGAAAGGCAAAAATTAATTATGTTGTTATTTTATTAAAGATGTAATGTTATTGCAGGCATATCATACTGCACTATATACACATGCCCCAGTGTGCACAGATAGATGTGAGTAGTGAAGACCCATTTGTGCTTTTAATTGAATTGTTTTCACTGTTGATGAGTTTAGTTTGTATGTCAGTTTTGTGCATTTTGTTTTAGGGCCTTACATTCTAGTGTTACTTAATTAAATCTAAAGTAAGCTAACCTTATGATTATGTTTGAATAGTTCAAAACCTTTCTGCTAGAATTCCTATAACATGTTTCCTTTCAGTCCCTGAAACTTGTCAGTGTACTTATGTGCAATACAGCTCACTGAAGCTCTGCTATGTGCTTTATTATTGAATCCCTGAGCAATTCACTGTTCTCACTTCAGGCTTTGAATGTAGTGTTTCTTCCCAGTCATGTGATTTTTCCCCCCTCCTCTTGCAGTGTAATACTCAGGGTGAAATCCTGCCCCTGTTGAAGTCAGTGGCAGTTTTACCATTAACTTCAATGCAGTCAAGATTTCATCCTAGAAGCTTATATATACTAGAGGTGGTATATATGTAGCATTGCTATAGTGGGAGATGTATGCAATGTTTCTAAGTATATGGGCTGCTGTTTGGGGTGATATTTTCTGTTAACATCCATTTTCTATCCCTCTTTTGTGGTGCTTGGCTGAACCATTTGTAAAGAGCTAGGTTTAGATTTATACGTGGAAATTGGCAGGGCAAATATTTGTAAATTCAAACCAAGGACAAAATCCTGTATGCCTTATTCTTATGAATATTCCCATTGATTTATATAGGAATATTGCATAAATAGGGCAACCATGAATGTGTCTATCACTTGTGATTTTCACATATAATTTTTACATAATGTTTTACAGATTATTTCTTCTGAAAATGAGCATTTCAGTTACACAAAGACACATAGATGTTGACAATTAACTTACACATATCTGAGCAAATACAGATGCAAATGTCAGTTTATTTTTATATGAAATTCAACATCTATGTTACCTGTGTATTTGGCACTGATATGGCTACTACTGGAATAAGTGCTTTTTACAGTGAGGGTAATTAATGATTGGAACAATTTATGAAGAGTTGTGGTGGAGTCTCCATCACTGGAAATATTTAAATCAAAAGTAGATGTTTTTTTCTACATGACATGCTCTAGTTCAACCACAATTGGACTTGAAGTGGGAATTAATTCAGGGAAGTCCTATGGCCTGGGTTACACAGGCAATCAAACTAGATGTTCACAATAGTTCATTTGTCCTGAAATCTATGAATCCATGAACAGATGGATTTTTTTAAATTAACATTGTTTTATTTTATGACAACTGCAGTAGTCAGAATAAAACAAACTAGAAATGCAGGTTCAAATGCTTTGAGAATTCCAAGTCATGCAAACTCATTAACTATAATAAGACTGCAAGCATTAGAAGTCAATGCAGAATTTATTTCAAAATATGTGTATCCTTTAATTTTTTAAAATCTTTTCATATCCTCTTGTTTTGGACACAGAATTTTGATCCTCCATTAACATTCACATTTTAAGTGAATTGTCATAATAATGAAATGCCAAAGAAGATTGTACTATAGTAGCAGTACTGATACTACTCCTAATTCTTTGCTTTCACTCTAGCCAATATCACTGCCTGTGTTTTCTTTACTGCTGATGTAGTTTTTACTGCTTTTGTAGGTATCATGAAGAAAAAGCTAATTTTACTGCCCAAAGTATCAGGCAATCAATTTCTGTTTTGGACTTGAAATCTGAAGTTGGGCACTACAAGGAAACATTGATTTCACATTTTGTATGACTGTCCTTGAATACTTCAAACCAAACTTGAGAGTATTAACATTCAAAGAGTGAAGAAGACACTGGAAAAATTTTACCTCACAAATCCACTTTATGCACTGCTTTCAGAGGCCTTTTCTACTTTACCACTTCACTATGGATGTGAAGCATGTGGTAGCAGTGTTATTTTTACTAAGGATAGACACAGAAATCATAAAGATTAGGGGTATCTCTTTCAAAAACACCAAAGTGATTTAGGAGCCTATGTCTCGTTTTCGACAGTGACTTAGATGGTTATTTAGGGCAGGTCCACAAAGGGACTTGTACAACTAATCCCCAGTTTTAGTTGCCTACATCCCAGTTTTAGGCACCTCTATGATCCACAAAATTCCTTCTCAGCTGCTGCCTAACCTTGTAGGCACCTAAACTGACTCAGCACCTATATTTCTGCTGTAAATGTTCCCTAGCCAACTACGTTTCTGTGTCTGGGCATGCACACTGCTGCCTTACTCTAGGTGTCTGTGCGCCTATCTCTCGCTGAAATCCCAGAGCAATCCACAAACAGCTAGGACCAGACTCTGCTCTGTTACAGCAGTGTAAATCCAGAGTAACTACACTGACTTGGTAGCTTTTTTCCTACTACTTGCAGACCTGTATGCTCTGAAGAAGGCTTGGCAAAAGATGGAAAACTATGGCAGATTCCATAATTAATTCCATACCATCATTGAACTTGTCGGCAAAAGGTTTTTATCTTCATATTAATAATTGTTTCATCTTCTATTCACTCTCTCATTTAAACTCTGCCCAATCGTGCTTCTTATAATGTATTCTACTTTCTCATTGTCTGATATTGTTGAGATCCATTATTTTACATTGCCAACTTTCTATTTGCAGAAAACCGAACATCCTTGCCATGTCCCTGCCCTGTCCCTTCTCGGAGTTCCTGCCCCCCCCCCATTCCCCCTTTGTTGCTCGCTGTCCCGCACCCTAGCTCATTTTCCCTGAGCTGAGGCAGGGATCCTGGAGAGGGTGAGGGCTCCGGCTGGGGGTGTGGGCTCTAGGGTGGGCCCGGGGTTTGGGATGCAGGAGGGGACTCTGGTGAGGGGGGCTGAGGGATTAGGAGTGTGGGAGAGGGTTCCAGATTGGAGCAGTGCTGACCGGAGCCACCAGGGTCCCTTTTCGACTGGGCGTTCCAATCGAAAACCAGACGCTTGGAAACCCTATACAGCACTCAGAAGTGTACTAGGCACCTTTATAGTACAGATAAATTGCTCATGATACCTGCCAGAGTACACCAGTTACCAGAATTTATCATTTAATTTCATACATGATGCAATGAAAGAGCTACAAAACAGTGTGGGTTGATTATTATTTATTTATTTGTATTATAGTAGTGGCTACAGGACCACCCATGGATCACTCCGCTAGGTGCTGTTCAAGCATACAGTCCTTGTCCCAAAGAGCTTACAGTTTAGCACATAATGGCAGACAACAAACAAAATCTAACAGTGAAAATGAATTATATTTGGTATAAGATCAAAGAAATAGCCTGACTCTTTTGCTCTTTAGGGCAGATTGCAAGTCCTCTCTGTTTTTCTGGTATCTGTGGAGGGGGAGGTGTTAATGCACTGAGAAGAAATGGGATGTTGAGTTGCTGATTCATTTATTGCATAATGATTGCAGTATTTTACTAAGGAGTGAGACACGTTAGGATGTCTCACTATACACTTTTGTATGATGATTTTATGTGTTGATAGGTTGCCCAGAGCTTCTGGATGAGTGCCTTTTTTGGTATTTTAGAAATCAAATTAAGTAATTAAATTAATTTAAAGATCTGTGTCAAGTGAAGAGGAGGATGGGCTTATGAATGAGGTCAGTGCTTTGTGGCCAAAACAATGCATTTCTTTGAAAAACTGCTGTTGAATCCTTACCATGTTCAGAGGAAGGCAGCTCTTGGAAAACCCTCCCATAGGCAGTCACGCTAGCCAGACCTTTTTACAGACAGAAGAGGATTCAAAATTGCTTCTGTAGCTTTGCTGGTAGGCAGTGCTCTTCAATTCGAAAATGATCTACGTGCAGATCCCCAACAAACTTACTGAAGATTTACTATGCTTTGACCCGTTCCACACTTCGCTGTGTAAATTCCTTAGGTGTTGAGCATGAGTAGAGCACAAAACTTAGATGAATTACATCCTCTCATTTGTGAAGCTTAACACCTCATCTCTGTCTTGCCACTGTTCTGAGATGGATATAGTTATTCATCTTCAAATAATTTACAAGATGTGTATTTCACACTAGAATATTTAACATCACTATATCATTGTATTGCGCTTTCATTATTGCACCGAAGAAACGTGTTAATTGAATTCTGTTAAAAACCCCAGTAAAATCATGTACCACAGATAATTCTTTAAATACATCACTTACAGTAGATTAAAGGTCTGCTCAGGCCCCTACAATCCCATGACTAAATGTAGAACTTGGTCCATGGAATTCAGAACCTAATTTGACTTCAGATGATTTCTTGGTTCTGGATGAATTGTTCACATAGCTCTAATATTTATATACAAAAATATTACTTCTGGAATAGAAAGGCAAAAAGCAGTATAACTAAGTTAATATAGGTTTCAGAGTGGTAGCCGTGTTAGTCTGTATCAGCAAAAACAACGAGGAGTCCTTGTGGCACCTTAGAGACTAACCAAATAAATTGGTTAGTCTTTAAGGTGCCACAAGGACTCCTCGTTGGTTTTTTTAAGTTGATATATGTATTTTAATGTGCATTTTTGCTTGTATTTGCACTTGAAAAACAAAAATTGATTCCTTTTAACGGTTTTGCTCCGGTATTTCATCTCAGTATATGCTAAATTTTTTCTCCCTAATTAGTACTGTTCAAGGATCAATATACCACTTCAGTTTACTATCGTTTGTCAGCCACCTGTCTTACTATTGAAGAAAGACATCATTAGTTTCCTCTTACATTGTGATCCCAAACAAGATAAAGGTATTTGATCTTGGCAGATGGACAAATAGTGCTTATTAGTTTACTTGACTGGAATATGAATTATAGGAAATGAAAAAAGGGTTTTACGTTTCTAAAAAAATCCACAATATAGGAGATATTTATTTTGATACAATAATACATGAATCATTTATGTTGTCTATTATCTTTAATGTTAAAACAAAATATACATAAATAGTATCTCAACATATCAGTTCTCTTCATATAAAATATATCACTTTTTTTTTAAGGGGCTGAGAACATATTTTTGGGGGACTCAAGGAACATGACTTTTTTTATCTCTGATAATCCTGGCAAAAATCCTTATTTAAATGTTATCCTATATGTTATCTGAAAGTTAAGACTAAAAATAACTCCACCATCACTGACTTAAAATGGACTTTGGATCAGGCCCTCAGTATACCTTTCCTGGTTTAAATGTACTGATACCTTTTTCCGTTTACTAGAAGCTTATATAATAAATATTGACCCAGACAATCTCCTGAAGACCCAGAAAATAGGAGTCTGTACATGTATGGATCTTCCCATTTTCATTTGGAAGAAGGAGCGTGCCACACTTCTGTACCACCTGATTGCAAAGGACTCTCCAGATTTTCTATTGTGGGGGTAGGAACTGCGGACAGAAAGGGACAGAACACTCTCCACAGAACTGTCCATTTCTCTGTGCCTAATATCCTCTCCTGAAGATTATATCATAGGAGGGGGCAAACAGCTCATCTGGACCCCTTTTACATTTAACAGTCAAAACTAATCTATTGATATTCATGATTTAAACTTAACTACATGCTATTTTAATTTAAAATTAATGGTTGTAATGTTGCAGATGTTTTGTTTGTCAAAACAGTGAGACCTGGAAAAATCTATAGCCTATGGGCACGTTATGAATTAACATACTTCATGAAGATATAATTTTGCTGATTATTACATTTTTGGTCTGTAATATTCCATCAATTTTCACCACTATCACTGAACACAATTGGTTTGCATGTTGTGAAAACTAAATTATATAATTCTAACCAAAGAAGTAATTTTTAACTCTAATATTTTCTATCCAATTTGTTTTTTTTTTTGTTTGTTTGTTTTTCACCTTTTCGCTTCTAATGTGTAATGTTGTCATAATTATATGAAATTTAATGTCAGTTGCTTGTAGGTTCCTTTTATATTATTTGTCCTTTGATCTGGGCACATGTAAATTGAAAATATGTAGAATAGAAACATTCTTTTCTAATTCTGTATTATAAAATCAACCTAGGATAAAGTAGTATTTTGTTTTCTGGGACTTGAAATGTTGAGTGGTATTTGACCATTTGATAGTACCTGCTTGTTTCTGTAGGCCTTCTGGAAATGTGGAAATCTATCGTGTTCAAAAGGTGGGTCTTCCACAAATGTAGGCAGATTCTGGCTGCAGTTTGATGTGATGGTATTTAGGAGAGAGAAGGATGGTAAGAGAGGTAGTACTGTATGCTAGCAGATATCAGAAAAGCACTGCACACTGAACAAGCAGAGAACATCTTCCAAAAATAGGAGAAAGATCCGTACACTTGCAGAGTGTGTCAGTATATGAAGATGCAAAAAGGGACATGTGAAACCCAATGTACTGACACCTGTAGACCCTATATACAGAGTCATCCCTTGGGTATGACGAATCGAGGCAACTGCTCCGGGCCCCACGCTTTGGGGGGCCCCACGGGCTGGTACGATTGGCCAGCACAGTCAGTCCCGGAAGTGACGGGTCGGTCCCGGAAGAAATGAATTTGTCACTTCCGCTCTGGGCCCCGCACCCCACATCCCCCTAGGGATGGCCCTGCCTGTATATATAGGTCTGATCAGACTTCCTGAACAACTTATTCTACCTCTGCAATAGAAGAAGTTGGGCACATGGATACACAGCAGATTTAAGGTGCTGTTATGCAGGTTTGTTGAAACACTGAAGAAAAGTAATTGGATAGGAGCTATGGCAACCAACCTCCACACTGATGTGTGATAGAGACCTTTTATTGACTGCAGTTATACATGGAGAGTAGGAGTATAAAAATAGGCTTCAATTTCATCATAAACATAAAAGTTGTTTTCACTAATATGCAGAATGCAATCAACACCATAACGTTTACATATCCTGGGCTTGCAAATATTTTAGGTAGTCACCACTTCTTGGGCTAACCCTCCATGCTCCAGAGTTCCATCTGGTTAATCAGTAACAGTACTGCAACTCATTCTCATGCAACAGCTATAACCAATCATTAACCATACTTGCCATGACATAACCGCTGCTGCTGTGGCTGTGACTTAAGACTCTTTTACCCTCTGCATAAAGCTACTTGTACTCTAGCCCTAACCTGTATTTCCCTACCACCACATTTCCTACAAAATCTCAACAATAGGCTGTGCTCTAAACTTTTTTTAAGTTTAGAGCTTCTTCATTATTTACTTCTTCATGCTCTACTACTTATTTGCCTTTCACTCAGAAGCTATTCTTATTTTTCACCTTGTGTAGCCAAGAATACTTTTCTCCTTGAGGTAAAAAGGGGGGCTAGATTAATTATGCTAGTCAGCCAAGTGTCTGACACAATTAGCTCTAATTAGTGGATTTGTTTACTTATAAACCATAGCAGGCAGGTATAGCATAGTTCATATAACCAGCAGGCACATATCATTAGATGGCATAAAGATTTTACCTTTACACACTATGTCTAAATAGTTAAAGATCAGTGAAGAACAAATCACTTTTCTCACACTACAGTCCCTTCTCAGATGCTACTGTCTTGTAGCCTTAAAGCACTAGACACAGTCATGTATCCAATAACAGTTCTTTAATTCAGTGGTTGGCCTGATTAGGATTAAATTAATGACCTCTTCTGAGTCTTCTGCACCATTATTCAGATTGTACCATAAAAAGAGTTTTAAACACTTGTCACATCCTTCATATATCATCTTAAAGACCACCATTACAATGTTGATTAATGTGTTTCTTAAATAATCAATCAATACATTAGAGACAGAATAAGCAGAGAATAACTAGTCTCTGTAGATAGCAAAGTAATTAGTAGTTAGTGTACACTTGACTGTACACAAATTCAGCACAAACACATTTCATTTTCTCCAGGTATAGATTTCTCGATTATAAGGGCTAGATCCTCTGTGGATAACCAGGATTGTGGGTGTGCAAGAAATTCCTTTTCATTAGTGGAGAATCCCAGCCTTTAAAATATGTAGAACAACTAAACCTCTCCTCCTCCTTGAGAGGAAAGATGTTTTTATGGTTAAGATGGGGTGTCAGGAGATGTGGGGTTCTCCTACAGATTTTCTGTGTGACACTGGGCCTGTGTTGGGAAAGTCACACCATTGCCAAGGCGAGCACTGGAAAGAATGTCTTCGAGAGCTGCTAGGCACGCAGAATCGGTGCGCCCTCTGCTACGCCCTTTGAGAGTCCATTCTATTCCTGCACACATAGCCAGCCAACTTGGCACAGCTGGTTGAAATTCTACCAAACTGGATTTTTTTCCTGAAAATTTTCATTAAAATTTTGATTATTGACCATAAGATTTGTGATAAACATTTTTGTGAAAATTAAGGCCAATTTTCAACCAGCTGTGCTAGCAAGTGACTAGTGAGAAGCAGAGCCATGGCCCTGTCTCCTTCCCACTTTCCCGACCTCTTTCAGATTGCCATGCACCCCAGGAGAGTAGGGAAAGAGTAGCCCTTATGGTCTTCAGCTCTGCCAGGTGCCTATGTGAGCCTCACTAGTGGGGAAGGCCTTCCTGTCACTGTACAGCCACATCAGAGGAAGGCAGAATATCACCCTAAGTGAATATAGTGCTGGCGAAAAGTCCCGGATTGACAGTAATGGAACGTAAAGTCCTCTGATTAGCCACCAAATAGATAAAGCACAAGCAGCTGCAATTCGAGTTTAGTCACGCTGTAGTGCTGATGTGCCTCATCCCTGGCTTGGCAGGTACACTGTCAAAAATGAAACCATAGTCCAGTTTCTGTGCCCAGAAATCCTTCTCCTTTTTGCTCAGGCTGCCATTGCAGCTGCAGTTGTTCCAGCTGTGATGTTTGTGAGAGTCTTAATTACATGATGCTCAACCACGTCTGTCCCATAGACCACAATATCATTACATCACTGCATAACTGCCAGTAAGTATTTATTATTCATATTTATTATTTGTATTACTATACTGCCTAGGAGCGCTAGTCATGGACGAGGACCCCACTGTGATAGGAGCTGTACAGACACAGACGAAAAGGCAGTTCCTGCCCAAAAGGACTTGCAGTTTAAGTATAAAACTGCAACAGCAGATGGATATAGCCAAAAGCGGGAGTATAAGTAAACAATGAGGTGATCTTGGTCAACATAATAGACAGTGGTCTCTGCACACTAGAAGCCTAACCATTGTCAAGTTTTATGTAGGGATCATGGCTAAGAAGAGTTTTGAGGAAGGATGTGAAGGTGCATAGTGAAATAGCTTTGCAGAGGGTTACAGGAAGGATGTGGGGTGGCATAGGAAAAAGCACTAAGGAGTTTATTTCAAAATTTAACAAGTGGGCAAGGGAGGCTGGCTTTATGGACAGATTGGAGGCAACCATCTACATCTCTATAGTAAACGAGACGTGATAAGGAGGCAAAGTTTAGATACAGCCTGGATGTGAGGACCTAGAGAGAAATCCAAGTCAAAGATGACAGGCCTGAGTGACAGGCAGGATTATAATGGTGCCCACAGTAATGGCTTTCATAACTATCAACATGGTATAAATTCAAGCCAGTGACTTGAATGTGAAGATGTCACCTCCTTTCTCCAACCCTATGAGTGATCAGCTTCTGTCTTATCTTGTTTATTTTATGTAGTACTTTCTATTTTTAATGCTAATGTAAGATGGGAAAAGAAATTAAGAAACTAACAAATGATACATTAGTTTGGATACTGCATAAATAGATTCTGTTGAGTTTCATTTCAATTGTATCTTTGCTGCAGGTTTGAAACAGTACAAATATTTCTTTTTTTATCATTTCAGTATTGGTCACTTGAAATAATTGTCTACAGCTGCTGGCCTATGGAAACTCCATTTGTGTGCTCTACTCTTTGCAGTCTTAGAGACACTCTTTTCTCAAAGCAGAGCCTTCAGCAACCCTCTCTACTTCCCCAGCCCAATAAGGCAGTCAGACCTGTTGGGAATGGGAGGGGAGGGAGTCCACCAGATGCCCTAATGTAAAGCAGATTCTTTCTCAGCTAGCTAACATCAGCTAGAGATGGTTTTAGTTTAGTTTAGTTTAGTTTAGTTTAGTTTAGAAGAGACCATAGCCAGAAGTTTACTGGAAAACTTTTTAACTTCATTGACACATCTGTTCCTGGGGTCACCCTGAAAGAGCTATATATATGTCAACCTTTTGCATATAACTCCCCAGGTATTAATGTTGAGGCCAGCTGGCAAAAATCACTCTCCGTAGCAGAGCTGGGCAAATGCTGCAAAAACTATTCATGAACTTAAAAATAAATAAATAAACAAACAAACTTGGTTTGATTATTTCTGTGTCCCTTGTGAATTCACTTTCCACAAATATTCTAGCAAACTAGTTTAATAGCAGACATATTCAGTAAGGCCCCAATTGAGCAGTTCATCCATATTTAAGCATGTGCTTAACTTTAATCACATGCCTATGTCCCGTTTGGCCTCAATGAGACTTAAACATGTTCAAAGTTAAGCATGTGATTAATTGCTTTGCTGAATAGGGATTGATTTAAGCACATGCTTAAATGCTTTGCTGAACTGGAGCTTAAAACAGCTAATTTTAAGTGAATATTGGAGACTATTAGCATAATGAAATTTATCCTCTGTGCAGTGGGCCAGTCTGGGTCTCTGCGCTTACTAAAGTCCAACTTAAACCCTCAAAATAAAGGTTAGGCAGGACTCAAGTTCCTAGTTCTTGACTGATCCTGTGCATAAGGGTGAATTTTACAAAGAAAACAAATTTCTACATCAGTTACATTCAGTGTAACTGAGAGCCAAAGCTGAATTTACTGGAGTCTCTTTAGTCATCCGATGTGATAAAGATCAAGCATGGAGGTTAGTATGAAAAGGGTTCATGGCATTTTTTATTTTAAAAAGAACAACAATTTTCCCTGATTTAAGGAAAATCTTAAGTTCCCAGAAAGGGGGTTGTGGCACTTAAAATGGAATTCATCTCTACAGGAATAGATAAAGAAATTTTGTTTTCTATAAAATTATGCCTATTTCTAAATAGGCAATTTTTTTCTAGATTTGATAATGTCCATTAAATTTGATTTCTTATTCCCCAGAAGAAGTTACTGAAAACTTGTTGTGCAGTTTATCTGCTTATGACAATGCTTAGATTCAGGGCCGGCTCTAGGTTTTTTGCCGCCCCAAGCAAAAAAATTTTTGGCTGCCCCCCACCCCAGCCCTGGGCTCTCTCTTCCCCCTCCCACACCCGCACCTCCTGCTGCCCCAGCCCTGGGCTCCCCCCACCAGTGATGACTCTGCCCACTCCCCCCTCGCCTCCAGCCGGTCCAGTGCTGGCAGGGTCAGGGTAAGCAATGGGGCTCCTGGGCCGCGCCTCAACCCAGGATCCCTCCATCCAGTGCTCCTGCCTCCAGGACTGGCCGGGACCCGGGAGGGCAGAGCCGGGAGACTGCCCCGGCAGGTGTCTGAGGAGCCAGAGCAGGGTAGCCCCAGAGGCAGCGGAGCCCCGGAGAGCGGGATGCAGGCCCCGCACGGCAGCGCCCCACCCACTATGGTAGGGTTACCATATTCAAACATTTAAAGAAGAGGACACTCCACGGGGCCCCGGTCCCAGCCCCGCCCCTGCCCCGGCCCCGCCCCAACCCCACCCCTTCTCCGCCCCCATTCCAACCCCTTCCCCAAAGTCCCTGCCCCAACTCTGCCCCCTCCTCTGAGCACCCCGCATTCCCCCTCCTCCCTCCCGCTCTGATCTTGGTTGGGGGTTGCTAAGTGCTTCCCTGCTCCCCACTCGCCCCGCAGCCCCTATGCCCTTGCCTGCCCTGCTCCTCCTCACCCTGCAGCCTCTGCGCCCCCCCGCCTCGTGCAATAGGGCCCTGATTCTGATTAGGCCTTCTTTGCCCTGAAATAATACAAATAATAATAATAACAGTAAGAATGTGAATTTATTTAATATATTTCAGTTGCATTGCTATTATTAATTATTACTATTATTATTCTCTGAAAAGATTAGGCACCTTATTAATCAGAAGACTTACATTTTTTTAATGTTTATTTTCAAAAGTGTTGAATGTTATACACACAGAAGAAACAAGGAAACGTACACCAACCATGAAATGTGGAAAACCATTCACCCCGGTTAAATATCTAAATTGCATTCTATACTCTATAAAAATCTCAAAGGGAATCAGGAATTCTAGCTGTTCATTAGACTCTTTTCTTCAAATGCATAAATGAAGAGCAAGTCTTTTTGTAATGTCTGCACTTCTTTCTTCTATAGTCATTTGAAAGTAGGAAACGTTAGATCAAGTTGACAAGTTGTCGATTACAGTTAAATGTTTCCAGCAAGTGCCATTGAGTGCCCTAATTAAAACTACCACAGCTCTCTTAAAAGTTAATGGTATCTATCTTGAGCAACACATGTTAATATAGCTCAGTACATAAAAATATAGAATTGTGTCCCAAATACTCCAGTGTGTGCCTGAATGTATGGCATACCATATGTAGGGAATAAAACAAGATTAAAAGCTCAGTTCCCCCCAAAAAGAATCATCATTGTAAGAAACACAAACTATAGAGATAGCTTTAAAGGAAAGGGTAATTAGACATAGAGTATATCATTGTGTGAATTTTACTCTCTTTAAAATGTGAATAAAGATCTGGGTTTACACAAAAATACCAGCTGTATGTATTCTAGTGAATGCATTGGCATGCAAACTTGTTGTCTTGTGAAACAGATTTTCTGCCCCAGATCTCCTCAAACTTAACTGATACTATCCACTGTGATCACGCACATCTATCACAAGATTTTCCTGAGAACTGTCCTTAGGATTTTAGGAAGGTGATTTGGGAAAAGAAATTAAGGACAGTTAGTGAGCTAATTTTCTGCCTTCTATGGCCCCTAAAGTCAGTGGCATCATTTTTGTTATTTAAAGGAAGGAATACGAATCTTTGAGCTACCACAAGCCTTTTCTGCAGCAGGATAAGTTGGGCCCGGCTACTAGCGTACAGGTATTGGATTCTATCAATAAATGACAACAAATTCCCCTCCTCCCACCAAGGATGATTCACTTTTTCTGAGCATGATGAAAGTCTCCAAATAATTCTGGTATCTAGGGCCACTAAACTTTCAGCTGCCAGAGAGTTTTCTGAGCATTCTGATGAATTTTAGGCTATTTTTTCTGTTCTTTTCCACCAATTATTTAATTATCAAATTGAGATATTAATATCACATAAATGCTCAAAATATATCCCTTTTGCCAAAAATAAGAGATGGAAGAGAAATAGAGCCACATAAAGGGGGGAAATTATTTAAGTTAATTAATCTAGAACAGGGGTCGGCAACCTTTCAGCAGTGGTGTGCCGAGTCTTCATTTATACACTCTAATTTAAGGCTTTGCGTGCCGGTAATACATTTTAACGTTTTTCAGAAGGTCTCTCTATAAGTCTATAATATATAACCAAACTACCATTATATGTAAAGTAAACAAAGTTTTCAAAATGTTTCAGAAGCTTTATTTAAAATTAAATTAAAATGCAGATCTTATCAGTTTAGGGTGATCCTTGCCCTTGCTTTTCCTTGCTGAGTTTCCAATGTCTGGCACGTATTTGGATACTTTAAGCTGCACACAGGCTTCTGAGTGATCAGTTGTTAACCGGCTCCGAGAGGGACAGAGGACATATTTCATGTGTGAAAATACCTGGTCACACAGGTATGTGGATCCAAATGCTGAAAGCATTGCAAACGCAATTTTCTTCAAACAGTTAAATTTCACTGGCAGGGACGTCAGGCAGGTCAGAATAGAGGCCCCACGATCTCTCTCAGTAGCTTCAAGTGCGCTCCGCAGAGCCACAAACTTTGATGTCCACAATTCTGAGCTTTTTAACTGAATGAGTTTCATTTTGAAATCTTCAACACCCATCCACTGAAATGCAGACAAATCCAAGTTGCTTTCATTGAACTTTTCAGGTTTAATTAGAAAAGAAAGCATTGGGCCAAATTGCTGGAAATCTTGAAATCTGTCAGAAAATTCTGATTCCAGTTCTTGCATGTACTTTCCAATGTCATCAACATTGACAGTGCAACATGTCAATAGCTCTTTTATGAGTTGGAAGTAGCGGAAAGTAGAAGTTTGAATATCCCTGGAAAAAACTGCTAGTTTCACAACAAATGCTTTCCAGGCTTCATAAAGATCCAGAACTGTTTGCCCTGCACTCTGGAGACAGAGGTTGAGTTCGTTTAGGTGAGCGGTGATATCAGTTAGAAACATGAGCTTACATAGCCATTTGTCATCATCCAGTTCAGGATAGTTTTGTTCTTTTTCCAACAAAAAGGCCTTGATTGCATCAAAACAATTTACAAAGCGCACCAAAACCTTGCCACGACTTAGCCACCAAATGTTGCTGTGAAGTGGGATGTCGTTAAAAGCACTGTCCATCTCTTCTAGCAGTGCTTGAAATTGTCTGTGAGTCAAAGCAGATTGAGCAACAAGGAAATTCACAATTCGCACACCTGTATTCATCACATTATTAAGCTCTGAATTAGAAATTTTAGCACTCAGGTTTTCTTGATGGATGATAGAGTGAAATTTGACTGTCGGATGGCCAATTTGATCTTCAAGTAACTTTACAAATCCCTTCTGTTTTCCGACCATGGCAGGAGCACCATCTGTTGTCACACAAAATATTTTTCTGATGTCAACTCCTTGTTCTTCAAAATAGTTTACAAAACTTTCCAGTATATCTATCCCTTTGTTGTGCCATGCAGGGGTTTTAGGCAACAAAGTTCCTCTTGGATTTCATCGGAAGCACAATATCTTGCAACAACAGCCAAATGTGGAATGTCGTTTATATCCACATTCTCATCAACTGCAACACTAAATACTGCTGTGTCTTTCAATGCAGTCGTCTGCTTTTCCTTAATGTTTTCTGCCATTTCACTTATGCGTCTCTCAACTGTTCTGGCAGAGATGGGCAGTTCTTTTATTCTAGATATGATTGTATCTTTATTTGGCAAAACATTGAACAAAATCTCCGAACTGCTGAGAAAAACTTCTTTTATGTATTCCTCATCTGTAAACGGCTTTCCGTTTTTTGCAATGCACTGTGCAATCTTGTAACTTCCTTTTGTAGCTTGATTTTTACTTACACTTAAGCTTTTAAAAACACTGTTTTGCTTCTCATAGGCTGCTACTGCCTTTTTGATTGATTCAGTCTTGTCTGCTTCATCAAGAAAGGTTTTCTCGTGCTTCGTTTCAAAATGTTGTCGAACACTTGATGTGCGACAAACAACACTTTCATAACAGAAAGCACAAATAGCACGGTCCTTCTTTTCAATAAATCCAAATGTGTCTCTCCAAGCAGGCTGAAATGATCGGACATCTAGCTTTGCTTTCTTAGGAGCTGCCATTTTGTCAAATGTTCCCTTCAACTCTCAGTGGGAAAAAAAATGGCGATAGAAGGCAGGCACAAGGTCAAACGCAGTGTGGTCTGATATAAGCAATTTTAAGATGGGGGTGCTGAGCTGCACCCCCTCTTGCCTTGTGTGCAACCCTCACTGTCCCAGGCTGGGGACAGTGGACCACAGCGGGGAGGCTGCAGAGCACTGATCCAAGGCCAGGAGCAGAGCCCAGGGTGGCCTGCTGGGACTCCAGGCCGGAAAGCAGGCTGAGCAAGGCTGGAGATCCCGACCCGGCTGTCAGGAGGTCAGCAGCTGGAACCCCATATCGGCAGCTGAGGTGAGTGGAGCTGGCAGCTGGTAGGGCTGAGCAGGGCCGGAGGCCTGGACCCTATCTGGCAGGAGGCCTGCGCAAGGTGAGTGGGGCTGCAGTGGGGGGGTCTCAGCCCGCTGCCAGCCTGGGGTTCCTTCACCCAGGCCAGCAGCGGGAACCCCAGAGCGGTTCAGCCTGCCCCACTCTGGAGTTTCGGCCGTTGGCTCCTGCCAGCTGGGGTCTCAGCCCCCTGACAGCCTGGGGTTCCTTCACCCAGGCCAGCAGTGGGTGCTGAGTGGGACCGGTGGTGGGACCCCGGCTGGCAGGAGCTGGCGGTGGAAAGCCCCATAACGGCAGCGGGCTGAGCGGCTCAGCCTGCCCCGCGTGCCATCAAAAATCGGCTCACGTGCCAAAGGTTGCCAACCCCTGATCTAGAAGTTGAGTGTAGCTTTGTGATGTTGATTGTAGAATGGGAAGTGGGCTGCTGAATGGTGTTTTGGGCGATGGATGAAGGTGAAATTAATTTTGGAGAGTTTGTTGTTTACGTCCTCACCTGTGTGCCATTACTTGTTTATAATAAGGTGAAAATAAATTACAAGTAAGAAAATAGAGTTTTTGAAATAAAGCAACGAAGATCAAAGAAGGATCAGTACTTCAGTAACTTGATACACTAAGATACTGCAAAATAACATTAAGGATGATATACTGTTACATCTAGCTTTATCAATTTAGGCCCTGATTCAGGAAACCACTTGAGTGTGTTAAGTCCAGCTGACCTCAGTGGGACTTAGAGAATGTATTTAAAGAAAAGACAGGATTAAGTGCTCTCCAGAATAGGTATGTTTTCCTGAATCAGTGCTTCGATACCTAGAGCTCTATTCAGGAGTGCAAGGAGAGGAGAGGAAGGGAGGTTTGCACATGTCAATCCCATGTACATGGAGAGATGAATAGATACCACCTGTGTTTGACTCACAGATTTAATGCTCATTTCATATAGTTTTTGTTGTGTTAATTAGTTGTTGGTTTCAGTAAACTTTGTGTACTACCATCTATTTGTGTAATTGGTATAATTATGTAATTAAGGTTAATAGATGTAATCATTATTAGAATGTTTTGGATTTTATAAAAATCTTTCCAAAACATTATGGAAATCATCTAGTGTCAGTGTAACTGAGATACTTGCATTGTAGCAGTTAGCAGAGTAAATAAGGGAAGAAACAGTGGGGATGATACATAATTTCTTCTTTTTATTTTGGGAACTCTGTATCTGTAGTCTTGCCAAACCCCGGAGGGGTGGCTGGAGGAGTTAGGAACATCCAGAATCTGGTGTGTATCAGTCACCAAAGGTGCTCAGTACCCATTTTGAAGCTATATAGGAAGCTTTCACTGTGGGCAAACCACTTGGCAGGCTACACCTACGGTCAACATCTTACGGCTGAGCCAATTAGAGCTCAGTGAGGAGGATGCTATAAATAGGGGAAGTTGGAGACAGCCTGGGGGAACTCAGCAGGTGAACCACGCAGGGGTCAGAGGTGTCACCTGTGAGGTCTGTATCTCAAAGACTGTGCCAGTCCATTTGGATCCAGACAGTGTTCTCCCTATCTCATGGGGAGCCAGAGAAGGCGACTGATAGTTGTGAGACTTTGATTGTTGTTGCTGAAGAGATGGAGAAAGGTTGAGAGGAGACTAGAACTACTGCCCTGCTCTAGCTGTAAGAAACTCGGGGGACATGCATACACACATATATACTTTGAATAGCACACATTGCAAGAAGGGCTAAGGATTCATCCCATGAGAAAGTTGAAGGGAAGTGTATGTATATGTGTGAGTTCAAGGTATACAGTTCCTCAATATTTTGTAACCTTAGTAAGTGTGTAAGTTTGTGTGAGAAACACCAAAGGACTGTCACATAACAGTTGTTTATGAGAAATATTCACAATCCACTCAAATATTGCTTGTAAATTGTTTATACTTGTTGAAAAATAACATTTAATAAATTATGTGTCATTCTTTTTCTCTTTTAAACTTGTATCTTGAATGGACTGAGTTCTAGCCTGTGCACCAGCAGGAGAGTAGACTGAGGTGCAGATAAAGGGAAGTAATCACATATAATATTATTTAATTTTCTTTACCCGTTACATGAACAAGATGGCTAAAATACAGCAATTTCAAACCATTTTTCCTCAGAATTCCATAGTGTATTAATCCACATTACAGACAACAACCTGTATGTCTGTATTGTCTGTTATATTACAGTGACCAAAATTCCGTATACACTTGTTATTCAAGCAGTATCTCATACCTTCTACTAGGGCATCAATCACAAAATAAAAATGTGTTTCCTGCCACCACAGGAACGTGGATACAAGAACTCACATATGAGTCAACAAAAATATGAGCTCAGACATCAGGCAATCACTTGTTGAAATGTAGAGGGTTTTTTTCTTTAAAAAATGTCACTTTCGTACTATTAAAAGGGTCTGTCTTGAAAATCCCAGAGATTAAAGTCCTCCATCTATCAATAGAGAAGATATAGTGTGACCAAGGTAGTGCAGGGTAGCTTTCCACAGACTGCTCTAAAAAAGGGTCTCAACCCTGAGATGGGGAAACCGTCTCATTCAGTCCTTACTCCTTCTGCTGACACTGCCAACAAGCATGTCATTTGTG
This sequence comes from Chrysemys picta bellii, assembly GCF_011386835.1. Lineage (NCBI taxonomy): Eukaryota > Metazoa > Chordata > Testudines > Emydidae > Chrysemys > Chrysemys picta. The sequence continues at coordinate 45,438,746 of NC_088791.1, read as the reverse complement.
CTTGTAGCTTTTGTGATGTGGACACTTGTCTACTATGAACCAGACCAAAATCACAAATCTCATTTTATATAGACCACTGAATAGCTAGGGGATGGTAACGACTTTCTTTCATTTTCAGTCTGGCCTGGATGTGATGTAGCCATCCATGGGTGAAAAGCTCTGAATCTCAGTAACAACTCTCTGAAACAAATTTACAGTTTTAAGACTTGCTCCTGCTCTCCCACTCACCCACATAGCACCCATAATATTTTACTTTATTTTAAGATGGTGATTTATTTTAATACTACATTTTTGGCACATAAAAAGCATGTTTCTTCTGCCTATATATGACTTGTGATAAACTGGGGCAAGAGAAATAATTTCTCATTCAAAATGATTTATTTTATATATTTTAAAATGATTTTAGTATTCATGGAAGTGGAGAGATGATAAATGTGCATTAGAGAGGCAAGGTGGATGGGGTAATATCTTTTACTAGACCAACAAAGAGCTCTGTGTAGCTTGAAGGCTTGTCTCTTTCATCAACAGAAGCTGGTCCAATAAAAGATATTACCTCGCCCATCTTGTCTCTAATATCTTGGGACCAACATGGCTACAATACTGCAAACATATATCTGTGTTGTCAATTGTGTGGTAGATATCTTACAACTAATAAAGAACAGTTTTTAACAGTCATAGAGGAAGAGAGAAGGCCTCTATCCACAAAAGGCACGCAACACTGATACTGTGCACCATTTCCCACAAAGGTGAGTCAAATCTGACGTTTGGGGATACAGTAACTCCTCACTTAACGTCCTCCTGCTTAATGTTGTTTCGAAGTTATGTTGCTGCTCCATTAGGGAACACAATCGTTTAAAATTGTGCAATGCTTCCTTATAGTGGTGTTTGGCTGACTTTACAAGGGAGCATTGCACAAGTTTCTCTTCACCTCCTCCCCCTCTTTTCCTCCCTCCCTCCCAGCTGTTTGGCGGCACTTAGGACTTTCTTGGAGGGAGGGAGGGAGGGAGAGAGCCAGCAGGGAAGCTCCCTCCCCCCCCCCGACAGGTAGGGCCATCCAGAACGCTTCTCTCCGGCCAGCTTTGAAGGGGAAAGTGCTGCTTCTCTCCGTCCGCTGGCTGCACGGCTGCCCCTGCTCCTCCTGAGTCCTCCGGCCCCTGCTCGCAGGGCTGCATTCCGAAAGGGGCTTTAAGGCTGCAGGTCGGGGCCCTGGGGCCACCTTAGCCCAGGGCTCTGCAGCCCCTAAAGCCCCTGCGGTTCCGGGTGGCCCTGCCTGCCGGCGGGGGGCGGGGGGCGGAAGGGAGGGCAGCTCCCAGAATCACGTCTCCTGGAATCGCAGCCATGGGGATGGTGCCGCGCTGCGCAGAGCCACCTGCACACCCCCTGCACCAAACAGGAGCTGCCCCAGGTAAGTGCTCTGCACCTCCTGCCTGCCCCAGTCCTGAGCCTCCTCCCACACCCCCACCCTGAGCATCCTCCCGCACTCTAACCCCCTCCCAGACCCTACACCCCCAGCCCTGAGCGCCCCTCACCCCTGAGCCCCAGGGGTAAGCCAGGGGCACCTCCCCTCCACAGTACAATACAGTACTGTTCAGTATATAATGCCTTTTGTCTGCTGGAAAAAAATTTCCTTGGAACCTAACCCCCCGCATTTACATTAAATCTTATGGGAAAATTGGATTAGTTTAACATTGTTTCACTGAAAGTTGCATTTTTCAGGAACGCTAAGTGAGGAGTTACTGTATTCTCTCAGAAGGAAAAACTAGTTTAGTCTTAGAGCTGTGCAAATAGCTAATTTTTGGTTCCCTAGCCAAATAAAAAATCACGAAGTAGAGATCTATGTGTCTTGAAAGCTTATTTCTCTCGCCAACAGAAGTTAGTTCAATAAAAAATATTCCCCCACTCACCTTGTCTCTCAAGTATGTGCTGTCTGTTGAGAACAACAGGAGCTGCTAGATACTAGGCATTTTTGAAAATCTGACCACCTCATTTAGGCATCTAAATGGGAGCTGAGCTGTTTTGAAAATCTGCCCCCAGTTATAGCTGCTGAGCATTTTTTAAAATCTGGCTCTTAAAATGTTACATTTTGCTGAGCAGGGCCGGCTCTAGGATTTTTGCCGCCCAAAGCAAAAACAATTTTGGCTGCCCCCCCTGCCTCTTTAATTACCCCACCCCCGGCCCCGCCTCAACTCCGACCCTTCCCCAAATCCCCAGCCCTGCCTCCTCCCCCCAGGCTCTCAAGCCTAGGAGGGAGGGAGGGAGGAGGAGAAGTGGCGCCCGCGCCGCGGCCACTCGGAGTCTCCCCCTCCTCCCAGGTTTGAGAGCCTGGGAGGGAGGGAGGGAGGGGGAGACTCCGAGTGGCCGCGGCGCGGGCGCCACTTCTCCCCCTCCCTCCCAGGCTCTCAAGCCTAGGAGGGAGGGAGGGACGGGGAGAAGCGGCGCCGCGCCGTGGCCACTCGGAGTCTCCCCCTCCCTCCCAGGTTTGAGAGCCTGGGAGGGAGGGGGAGACTCCGAGTGGCCGTGGTGCGGGCGCTGCTTCTCCCCCTCCCTCCCTAGCTCCCAAGCCTGGGAGGGAGGGGGAGCAGCGGTGCACGAAACGGCCGCTCTGGGTCTCCCCCTCCCTCCCAGTTTGAGAGCCTGGGAGGGAGGGCGAGTAGCGGCGTGCAAATCAGCTGTTTTGCGCGCCGTGGCAGCAGCAGCGGAGGTGAGCTAGGGCGGCCGGGGCACATTTTTAGGGCCGGCATTCTGGCACTGGCCATGCTGCCCCTAAAAATGTGCCGCCCCAAGCACCAGCTTGTTTTGCTGGTGCTTAGAGCCGGCCCTGGTTCTGAGGGCCAAATTCAACAACTTTAATCACATGGAGCAGTGTTTATTCACATGAAAAGTCTCACCGCTTACACTGAGTTGTACTTAGTTGTGCAAAAAATTCCATTGTTTAGTGCTGCTTCTCACCTGAATAAGTGTTACTCATCACAAGTAAGCATTGCAAAATTCGGCCATGAGAAAATAGGAAGGAGATGAAATTTACAAATTTTGTTAATGGGCAAAAATCTAAAGTCCTGACTCAGATAAAACACCTATGGGAAGTCAGTGGAGTTTTGGCTGATTAACCTTAGAAAACGTGATTTATTTGAGTAAGAGAATAACGCTTGTTCCATTTTATATTTCATATTTTTGGAATTATGGTAAGTTATTTCATTATTGAGTTTTAAAACTTTATCTTGATTGAATATTCTGTTGACACAGACATCTACCAATGCCTACTTTCAAGTATCGTATCACTAAAGTTAAAGTGTAAAATGGTCAATTAGATCTAAGATTACACATTTTTTCAAATCACAAGGGGAAAAAAATCCATTGCTATAACAGTAGAATATTATCCTATTAGTATAGAACCAAAATGTTAATTTCATATCTGACCACAAACACGCCTGTGTTTTACCTTTTGACAGTCTTGTTTTTACTTGTATCTCAGCATTCTGCTCAGGTGGAGTTAAAGTGCATACTTTACTCTTTTGAGTATGTATTACATTTCAAAAACTTCAGTGTTAATAAAAAAATTGTTATCCAAAATATTCCATAATAAGGTGCATTTCCAGAAAAAGCCAAAGTCATACTTATATGCTATTTTCACAGTTCTGTTCAAGAAAGTCTTTACGTTAGAAAAGTTTGATAAAACAGTGATGATGAAACTTTAGATCTCATTATGAATCAGTTGTCCAATTCTCGCTATGTATGTCTGGCATGGAAAATTATTTCAAATTATTTTCTATTATTAAGTACCAGCATAATAAAGTGCAGATATCTGTAATTTGATCAGGACACACAGGCACATGAATGACAGACACAGGGATGGATATTAGGTTGCTGATCACAACTTTATTAACACTGGGGAGAGGCACAATACACCCACCCCCTGCTCTCGCATCCCAGGCATTTAACTGGGTCCATTGTGGAGTTACAGAGATCTCACCATATAACCAATAACTTGAGGCAGGCTCAACTGATAACTTGACCCTAGGACTAGGCTCATATCTGAATACTCTCACCCTCCCCCCTTGGAAGTGGGGGGCCGAGGTTACCGACATCCACAAAGACTTCTGGTCTCCCCTTCTCCTTATAGGCACACGGTCCAATGGCAAAACCCTGCATTTCATTTACTTCTAGGAGCTGGCCCTTTTAGCCTTTATCTGCGCTAGACACCAGCCACTGGGGATTCTAGCCGTTAGCTTGCTTGCACTCCTCACCCGCACTGCATGGTCCAGCCCTTAAGATCTATGAAGCCAAACGTCAGTCCCTGCATCCAACAGATGGACTCCATCATCCTAAAATACTTCAGGCCTAGCATGTGTTCTTGCCCATCCCCTTCTTTCTGAGCACTGTGTTTCATCCCAGCGGATCCAACCAACTACCCTTCAATGAGACTGATGTGGGGCAGAGGGGGCATTTTACCATGTAACAAGGGGCAAATGGTGCCATCTTCCATTTCTATCTTGATGTCTGACTTACCTTATATTCACAAATCTCAAGAGTTGAAAATGGCTTTAATACCATGTCCTGTAGAACCACTTCTGTTGTGACACCGACAATGAACCAGCCAATGAATGTTAGTTATGTCGAGTCACTTGCTCAATACCAGGGCAGTTGACGATAGCTTATACTTAGTTATTTATGTTTTTAAAAACTTGTAAGTGACTCAGAACCATCAACATAGCTAGTCCTATTACTACTATCCTTATCGTCCCATCCAGCTTCCTCCTGTTGCATGTTATACTCGTGTTGGGCCTGATCCGGATCCTGAACCAGGGAAATCAATGAGCACAGGATCAGCTCTTTTGTGGGTCATGTCTTAAATCCCTTTGTTTGTTCGATGTTGGCCATTGCTGCTCACTTCTCTGCAAGCAACTATTATTATTGAAAAGCAACATGCAGATGTAGCTCGTACTTCCTTCCTGCTGACCAGCAATGTGGGAGCACAGCAAGGAGAAAAATGATGCCACCAGTCAGGGAATAGATGATGTGGGTCTGTGGCACTCCTAATGCCAAAATTGTTGAGGAATGGTTTATTTGAGTCAGATACTGCAGTGAATGCCTCAGAGGATTTCTCTGCAGCTTGGATGTCACATTCTGGGTCTCCTGTATGTTAATGGTACCACTTCCTGTATGTATGGAAAATCTCATGGGTAGTAGGAGGTGTCAGCATCAGTTCTATCTGTCTATCTTAGATGCTTATATGGCTGTCATTACCATAATATCTGAGTGTCTTACAATCTTTAATTTAATATAAGCTTACAGAACTCCTGTGAGGTAGGGAAGTGCTTTTATCCCCATTTTACTTTACAGATGGGGAACTGAGGCACAGAGAGACCAAGGCACAGATTTTTAATGGTATTTGGGCATTGCTGATCTTAGTGTCACAAGGCCTAAGAGACTTAGATGGCGAGGTTCCATTTTCACTCAGGAGCCTAATTCTCATTGAAAGTCAGTTACATTAAAAATGTGGGCATAAGTGACTTGTCCAAGGTTACACACAGGAAGTCGATGGGAGATCAAGGAATTGAACCAAGGTCTCCAAGTCCCAGCCCTAGCCACTGGACCATCCTTCCTCTCTAAATACTGATACCAACCATTTGGTATTCAGATAAATACAAAAATAGTTGCTTCATCACATTTTCTAATCTGAACTAGGCTGACTGTGAATGAATAGCTCTCTGCTAGTCATGCAGGTTAGAGAGTATGGTTATTATGAAGGATATGTTACATCTGAAACACTGATATGCTGTGGAATACCTCTCCCATCAGGAGGCCAAGTGTTCCAATTCATGTAACCATGTATCATGGTTTACATGTATTTTTATTGTCTGTTATCTCACAATAAATAGCTTAAATATGTAGACTATATTTCCAGACTAGCAACTGGGTTATATGGTGACAACACTCACCCATCACAGTTGCTACTAGTGTCTTTCAGCAATGTCCCAGAAACACTGTAAAACTTATTGCCATGTTTAGTTCTATCATAGGGAAACATTCCTGTATGTGTGTGTTGACACTCATCTAAATCCTACCTGCACCTCTAAAGTAAAGAAAAGAGTCTTTCTTTCTTTGTTTCTTTTTTTTTTCTTTTTTAAATTTAGGGTGAAATTTAAGGCTACCAATTATATATTGACTGGAGCCAGAAATAATATGAAGCTTCTCTCCCAAGCTTGGCAAATGCTCCTTAGTTATGATCTGCGGGTCCCCTTGCTGCTCCACTTCCTAGTGGCTTCTGACATTGTCTTTTATGCACCTCAATGCTATTATTTTGTAAAGTTAACAAATCCCTACCTGAGACAAGGTTGTGACATTAAATTAATTCCATTAATGACTGATTTCAATCAGGTTTTTCCAAGGTGAAAGACTATATTGACTCTCTGTGCCATGAAGGTTTCCGGAGAATGTTTCTTTGCGAAAGGTACAGCTACCCTGTGATTTCACCCATACATTCAACATTATGGGAAGAAAGTGGCTTATCTGCATGAGGCATCTTTTCATAAATCATGTCCGAATTGCCTAATATCCTAATGTTTTATTATCACTAGCTTTTCATCATAACTTTTACAAAAATCCCTTTTCTATACTTTATTGTATTTTGGTGTCTCATAGAGTTCAGTTTTACACAAAACTATTTCCTTTTCTAGCTATTTATAATAATCTTGCCTCAAAGGCCATTTATCCATAAATTTTATTGTTTATCTTTAAAATTTAAAAAAGAAGAAAACAAAACAAACATTTAGATTTCCCCCCTTCTACTGGAGAAAAAGGTCATTTAGGGGAAACTGCCAGGAAAGAGGAATAGACACAATCCTTGTATGGGTGCATAAGTAAGAAAGCAGCTTAAAAGCTGTGTTTGGGGCACATGGGACTGCCATGGGAATGCCTTACATGGGTTGTCTACCACCATGGTCACCATGAAGAGTTCTGCAGCTCTCATCAGAGTGGGAAATGCAAGGGTGTCAAAAGTATGGCCATTGATTATACCCACAGCACAGATCCATGCAAATATTTGCAGAGATTGAGACAGGGAGTTATGACCACTACTCCCCCCACAACCAGAAACTGGACACAACCCAGCTAAGTAGGTGCCCTATACCTTACGTTTAGCTTGGAGGTGAGGATTCTTCCTCAGGTTCCCTTTGAGCACAAAAATGTCTATGAGCACAAAGCCCTGTTACTCAGGTTTAGCTCACAAGGTAGGTTTGGACCCCATGCAAATCCAATCATAGAATCCTTATTCAGGCAAAATTAACATCAACTTCAAGTCATGAGTACAGCCATAGGGAGAGGCTCTTAATTTGTATCTATTAGTATCTATGGTGTTGTATCTCTGTCTAATAGCATTTAAGACACAGTAACAACATGTAACTTTTAAAGGTTATTTCAAGATATTTCTTTGCAATATGCACCTAATAAATGATACATATGACACCTCTGCCCTCACAGTATATTTTTTCTTCCAGTGTTGGTTTTAAATGTTAAACCTCATTCCATGGGTATAGTGAGAAAACAAAGAGTAATTCCTGTGTGATATTCTAAACCAGCACTTACGATATCAGAAACAAAATGTTAGTTCTATGAGGTATCATCAGCAATTGTCAAACTTTTCTTCATTTTTAATAAAATGGTTTGATCTATTGTTTGTTAAAGATGTAAGACTGCTTACTCTGAAATTTTTTTATGCTGCAGTCTCCCTTTTATCTGATTCATCCATCTCTCTATTTTGACATATGCTGTCTTGCTGTAGAGGCTCACAGAGCCAAGATGACCTTGCCAAAGATCAAGAGGTGTATCTGGAAGAATTATAATTTCTTGGAGCACGATTTATGTGATTACTGTGTAAAACAGTACTTGTTCTGCAGTGATTGATGAGAATGCTGGCAGTATTGACTGATCATTAGAAATATTTATACGGCAGCTCCCTTAAGGTGGTAGTAGACTTGTAGGGGAGATTAACTGTATACCGAAAGGAAAATAGTTTCTATGAGCACTGAATGAGGGCATGTAGTTCTTCTGTAATATCTTTAATTACTTTTTTCATCTTTGCCTTGCTTGAGATCCACAAATTTAACAAATGATTGCCTCCAAAATGACACGTAGACCCCACAAAATTAATTGTGCAGAAGATATCTTCATGTATTTCAAAAGCAATTAAATTTTATTAGTGTAATTAACATTACTAAACGTGTTAAAAATCTTCTTAGGTATTGTGCACAGTATGTAAAGTAGACTGTAGAAACATAAACAAATATACTACAGAATCTGCCCATCTCTTTTTTCAAGGTTCTTAACATGAACCTTAAGGGAATAAAATATATGCGCACTTTGTGGCTTTTGCCTCTGGAATATTTTTAGAGGTTAATTATCTACTATATTATTTAAAGGATTAGTGTTTTGTTGACACATTAATGACTGACCTTTAGTAAGTATATGCATGTGTTTTTAGCTATTTATAATGATTAAAAATAGATGGTCTATTTAGATGGTGATATAAAATACAAATGGGCCTGTTTCTGCTCTCATTTACATCCTGAAAATCCAAAGTAACTCCATTAAAATCAGTGAGTTGATGGAGCTACTCTGGATTTACACTGGTGTAAATGAAAGCAAAATCTGTATTTCTGTGAGTGTATATATAGATATATAGAGAGAGCAAGAGAGAGAGCATTCATATAGCATGCATTAAATTATATTGTCTTGTCACTATGTAACATTACTTTTCTATACATTCATGTGATTCTTTTAAGTTGGGCTAATATATCAATTACTTCCTCTTCTCCATGTTGCTATGTCATGGAGCTCATGAAAATTATTGCACTTTCTTGAGAGATGAGTTTTTGAAACATCTAATCCCAAGTGGACCATTTTAGTGTTGCTAATAAATTCTATTCAGCACCTAATATGAAAGTACATAGTTCTTTAGGTATTAATAAGTCTATTATTTAATATATTGACGTAAAGAGAGTGTTGCACTTCTTAGTTTATATCTTAGAAGTTTTACACACACCTCTAAGATGATAATCACAGAAATATTTAGCCATTTACATTTTTCATTAAAAAAAGGTTTTTAAAGCTGCTTATAGTATATAACTAAATTTATCATGCTTGTCCTTCATGTTTCATTTGATGGGAGTTAATTGTTAGTTGTTTTTAATTATACATCATGGCCTTTGTCCTGGAGACAATCCAAAGAGTAGATCATCTTGGTGTGTAATTTACTGAAACAGTTTCCAGGCATCATGCCATCCCCAGAAACATGTGGCACAATTGTCATTAAAATTAGGGAAATATTAGCATACATATTTGAATTAAGAATAAAGGGGATAAATGTTTCATAATGTTCTGAAAAGTGCTACTAATCCGATGAAAGTTTTTTATCAATGGCCTAATTTCTGAGTATCTTTAAAACAGGACTGCATACCTCAGAATAGTCTTTGATGTTTGCCTCCTTGGCTGATGGAAAGTACAGCATCTCATGAATATCTATGAATCTCTTTAGCAGGTGCATAGATGTGTAAAGCACCTCAAGCAACTGTTTTGGGAGTTGCCATGAGACAAAGATGTCCTGTTACATTGTAAGCCACATTTCTTTTCAGCTGAGATTTCCAGACTTTTAGGGTACAAGTCAGTAAAACTGCTTTATATTGAGGTGTGCTGTGTAAAGGCGTAGGGGATAAAACCTACCGCTTCAAATCAAGGGCAGCCCCTTCATGGCTGTCACTACAGCCTACAGGTTGGAATAGCAGTTGCAGCTCCCTGCAGCTCCTATAAAGGATTCCTAGCTACTGTAGCAACATAAGCACATCCTACAATATAATTCAAGGCAGAGATGGAGGCCACCTCCATGGTGCAGAGACTACAGTGACTAGGGTTACCATATTTCAGCAAGCAAAAAAGAGGACGGGAGGAGCCCCGCCCTAGCCCCGCCCCTGTCCTGCCCTAGCCCCGCCTCTGCCCCACCCACTTCCCGTCCCCCTCAGAACTCCCAACCCTCCCCCCCACTCCTTGTCCCCTGACTGCCCCCTCCTGGGACCCCTGCCCCTAACTGCCCCCCCAAGACTTCACCCCCTACCTAAGCCTCCCTGCCTCTTGTCCCCTGACTGCCCCCTTCTGAGACCCTCCCCCCCATCCTAACTGGCCACCTAGGACCCTACCCCCTACCTGTGCCCTGACTGCTCCAACCCTTATCCACACCCCCACCCCCAGACAGACCCCTGGGACTCCCATGCCCCATCCAACCACTCCCCACCCCCTGACAGCTCCCCCCCAGAACTCCCGACCCATCTAAACCCCTCTGCTCCCTGTCCCCTGACTACCCCTCCTGGGACCCCTGGACTAACTGCCCTCCACAACCCCACCCCCTACCTAAGCCTCCCTGTTCCTTATCCCCTAACTGCCCCTTCCTAGGACCCCCCTCCCTAACTGCCCCCCAGGACCCTACCCCCTACCCGTATCCTGACTGCCCAAAACCTTATCCACACACCTCCCAGAAAGCCCCCCCCGAACTCCCGACCCCCCCCGTCTCTTGACTGCCCCCTCCAGAGCCTCCCTGCCCCTTCTCCGACCCCCTGGCTCCCTTGTCGTTGGCCTTCGGTTCGCCTAAGGTCTCTCTGTGAGCTTGCTCAGGAACTGTCTGAGCTGTTCTCCCGGCACGCTGGGCAGCAGTGAGGGAGGAGCTCCAGACTGCCGGAGGCGAATGCAGGGAGGGAGGGAGTGAGTGAGCTCTGCTGCAGGGGGAGGAGGGACTCTCTCTCGCTGTCGGAGCCCCATGTAAGTGGCACCATCCGGCTGCCCTGTTAGCCGCGCGTGCTCTGCATAGGGAGGGGGTTAGTCCGGACATTAACAAATTCCCCCCGGACGCTATTTTTAGTTCAAAAATCCGGACATGTCCGGGGGAATCCGGACGACTGGTAACCCTAACAGTGACCCTCTGCACAAATGCTTCACCTGTTTCACCAGTACAGTGCAATGCTTTCACAGCAGATTTTCCCTCTCCATGGCCTCCACCAAGTGATTGCTTTCATCCATAAAGTTCCTGATCTTGCAAACACATAGTAGAAAGATCTATTTGATATAATTAATTTATAATTTAGATTATGAGGAAATACATCAATATATTAAAAATCCTGACATTTAAACATGTGGTTCTTTTGTTGAAACATTTTATTGATGTTCAAAGGCCTGATCTTGTGAAGATTAAGGCTCCCAATCTTCCAAACACTGTATTTACATGAGTTAAGTACTTCTGTTAATGTGTGCAGAATCAGGGCCTTAAAAAATGTTTAGAACCTTTTTATTTTTCTTGTTCTAAATTTGTAAAATATCTGTAAGATATTTTAAAACTTCTATCACTGTTTTTATATATTAATAAAATGTATACAAAAACAAAAACTGTTACATTTGGAAGTTAAAATCATGGAAACATTTAATAAGCTTCATAAAATATTTTTTTTAATTATATTTAAAACATTATACTCGGGGTCATATTTAAACCAACAGTACTCCTTTTCAATTAATTTTTTTCAATTCACAGTGTCTTTTTAAGAATTTTCACCTCAATTTCCATAATAAATATTCTATATTCTGCACACATACAAAATGGGGGGGAAAATGGGAAATGACTGCCTAGGAAGGAGTACTGCGGAAAGGGATCTGGGGGTCATAGTGGATCATAAGCTAAACATGAGTCAACAGTGTAACAAGGTTGCAAAAAAAAGCAAATATCATTCTGGGATGTATTAGCAGAAGTATTGTAAGCAAGACACGAGAAGTAATTCTTCCGCTCTACTTTTCGCTGATTAGACCTCAACTGGAATATTGTGTCCAGTTCTGGGTGCCACATTTCAGGAAAGATGTGGACAAATTGTAAGAAAAGTCCAGAGAAGAGCAACAAAATGATTAAAGCTTTAGAAAACATGACCTATGAGGGAAGATTGAAAAAATTAGGTTTGCTTAGTCTGGAGAAGAGAAGACTCGGAGGGGGACATGATAACAGTTTTCAACTACATAAAAGGTTGTTACAAGGAGGAGGGAGAAAAATTGTTCTTCTTTAACCTCTGAGGATAGGACAAGAAGTAATGGGCTTAAATTACAGCAAGGGCGGTTTAAGTTGGACATTAGGAAAAACTTCCTAACTGTCAGAGTGGTTAAGCGCTGGAACAAATTGCCTAGAAAGGTTGTGGAATCTCCATCATTGGGGATTTTTAAGAGCAGGTTGGCCAAACACCTGTCAGGGATAATCTAGATAATACTTAGTCCTGCCTTGAGTGCAGGGGACTGGACTAGATGACCTCTCAAGGTCCCTTCCAGTTCTATGATTTTTACACACTGCATATTTCATCTCATTTTACACACTGCATATTTTAAGTGGTATATCTATTCCATTGTACTGTAAACATTTTGTAAGTTTTCATAACTGTTTTCTCTACTGCTTTTCAGTACTGCTTATATCTCTAAAACATTTTGGGCCACATTCTGCCCTTTTAGGGCAGATCTCACTCTCATTGATGTCAATGGGAGCTAGATCAGCCAATAAGCCCTTATTTAGCAAATTGTTTAAGCATGGCTTAAGTCCATCTCTGTTGAGCCAAGTACTCACACGTGTTCTTAAATCCTATTTCTTCTGCAGAAGTTCTTTGCTAAACCAGGGCTTTAAAGAACCATGTGACGAAGAGAACAAATCTGATAGATGTTTGTATATCAAAGATATGTTGCCGGCTTCTTTTATTAAGATCCACGTGGCTCTGAGTAGTTTTGCACTTTTGATTTTGTATGCCCAATATAGTGTGTGTCATTTATATGGATGCCCATATATTGTCTTCTGCTTCACCATTATTGTGTCTACATGTGTTGTTTGGACTGTTCAATGTAGGCTGAGTTTTCTAACAATTTTTACTTGGTTTTACACGGAAGTTATCATAGTAATTGATTCACACTTTTAAAATAATTTTAATAAAAGCTTGACTGTCCCTCTGTCTATTATGTTTCTCAGTCACTCATATGTTGAGTTATCCAGCTGTTTTGACCCTGAGTGTGGAGTAATGAAAAAATGCTAATCAGCGTTAGTCTTTGTGGTTTCTAGATTGTCAAGAAGAGCTCTCCCAAACTCAAAGCTGGGCATTGTCCTAAGATTTCATGCTAGTTTAAGTAATAGTTTTTTCCTAATTATAATTAGCATTTCATGAGCTGAAGCTAATTGTATTAGCAGTCAAACATATATTTTAATTTGGAACGTTTTTTGCAAATAAGTTGTCTTTTCTTGATTTAGGTAATTATGTTAATGACAAGGACTGTTCAGACTTTTAAAAATATTCTAGCTCTCCATAGAACAGTTATTAAGAGGAGTGGGGAGTATCTATTTCTCTTTGATCACTTTAATGAAACTCAATGTTTTTATTGTCTATTAACTTACATGAAAACCATGGCACATCAGTCTATAAGCTACTAATTAGAGTTTTATTCCAAAAAGATAAAAGCAACCAATGCCATGATTAAGATTTAAAAAAAAAATGTATTTCCTAATGGTTATCAAAGAAGACAGCAAATCCTTTATAATTACATTTAAAATGCACCTCCTTTATTATGGAGATTTAGTCTTTGACTGCTTTTAATTTTACATTAACTCATGTTTTTGAAGTAGATGCTTCATCCTAATTACAGTATAACATGAATGTTGGTCTATATTATCTAGGATTTAGGTGGTTTTGTTTAGATATTCCATTACCTTTTTTGCTGAGGGCAGTTCGTGGTGCATTTGATTAATGAGTATGTAGACGTCTGGGGTGGGGCTCGTCCCTCGCAGGGGCTGTTGGGAGCCAGGCCCTTCACTCCACGAGGCTGGGGAACAGATCAGTCTCGCAGGTCCAAGCCCTAAGTTGGATCGCAGTCGCGAGCAATCAGTAGTCCCGGGCTAATGCCCTCAGACAGGGGCTGAGCAAACAAACAGCTAGTTCAGGGCTCAGGCCCTCAAGCAGGGGCTGAGCAAACAAACAGTTCAGGGGCTCTGGCCAGGGGAGGAGGAGAGACTGCCACCCGGCATGGGGTGGCAGGGGGGAACACAGGCCCACCCACTCCACTGTGTTCCAACCCGGGGCCCTGTCAGCAGCAATCTGTCTGCTGCTGGGTCAGTGGGGATCCTGACCGCAACACACTGACATGGGTTCGGGGTCTGCTATCCCCAGGCCACTTCCCATCTCCTCCTCCATGGGTACCCGCACGTCCTTAGCCTCGTCCGCCGTGTCCCAGATCATGGGCTCCTCAGGGCAGCGAGCGCTGGGTAGATTGGGCGGCTCCTCCGGACCCTCGGTGAGGGGAAGTTCAGTCCGCTCCTCAGGATACCGGGCTCGGGGCAGGCTCGGCCAGTCCTCCTCAGGATACCGGGCTCGGGGCAGGCTCGGCCAGTCCTCCTCAGGATACCGGGCTCTGGGCAGGCGCGGCCAGTCCTCCTCAGGATACTGGGCTCGGGGCAGGCTCAGCCAGTCCTCCTCAGGATACTGGGCTCGGGACAAGCGCGGCCAGTCCTCCTCAGGATACCGGGCTCGGGGCAGGCTCGGCCCAGCAGGAGCTCAGGCACCAGCGTCTGCCCTCTCCCGCGGTCGGGCCGCAACTGAGCGCTGGGGCCAGGCCTTTATACTTCCTGTCCCGCCCCTTGATTTCCACTCCGCCCATTCCGGCAGCTGTTCTGGCTCGTCCCTCGCAGGGGCTGTTGGGAGCCAGGCCGCCTCACTACAGAGTAATATACTTGTACACTTGGCCTTTCTATTTGAAGGAAGTTCTGAAATACTCCCACCATTTTTCTAGTGCCACTGCAGCTCTGTAACTTCTAGCAATGGTGTAAGTGCCAGTATAGAATGGATGTTGGTGCTTTTACCACCATGTTGATTAGACTAACTTTTCTATGCCTGAGTTCCTATGTGTAAAATGTGGGAAATAATACTGATCTTCCTAACAGAGGTGCTTTGAGAACAAATGCATTTAATATTTGTGAGTCATTCAGTGTGACAGTGGTGATAAGTAATAGAAATGATAGAAATCTAGAGAGAGAGGTTTTTTCCTCAAACTGAAGAAGGCATGGATGTAGCCATAGAAAAAACAAAAGAAAAATGCTATGAAATGGCCTCACGTTCTAAGAAAAAAATGCACTAAGAGCACATTAGGAAGCTGTAAGCAACCTTATGAAACATCATGGGAAATGGGCTCTGTAAACAGAACAACAACAAAAAATAGCACAGAACATCCATTAGGTGATGCAGAACTCTTAGCTTTGGACATTTACCATGCTTTAAATAGTAAATTGTGGGGTGGGAGAAATGTAGCACTTAAAGTTCGAAATTCACTTTTGCAGTATTAGAAACTTCAGCTTCTTTGTGAATCTAGGGCTAAATGCTCCCATTCTGTCAATCAACCCATAGTCACAAAAAAATTCTCTTCTATAGGGCGGGGTGCCCAACATACGGCTCATGGGCCATACACAGCTCACCAGAACATTTCATAAGGCCCGTGGCCTGGTTCAACACAATATACTAATGGCCGATTCATTAGAATTCTGTCGTCATGTTTACATCATTTTAGTTTAGCCCAGTGTGTAAATAGACAATACTGTACATAGAAACAACTCATCTAAATACATCTGAAACAAGCTGAACTGAACATATAAATCAATACAGGTGACTTTAGATCTTATTCAAATATGTAGAATGTGTTTGGGCCACAAAAGGTTGTGCATAGATTTATGTGGCCCTCCTATGTAATAAGGTTGGGCACCACTGCCACAGGAGAAGTTGTTTGCAGCTGTTAGGAGGGGCCATTGAGCAAGGCTTTCCAACCCCAAGGAGAAAAGATGTACAGTTCAAGGAAATGAGGCTCCAATCCCCTGGCCCAATCTCCATGGAAGACTGGGGGAGTCAGGGCTGCATTCTATGGAATGTTCTCTTTTCTGCCACTCAAAAGCTATTGCCCCTAAAAGCAGTTGTATATTGCTCCCTACTCTGTTATTGGCAGTGAAGAAGATAAAAGTTATAATGAACAAGCTGATTAATGCTATTTGATACTTCCCTCCTTTCCAAAGTGCTTTGAGGTCTACTGATGAAAATTGTTATACGAACTGGGTATTATTATTGGATTTGGAGTAGTAAAGCTATATGAAGTGTAATGCTATTTGGAGTAGTATTAATTTCTGCCCAGATTTCCCCTTGGACTTGTTGAGGGAAGCATGCTGCTCTCCAGCTCCACCCCATGCAGCCCCACAAAACAAGTATATCCACAGATGCGTGGGAGAAAAATAAAACCCCCACAGTTAGCTGATAGTCTCCCTATAAACAATTTATATTTCAAGTACTTAAAAGAATACAAATGAATGTTATCCATCTACAAACTCTCTTTGTGTTGTTTGTTTCCACACTTGTCCATTGATAATTTCAGCACATCTCCAGAAAATGACCTACATTAAAAGAGGGCACAGATGTTAATTAGATGTATTAATTTGAGATGCAGTTACTTTGGACGCTGCACTGACATTACTGTGAAAAGTGCTCTGACATATCTTTGCTACAATACAAGCATATATTAATGTTTTGTCTGGATTTAACAAATATATGTATATAATTTATTTGCCTTTGTATGTAGCAGCATCAATGAAAATAACTGAAGAAATAATTTTATTAATTGACTCATTGTGCAACCTGCTAAGGCTGAATTCACTTCTTCCACCCAATGCTTGTGTGATCGGGCTTTGTGGCAGGGCACTAAGCAGTGGTTGGAAGTGAGGGAATTCACTCTCCTAGCCCATAAAGGGTCACTGAATGGCAAAGTAGCCACACTCTGGCCATGCTGCACCATTCTACACCTCCTCTTTTAGGGTGTTATCCAATGCTCTTTGAAGTTACTGAAATTCTTTCCATTGACCTCAGTGGGCATTGCATCAGACCCTTGGGGCTAGAGACGCAAAGGTACTTAGGCACTTAACTAAGTCCACTATTTATGTGCCAGTCATTCTCAAAATCACAATTGACCAGCTGCCTAATCCTGTATGTGCCCCAGTTTCTGTCGATAGGTGTGTACAAAGCCACCTAAGCTGTGATGCTGCCCCTCAGCTAATGAGCAGCTCAGAGCCCTGGCTGAAGCCCTGGTAGACCCAAAGAGAGATTCTCAAACTAGGTGTTCCCCTGTCTAGCTCACTGATTCTGTAGGCTTTCTAAGAGCATGCCTAAGACCTGGCACAAAAGACAGTTGGGAGTAGGTGCCCAGTAGCAGGGCATTCACCAGAGACACAGGAGATTCCCTGCTCTGCCTGATTTGGACCATATCTTCTTGTGTGAATGCCCTCAGTCACATGTAAGGGAATTCACAAGAGGATATAAATATTCAATCTTCAGACAGCAAGGCTCTCCCCATTTAGAAAGCTGCAGTCATCCAAACAAGAAACAGAAAGAATATCATGTGGCTTAACTAACCCATCACACACTGCAAATAGCCAGTAGTCAAATATGTTATTGAGTTTCCAAAGAACCACAGGCTGAAATATGTTTGGTAACAGTTATGAATAGAAAATTCATAATAGTCAAAATCTGTTTGCAGATAATTCAGAAACAGAGAAGGGCTAATTTTGTAATACAAAGCATTCACTATGAATAGTTTCCCCAGCTCAAGTCACTAGTCCTTTGAAATTCATGTTAGAATTTGAAATTTTAACTCGTTTCCTTATTTTATGTCTTAATTACATTTTCTGTTTAACTTCCATACAATTAACAGATACCTAGAAAGATGGTAACAAATATTAAAAAATCAAACCAAGATTTTCTTAATGTTTATACAAAGAAAAGGACATGTCTGTTTTCAAGCAGTTCCATATTAGCAGTTCTCCCTAATGTGGCACGGACCCCAAGCACATGCAAGGTGTCCTAGCCATGAGGGCAGCTCATGGACTGCTGCAATGGTCCATTACTCTCCTATTCCTTTCATGCAAGTAGGAGTGAATGGATCAGTGCGCCTCCTCGTAACTGACTGCTGCCATGGTGAGGGGTATGAGGAGAACCAAACTTGTTAAAACTGTGAACAAATGTGATACATTTGCCCAATGAGAATTTGGATCCACAATTCCCATAATAGTTATAGGTGCCCTATTAGAGCCTGCTCTGTCATGCACCTTTGTAAAGTTGACCCACATGCATTGGAGGGAGGCAGGAGGAAGCAGAGCATGGTAGTAGTGGTTGTTTGGGCAGGTAATAAATCATATGCTGGGCTCCAGGATAGCAGCACGTGCACAATTAAAGCCATTACTCTATGGATGGTGGTGAAAAATTCTAGTGCTTTGTATTCTCTGTCCATTCCAAAGTTGGCTGTTTTTATTTACAAAACTTCTCCAAAATTCACCCAGGTATTTTGAATATAATTTGGAGAACCCATAACCAAAACACATATTCTATATAATGCAATCAGCTCTCTGGAACTACCCTCTGCATTTAGTGCATTGTTAGTAAACAAAAGGTATTATTATAAAAGTACTAATATTCCGAGGTGGTATGAATTCTGTCTAACCTTCAGAAATTAGAAAAGGTAGCAATTATACCCTTAAAAAGTCACTTTTGAATTAACTCATTAATCATTCATTGCCCTCGGCACTAATAAGTCATTAGACTTGTAGTGGCTCATTATAAGGTGCAATATGTAGAAGGGCTCATTTATACAACTCCTGACTGAATGTTGATTAGGTTATTTATAGATAATACGTGCTCGTTATGATCAATTATGACTTACATCAGTGAGGATTTTTTCTGTTGAAAAGCAACAAGATTAAGACTTAGTTAAAGCATCTGTCCAATTATAGCTTTGTAAAAGAATCTGTTACTGTCTTATTTCTTTCAGTAATGATGGCCTCTATCCTTGATAGAAAGGAATCTAGCATTCTGCATTTCTTAAATTAGGTCTCTGTCACTATTTAGTTTGTTTTTCAATTGTTGGTCTGTCTGCTAGAGTTACTCGTGTTTCCTGTGAAATTCAGGAATATAGGAATTGAAGTAAAATACTTCAAAGTACGGTATTTGAAGCAACATACTTGCAAATAGACTGAAATGTATGGAGGCAGTTAAGTCGCATTGTTCCTTTTTATATGCTAATTTCCAAAGCCTTCAAAAAAGATGTCATATGAAGTCGTAGCTACTGGGTATATTAAGCAGTGTTTCAAAAACATTGTCTGATTTTAAAAGACACATAACTACAAAAAAAAAGGATAATGTCCGGCATATTTAATATGTGCCAAAATTTCTAATTTAAAACCACTACCATGTTTTTAATCGATCCTTCTTTTTGTCTGTATCAAGAACAGATTTTGCAATCAAATAATTAAAAAGCATGACTTTCCACTAAAAGAGACATAAGTGAAATGCAAAAATCATGTAATGGGTTCTTTAAAAATGTAGGGACAAATTCTATCTCAAAATATATGCACAGAAATCCATACGTTCCAATAAGAATTGTGATCATATATAGATCATCTGTGGGGATCAAACTCAGCATTTCTGGACTGAAAGAATAAACTTCTACTTCTTGAGCTTAAAGACCAACACTGTTAGATTGTAAGCAGTAGCAGACTCAAAAACCTCTTTGCATGAGATAGCCTGTAGGTGGGGCAAAAGACTCACACTGGTATTAATGCAGGTTACATATACATATTTGAATTCAGAATTTGACCAGTGTGTAAAATTTAGTGCTATATTAAATTTAGTGCAAATGTAAGCATAATAAACACATATTTAATAAAGTGTCATCAATAAAGCAGGATAGGAGAACCTTAATATTCCACATTAATAGCAGGGAGAGCAATTACAAATTATGTAATTTTACTGATTAGTTTAAAGAAAAAATAAATAATTTTAGAAGCAAGCAAAATGCATAATAACATGTACTTGGCTCATTGTAACAGAGTATACTACCCCTTCAGGCTAGGCTGTCATCTAGCCCTGCCCAGAGCTAAAAGGGAATTATAGAAGGTGTTGTTCCCAGAACTGAGAAAACTGTGGGCTGAAAGCAAAACCTGCTGGAAAAGGGGAATCTAGACAGAAGATCCAGCCTTTCTCCAGTAAAGATGAGAACACAGGAGAAGCCATAGCTATGCAGAGTAAGAAGGAAGCACCTGAAGGAACAGGATCTGTCCTGGTTCTATCTGGTACAAGACCTCCTGAAAAAGCAACTTCTGGTGGGTCTCTGTACATAGCTATGTACAATGTACATAGCAGAGGGGCATTGCTCGCTCAGACAGAGACCAACACCTACAAGATCTTCACCAAGCATTCTCAAAACTACGATACCCACACAAGGAAATAAAGAAACAAATCAACAGAGCCAGACGTGTACCCAGAAGCCTCTTGCTACAAGACATGCCCAAAAAAGAAACCAACCGAACTCCACTGGCCATCACCTACAGTCCTCAGCTTAAACCTCTCCAACGCATCATCAGTGATCTACAACCCATCCTGGACAATGATCCCTCACTTTCACAGACCTTGGGAGGCAGGCCAGTCCTCGCCCACAGACAACCCGCCAATCTTAAGCATATTCTCACCAGCAACCACGCACCGCACCATAACAACTCTAACTCAGGAACCAACCCATGCAACAAATCTCGATGCCAACTCTGCCCACATATCTACACCAGCAACACCATCACAGGACCTAACCAGATCAGCTACAACATCACCAGCTCATTCATCTGCACGTCCACCAATGTTATATATGCCATCATATGCCAGCAATGCCCCTCTGCTATGTACATTGGCCACACTGGACAGTCACTACGCAAGAGGATAAATGGACACAAGTCAGATATCAGGAATGGCAATATACAAAAACCTGTAGGAGAACACTTCAACCTCCCTGGCCACACAATAGCAGATGTAAAGGTAGCCATCTTACAGCAAAAAAACGTCAGGACCAGACTCCAAAGAGAAACTGCTGAGCTCCAGTTCATTTGCAAATTTGACACCATCAGATCAGGATTAAACAAAGACTGTGAATGGCTTTCCAGCTACAGAAGCAGTTTCTCCTCCCTTTGTGTTCACACCTCAACTGCTAGCAGAGCACCTCACCCTCCCTGACTGAACTAACCTCATTATCTCCATACTGATTTATACCTGCCTCTGGAGATTTCCATTACTTGCATCTGAAGAAGTGAGGATCTTACCCACGAAAGCTTATGCTCCCAATACTTCTGTTAGTCTTAAAGGTGCCACAGGACCCTCTAGTCCTTCATATGGAGACTGAAGAGGGGAGAATGGAGCTCTGGTAAGCAATGTACCGTATATGCTCAAATCTTAGTTTAAATGTTTCTGCATTAGGAAAGAAAAGTTGTTTAGCCTCATCTCAGACTTTTGTTATGTAACTTTACAGCTAGGCAGAGCCTTCCAATGGACTATAAATAGCAAAATCAAAAGTATAACTAAAAATCAAAGTAAAAACCTTTCCTAATCCAGTTAAATTAAACTCAACTGAAACCTGTTCAGTCACCTTCATAACGATTTAAAATAGTGATTGTGCAATACCTGTGTGATCAAAGTTAATGTAATATTTATGCAAGGAAAGTTAATGTTAAGACATATAATGATTTTGCTAGTTGAGTCATGAATATAAATGACAAATTAACATAATTATTAAAGATCATAATGTTTGCTTGGAGAAAAAATATTTTTGCAGAAATAATGGTTTGTCTCATTATCTCTAAGAGGATTCGATGTATTATTTATTTTAGGAGAAAGCTTCCATATGTCAGCTGATGATTTGACCTTTTGGGGTGATTTTAAACATCAGCATTTGGAGAGTCATTTTGAATAGACTGACAGTTTCATATATGCGCAATAGAACCATCTTCTCTTTTTACTACCGAAACCCAAAACTCAATCCACCTTTGCCATTGACTTCAATAAGAACACAAATTAGGCCCTTTAAATAGGTCTACATCTTTGAGGTTCTATATTGACACATTTTATGAAGCTTCCCTACTTCAGGGAAGCACATTCCATCCCAGAGCCTCAAGCTACTTGATGAGAGTCCACCTACTGCTTGCCCCATCCTTTCAGGGCATGCAGTATGAACTCTTCTTTATATATTGTACAGTGTGAAGATGGAGGTGGGACCGTAGCCTTGTTCCTTCTTGCTTCTTTCTGCTCACTTTTTGATTTCTTCTGTCCTGGAGGGTCTTAGGAAGGATCTGTCCCAGCATTTAGGGGAATAAAGGGACTACTCTGTGCATGGGTTTAAAGTGTGAATAGCTTCTTATGCCCCTTCCCACACACATCCACAACAGTCAGACACAATCTGCCCTTTCTTGTTTTTTAACATATAAACACATGGGTGAAAGCTAATCAAATCCTAAACTTTCCTAAGTGTCTTCATTTTAATGATGTTATCCATATACATGAGGTTGAAAGAATCAAAAAAGTATGAAACTGCCTTTCATTGTAGGACACCTCCACATTACTCATCTCTACTGATTATGTGACAGTATTTTTAATTCTTCTCCTAATTCTTCACTATGCATTACTTCCTCCTGCAGTGTTTTAGATTGCCCCGAAGGCTCAGTCCAGGAAGGACTAATGCAGTTGACGTTACATGAAACCACAAGAGGCTTTCTACATTATGTAGGATCAGACCAATAGTATTTGGTCATGCCTCTCAACCTGCTGAGGCCCAAATGTGGGAACCAATATGTGTGCACCCATCCTTTTGGGTCATTATTTAAGCAAGAAACTTAAATTGCTGTGGGATTCATTTTTCAGTGTAAACAGGACCTCTGTTTCGTGATTCTGTTTCTCTGCTTCTCAACTATAAAAATGAGGGGACATCAAATTTGTGTTGAACTGAGCTAATTTTGGTATTAAAATGAATGACAGCCCTCAAAATGGACAACAGTTGAGATATACTCCTGATTCTACTTTCAGAGTAATGATTTGATAACAATTAAGCTTTAATGAACATAGATTCATAGAATTTGTCATATTTAAACACACATATTAATAATATAATAATTTTTTAATTAATGGAGATATCCCATCTCCTAGAACTGGAAGGGACCTTGAAAGGTCATTGAGTCCAGCCCCCTGCCTTCATTAGCAGGACCAAGTATTGATTTTGCCCCAGATCCCTAAGTGGCCCCCTCAAGAATTGAACTCTCAACCCTGGGTTTAGCAGGCCAATGCTCAAACCACTTAGCTATCCCTGCTATTCCTTCATACAGTGAAGTGACAAGGGTGAAACAAGCACTCTTCAATTATACAAAGTTTGTTAATATGTGTTATAAATAAACACACACAGAGAAACAACACAAATAGTGGGTCTTACCATTTCATGCTGATGATAATGCCAGTAGGCCCTGCTGTGCATGCATTTACAATCCTATGGCATGTGCATTACAGCACAGTACCCATATCAACTTTATTATGCTCCAGCCAATCAAACATAATGAGATTCTGTACTATAATTGTATAATTTATTAATGGCACAGTTATTTCAGGAGATTCTTTGTCCTCTCTCAAAGTATTTAGATGATGCCTAGTCATAGTGTACACTTTGTAATTAAACTGAAATCATGGAATGTCGTAAAGCCTGAATATCACGTACCAGCTGTCTCATTCAGCTGGCTTGTCAGTCAACACAAACTGCAAATCACAACTGTATTTGATCCTGATTGTGAGTTTATTTCGGGACCCAAGCCAGTACAATGAAAATGTTGTACCGAAGGGATAGCATCCTTTGTAACTGGTGCAATGAGGACCAAAAAAACTCATGGCTGCACAGTTTTAATGTATTCAGTTTTTTTAAAACATGTTCGGTAGCCAAGAGCTTTTTAACAGCCCCACGAAGCATGCCTCTGTTCCTGTTTTTCTCTCCAACCCTCCTCTCCCGCTGTTTTTCCTTTCTCTCCTCCCCCCTCTGTTGCCCTGTCTATTTCTCCTCTGCCCTCTAACACAGCAGCAGATTCAAGACACCTTCCTCCTGCTGTCTTGAATCTGCTGCTGGTCAGGCATGAGTTTATGTCATACTTACAGACCGCAGCTGTCGCTTTTAAACTCACTCTCCTTGTCTGTTCGTTCGTTAGCTTGTTTGTTGACTGGAAGATTTGGATGGATTGTAATTTTTTTGAATCAGAGAAGCCTGGTGCGCGCTGCTGTTGCATTTTGAATTATTGTTGGAACCTTCATATTACATTGAAAGTTATATTTGTTTTTTATCTGCTATAATAAAGTACACTCAGCATCTTGTTTATTGTGTATGTCTTCATCAGGGACTGCTACCCTGGTCTGGTTGTGGATTGTGCTGAGAAAATGTTCTCTTTTTTTTCCCAAATGTAAATATCTCAACATATTGTTGGTATTTTACCTAGTCTCTGCTTTGGTTACCAGGTGCTTTCTGCTGTTAATACTGTGCTGCACACCAGGGTATTATTAAAACAACACAGTCTTACTTCCTTTATGCTTTGATTTTTATTTTCTTTCTGTCCTTAAGAATCACATTTTACCTCTAAGGAAAGACAGAACCACTTGCTCTTGTGCTTATGCAAACATCTCTCTCTCTTGGATTTGCTTTAAAAATTACTATCCTTAAACACTTTCACCTTCAAAATTTCAGCTTCTAGAGTATTTAAAATTCAGAATTTTCCAGTAGTTATACCTTCCTTCCCCTCTCCGCCACCTCCAATACAGTATAATGTTTTCTTAAGTCTGTGCTTGGATTTCCTTGAAAACTGTCAGTATTCACAGGTGCAAGGGTGTTCGTGTTTTCCTCATTTCAAGAATATCCTGTACTGAACCTCTGTTCCATGTCTCTCTCCCAAAGCTGTTTGTTCATGGCAGTGACCCAAGCTGCTCTCCTTGTTGCTGAACTTGAATTGCTCTCTCACCTTGGCAACGTTTCAACTATGTCAGTTAAATCACAAAGAGGGACACTCAGGCCAAGATCAAAAACACCTTTCCTAGAGAGATATGACGCTGCCCCAGAAATAACCCACAGGTAGCCAAAGCATCATTGCACCATCCAATACAGTTTTAATAGAGAAGAAATGAGCTACTGTGTCTGTGCATATTCATTCATTGCTGTGCTGTGTTGTGTCCCTGTGTGTGCTTACTAGGAAGATTTAAACGTATAGACGAGGGGAAATATTGTATAGTATATGAAACATTCTGTTTGCTACTCTGGAATGCAGTGTAGTACAATATTTAATCATTAACAAGGACCAATCCTTTACTATTAGTAATTGCTGCATGTGGCAAGAGTGTTTGTTAGCAGAAGCAATTTTATTTGGTGAATTATTTTAACCATATATTTTAATACATTTGGGATTAATAATAACAATAATACTTTGCACTTCTGTAACACCCTTCATTCAAAGATCTCAAAGCAGTTTATAAACATACTATTGTATTCTTTGCTCTATGTTTAAATTAGCTATAGGAAGGATCTTAAAACAAAAATCTCTTTGCATGCAGTATTTCTCAATGCACATTTCATATTGGCCTTTCCTGTTAATGTCTTGGATACACACAACAATCCAGTAGCTTTATTAAAAGTGCCTTTTTATTTGTATATTTTCTTTATTTTGTATTGAGTGCCAACATGCCTTTGGTTATTGGGTGCCTTGTAAATACACAGTAATGGTTCTAGGTTTGGGGGTCATGATGGAAAATGAACTAAACATGAGCTCCAAGTATCACGCTATGGCCAAAAGGGCTATTACAATCCTTGGATGCATAAACAGGGGAATCTCGAGTAGGAATAGAGAGGTCATTTTACCTCCGTATTTGGCACTGGTGCAACCACTGCTGGAGTACTGTGTCCAGCTCTAGTGTCCACAATTCAAGAAGGATGCTGATAAATTGGAGAGAGTTCAGAGAATAATCAAAGGATTAGAAAACATGCCTATAAGGTATGTCTACACAGCCCTCGGAAGCAAGCCTCCAAACCTGGGTCAATAGATTCAGGATAGCGGGGCTCGCACTAGTATAACCCACACACCTTCAGGGTGTGGTGTTCTGTCCCATTTAGTGGCACTGTGACCACTTAAAGAGAGAGATAAAATGAGTCTGCTCTACAGCCTTAGCTAACAGCCAGCTGGCTTTTAGCTCATGCGGTAGAAGCTCATGCACTAAGCTCCAGAGGTCCCAGATTCAATCCTGCCTGCCGATGACTGGGGTCTGTCGGTGTTACAAGTGGGGGCTCGTCTGGGATTTCAACTGGGAAGTCTCTGAAGCTCGGGACGTGCTTCCTCAGCTAGGGGAAGTATGTAACTTGCACACCTCCTGGTGTGGTGTTCTGTCCCATTGTGGCATCAAGACCACTTAGAGAGAGATTACGAGTCTGCTCTACAGCCATAGCTAACAGCCAGTTGGCTTTTACGCAGTAAAGGCACATGCACTAAACTTCAGAGGTCCCAGGTTCGATCCCCCCTGCCGACGACCAGGGTCTGTCCACGTTACACTAGCACTCTAAAACAGTTGTGAAGACAGCGCTTTGAAGTTGTGGCTTGGACTCAGGCTCTGAAGCCTAGGCAGAGGGGTGAGCTTCAGTGCCCTCCTAAATCTTCAGAGCCTGAGCTGTAACTTCAAAGCACTGTCTGCACAGCTATTTTTAAAGCATTTGTGCGAGCCCTGATAGCCCAAGTCTATCGACCAGCTTGCTTCCATGGGCTGTGTAGACATACCCACAGTGATAGACTCAAGGAACTCAATCTATTTAGCTGAGCAAAGAAAAGGTTAAGGGGTGACTTGATTACAGTCTCTAAATAGCTGCATGGGAAACAAATATTTAATAAGGGCTCTTCAATCTAGCAGTGGAAGGTATAACACTATCTCGTGGAGTAATTAACCATTAGAACAATTTAGTGGTGGATTCTTCATCACTGAAAATTTTAAAATCAAGATTGGATGTTTTTCTATGCTTTAGGAATTATTTTGGGGAAATTCTCTGGCTTGTGTTATACAGGAGGTCAGACTAAATGACCCTTCTGGCCTTGGAATATATGTCTGTAGGTGCTAAGTATAATATGCAGATAACTGTTGTACACCTCTAGAAAAGACAGAGCAGAAATTATGAGACCAAAAACTAAGTACATCATCTGTTCTCATGGAATCAGTTTGTATCAAGGGTGTAATTTTTAATGTGCTCAACATAGGGCTAACTTTGATCCCACTGAAGTCAAGTTCACCATTGACTTTAATGGGAGCAGAATAAGGCCATTGCTCAGTGCTTTTGAAAATACCACCCTAACTTTAAAAGAAACAGAAGAGACTCTAGCAAATCAAAAATCAACATGTTTTATATAGTGGTTATTAGCCCTTTAGAAACCTGAAAGTCAAATCTTTTTCCAAATCAGAGGTGTTTAGCAAATTATTATCCCATACTTATTTTATACTAATTCAATGCAAATTTAGGAGCTTGATTAAATATTCGAGAACTAGCAATTGATATGTACCAAAATAATGCACCCAGGCGGTGTGGTTTTGACTTTATGCCCTGGACCCCAGCAAGTCTAATGCCAGCCCTGCTTGGCGAACTCCCTGAAACCTGCTCGTGGCCCCCCAGTGGGCCCCGGACCTCTGGTTGAGAACCACTGTTCTGTGTCTCCAAGTGGTGGAGGAGGTTCCTCTGAAATCCAGGGCTTGTGTAGGGCACTGCAACCTACTGTCATCACATGAGCAGCCTGGTTCCCATATTCATTTGATACATACACTGCTAATGTGATTTCCATCGCCGAGATAAAATGAGATGTGTACATGCTGTGTATATTTATGTACTGCAATCTCAACCTGACTACTATTACCGGAAGATTTGCTTTTTAATTTAAAACCTTTTATTCCCAATTTATCTATTCCGGTAATTAAGATTGTGGCTCACCCTAAAGGAGTTTCCAGGGAAAGCTGCAGTTAGCTAACTTCCCCTTGAAAGGACACGGATACAGCCCTCCGATAAAGAATAGCCAAACAAGCAGTAAATTCTTCGAAAACAAAAATAATATTTATTTACAAGTGAGTGAGTTCTGTAGAAGAGTAGAGATACAGATAACACTGCTCTACAGCTAAAATGCTTCTGAAATAAATGTAGTCAAACTTTACTAATTCTGGGTCACTGAGAACGAAAATGATGCTTAAAATTGTTGATTGGCTCTAGTATTCAAGATATGCTATTGGGTCAGTATATACGACCCTTGACTTGGGAATGGCGGAGGATAAGTGAGTTATAAAGAGAAGGGATCTCAATTTAAACCAGAAATGACTAAAATACATCTTTGACTGAATCTATGAATAAATCTATGACTGGGTTTGGACAGTACTTGCTTTTTAGGGAAAACAATGAATGATGCAATCTGAAGCTGGTATTGCGTCATACATGATATGAATTGCATCATGTTATTCCTAGAAGTCATGGATGATGCAATCATAACGAAGCTTACATCACTCTGCTGAACAAATTGCCCTAGATCAGCTCTAGAAAAAATACAGTGTCGTGCTCTCTTATTTGTCAGTGTTTGATTTTGCAAAGGGACACATTTCTGTTTAGCCAAAGTGAGCAGAGATGCCTCGTACTTGTGTGAACAGTTCAGAGAACTTCTGCTATGTTTGTGGTGAAGTGACTTTTGCATCACAAAAGAGCAGTATAACCACTATGGTTAAGAAAGCCTATCACCTTTATTTTGGCTGCAAAATTGGAGATCAGGACAAGAGGTGGGCCCCACACATATGCTGCAACACTTGTGCAACAAATCTTCGCCAGTGGTTGAACAGGAAAAGGAAATCTATGCCTTTTGCAGTGCCAATGATTTGGAGAGAGCCAACAGATCATACCAGCAATTGTTACTTCTGCATGGTGCCTCCAGTTGGGAAAGGTGTGTCAAAGAAGAAAAAGTGGACTGTGCATTATCCAAACATTCCATCAGCTATGCGCCCAGTACCCCACGGAGAAAGACTGCCAGTTTCTGATGCACCAGAATCATTCTCACTTGAGTCAGACGAGGAAGAGGATGAAACTTCTGGTCCTGAACCATCAATGTCACAGGACCCACATTTTCTCCCATCCTCCTCCTCTGAACCACAGCTCATAACACAAGGTGAACTGAATGACCTTGTCAGGGATTTGGAACTACCCAAGAGTAAGGCAGAGCTGTTGGGCTCCAGACTACAGCAGTGGAATCTCCTGGCAGGTGATGTTAGGGTTTCCATGTTCCGTGACCGTCCAAAGGATCTTGTCCCATTCTTCTTCATGGAAGGTGTTCTTGTAGCCTGCAACATCGATGGTGTGATGGCAGCCCTCAACATCGTTCACGATCCAGATGAGTGGAGACTGTTCATTGATTCATCGAAGACGAGTCTTAAAGCTGTTTTACTGCATAACGGCAATGTTTTGCCATCAATTCCAGTTGGTCATGCAGTCCATATGAAGGAAACCTATGACAACATGAAACAACTTTTGAGGTGCATAAACTATGACCAACATCAGTGGCAGCTTTGTGGCGATTTGAAGGTTGTTGCTCTCTTGCTTGGTCTGCAGACTGGATACACAAAGTACTGCTGTTTTCTCTGCAAATGGGATAGTCGTGCAAGAGATTCCCACTACATCAAGAAAGATTGGTCACTCCGACAGTCATTGGAGCCTGGGAGGAAAAGTGTTCAGCATCCTCCACTTGTTGAATCGAGGAAGATTTTGTTACCAACCTTACACATCAAGCTGGGTCTGATGAAGAACTTTGTCAAGGCCATTGACGAAACACAAGCAGCTTTCAAGTACCTCCGTGGAAAATTTCCAAAGTTAAGTGAAGCTAAGATAAAGGAAGGTGTCTTTGTTGGTCCACAGATTCGTGAACTTCTTCGAGATGATGCATTTGACCAAGCACTGCGTGGCAAGGAAAAGACGGCATGGAAAGCCTTCCAGTTAGTGGCAATAAATTTTCTCGTAAACAACAAGGCAGACAACTACAGGTTGTTGGTGGAAAACCTCCTCAAGGCATACAAAAGCCTTGGTTGCAACATGTCACTAAAGAGACATTTTTTGCACTCTCATCTAGATTTTTTTCCACCGAACTGCAGAGCAGTGAGCGACGAGCACGGCGAGTGATTTCACCAGGACATTGCAACAATGGAGAAACGCTATCAGGGCAAATGGAGCCCATCAATGCTTGCAGACTATTGCTGGACAGTGACAAGAGATGCTCCATTTAATGAATACAAGAGACAAGCCAAAAAGCACCGAGTAGACACTGAATAGGACTAAACTATGAACATAATAGTTTTTTGCCTTTTGTTTCATAATAAATTTTATTTATATAACCCTTTTGCTGATTTTTAAAGTATTACATAAACAGGACAGGTGAAATATTATCATGTAAACAACCATAAACACATGAAAAGACCTAGGTTTACAATTTATGATTAAAACTCTACTATCTACACAATATACATAGAAATAAAATGTAAAAACTTAACTATCTTAGAAACAGTAGCCAATCAGTTGTTTTCATTGTCATATTTGAATTCAGCACATCAAAATACATAATAAATAGCACATTTTATCTCTGAAGCAGACAACTTCTCAAAAATTGTAGACCAGTGTAATAAGAGTTACAATTAAAAAGGAATGAAGCGGCACAGCAAATAAAGACACAACACTACAATTGAGAGTCCTGTGGCACCCTTAAGACTAACAGATGTATTGGAGCATAAGCTTTCGTGAATGAATACCCAGTTCGTCACCCACAGAATCATAGAATATCAGGGTTGGAAGGGACCTCAGGAGGTCATCTAGTCCAACCCCCTGCTCAAAGCAGGACCAATCCCCAACTAAATCATCCCAGCCAGGTCTTTGTCAAGCCGGGCCTTAAAAACCTCCAAGGAAGGAGACTTCACCGCCTCCCTAGGTAACGCATTCCAGTGCTTCTCCACCCTCCTAGTGAAATAGTGTTTCTAATATCCAACCTAGACATCCCCCACTGCAACTTGAGACCATTGCTCCTTGTTCTGTCATCTGCCACCACTGAGAACAGCCAAGCTCCATCCTCTTTGGAACCCCCTTTCAGGTAGTTGAAGGCTGCTATCAAATCCCCCCTCATTCTTCTCTTCTGGAGACTAAACAATCCCAGTTCCCTCAGCCTCTCCTCATAAGTCATGTGCTCCAGACCCCTAATCATTTTAGTTGCCCTCCGCTGGACTCTTTCCAATTTTTCCACATCCTTCTTGTAGTGTGGGGCCCAAAACTGGACACAGTATTCCAGATGAGGCCTCACCAATGTCGAATAAAGGGGAACGATCAAGTTCCTCGATCTGCTGGCAATGCCCCTACTTATACAGCCCAAAATGCCGTTAGCCTTCTTGGCAACAAGAGCACACTGTTGACTCATATCCAGCTTCTTGTCCACTGTAACCCCTAGGTCCTTTTCTGCAGAACTGCTACCTAGCCATTCGGTCCCTAGTCTGTAGCAGTGCATGGGATTCTTCTGTCCTAAGTGCAGGACTCTGCACTTGTCCTTGTTGAACCTCATCAGGTTTTTTTTGGCCCAATCCTCTAATTTGTCTAGGTCCCTCTGTATCCGATCCCTACCCTCTAGTGTATCTACCACGCCTCCTAGTTTAGTGTCATCTGCAAACTTGCTGAGAGTGCAGTCCACACCATCCTCCAGATCATTAATAAAGATATTAAACAAAACCGGCTCCAGGACCGACCCTTGGGGCACTCCGCTTGAAACCAGCTGCCAACTAGACATGGAGCCATTGATCACTACCCGTTGAGCCCGACGATCTAGCCAGCTTTCTATCCACCTTACAGTCCATTCATCCAGCCCATACTTCTTTAACTTGGCGGCAAGAATACTGTGGGAGACCGTATCAAAAGCTTTGCTAAAGTCAAGGAATAACACATCCACTGCTTTCCCCTCATCCACAGAGCCAGTTATCTCATCATAGAAGGCAATTAGGTTAGTCAGGCACGACTTCCCCTTGGTGAATCCATGCTGAGTGTTTCTGATCACTTTCCTCTCCACGAAAGCTTATGCTCCAATACATCTGTTAGTCTTAAAGGTGCCACAGGACTTGCTGTTGCTTTTTACAGATCCAGACTAACACGGCTACCCCTCTGATACTTCACACTACAATTATCGTTTCAATTAACTATGGCATATAACAATAATATAATCATTCTATTAATACTCTATACCTTAGAACAATATAGCAGTTAAACATATAACAATATATTAATTAACATTCAATATTAAACACTTAAAACTAAACATCCAGTAAGCGCTGGCCTGGCGGTTACTAAACGGGTAGGGAGAGATCTCGCTCAGAGCACAAGCATCCAGCTTTATTTACACTTGAAACCCACACACTCTAAGAGGATAAAATAGAGGAAGATTTTGACTTACAGAGGCCTTCTTAAAATCCTTCTGATTCGGCACCGGAAGGGTCCTCCTTCTCTGTCACGGTGCTGGCGTGCGATGTCAGCTAGTCGCTGAGCTTGTGCTGCTGGCGGCGGTGTTGTTCTGCTGCCTTTTCCTGAACAAAAGCGATCCCTCAGCCAGGAGAGCTGGAAGCCCGCTGGGTAATTGTTGCAGTGGCTGCTGCGAAGGCCCCCTGCTGGCTGGGTGGCAGGAGCGGCTGTTGCCAGGGCCAACCCCAGAACCCTGGGTAGGCTGCTGCTGCTGCAGTAGCTGCTTTTCAAGCAGCCTCTCCTTTGCTGGGTTCCGCTGATGCTGCTGCCGTTGGTCCGTAAGCGCCTTCTCCCTTGCAGGTATCTGGCATAGCTCCTCTCTTTAGCTGTTCCTTGTTCCCTACAAAGGTTTAGCTAATTTTCCATCATAACCTCCAAACCTAGAACCGTTTCAGAGTAGCAGCCGTGTTAGTCTGTATCCGCAAAAAGAAGAACAGGAGGACTTGTGGCACCTTAGAGACTAACAAACCTAGAACCATTACTGTCGCCTTTATATACGGTTTGCAGCTCATTAGCTATCATTTATTATTGCTTTCAGATATTAGCATATGTTAATTATATGCTAATTTGTGACATGTACTAGTAGCTCCTCCTCCTCCCATGGACTTCTATGGGCTCAATGTATTCCTATGGAGTTTTTCAGCTGACCTCTGGAACAACCCTAGCTACTTCCTGTCTGGAAGTCCCATTTGTTTCTATGGGCAACAATGTATTCTTATGGGGTTTTGCTAAGTCATTCCTCACAGGAAGTGATGCAATACCTTGCCTTGATTGCATCATCCCTATTCATTTCAGTGGGCTCTCATGTATTCCTATGGAATTTCCCGCTACATTACATAAGCCTGTAGTCACCATTACTGTATTTTCTAATTTAAACTAGTCTTAATTTTTAATTACACTTTATTTTTAAAACTAATTACTCTTCTAAGCATGTCAAATGGTCCTGACACTACCACCACTCATTTTATATCCAGTTAAGAGAATTACAATTTCTCCAAATTTAAACCCCTTCCTGGGGGTTTTCTGCAAACCTTCAGTTTAAAGTGTTCTAAGGCATGTCAGGCAACTGAGGCAAAATCTCTCACCACAATACTAGCAATATATTAAATATTCTGCTTCAATCATTAATATCAATCCAATATCAAGGAGCTAAGTATTTGTCAAACATATTAATTAGACTTGACACTCACAAGGACAGAGTAGGTTTTTTTCTTGTACCAGTTCCCCATTGGGAGCAATGTATTATATGGTGAATTTTCCCTGATGAGGTGATAATGATCTTGAGCTATTTGAAAATCTGTTTCCTAGTCTTTTGGGAAGTGCAGGAATGATTGGATAACAATACAAATGCTACTTTACATAGAAGTGAGGTTTGAATTAGAAGAAATTCACTGAGTCAGCATTGTAAGAAACATAAATTAAAAAGTCATTAAGAGGTTTGATTCAAAAAGTCTCTGATTAAAATGTATCAATTGACCATGCTTACATCTAATTGCTTAAATGTGATATCACTGAACTTTGCAGTTAACACTTTCAATAACATTTTTCATCATCTCTGGGGAAAAATAGACCAGAAATGTCAGTGTTTGTTTAGGATATTGTTGCAATATTTTGCTTCCCATCAGAATAAATACATATACACTTTTGTAGTATATAATTATATAATATACATTCATATATTACTAGATACTTTATTTTTGTAAAAAATGTGCATGCATGATAGGATTAAAGTTATTGTTCACAAATTCTAAGTACTGAATTGTTGTGTAATAATTTCACTGATCATAATATTAATCAGACAAACAGATTGGTTCATTATTATATTGAACAAAACATGGCATTGTATGTGTTGTGCTGGAATATATTTACATATCTGGTGTGATGCTAGGCATTCAGATATTATATTATAATATGAGATTTAAACTTGAGTACCTTATTGTGTTTATATAATGAGCTCTATGTAACATGACAGCTTCAGTGACATACAATGCAAAAATAATTGTACATAGTGGAGTGACAAGCTATTTAATG
The DNA here is from genome assembly GCF_011386835.1 of Chrysemys picta bellii. Classification (NCBI taxonomy): domain Eukaryota; kingdom Metazoa; phylum Chordata; order Testudines; family Emydidae; genus Chrysemys; species Chrysemys picta. The sequence goes on along the minus strand of NC_088791.1, from coordinate 45,404,228 downwards.
TCACTTTCATTTTAGGACCTCATATGGGAGAAATCAAGGGAGAGAAAGTGAGAGAAGTAGGTAGCAATTAAAAAAAGAAAAAGTTTAAGGAGGAAGCAGGTAGGGATATTTCTCCCTATTAGTGTTCTGTAATCGGTCCTAGCCGGGGCTCGACCCTTCCGGGCAGGAGGGGAGCCACACCTACTCACTACTGGGGGAACAAGCAGTCAGTTAGTCCCGAAGCTCCGGCCCTCTGGTGCAGGGTGGAGCAAAGCCGACAGTCAGCTCAGGGCTCAGGCCCTCGGTTGCAGGGGCTGAGCGAGCAAATAGTTCAGAGCCCAGGCCCTGGATCAGGGCGGGGCAAACGCAGTTAAGCTCAGGCCCTTGTTGCAGGGGCTGAGCGAGCAAAATAGTTCAGAGCCCAGGCCCTGGATCAGGGCGGGGCAAACACAGTTTAGCTCAGGCCCTTGTTGCAGGGGCTGAGCGAGCAAATAGTTCAGAGCCCAGGCCCTGGATCAGGGCGGGGAAAACACAGTTAAGCTCAGGCCCTTGTTGCAGGGGCTGAGCGAGCAAATAGTTCAGGAGCCGAGGCCCTGGATCAGGGCGGGGCAAACCTAGTTTAGCTCAGGCCCTTGTTTGCAGGGGGCTGAGCGAGCAAGCAGTTCAGGTATGGCACGCCTAGGCTTTCTGAAGCCGAGCGTTGGGTGAGGGGGAAGCCTTCCACCCGTGAGCGGGGGTGGCAGGGGGGAACACAGGCCCACCCACTCCACTGCGTTCCAGCCCGGGGCCCTAGCAGCGGTTACTGCCACTGCTGGTCAGTGGGGTATCCAGACCGCAACACACTGACATAGGCTCACACTCGGTTGCAGCCGGACCGGGGTCGGCTACCCCCGGGCTACTTCCACGATCCCCCTCAAAGCCTACCTCGTTCGTCACGCCGGGCTCGGGCCAGTCCATCTGCATGGGCTCCTCTCTGCCAGGGCTCGGTGGCAGGTCCGGTAGCTCTGCCGGGAAGTCAGGCCAACGGTCCTCAGGCGGCTCCTCTGGGTAGCAGCAGGGGCGGAGGGGTTCGGGTACAGTCTCACCCTCAGGGTTGCTGGGGTGGGGTTCCCAGGGATTCTCCCAGTGACGGGAGCGGACGGGCTCCAGCGGCTCCTCCTCGTCGCGTGCCCGGGGTAGCTCAGGCCAGCTAGGGTCCAGGCTTCGGTCTTCGGCGGTCTCCTGGCCGGGAGCTCCCGGCCGCACGTCTGCTCCCTGTGGTGGCTGGCCGCCGACTGAGCTCTGGCGGCCGGCCTTTATACTTCCTGTCCCGCCCCTTGACTTCCGGGGGGCGGGGACAGGCGGCGGTGGCTCCACCCACTCTGGTGCCTGCACGTGGGCTCCCTCTTCTGGGCAGGAGGGGAGCCACACCGACTCACTACAGTTCCCATAAGAACCTGTGCTAAGCTGCCAGACTGGATTTTGGTGTAGCCCTATGTTTGTTAAACAAGACCAACAAGTCTCAATATACTCAGGAGAGCACCCTAATTATATCATGACGGCAATGTAACATTTTAAAAATATCAGCTTATTAGGAGCACTAGTTTGTGCTGGTTGGGGAATGTGGATTCTTCCAACAATAGCCAAATAATTTGGGGTATCTTTACTCCAACAGCCTTTCAAAAAGTATTTTTGTGGCTAGTTTAACAAAACACACTAGATTTTTATGGCTCATCCTATAGTACAGACATTTCTTAATGACACAGGAAAAACTAATTATTAATAACCAATTATAAGAACTAATCAGGCACTATATTAATTAATTTCACTTCATTTCCCATAGCAATTTCTCCAAATCATTTATACTTGAATTATATGAATTGTTGGACCTTAAGAGCTATTTTAATTAGGTAATAAGAGAAACTTCAAAAATAACTAAACTATTTTATTAATTACCAATGAGATGTGATAACCAGCACGGTATTTTTTTAGTTCCGTTCATAATAGATGGCCCTCTAATATTAGGCTTCAGTATGCTTTATATCTATATATCCCAGTTTAAATAAATTAAGCTCTAACCTTAAATGTGAATCCTTTATGCTGGATGTAAAGGGACCCTACTTTCTTTAGTAATCCCAGACCATGAGTAGGCTTATAGATGGCCAATAAAGGACTCTACTTAAGTGTTAATATATTAAAGTCTTGTTTATACTCTTTAAAGCCCACTAAACTCTGTTAAAAATCAGCCTCACTAGAGCCTTTCAGTTTCAATTAATATTGTTTCTTGTCTCATCAAAGTCAGAATGCCTGTTCCCTCTGGATTCCAATGTTTATAATGGATAGACACAAAGTAACTTGTTCACATTAACTAATCTCTTTGTGGGGCATTCTGCAATTCATTTCTCTCCTTGAACAAGACAGTGTCTTGGCTGTTGCCTTGTGGGGTCTGATGCTATGACATGAATTTTCTTCAGGAGAGTGTTATCACTTCTCCCTTGAAGATGATGAAGCTGTTAGGGGTTTCTTGGAATGGAGAGTCCTGGAAGATCTTGCCTGTAGATTCAGCATCAGTTTAATTACCTGGGTTCTACTAGCTGCTGACTGCAGAACTCATGTTGCTGGCCCCCAGCAGATCTCTTTTCTGATGAACCACAGGCAGTTCATCAGAGCACTGATTGTATCTTGATCAGTGGAACTGGAGTCAGAGGGCCCATGTTTCCTGGAGAGGCTGTTATTGACAGGACACTAGGGGAACAGGGAACGGGTGGAATTAGGCTAGAAGCAACTCAGACACATGGACAGAGCTATTTACAGGATTTAATAAAATTCCACTTGTTCAATATAACCTTCTTTCAGCTTTACTCTTTGCAAATGAAACACTGTTGTTGTCTTTAAGATGTCTGCGGTCATCAGAATTGTATTTAATGTGTTGTGAATGGGTGTTGGTGAGTGTAACAAGAAGAGGATTGAAGAGGAGAAACTTAAATGGTCAACTTCTAGATTTTTAGATATTACATTGTTGAGGTTTGTACTCGAGCAAACTTAACTCTGTGTTAATGATGTTTTTGTTTTAGAGGCACACATATACACAAAATGCACGTGAATAACATATGGGCTATTTCTTCTCCAGAAGCATGAAGGCCAACCCCTTGCTGCAGGATTTCTTTAGGCCCACTACAGCTCTAAAACTGAGCATAATAAAATTCTTATCATTTGGGAATGATTATTCTGATAGGCTTAACGCTGAAATATCGGACTATTTTTGTCTCCCTGAATATGTACATAATGCTGTTCGTGAAGTGGCACACTTGCTAATATAATATAGGTTTTATAGTATTGTGACACATGAAGATATCATTTTGGGGACTGTGTAATGTTCATACATTTCTATCTGCATTCTGCAAACAAAATATATTTTAACTTTACATAGTCAGAAAAAAAATGTTTTCATACCTGTGCTGGTCTCAAGCCATGGCAGAGTGAGGACCTTATTCTGTACTGTGTTACACCAGTGTTATGCTATTGATTTAAATTGAATTTCGTTGGTTTCAAATAGGTGTACTGTACTGGAGAATTGGGCTCTAAGGCTGTAGCACATTGAGTTTTCACCAGAAATTAATGATGGATGTTGTCTTATAAATGAATCAAAAATGTGCCCCATTCTATTTGTGACTTCTGTGTAGGGACTGATACTGGAAGGTTCTGACCACCTGAGGTGTTGAGCTCCCTAAATTCTTACTAGTTTAATGAAAGCTGAGATTGTTCAGAACGTAGCAGGACCAGGTCCTTAGTGAACAAAATCTTTGTAGAAGGGTAAAAATGTAATGGAGTTGATTTTAGATTATTGATATTGTCCTGTTATAATCAACAGTGGCTCGTCCTTGGCACACTCAAACCAATCATTATCATTTTAACCTTCTCTTTGAAACAGCTTTGTTGGATCATGATCTCAGATAAGCATCTTCTTCCTTGCATAGATTTTTTTTATCTATTAGGAGTATGATTGAAAATATCAGGAACTAAAGCACTAATGGGGAAAAGGACTTTTAAAAAAGGATATGCATGGGATTTATGTAAGTAATCCCTTATGCACCACTGGAAGATTAGGCTGTTAAATAGCACAGGGAGTTCACTTTCAAAAGGAAAAAAGTTTCATCCTGTATTGAGTTTTAAACATTCTACCATTGAAAGAATGAAGAAAAACATTAATTTGGCATGTTCAGTGTAGTTCTATCTTATGGATCCAGATCTGCCCCTTTCCCACATCATATCTAAAATAATCTTTGATGCTGATCTAATTTGATAAAAAAAGTTAATTTCCACTTTATTTAAAAACCCAAAAATATAAATAAGTGATAGAGTACTTGAAATAATTTAGAACATTTAAAATAAATGGGCATATTAACACTTTACATAAATACTGTCAGACATTATGAGAACACAACTCTGGAATCTTGTAGTCCTAAAATATTATTTAATTGGTGCTGTTCCCTTTTTCTATTGTTGTGCCATATTTTCCTATTCATATTTCATATTTATATATTGCAATTTCTTGTACTTGTACTTCTAATCTAATTTTGTTGTGGTTACTATTTTAAAAAAAATCCTTTCATTGGGAATAATTTCTTATAAGTGATTAAAAGGATGCATGTTCTTTATATTGTTAAAATTAATTTGAAAAATTTGAAACGCCCCCCTCCAAAAAAAGTGCTTGACAGTGTGCCTTAATTAAGAGATAATGTCAATAGAATAGAAGGTTGTCTAATGTTAATGGTCTCCAGCTGCCATATAAATGCTGAGGCAAAGCCAAGGCATTTACTTTCAAAGTAGGAGACATTGATCTTGTGACAGTGTTCTATTACAGTTCCTTCATTCCTGTTATATCAAATGATTGATGTAACTTTAATCATTTTATCAGATGCATTGTGGTGCGGCAGCATCACAGCTGCTCAATGTAACATTGTTAACTTGTTGCATTTTGATTGGATAAAGAAGTTAGCACATCTGTTTTCTTAACCATTCAGATTCCAGATTACATTTTTTATAAGCAGCTAATTGCTCATCAACTGCCATTTTATTTTCTAAATTTTTCTCACTAAATAATCCAACCTGCAATCAGAATGGATGAAACAAACTGTATTTGATATTCCATAATAAAATAGTTAATGAATGGAATTTTTAGTTTATGATGGGAAAATGTTTAAGTTGAAAATGTGAATAATGCATGGGGTGGAAGTAGCAGGTTAATATATGCTTATTTTACTTTCTCTGTATACATACTGATTTTTTTTATTAAGTACTGTACATGAACCCTGAGATGTATAAATGGCTATATTTGAAAGATAAAAAAATAAATGCATAAATAATATAATAGAGAAACTATCCTTTTTATATAGGATAAACATTTATGTGCTTGAAGCAAAGCAACAATATTCTAAATGGGTGAAAAAAAGTTTTAAAATAACAGATGGGAGTATCAGTGAGCTTTCTCTTTATTCTAAAAGCATCCAACCTTATACTGCAGCAGTATTAAAGGACTGTTTTAAAGGCTCAGACTGAGTTTTAAATGTAATGTGTTAAAGTTGTCTATTCTTTTAGCAATTTATTCACCAACTCCTATTAGCATTAACTGAAGTTTCCCAATACCTATTTTATCAGTGAAAAAAATCTCATAAATGTGCTTATTAATGAAAGAAATTCTTGTAAAATGAAAATTTGCCTTGAATCTTCAGCATCATAATGTAGCGTTTCTGTAGTCTCCAAATTATTTGCTGTCACAGCACATTCTAGAGCCGAACAACATAATATTACAAAACAGAAGCTGAGGTTGTTTCATGAGCATAATGGACATATGAAGAAGTGATTTGAGTGTGGGGAGTGATTGTCTCCTTCCTATCTGCAAAAGGGGGAGAGTAATGCACCCACAGAGCCATCCCTTCTCCTTTGCACACTGTGGAAGCCCCACTGGAGATTTGGAAGGAGAGGCGATAGAACCGCTACCATCCCCTGTAAAGCCCATGGATATACAATGCTGCCAACTTTCATGGCTTTATTGTGAGTCTTATGATATTTGTTGTTTCTTTTAAATCCCTTGTTCCTGAAGTCAGGTGATTACACGAGAAGCCCAGCTTTCATTACAATAACAGTTTCTAGCACTCCTAGCTGCAGGGGAAAAAAGCTGGAAAAACTGACCTAAGTCTGACCTGAAGGCGAAGAACCCCAAACGTATTTTTAAATCTCATGATTCTGATTCCAGGCTCATGATTTTGGGGAGTCCTTACTTATAGAACTGGCAATACTGGCTACATGACAGAGTTTATGCTAGTGAGAATAAATGCCCCAATTTTTAAGTCAGTCTCATGATTTCTGAACGCTTTGGGTTAGTTGTACTGAAGTTTATTGAATATGAGGCCATTAAGCCTATAGATCTGCGTGGAGGAGACCCCCGCACCGCCCCAAAGTCATGGAGGAAACACTAGCAGGAACCAGAGCTGTCGTTGGCTGTAGCTGTTCAGTAGGAGAAACATAGGAGCGTCTGCAGGGTTTCATGTTGCTTTGAGCAGCGTTTACTCTCACTAGCATAAACTCTGTCATGTAGCCAGTATTGCCAGTTCTATGACAAAGTACTCCCTAAAATCATGAGCCTGGCTTAAAAATCATGAGGGGGGAGAGGTGTTCCTTGTAGTTTCTGAAACTTCCAGGTTCACTCAGGTTTTATTTTGCTTTTCTTCACAACATTGAATACAAGAAACTTAGCTTTCTTTCTTTTTCTTTTTTTTTTTAAAGTGAGATGTTCACATAATCACTTGATTCCAGAAGTTTAGGCTTGAAGAAGACTATTGTGTGACTCACAATAAAATCACAAGGCTTGGTAACACTGAACCTCAGTTCCTCACCCCAAGCTCTTCTCCCTTGAGAAGATGCTGTGCAGGAAACTCTGCAAGGTGAACATGGCTATTGCAGTATTTTCTTGCCTTTTTAGTCCTTCCCTGGTGGCAGAAGTTAATCTGGTACATTAAAATTTTAAAAATCACATTACATTGACTAAGGTTTCTATTTTCAAGGTATTCGTAAGAAGATGCTAAATTCATTGTGAAATTTAACATTTAGCCACTTGTTCTACATGACAGCTTCCGATGGAAGTGGCCATCAGCTCCTCAGAAAAAGTATATTCTTAAATGTAAACTATGAACCATTTTTTGTAAAGATCAAAGAAAGCCATAAGTCTCTTCTGCAGGTCAGGAAGAGCTGCGGCTTTTAAATGGCTGCAGGAGAGTGTTCTTCTGTGAGAATCATTTTTATGAACATGATACCTGAAGTCAATATTTTTATTATTGTATATTTTGGCTTTTTAGTTACAATTTCTGTAATGAAAGTTCAGTGTAGAAAAATAGTAAATCCTAGTGTCCTAATAAAGCAGAAAATCCTAGTAGCCGTACAAAAGCCAGAAAACAAAAATCTGCAGAGGAGCTAAAATAGGAGTTTTCAGTAAAAAAAAAAATCTCCATTGACTAAAAGAAAATGGAAATTGAGTTAAATAACTTATTGTGTTAACACCTGATGAATAAACATCATAAAACCGAGAGACAAATATAAATTAGTTCATTAAACTAACACTATGCATTATTCCTATCCATTTTATACCACTCTAATGCAATTATAATTAAATATCAGTGTGAAATCTTACCCCCACTGATCTCTATGGGAATTTTGCCATTGATTTAAATGGGGACAGGATTTAATCTCAGGTAAAGATGACTCTTCAATCTCATTGCTAGACAACGATGCTTTGTGTGAGACAGAAGCAGTAGGCAGTTTAACTTGTAAGGAAAAAAATGTTGTAAGAGTCGTAGGTCTGCTCCATTGCTTTGCACGTTGGAGTCACAGTAGGGACACTGGTTTCCCTCCTTCCTCCAGTGAGTGAAGGGAGAATCTGTGCAAACCCTATAGCTAGATGCACTGGACAGCATGAGCCAAGGCTTTGCCCACTCTTCACCCCATCAACTCATGTTCTGCCCACCCATAAAGGAGGGGGAGTAGTGATCCTGTTCAGGCTACTTCCCCTGTGCAGCTACTAACAATAAGTGTAGCCTGTGTAGGAGAATAAGAGGGACCTTACACCCGCTCATCTTCTCCACCCAATCTTGACCTGTATTTGTTTAAAATTTGTTTGACAACGTAGAGATATCACAGGCCTAATCCTGCTGTCCGTAACCAGAGTAAGGACTATTAGATCAGGCCTATGTTTCTTGAGGTTAAAACAAGCAAACTTTAAACATTGACTGCTGTCATTTAATCTCATAAACTCCCACTTCAGAGTGATTTCATTAAACCATTGTTTTGTGGTGCCCCAGATGAAAACTAAACAATAAGCATTCTTCTAAAAAGCCCTTATAAAACCATTATAGATACTGAGACTGCTGTGAAAATGGTCACACTACTGAATAGCTGAGCTTTTGAAGAAGAAATCTGTCCTAATGAAAGACAATACTAAGGTGAAATATCCCATTCCACGTTAGGTTTAAATGAATTTTTCATTTGCATGATTGGCCTTGGATATCTGATCCTCTTTTATCAGTGAGCTCTAAATGTGACTGTCTTTGATCAAAGGCTAACATTAAAAAAATAACTACAGAGCTTGGTTAGATGCTTTTTTGGGTTCTTAGAATTTATCTTCTATCCCAAAGTGAGTTCATAAATAATTCAATGTTGATATAAACACTGCTACTTTCCATAGAAAATCTTGTCCCCAGGGTCCTGAAAACATTTATTGTGGAGTGTTTTACTACATAAAAGCTCGCTGCAGATTAATCAGCAAAGCAGAATTTAGGAATTTAGTTTAATGGTAATGCTTAAAATGCTTGCTGGTTTGTTATGTTTGTGCACTGTACACAGGTGAAATGATAAAGAACTGGAATGTTCTAATGTATTATGTTTATTTGAAAATCCCTACTCACATGATCAATTAAAAATCCAAGAAGCTTCTACAAAATAAACCGTTGGAAAAAAGAAGTTATGGCAATCTCTCTGCAAACAATTGGAACTTTAGCTTAGCAGTGGTATCATTCACAGCTTAGGATGCATACTTTAAAATTATTCCAAACTTAAGCTAAGGTCTCTTGTGGTTGTGGGGGTATTGATGTCTTAAGAAATATCAGCAGGTTTTTGTTTTTTTCAGAAATAGAAAGTGAGCTATATATGTTGAAAGCTGGGAAGTTAAATGTGACTGCTTTATAGTGAAAACAAATTATATTGTATTACACAAAAAACCTAGGTTACAAGGAAGTTATTTGGGTGCACAGTCAAGCACTTGAAAGCTAGTAAATGTTAATTTTAGAATTACGCATGCAACCTTAGTTGTGCTCCCTCATGCATCCAAACTGTCCACTGAATGAGGCAGAAGTCCTGTGGAAAAAATAGTAGGTGATCATGTGCTTAAACGCTGTGCTGTGATGTATGTGCACAATGCAGCAGAATTTCAAAGGCCTACTGCAAACAATGGAGGTGTTACAACTTCTCAAAAAAAAAGGTCACAAGGATCTTTGATAATGCAAAGTGTTAGGCAATCTAAGTATTGAGGTCACCTCCAGCTCACCCTGCAGTTTATAATAATAATAATTAATAAAAAAATAATCATTAATAATGTGTTGCATTTTACACAAATATAAACAAGTTTCTCTTTTTGGAAGTGCGGGGGAGGAGTGCTGTCCCATCTGGTGCACCTGTATTTGTAGCCTCTTTGCCACTCTGGACATTCCCAGGGTTTTGTTCCTTCCCTTCATGTCTATATTAATAGTTCTTCCCCAAAAATAATTCTGGATGAAGAACATTCTCTACCAGAATTGATGTCATTCCCATACAGCTCCCCAGTCATGACTCTCCGTACTCTGTTTTTATTTCACTTCTTCCTCTTCCTTCCTGGTGGTTGCAAGATTGTACAGAGCAGTTTTAAATTGATAGCATGCTGTTGGCTGAAGAATATTGCAAATTATTGTAAATTACAGGATTTTTCAAAGCATTTAGCAAAATATCTTTGAAGTTCTAAGAAATAAACTGAATTCCACAGTACCACCACAAACTGCATTGTAATGATCAAGTGGGATTACATCCTAGAAGAAGGAGGAGACCTTGGAGGCCAAATTCCATTCTCATGTACATCCTGTACAATGTCAATGAGGTCAAAGGGGTTTTACGGGATGTTCAAAATAGCCTAGAATTACTAACATTACAAGAGCAGTGGTGTGGGGAATAGAGGGGCAAAGGGAGGAATAGGAAAGGGAAGACCAAGAATAGAAAACACAATGAGAGAAGAATAGCAAAGGGACATATTGGGAATGAATGTGTAGACGAGACTAGAGCAAAAAGAGGGCAAAAGAGACCAAAGACAACACGGTAGGGAAAAAAACAGACAATGAAAAATAGAGACACGGGAAGATTGAGAAAATATATCCCATCAAAAAGGACTTATTACACTTCTCCAAAGGAGTTGGCAATACCAGTGAACCTGTAATTGAGTGGTACTGTTGCAATTGTGTTTTTCCCCTCTTTAAATTATCACAGAGAATACAGAAAATAAAATATTTCAGTAATTTTGAGGTTATTTTTTATCCATAAGTGTCTTATACTTTCTAAAATACCTCCAGATATAGGCATAAAGGCCTGGATCTACAAAGGATTTAGGTGTTGCAACATTGAGCATTGCAATGCCTAACTTATAGGCACCTAGCAAATCACAGGAACACTGTGATCCACAAAGCCTGAGTTAGGTGCCTAGGCTCCTTATACAATGAATGGGAAGAAATAGGTGCCTTAGAATGTGATCCACAAAAGCCAGCATGTTAGGCAAGGAGCCATTTAAGCTAGCCAATGGGACATGCTGACAACAATGGTGTGTGCTAAGCTCTGCCTCTTTCTCGGAGATAGGTGCCTAAGACTGTGTTGCAAGGAGCACCTATCTATGCCAGCAGTCCACGAATGGGAACCTGCTGCATGGAGTCGGGAAGCTTAGGCACCTAAGACATTTCTTGCAGAGATGAGGTAGGCACCTGCCTGGATCTACACACAACAACCAGAGCAGGAGTAGGTGCTGCCCACATTATAATTTTTAGCCCAGTGGTTAAAGTACTCTCCTTGGTTCAATAACCCCTTTACCCAGTAACCCCTAATTAAACAGGCTCAATAACCCCCTTTACCTGATGGAGAAAAAGGATTTGAACAAGGCTCTCCCACCTCTCAGATAAGTGCTCGAATCACTGAGCTATGGGATATTCTGGTACATGGGCTCACTCAATCTCTCCTGCTGATGCTGTTCTATTGTGAATAAATAACGAAAGTGATTGGAGCAGGGGGACTGGATTCTGGGTCTCCCAGCTCCCAGGCGGGTGACCTAACTGCTGGACTTCTCTCTCTGGCACAATGACTGTTCCACTGTGCATAAATACTTAAATTGTCATTGGGCCAGAGTGAGAGAAGGGGTCTGTAGTCTAGTGAGTAGAGGTGGGAGAGTCACAGTGCTGTCATGGTGCTCCAGTCACTATTAATATAAAATAAAATAATATATGGAGATATACCTATCTCATAGAACTGGAAGGGATCCTGAAAGGTCATTGAGTCCAGCCCCTGCCTTCACTAGCAGGACCAAGTACTGATTTTGCCCCAGATCCCTAAGTGGCCCCCTCAAGGATTGAATTTATAACCCTGGGTTTAGCAGGCCAATGCTTAAACCACTGAGCTATCCCTCCCCATATTTAGCCACAGTAGAACAGCTTCAGCAGGCAAGACTGAGGGAATTCCCCCCCCCCCCCCGCTTCCTGTGACTCCCCTTACATCAGACTATCTCAGTGGTTCTCAAACTTTTGTACTGGTGACCACTTTCACATAGCAAACCTCTGAGTGTGACCCCCCCCCTTATAAATTAAAAACACTTTTGAATATATGTAACACCATTATAAATGCTGAAGGCAAAGCAGGGTTTGGGGTGGAGGCTGACAGCTCACAACCCCCCATGTAATAACCTCGTGATCCCCTGAGGGGTCCCAACTCCCATTTTGAGAACCCCTGGACTATCTCATAGGCCAGTGTTTAAAGCAGACTCTGGAGAGACGAGCGACCCTGTTCAAGTCGTCTCTGCCACACTGGAAACAGACAACAGCCTGGGCTGGTGGATTCCTATTGAATTCTGAGTGAGTGCCCTGGTTGTTTTTGGCTTCTCTTTTAGGATCCCAAAGTCCCTTTAATCTTCTGTTTGCAGCTGTTCCATCCACCCAATGGACTGTCCTTCCATCTGTGGTCACGGCTATCTGTTTGATATCTCAACCCCCAGGTAGTCCTGCACTTGTTGCAGTCTCTTCCAGTGAAGATATATAGTGCTAAGCACACCCACATTTGTGTCCTTACAGGAAGACTTTCCAAGAACTTCTCTATCATTATAATGGCCATTAGCTCACTAGTATCCAGATTTCTTCCTTGAGTTAATGAGTTGCCTAATCTGTCTAGTGCCAGCAACAGAGAACTAGCTGGAGACTGAGCTGCCAGAGGAACTCCCATGGCTACAGTTGTTATTTATAATTGAAGCCAGAGAGTCAACATTGAGCAGAACAATAGGATATTAAAATTCTCAAGGAGAGTCAGTAAAGATCAAGGGGATCAAGGGCACTCGCCAAGAATCTGAGCTGAGGGGCCCACACATCCGGCTGGAATCCAGGTGGACTCTGCTAGTGTAACCTATTGAATGTTTGCAGTGCAGCACACAAAAAAAGTCCATGGAAAAAGAAATGCTGCAGGCAGCAAGGAGACTGGATCTTCTGGAGTATGGAAGTTGGGTCCCAGCTAAAATTATATGTGAAGAAAATTAAGATGAGCATGCCCTGTGGTCGCTCTTGGTAGATGGTATGTCAGGTGCTAGGAACCAACGTAGAGATGTATAGTTATTTTTGTCTGACTCACCAGAGCAGATGAGTCCTATTAGCTTTACCCCCTTGGTATAACAAGGATTGTGCCTCTCTTAGAGGTACAGGACAATAGGGACAGAGACTGAGGGGCCATGCAGGGAGAAATTTGAGAGGCACCCTTGCAACAAGCCAATCTCAGAAGAAAGCTGGGTTGCAATTCATGTTTATTATTATGTCATTAATAATAAAAGCAAACTCCAGGGAGGAAGTGAGTTGATGCTAGGTTGAGAGTGAGGTGAATATTCTGCCCATTTTTAATGTGACAGAAGGATTTAACCTTTATTACTCACAAGTTTCAAAAGCCATTAGTGAGTTGTGCAGATCATCCCAAATGATTCTAACAACGTTGTTATATTACCCCATACCAACAGATAATCTGTATATGCCACATTTCAGAAGAAAACAATTTCTCCAATCTGGAGATTTTTAAATGACTATTTTTGTATTCCTACCCTTGTAAAGCCAGCTGCTGAAGTTTTTATGAGAACTGCAAAGTACTCAGAGGGAGTAATTAAAACCTCCTAAAATGACCTAAAAAGCTCTTCTAGATATAAAAATATCACTGTTTGAAGTCTGGTACCTCTGGAATTGTCAGTTACCAACAAGTACCGGCTCTCATTGGAAAGTGGTATTGTCCCCTTTCCACCAGTAAACTGTTCATCCTGGTTCTCGGGCATTTGAGGTTAGATCATGTAAATAAGTGATCCCCAGCAAGCCAACTGATTGTCCTTTCATCTGCAAGACCCTGGATTCATTGTGTCACAATTTTTCTATATATGTCACGATGGCTTGTCTATAAATATAATTATTATTCTCACTGTCAGATGCTGGGACTGGACTATAGAGGATGGATCACTTGATGATTGCCCTGTTCTGTTCATTCCCTCTGAAGTATCTGGCATTGACTGCTGTCAGAAGACAGGCTATGGGGCTGAATGGACCATTTGTCTGACCCAGTATAGCCATTCTTATGTTCTTATATAGGGATACTAGCAGGTCCCAGATGAGACTGGGGTCTCATTATGCTAAGTGCTGTACAAATACATAATAAGAGAGTCCCCAAAGACCTTACAGCCTTAAGAGACAAGACAGAGAACGGGAGAAAAGAAGTAATATCTTCCTTGTCTTACAGGCAACTGAGACACACAGAAATTAAATTATTTAGATTATAAATTCTTCTTGGAAGGGACTTTCTTTTTGTTATGTGTTTGTACAGTGCCTGCCACAATGAGGCCCCATTCTCTGATTAGGTCCCTTAGGTACTACCACAATACAAATAAAAGAAATAATTCATCCAAGGACACAGGAAGATTCTGGCAGGGCCTGGAATTGAATCTAGTGCTCCCAATGCTCAGACTAGAGCCTTAGCCACAAAGCCCTCCTTCCTCTCTTATGTTCTTTTTCTAAGAGCGTTTCTGTGTTTTTACAATGCCTAGCACATGGGATCCTCATCCATTACTAGGGCTCCTCCTGCTATGATAATACATATAATAACTTCATGAGACTGTAAAAAAAAGTCATATTCCCATGACTTCCTGTTCCCTATGAATCTATGGACCCATTTCCCAAACAAACCTTTAGACAATTTGAGTAAAAAGTATAGATGTCAAACTTTTTTTAATCTTATAAGAAGCAGGAAATTGCACCTGATATTTCACAGTTTGAAGGAAGAGCACCCCAGAATTCCCTTTTAAGCCCCCAATCTTGTGAAGACTTATGCACATGCTTTACTTTATGCTTAATTCATATTGCAGTGAATTCCCACCACAAAAAAGCATTCAGCAGATTACCTACAATCCTGTATCAGAGATTACAAAAACACTGATTTTTTAATATCTTTGCAGTTAGTCATAAAAATTCTGTAGAAAAAGCACTGAACTAGTAGAACTGGATAATTTTTGCATTTCCATTAAACAATTTCTTTTATATTCATTTAAATGAATGGAGTTATGCCAAGAAAATATTTGTTGCAGAAAGTATAAAGAATATTTGTAAATAATTTAGCATAGTAATTCTGGATATTATCTAATTAACAAAAAAGAAGGCAGAAAACCTCCAGCCCTGGAATGTTGTTATGCAATTATGGCATAAATGATCTTTAATTGTTCTCCCTAAAGACCATTTATCTAATTTGCTCATGATTGTCTCCTCCTATTTATAAACTGCATCTAGCTATTAGCAGTATTCTCTTTTCCTCTGTAAATAGCCTCAATTTTACAGACCAAAACACTGGGTTTTATAGCAACATGTAATTTTTTTTAATACAATTTTTGAAGTTTTCAATCGCTGGCCTATTTAGCACTTTTTTAGAAAACCCTCACAGGTGACATTTCATTTTTATAAAAATTGGTTCTGAGTGCCATATTTCCTGAGGAGGGAAACATTTCTAATACTCTTACAGTAGTTACCATTTCAAAAAAGAAAAACTTTGATTCCCCACCTTCCTCCTTCTCATTGCTTGTGGTGTTCAATAAAAAAGAACAGAATATTTAATCAAGAGGAATTTCTTCAACACAGTACATTTTCTGTTGAGAATGCTGCTACAATGTCCTTTAGAAATGCTGATATTAAAATATAAACAGAAAGAAGGTTACCCTCATGGGCAGCTCCCATTCTTTGATACCCAGAGAGTTTTGCATTCACTTCATCAGGGCCAGGATTTCACCTATACTGCTTGTTAAGTGGCTGCCACATTCCACAATGGGTTGTTTCCAAATGGTTTTTGGGTGTGGTGTCATAAAGTGTACTTCTTTAGTCTAAGTGCAAGGTGACAGAGATATGGATTTACGAAGCATCCAATAGAAAATGGTTGCAAACTCCAGGCCAGAAGTAGATATAAAAATCCAACAGCCCTGCCACTGAGTGTGGTAAGAAGGGTGTGAAAGGAGACAGATTTAATAGCCACTCCAGGCTGGGAGTGAGATAGGGAACAGAACTAAGTTTTATTGGATATAATAATTCCTAAGCACTTTACAAACAAATTACTGTATTAAGCTTCTTAGCATCCAAATGAAATAGATAACTACTATTATTATCCCTGTTTTCTGGATAGCGGAACTGATGCAAAGTAAAGTTAAGATATTTATCCAACATCAACACAACAGTGTTAATGACAAAGCCAGGAATACAACCCTGATCCACAGTTGTATACTCTCATATTTTGACCTGCAATAGAGAGAGACAAGTTCCTAGTCTGGTTTTATTGCAGACATCAGGGAAGTTGTCTAAAACTATTTATAAATATTTCCTTCCTTAATTTCCTGGGCTAGCAAACTACTGGGTAGCTGATTTTGCTGCCTCCTCTATAGCTTAATGCAGCTGCATGAAAATTAGCTACAGTAAATCCAGCTTTGTTTAGTAGTTTTGACTTTGGGTAGCACAATACAGATTTGTACAGCATCTCTATCTGAGCTCTGTGTGTGTGTGTTCGAAGAATCGTGTTTATTATACTTGACTAGTGAGGCATATAAATAGTTGAAAATTGTTTTTCAAATAGATATAATAGGTATGAGTACTCCACTCACTGTTGCTAGCTAGATGTCATTAGCAATGCTAGAATGACTATCAGAGCGTGGCTTCAGTCCCAATTATTTTCAGTGACAGAGCTATTTTTTGCAGTCCTGCCCTCTTAGAGCGCTATTGTAATACAGAAGTATAAAAGAAATACTAACTGCATTCTTGATGTGTGATATACACAGAATACATAATTTGTCACATAGTAATGAATGTGGCACTCATAGCATCACTTTCTAACTTGTGGTAATTAATTTTGACCTAGTTCTCAGTTGCATTATGACTACCTGGCTGTTGCTTGTCTGTCATCTTCTATCCCCTACCTTTCTCGCCTTTGTATTAATGGCAGTCAGGGATGTTACTGTAGGCCTTTTATAACATACCCTTTGCAATGCTGTCAGTTGAGTATACTGGTTCAATATTATTTAGAAGCTCCAATGCCAGTATTCCCACTTCTGAAGAGAGGATTGTACACAGAATGACTGCCCTGCCTGATATAGATCTTTAAAAAAAAAAAAAGCTTTATTTAATGTGATTAGGATTTTTCTCCCAGGGAGGTGCATCAGAAATCAAGATGCATGCTGTTATTAGCTCTTTGGACACGGTTCTTGTTCTGTCCTTGCTCAAATCACAGCCTTTCCTGAGGGCAAAGGCACAATAGCCAGTTTATAAGCAGGAGCTTAATAACTTGTGTATTGTGCTGTGATTTCTAATCTGTGCTGGACTAGTTTAGTTTTGTGAATATATAAAAATAAATTACACTAGCAGTCCTGGGAACATTTTTGCAGCTTGCTGCACTTTCAGCAGTTTACCATGTAACTTACCCATTGCTCAGGTTAAAAGCTTTTAATTGGCTTCAAAATTCTGTTGACATAAAATGATTCAATTCAGTGTGCATCCTCTTACAATTTACTTTAAATTAACTAGTACCTTTACAGGTAAGCACAGTATATATAGAAAGCATTTAAAATACCTTTAAGTTTAATAGGTAGGTGCACAGTAATGCAGACACACACACACTGCATGATCATGTGAGGTGCATGTATTACGAATAATTTGAGAATGGTAAATAAATCTTTTGTATTGAAATTCTGAGCAATTTATGGTAGGCTGTAAAATGTGAAGCAAAAGCTATAATGAGAGATCTAGTCTAACTACACTTACTCCCAGCACACAGGGCGAGATTAAAGCAGGGGCTTTAGGGGCTGCAGCCCAGGGCCTCGGCTCAAGGGAGTCCCCGCAAAAGTAAATCACAGGCAGTGATCTCCAACTCCAGGCTGCTAAAAGTCCCGCGGCGCAGCGGTGCGCTCAGGCAGGCTGCCTGCATGCCATGGCCCCACACAGCTCCCGGAAGTGGCTGGCTGCTAGGGAAACCCTTTACAACCAAGGGGTTGTGTCTGAGGAAGGGTGCTGAGCCTGGATTCTGAGAGGTTGAGCATGGTAGAGGAAAAGGTCTCTGAAATTCATGTATGTGGAGCCACATTAGAAGCTTGGCACATGAACTCAGAGGGCAAAGTTCAGGACGGCTTGTTTATTTCATGAGGGAAGATGGAGTTACTGAGACACTTGAAAAGAGTTCTCCTCAAGACTATAGGGTGCCGCAGCGGTGCTGTGAGAACACTTGTTGGTACTTCAGAATCTACAGTTCCCGTCTACATTCATTAAAATATTTTGAACTAGGATGTACTGCATGTAGAGGAACTCAAGTAGTTTCAAAGGGACTAATTATTGAACATCCTGTTCCCCTTGGAGCCTATGTAAGTCCAGAGCTTCCTCAGAGACCTAGGAGAACTTAAATGGGAGTCTTAAATTTCTTTACAATTCTGCCGTTACAGATCTTCTTTGGGGTGTGAAAGGAACTAATTCAGAAGAAGTAAGATGATGTATCCTCAAGTATTGAAATGTGTGTCTTAAGGGAGAGAAGTATTGCTGCTGCCCTCTCTGTATATCACTGCTGTTCTTTTCCTCATTCTGTTTTTAGGTTTTTTTAGATAGAGGAGTTCATAAGCAAACAGACTTAAAAGTCAGAGTGAATGAAATAAAATATGTGGAAGAAGTTCATGTTAGCTTCCACCTGAACAGGATTTTTTGTGTTCCTGTGGTTCTGGCCACTTGAGGCTGTATGGGTTACCAAGCATCTCTTAGATCTCAGTACCTGGCAGAAATGAGGTTATGGTAGTACCTCCAGGTAGGTTTGGAGTCAGGTCTGTGCTGTAGTCAGGAGCTGTATGGGAGTTAAGATAAAGTTAAACTGTGGGGCATGACTACATAGCACCTCAATGATGCTCACTGAGTATTAGTGTCTTCTGGAGTATCCATGATCCAACTTTCTAATCGCAGAAAACCAAACACCCTTGCCCCCGCCCCTTCCCTGAGGGTCCGTCCCTGCCCTGCTCCTTCTCCGAGAGCCCTCCTGCTCACTCCATCCCCCCACCCTCCATCATTCGCTCTCCCCCACCCTTGCTCACATATTCATTTTCACCGGGCTGGGGTAGTGGGTTGGGGTGTGAGAGAGGATGAGGGCTCTGGCGTGGGGCCAGGTATGAGGTGTGTGATGTGGAGGAGGGGCTCTGGGCTGGGGCTGAGGGGTTTGGAGTGTGGGAGGGGGTGTGGGGTGCAGGCTTTGGGAGGGATTTTTTGTGCAGGAGGGGACTTAGGCTGGGGCAGGGGGTTGGGGTGCAGGAGGCGGTATGGGGTGCAGGAGGGAGTGTGGGTGTGGGAGGGGGCTTAGGGCTGGGACAAGGGGGTGGGATTGGAGAGGGGGTTTGGGGTGTGGACTCTGGTCAGCGCTTAGCTCAGGCGGCTCCCGGAAGCAGCGGCATGTTCCTCCAGGCGGCTCTTAGGTGAGGCATGGCCAGGCGGCTCTGCGTGCTGCCCCCGTTTGCAGGCACCACCCCTGCAGCTCCCATTGGCTATGGTTCCTGCCCAATGGGAGCTACAGAGCCAGCGTTTGGTGTGGGGGCAGCACACAGAGCCCCTGTGGGCACCCCTGCACATAGGAGCCAGGCATGCCAGCTGCTTCCAGGAGCCACATGGAGCCAAGGCAGGCAGGGAGCCTCCTGAGCCCCAGTGCGCCACCAACTGGACTTTTAATGGCCCAGGAAGCAGTGGTGACCAGAGCCACCACGGTCTCTTTTCGATGGGGCGTTCCAGTCAAAAACCAGACGCCTGGCAACCCTAAACCTTTCAAGTGGGTACAGTGTGCACTCCCTTCTATAAGCTCTGCTGGCCAGAGGTGAATCCATAACCCTACCTCTTACTTTTCTTTTTCCTCCCCCTTTTGCACAGACTAGTGTCAACAGTCGCACTAGCTCTCCTAATACAAGGAATCCCATGTACTCTTCCAGGAGAAGAGGTTTTTTGTACTGTCTTCTCAGACCCATTACAAGGCACAATCTGGGCTAGACTGAATGTAATAGATAAGTCTGTAATGGCTGCATTACAATAAAGAAGACTGCTATTCCAGTGTCTTCATGGGGTTTCAAGTGGCCACACTCTTTGCAGGATCTTTGGAAGATGCTACAAATTAAGGTCCAATATCCCAAAAAAAATCATAAAGGCTTGTCAAGAAAATAAGATGATCTTACCACACAAAGAAGGCAAAAGGAAAGGAGAAATGCTTCCATTACTATCTGCCAACCATACTGCTGTTGATTGTGCCTCAAAATCCCTAGGTTCCTGAGTAGTGGCATTAAGGGTTACAAAGTGCAACTAGTAAATGGTACATATAGAATCATTTGCTAAAGGCTTCACCTGCCTTTGCTATTTGGGGCATTCAGTACATATGCCTATAACTAACTAATATAAAATATATTTGCAGGTCACCTTTAATAAGCTTCTCTGCAGTGGTTATCCTATTGTGTTAAGGTACTTTCAAGAGTCTGTGATAAAAGTTGTGTAATATATGATAATAAAATGTATAACATGTATAATGATAAAAGTTAATGTGCATGCTGAAAAGACAGTTTTCAAGCTTCAACTCTTCTTAGCCATTTTTCTCCTCTCTTCTTTTAAAT
Source organism: Chrysemys picta bellii (assembly GCF_011386835.1). Lineage (NCBI taxonomy): Eukaryota > Metazoa > Chordata > Testudines > Emydidae > Chrysemys > Chrysemys picta. The sequence goes on along the minus strand of NC_088791.1, from coordinate 45,383,791 downwards.
ACCAAAACCCATTAGATGCTATTTTGTGTTTTTTAAGTCAAAGTGTTTTATTATGAGATACAACATATTAGGAGAAAAAGCATGTCAGACTTTCAAACAACTTGTTTTTAATGTCTACAATGCAAACAGCTGAATTGGGTTTTATTGAATACTAAATAAAGCAATTTGGTCCTAGACATAGAACTTCTTGGCAACATTTTTAATTTTAGAGCACAAAAATTGGAGTTCTGCATAGAGACTGGCGATAGCCCGAAAGGAGAGAAATTCTTCCGAACTGTTTCTTTGTAAAGAATGATACAGCAAGACTGAAAAGATCAGCCCACAGCTACTAAGAAACCACTGAAAATAAGAACAAAGAGGCAACTTTTGCTATATTTAGCAACATAGGGCATGATTCTGATCTTACTTACACTGGTATAAATTCAGAGTAGCTTCATTGACAATGGAGTTACACCACTCTAAAACTATTATGAGTTGTATCAGAAGCACGAACAGTAACACATTAAAGTCAATGATGATATTTTATTTGACATTTGGTAGTTTACAGGTTCTCATTTGGCTTTCCCAGATAGACTATAATAATGGATATGGTAAAGGGTGAGATAGAGGCTAGAAATAGTAATACTTGAAAAGGTCATTATGATTTCTCTTGCTTGTCTCCTGCAAGTAGCAAGGTACATTCATTTAGATTAAATGGATGTGTTCTAAAGTATATTGTATTGGCATATACATCATGTCTAATATACTGTTTATAGTATCCCTTTTAATAGGAGTTGATATTTAAACAAAGTAATTTTCCTGTTACACCTAGACATGTTTTGTGTCTACATCTTGCACTTTTAGCTGTTTTTATACAGTCCATCATTTGCAACACTAACCCTCATCAAATGCACCCTAAACTTTAAGGAGTGAGAACAGTATTTCCTTCCTTTTTTCCAAACTGATATACAAGGCCTCAAATGGGTGAGTGATCATAAAAACAAATGATAAACATTGTCATCTTAAGAACCTGGGATGATATTTTGTCATTGTAAAACACTGCTTTTCAGCACAGGCTTATATTAAGAAGAAAAAGGCATGAAGGAGATTTGAATCTGCTGCCCTGTCCTAACCCTGAGTGACTTGTGATGGTGACCTGAGTTTTACAAAAACCAGTCTTGGTGCATAACTTTCTCCTTTTATTCACAAATTCCATTTCAAAGACACTGAATTCCTTTAATTTGCTTTGAGTATAAGTCAAGGATCCCCGCAAAGTAACACCAGATATCCCCAGATCAGGCTAAACAGCAAAACAATTACTTGCCAGTTCTTTTTTTGAAGTTTAAAGTATATTGGGCCTCATGTTGCAGTCCAAGCTCAGGCAAATCTCCCTTTCACTATATGGGAGAGTCAATTAAGCAGAAATCTTCTATATCTTCACTTGAAGACTTTTTGACAGATTATCTCATTGTGACTATGCTAGTGGGAGTGGAGTGCAGTGTGGTCTTTATGTCTGCATAGAGAAAAAAGGCTGGTTCCTCCAACCTTGCAAAAGTCTAGAGATCCATGGAAAGAGGGGCAGAGGGAAAGGCAAGATACATCCATAGTGAAGAGCTATCTCTCTGTGCAACATCTCAGCCTCTTACTCCATGGCAGTACAGCTTCTTAAGGAGCCTATTGACTCTCAGATCTGCTTCCTAACCCTCTTGATCTGGAGCAGGCTTTTCATGGGACTGAATATTGCCAGGATTAGCATTAAATTCTATGGAAATTTCTGCATGTTAACATAGGGATGATGTAGTGCATAGGAACTCCATTATCTCCACTCACTTCTGCCTTCATATGTTCCAGAACCTCTCTTTTTTTGCTCTTAGTTCATGGTTTTCATTTGGTTACATTTCATCTTTCTAAGGAATATAATTACTTGTTAATATAAATGGGGCGTCACATAAGACACATGCACTTCAGCATGGTGCCTTTTGCGTCCTTAGGGGCCTGAGAAATTATGTTTTCATTCAGTGGGAGACAAAATAGATCATTTTTTCTATAGTCTAATAGAAGGAAATAACTTACTATCCTTTGAGAGCTTAGCTGGGAGATGTTCTACAGCTCTGTCATGTTTTTATGTTTTTTTGCAAATGAGATGTTACACTGAACAATTGCTCAAGATCAATAGAAAATACATTGTGTGGTCCAACTTAGAAGTTTTCATAAAAACATCTTATGTTTCAGCCTTCAAAAATGTATGGGCTGTTAATCATTGCTATTTTTTGTTCCCTGGAAAAGCAGTAGTGAAACTGAAGAAAAGACCTAGAATGAACAATTGACAGGGGCATATGTTCAGAATGTTTTAATAATATGAAAAGGGCTGTGTCATCTTTGAGGTACATGAAACTTAATTTAAATTATGTTTAAGAGCATATGCTACCCTTGTGATCTGTTGTATTTTGGCATTCTGGTCAGCTCTATATACAAAAAATGTCTAGTAGAGCCAGGATCATTTTATTCATTGGGTTTGGTTGTGTCCATTATTGTTCAGTTCTGGTCACAGGTGGAGGTAACTTCTAATAGTAATAGTCTTAAAAGTTTCTTTTCAGATATACATACTGCTGTTTCTCAAGTGAGTTACATTTCAATGAGCTGTGTGTTATTGTTTGTGGGACTGGCTATATTGTGAGTGAGGTCTGTCTATAGAGACTTCAGAGTGTGATTCAGTAGTAGCAGCTATTTGTGCTCTAGAGACTATAAGCTTCATGAGGTCAGGAAGGGAACTGAGTCAATTTCACCTCATCCTCTGAGGCTGCTCCAGTCTCCTGCTCCCAATGGTGGAGGGGTTAGGATGCACTGTGTGATACACTTCAGTGGATCGGAAGATGATGTCTGTCTGTATCTGTGTGACCAGAGCTGGCTCCAGGGTTTTGGCTGCCCCAAGCAGCCAAACAAAAACAAACAAACAAAAAACAAACAAAAAAAATCCACGATGGCGATCGCAATCTGCGGCGGCAATTCAGCGGGAGGTCCTTTGCTCCAAGCAGGAGTGAGGGACCATCCGTCGAATTGCCGCCGAACAGCTGGACGTGCCGCCTCTCTCCGAAGTGGCCGCCCCAAGCACCTGCTTGGTAAGCTGGTGCCTGGAGCCGGCCCTGTGTGTGACATTATCAGGGATACTGTTCCTGATGGCTTGTAATCCATCTTTGTGTGGAATGTTGGTGTAGAGGGCTTCTACATCCATAGTGGCTAGGATGGTGTTTTCAGGAAGATCACTAATGGACTGTAGTTTCCTCAGGAAGTCAGTGGTGTCTCAAAGGTAGCTACGAGTGCTGATAGCGTAGGGACTGAGGAGGATGAGAATGAGAGACTCATGATAGAGAAGGGTTCACTTTTTCATTAGGGCCAGCATCACTGATGTGAACTATTCGGTGTGTGCTTGTGACTCACTTTAAATTTAGAGGAGTTTAGGATTTCCTTCTATCACCACCCTTCTCCAACAATGGAGGCAGAAATGTGGGAAAGCAAGAGAAGCAACGTCAAGGATTATGAAAATCCTGGGGGGTTTTGTGTGGAGGACACACAGTTCTTTTTTTATTTTTATTTTTAATGTCTGTCATTCTGTGACATAGTTTGAAAGTTTTTGGTACTAGAAATTTTAGGTTCTAATTTACATCAGTGAAACCAATAAACACTTTACCTATTCTAAGAAGTTAAAAGGTTGGTGATGAGAACATGAAGATTTTCTAGGTTATGTCAATTGGAAAATGGTAAGACAGATGTAGAACTGTCCAGACACTTAGCAGGACAAGGAATGGGGGGTTGGAGTAATTGGTGATTCGAGAGACTGGTGTGTTAATGGGTGGGATCAACTGTTATGAATGTTGGAGAAGTGGTAGCTTGGTTTTCTAGAAGATAGTTTTGTGATAATATGGTTCCAATATAAAGCGGGATTGCTTTGCTTTATTTTTCAGCCTTCACTGTGTTGACTTCCCTTGGCGGTTGTTCCTCCTTATAAATCTAAACATAAAATCTTCTGATCAGTACTTGGTGATTTAGTTTCTAGTGGTTACCAAACTTCAGTGAATGAATTGTTCTTATCTTAGGGTTTGTACTGCCATCCATAACAGTAGTATCTGATCTCCTTCCTTGTTAACTAGATTGACAATAGTGATGTCCCTATATAGTGGAGTCTCTTGCTATTCTCTCTTTTTCAAAGGTTTCAGAGTAGCAGCCGTGTTAGTCTGTATCCGCAAAAAGAAGAACAGGAGGACTTGTGGCACCTTAGAGACTAACAAATTTATTAGAGCATAAGCTTTCGTGGACTATAGCCCACTTCTTCGGATGCATATAGAATGGAACATATATTGAGGAGATATATATACACACATACAGAGAGCATAAACAGGTGGGAGTTGTCTTACCACCTCTGAGAGGCCAATTAATTAAGAGAAAAAAACTTTTGAAGTGATAATCAAGCTAGCCCAGCACAGACAGACAGTTAGATAACAAGTGTGAGAATACTTATAAGGGGAGATAGATTTCAATGTTTGTAATGGCCCAACCATTCCCAGTCCTTATTTAAACCGGAGTTGATTGTGTCTAGTTTGCATATCAATTCTAGCTCAGCAGTTTCTCGTTGGAGTCTGTTTTTGAAGTTTTTCTGTTGTAATATAGCCACCCGCAGGTCTGTCACTGAATGACCAGACAGGTTAAAGTGTTCTCCCACTGGTTTTTGAGTATTTTGATTCCTGATGTCAGATTTGACACAAATCTGACATCAGGAATCAAAATACTCAAAAACCAGTGGGAGAACACTTTAACCTGTCTGGTCATTCAGTGACAGACCTGCGGGTGGCTATATTACAACAGAAAAACTTCAAAAACAGACTCCAACGAGAAACTGCTGAGCTAGAATTGATATGCAAACTAGACACAATCAACTCCGGTTTAAATAAGGACTGGGAATGGTTGGGCCATTACAAACATTGAAATCTATCTCCCCTTATAAGTATTCTCACACTTGTTATCTAACTGTCTGTCTGTGCTGGGCTAGCTTGATTATCACTTCAAAAGTTTTTTTCTCTTAATTAATTGGCCTCTCAGAGGTGGTAAGACAACTCCCACCTGTTTATGCTCTCTGTATGTGTGTATATATATCTCCTCAATATATGTTCCATTCTATATGCATCCGAAGAAGTGGGCTATAGTCCACGAAAGCTTATGCTCTAATAAATTTGTTAGTCTCTAAGGTGCCACAAGTCCTCCTGTTCTTCTCTCTTTTTCAGTTACAGAAAGCTGTAAAGGGGTTTTGGTCTGGGGTTGGTTTTTTAATCAACATGCCTAAAGTTGAAAGACATTCTACAAAACGAGTGATTGATGAACTGACTGCATCAGTGGGAAGGGGAGAGTGAGATGGTATTCCTGGGGCCAGGGCATCGAGGCTATCAGATCAAAGAAGTGCATCTTCCTGGAGGCTGGTAGTGCTTGAGGGGCTCTCATTCTGTTTCCTACTGGGATTGAAGAGAACAGCACAGTTCCTTTGGGTGCTGCTCATATATATATATATATCCTTGGTAGGAGTTATCGCTAGTGTAGGAGATACACAGCAGCTTTTCAGCACTCCTCAGGTTGCAACAACTGTTTCGTCCAGTTCCGTAGGTGGGAGTGTTGAGGATTTTTTTGCTTTATACTGTTCCTGCTGCAGGGAAGGAAGAGAGAAGTGAAACCACAATGCCTGTACACAGGCTTTTAAATTTTCAAGCTGCTACAGCTGATTTTTACAATTCCCTGGTGCGGGGTGTGGCGGGGGGGGGGGGAGTCCTCCTTTCCTTTGGGCTGCCTGTTGCTGCTAGAAGGAAGAGAGAAATGAAACTGCAGATGCTGTTCTGAGCCTTTTACACTCTTCATCCTCTCATGTCAGCTTGAGTTCAGTTTCTCGGACACTCGTATCTCCAGCCACGTATCAGCAATACCTTTCTAGGTTGTTTGCATGCAGACTGCTCATGACCAATTCTGTTTTATGTTTATCACAAGTCATTCCCTGTTTCAGGGTGTATATCAGTGGGTGGTTATTTTCCTTTGAAATTGCAGAAGTTTGATTTTGTCTATAATTCCACTTCGGTTGGTTTTGACACAGATTCCAGGGTCCAGACCTGTCTGTCTTCAAGCTTGTTGGAAGGGATGATTTTATAATCAGCTTTTGCTTACTAGTTGCTTGTTTGTGTACTTGTATTCATAGGTCCTGGACTAGGGTGCTGGCTAGAAGTGGTTTACATCATATACAGGGTGTACAGTTTGGGTCAAGGCTCTCAGCACCCCCACTATACACATTGTTCCAGAACCACGTCTTCTATTTCAGCTACAGAACCATTGTTCTGATAACCCTATTCTTCTTTCTGTTTTTAGATTTTTGGTTTATAAAGGAGTAATTGAAACTGTATAGTTTATCCACTTCTTATGTTACCAATACAGTATTAATTATGTATGGCCTTATAACTGTATACCATTTCTTCAGATAACCTTTTAACATCTTGAATGATTACCATTCTCCTATAATATATCAGACATTAGACACTGTTTTTACCTGTAAGACATAATATTGCTCAACTCCTTGGTTAGTGTTCTTAATATTTTTATTCTGGGCTATCCATCTTAGATAGCAGTAAGAACATTTTTTAGACATTCTTGCTACTGGAAAAATTGCATGGATGTTAAAAAAGAGAAGACTAAAAAAAGACCCAACATTTGAGTAAATTTAATGTTTGTGAAAGATGTTGTACATGCATCTCTAGGATGAAGTCTGTTCTTTACCCACAATTTAGGTGTAGCACAGAGGCTGGCAATATAAACTTCTCCATTGCTTGTTGAGATTACCAGCAAAGTGCCAATTTTTATTATTCTTTTGTGACATCTGTTTACTAGGAACTGTACCAATTCCACCCCTTTTTTTTAAACAACCATCAGTTGATAATGGCTTTCACCACTGTCAAAGGAGGCTATGTTTGAACAAGTGACTTCAAGAGGAATCCTTGGAACCATTCACACTAGGACACCATTTCTCAAATTTGGCCACTGTGGCTGTATGTCGCCACCACGGGGTTTCCCTGCGGCCACGACAGCTCCCTGGGCTGTGATGCGGGGGGAAACAAAGCATCAGCCCCTCCCTCTCCCTGCCTCCCTGTTTCTCCTGGATGTGCTACTCTGCACGTCTCTGGAGACAGGTGGGGCACAACACTGAAGGAGCAAGGTGAGTTCTCTACCGGGGAGGGAAGAGGGGACTTAGTGGAGCTTGGACTTCAGCCATGGCTTGGTTGGGCGGTGGAGACTTAGGGAACATGGCTGCAGACTAGGGCTCCAGCCATGGTGCTTTAGATTCCAGCCCTTGGCCACGCAGCGGCAGGCTCCAATCCCTGGCTCTGGCCACGTGGTGCTTACCCCCAATCCCGCCAGCGACCACTGGCCCTAGGCACTGACCCCCATCTGTGCGCTCCGACCCTCAGCCCTAGTCACTGACCCCGGGTGCCAGCCTCAGCTGCCGACCCTGAGCTCCAGTGGCTGCCAGCCCTGGGTGCAGATCCCCGGCACTGGCCTTGGGCTCCGGTGTGTGCTGGCTGTGGATGCCAACCCCTAGCCCTGGCCATGTGGCAGCAGGCAAGTGCCAGTCCCAAACCTGTTGGCAGTCAAACCCTGGCCACGTGCTCTGACCCCCAGTCCCAGGCACCAGCCCCGGATGCAGATCCCCAGCCCCAGTCACACAGCAGCAGGTGCCAGCTCCAGGTGCCAACCCCCAGCTGCATGTCAGTGGGTGCTGATCCCTGACCCTGGCTATGCAACTGCAGGTGCCGAGCCTGGGCTCCAGTGGGTGCTGGCCCAGGGCGCTGACCCCCAGCCCCAGGGCCGACCCACACTTCCAACCACGTGGTGGTGGGGCCCCCCATCCATCACCCCTGCCTCTGCTGCCTCACCCCCAACCCCTCCATCCAGGTCTTAACTTGCCAGGACCTGCTGTCAAAAGTGATATTAACAAACACACAAATATTACTTTTCACAGCATTATTTTTATTATTGACACTCATTATATAATGCCTGCATCTGTAATTTTCACTCCATGCATCTGAAGAAGTGTTTTTTTACCCACGAAAGCTTATGCCCAAATAAATCTGTTAGTCTTTAAGTTGCCACCAGACTCCTTGTTGTTGTTCTGGATACAGACTAACACGGCTCCCCCCTGATTCTTGACACATTTCAAGAAAGCTCTCTGAAACTGAAGTCTATCAATAGTTTCATAGTAAAAGAATAAACAGTCCACTTCTCCTAGTGCAGGGGTTCTTACAACAAAATTTTGGTGGCCTCAGAGTGTGGACACACTGACATTTGCTGGTGGACACACTGACATTTTTTCCCAAAATATTTGATTAACTTTAGGAAAAACAAATTAAATGATCTGGATGTGTATACATGCATATTCAGTTATTTAAGTAGGTTTTTTGCAGACTCATTAATAAAAATAATGAGTGTCATTATATAATGCCTGCATCTGTAATTTTCACTCCATGCATCTGAAGAAGTGGGTTTTTTACCCACGAAAGCTTATGCCCAAATAAATCTGTTAGTCTTTAAGGTGCCACCAGACTCCCTGTTGCTTTCTTGAAACAACTTTCTCTCTCCCACTGGCTTTAAATCTGGGGACTAACAATTTTCTCAATTTGAGCCCTTTTCCCCAGAAGTAGAATGCATTTAACAGCTCAAAAATACTGTGTTTAAGAAGCTGTGCATCATGGAATCCTACATGGCAAATATTGTAAGTTTTCCAAATGAAAAAGTTGACAAAATACACTGCCCATTATATACCTTTTGTATTAATTTTACATATTTTTAATTTAATTAAAATTAATTTAATTTTGCAATATTTTAGGTTTATAAATATAAAGCAGAATATATATTTCTTTTCCCATTTTACTTTTGTCTTGGCTTTTTACTTTTGAAAAATTTCTCTTTTTTTAATGGGAATAATATAGTCCATATTGCTACATTTGTTTATTTATTCATTCATTCATTCACCCTTCTAATGGACAAAGAAAAAGCTCTCTGTTCATATGCATCATTCACCAAAACATTCATTCACAATTGGGTTTGTATGGTAGTGAGTAATTAGCAAAAGCATCATAAACTGCACCTTTATTAGGAATTGTCAGGTCAACAGTGGGAACATCCTGTCATATATCAAAACCAGCAATTCATTATGTCTCTCTTGCATTATACTGTTCTGTATAATTATGTGTTTTGTATGAAAATTATCAAATATCCAAAGAAAAGTTGTTGATTCATAACGTTGTTAATGTCTCTAATACTTAATACAAGCATTAAGATCAGCTTTTCTTAACGGTTTTCTATCTTTAAAAGGTATTATTTTTCCTCCATTTCCTACTTGAGCAGAATTTTAAGTTGCTGTTCCAAATCTTTGCCAGCGAACATTCATAACCCCAGCTGAATGCTCTTTTTGAGCCAGTTAGCCTAGCACTGTAGTTACTGTTCAAGTCTCTAAGATCTCTTTTGTGTAAATCCTTCTTAGTTAGAAGAGTCTACATTTTAATATTATTAAATTGTGAAAGGTCACTTTTTTATATAAACAAGGCCCATAAGGTAAAATAATTGCTTGATTAGTATTGAAGGCTTGTGTATTTCCACAGAAGGTTTCTGGCTTCAATGCAAATATATCATCACAGAAATTAGGGGGACTGTTATTTAGGAGGCAAAGTCACTCAAGTTCTAGTTTTTTAGATTCTATAAAAACAATTATATTTCAATGTCTACTCTAGAAATAGTAGATAAACTACCTAAAAATATCAGTGCTAAACTGTAAGGCTCAAGCATTTTACTGCTATGTAATTTGACGTGTAAACTGTTCTGTTTGAAGTACTGATTCCAGCTAGTGACAGATTAGATTACTTATCGATGTATGTTTCCAAAAATATTCATGTTTAAAAATATCTGATCAGGTAGAAACTATAAAGAATGATTTTAATTTCTTGTGCAGTACTGTATCATAATTCTTGGAATTTGAGCCTCAAGGCAGATATCTATCTTTCTACTGGAAGTGTGTTAAAATCAGTAAGAGTTTATCCCTGTGAGTATTGTAAAAGATTGCCTGTAAACTGTAATGACTTTGGGTTTTTTATAGATAGATAGATTCTTTTACATACAGAGCCTTTAGGACAAAAAAGACCCAAGAAAATCACAATGAGAGGACCTTTTTTTTCTTTTCAAAGTTACTCCTGTAACACGGGTGATCATTTTTCAGATACAAAATAAGTAATGAATACTTTTTTGTTTAGCAAAAAGGTTTTTTCTTGACAGTTGCCATTAAATGTAGATGCTATTGTTACTGAAACTCAGACAACTTAGTTCGTTGTGTCCTTCTAATAGCTAGGTCATTAATAGACTACTACTGCACCTCAGCTACTGCAGCTGGTTGTTTAGCTTGGGCAGGGCAGGATCTTTTTTTAGACCTAGAGGTCCTGGGTTGGGGTCCTTCAGGCATCCCCACTAGGGGCACCATTACAAGTGCACACCATTTCAAATTGCTGTACAAGCAACCGCTTGTAATAACACACCTGGTTATTACTGGCTGCAGAGATTCTAGTGGCCCTAATTTTCAGTCTTCTTCCTCCAGATTGAGAGGTATGATTTCGCAGCATATATATGATGTAGATTACACTGCATTACTTCAGTTGCAACACTCCATTGCTTTATTGTATTGCTTTGTTATAAAAAAAATGACATATGGATAAAATACAATGGATATTCTTTGTAATTAAATTAGCATGAGTCTAATATGAAAATTCTGTTGAAGCATTATTTTCTACCTTTCAGCACACAAATCTCATTAATTTAGTAGAAATAACTGGAATGTTAGTAAGAATAGATCTTGTGTTAGATCGTTAGATTTGATATTAGGCCTAGTCCAACAAGTCCATGAGTCATGCAAACACTTCTTGTTTTGTTCCTAGAATTGAACCTTCCTTTCTTCATAGCAGCTGATTAATCAATTAGCATACCAGGATAGACTGTCAACACATTTATTTTTTCAATGTCTTTAGAGCACTTATCCAGAGCTTTGGGTGCTTTTACAGAAACATACAAAGTCGGAAGTAAAATTCACAAACTGCATAATGAAGTGCCCCCAAAAATATTTGCCTGAGATGATTAATGATGATGAGATCACACCCACAGAACTGTCTCACTATGGAACTAATTCATGCTACTCAATGGAAAGACTGCTGTTTTCAATGGGAGCTGGAGCTGGCCCCAAATCCACTCAATCAGTACCACATAGGGAAAGACAGTGTCTCATGTCATGCATTGTACTTTCTTTCTTGGAAAAATAACTGAAATCACATCCTATAACTTGTTCATCATATTTAGATTACAATTTTATATGTAAACTTTATTTAAACCTCTCTGAACAAAAGGGTCTGACAAATTTTGTCAGAGTATCTATTTTTGCCTTTATTAATGGTATAATCGTGTTTAGTGAGAAAGGGCATTTGGAAATGGGTACATGAGTATATCATCTTCTCTCTCTACCTCACCCCCTTCTGACCCTCATGTGAAAGGTCTCACCATTCTCCTGCTTGATGGTATTTATAACCTGAGGTTGTAAAGCACTGGTTAGAAAAGTCTCCTTAAAAGCTAGACACATTTTCCTGCAGACCAAGGGTCAAAATGAATCAAATATTAGTTCTCTGTAATGTCCAGAAACAGTGCATTTTTGTAGTCAGATTATAATTTCAGTGCTGAATTTATTGTGTAAGTTGTAAAACTCATGTCTCCTTAGAACACAAGAATTTAAACCAAGAGGGTTAACTGGGAGCATTATAATATATATAAGGCAAATAGAAGAGCTGAGGAGGTGAACTACATTTTTAAAAAACACTTACCATGTATGTACTGTACAGGACATTACAGAGCCATGAGATCAAAACTTGAGGTTTTAATAATCAGCGCTGAATAAAATCCACACCTAATTTTAACTAAAAAAAATTATTAACTGCTTTTGAAATATACAGAAATGTTGTAGTGTATAAGGGATTTAGTGCAGAATATTGAATAATTCAAACCCATAAGAGATTCAGCCTACTTATAATAAAGTTAAGCATGTCCCAGGATCAGTCCCCACATTGGTAGATGCCTTGGAAAAATATAAGGACCTGATCCTGCAGAGTCTTCTATGTGGACATAAGGGTCTAAACCAGATATAGACCGATTGCAAAAAAATTGTCAATAAATAACCTCACATTGCCAACCCCAGCTTCTCAATGCCTCCCCCCCCCCCCCCCCCCGCCCCACCCAACATCATAAGATTAAAAAAACAGCTTTTGGATTCATTATTTCCCTTCTCAGTTTTGAACTTTTAAGGGTCACGTTTTCACATTTTTTTCTCTGCAGTCATAAGGATTAAAAACTGACTCTTTTTTAATGAAAGCTGAGATTCAAACAAGGAAGAAAGGGAAATAATAAAAATTAAGACAATATTTTGCATGTTACATGTTAATGGCTCAGCTGGTGGTGTCCAGAAACTTACCCATGTATATTTTTAAGTAATAAAAAGGTAATAATTTAATTTTCTCTTTTTGTGTGTATATGTGTGGGTGGCACATGTAGCAATAACTACAATTAAGGTTGCCTAACACTTTCCATTATAAGACCCTGTTTTCAGCTATTTATAACTCTGCTAAAATTTAACCATTCAGGCTGAAATTGTCCATGCAGGGGGTTGGCTTCAGGGTGAATTCTTTGGGAAGATTCAACTAAAATGATTTAGCTTTAGTGCCTCCATGCTTTGGATAAAGGACTTGAAATTTGCCAAGGTGGTTGCTTGGCATCAGGGATGTGCCTTTTGCTGTCTTTATGAAAATCCACCCAAATTTGGCCAAGTTGTGAGCCTCTGAAAATTGTAACTTGCACATGCTCAATGGAGTTTTGTTAGAATTTGGTAGCCAAATTCTCTTAAGATTCTGACTGCACAGAGTAGGCTCCATCGCTCTGCAGCTCCTACACAGTGACTGGACTGCACATACACTATCTCACAGAGTGACTGATCATGTTCCAGCTCAGGGCTGCAGAGGCTGAACTGGACTTTCTCTGCAATTGCTCCTCGTGGCTGCTTGGGGCTGTGTATGCTGGGCACAGGAACCATGTTAACGCAGAAGTAAGGTTTTCCACTGGTGCCTCATGGCATTCCAGAATATGAAGAGTGGCTTAACTTAAACCTCTGAAAACAGGAAATACAGAATTAAGATACAAGCTATCCCCACAAAACACAACCTTAACTCTGTCTTCTTTGAACAATGCCCCAATGTGACAATAATACACATACTAGTACTCTATGCTCACAGATCCTATAGAACAGTGGTTCTCAAACTGTGGGTCGGGACCCCAAAATGGGTCATGACCCCATTTTAATGGGATCGCCAGGGCTGGTGTTAGACTTGCTGGGGCCTGGGGCAGAATCCCAAGCCCAAGCCCCACTGCCCTTGGGATTCGACTTTGGCCACCCGCCACCTGCCAGGGGTGGTGAGGCTTAGGCTTCAGTTTTGGACCCCCACCAGGCTTCAGTCCCTGGTCCTGGGGTCGTGTAGTAATTTTTGCTCTCAGAAGGGGTCGTGATGCAATGAAGTTTGAGTTCCTGCTATAGAACAATTTGGGAACGGAGTGCATGAGCACTGCAGGATGAAGTCCTAATACCTTTTCTGTATTAAGGACAAACTCAGGTTTGAATCAGATGTAGCAAACAGGGGATGCCTATACTTGGCATTTACTCAGGCACACAAACCACTCCACACTTTCCCAGAGAATTCCTTCAGAGACATTACCTTCACTCACCCCTCACTAAGACTACTCTTTTGTATGCCACAACACTTCTCACGATCCTCATGGTAAGGAGACATCTTTGCTCACTTTGACTAACATAAATAACCAAATTTTGCACTGAAATGAGGCATACGTTATCCCTCAAGGTACACGTGCACCTCTCTTCATATCCAGTGCCGTATTATTGTCTAGGCCGGCAAATTTGCAGGGGCGGAAGCTCCCCTCTACGCCCCGCCCCCTGCTCCAGCTCACCTCCGCCTCCTCTGCAAGCGGGCCGCTGCCTCCTGTTTCTCTCCCCTCCCAGCGCTTGCGCCGCGAAACAGCTGTTTCACGGGGCAGGGAGGGAGAGGGGAGGAGGGGGAATGCTGCGTGCTGGGGGAAGAGGCGGGGGCGGGGATTTGGGGAAGGGATCCAATAGGGGAAGGGAGGGGGTGGAGTTGTGGCGGGGACTTTGGGGAGGGAGTTGGAATGGGGGCGGGAAAAGGGCGGAGTTGGGGCGGGGTCAGGGCGGCAATTATTTCCCAGCCTACGGGCGGCAAAATTATTAATCCGCCACTGTTCATACCCCAGTCACAGCTCTGCTAAGCTCTTCCACCATTCAATTTCTCCACCATTTAGTAGAACTACAGCATACATAGTGAACGCAGCTGTAGTGCATGCAGGTAAGTGTTGGATTTCAAATCTGAAATACCATCATAATCAATGGTGTATTCACTTAGTCCTTCTTCATATCCACTTATTATAGATTCATAGCTTTTAAGGCCAGAAGGAAAAATCTAGTTTGACCTCCAATATAACTCAGGCAATAGAATTTCATAGATTCATAGCTTCCAAGGCCAGAAGGTACCATTGTCATCATCTAGTCTGACTTCTGTATAACACAGGCCATGGAACTTCCCAAAATAATTCCTAGAACAGATCTTTTAGAAAAACATCCAATGTTGATTTAAAAATTGTCAGTGATGGAGAATCCACCATGACCGTTGGTGAGGTGTTCCAGTGGTTAATTGCCCTCACTGTTAAAACTGTATGCCTTATTTCCAGTCTGTATTTGTCTAACTTCAGCTTTCAACCAATGGATCATTATCACTTTCACTGCTACATTGGAGAGCCCATTATCAAATATTTGTCCGTGGAGGTACTTATAGACTGCAATTAAGTCACTCCTGGACCTTCTCTCTGTTAAGCTAAATGGATTGTGCTCCTTGAGTCTGTCGCTATAAGGCATGCTTCCTAATCCTTTAATCATTCTAATGGCTCTTCTCTGAATCCTCCCCAATTTATCAACATCTTTCTTGAATTGTGGGCAGAAGAACTGGACACAGTATTCCAACAGTGGCTGCACCAGTGCTAAATAAAGAGGTAAAGTAACCTCTCTACTCCTATATGAGATTCCCGTTTATGAATCGAAGGACGGCATTAGCCATTTTGGCCACAGCATTGCACTGGGAGCTCATGTTCAGCTGATTATTCACCATGGCCACCAAATCTTTTTTCAGAGTCACTGCTTCCCAGGATAAAGTCCCCTATTACAGTGCTTCTCAAAGCCGGTCCACCGCTTGTTCAGGGAAAACCCCTGGCAGTCCGGGCCGCTTTGTTTACCTGCCGCGTCCACAGGTTCGGCCGATCGTGGCTCCCACGGGCTGCGGTTCGCCGCTCCAGGCCAATGGGGGCTGTGGGAAGGGTGGCCAGCACATCCCTCGGCCTGCATTGCTTCCCGTAGCCCCCATTGGCCTGAAGCAGCAAACCGTGGCCAGTGGGGGTCGCGATCCACTGAACCTGTGGACGCAGCAGGTAAACAAACCGGCCCGGACCGCCAGGGGTTTTCCCTGAACAAGTGGTGGCCCGACTTTGAGAAGCACTGCCCTATTGTGTAATTATGGCCATCACTCTTTTTTCCTAGAGGCATACATTTACATTTAGCCATATTTAAATGCATATTGCTTGCTTGCACCCAGCTTACCAAGCAATCCAGATTGTTCTGTATTAGTCTTCGGTCCTCTTCATTATTTTCCACTATCCCAATGTTTGTGTCATCTGCAAACTTTATCAGTGATGATTTTATCTTTTCTTCCAGGTCACTGATAAAAATGTTAAATAGCATAGGGCCAAAAAATGATCCCTATGGGACCCCACCAGAAATACAACCACTGGATAATGATTCCTCGTTTACAATTACATTTTGAGATCTACCAGTCAGCTTTTAATCCATTTAGTGTATGCCATGTTAGTTTTATATCATTCTAATATTTTAAACAAAATGTTGTGTGGTACCAAGTCAAATGCCTTTCAGAAGTCTAAATATATTACATCAACACTACTACCTTTATAAAACAAACTTGTAAGTTCATGAATAAAGATATCAAGTTATTTTGGCAGAATATTCCATAAACCAATGTTGATTGGCATTAATTATATTAGCCTCCTTTAATTTTTTTATTAATTGAGTCCTGTATCAGCTGCTCTATTAGCTTGCCCAGGATCAATGTCAGACTGACAGACCTATAATTACCTGGATCATCCCATTTACCTTTTTTGAAATATTGGCACAACATTAGCTTTCTTCCAGTTTCTGGAACCTCCCTGTCTTCCAAGACTTATTGAAAATCACCATTAATGGCCCAATGAGCTACTCAGCCAGTTCTTCTAAAACTCTTGGGTGCAAGTTATCCAGACCTGCTGATTTTAAAATGTCTAACTTTGTAGCTGCTGTTTTGAGCTTAATAACTTGTGAAATTGCTATATCGTGGGAAACACCTATGTGGATGTGCATCCACCATCTTTCATTGGACCTTCAACATATGCACATCAGACTGAGGCCCTTGAGGAGTACTTAGCTTTAATGACTGTGTTTTGACTGGAAAAAAAAGCTATGCTAAGATGGCTTGCTTGAGGTGGGAAAAGGTACTTCCTCCTCCTGTCTGAAGGGAGGGCAGAAGTAGGAGAGTAGAAAAGTCCCAAATGCAGAAGTTTGGTGATCAAATGGGAGTCTATAAAAGGATTCACAGATTGGAGAGGAGGCACCAAGAGACACATAGGAAGTTTAAGCAAGACAAAGGAAGGGCATAGACTGGCCAAGGTAGCAAGAAGTAAACTGATCTAGGAAAAAGGCTCTGTGTCAGAACACAAGCCATGCACTGGACAGAAAGACTTTGACCCCAGACAAACCAATACCCTGAAGTGGTGAGGAAACTGAGGAAGGGACATGTGAATAGGGTTTATTTTTTGTATAGATCTGTATTTTATGTGATTAAGTAAAGAGCAATAATATACTAGAATTCTGTGCAAAATGTTTCTGTAGCTTCATCTACACTTGGAGGTAGGGGTGTGATTCCCAGCTCGCACAGACGTATCCATGATAGCACTGCTATTTTTCAAGCTAGTGTGGGTATGTCTATGTGAGCTAGGAATTGTACCCCATCTCCAAGTGTAGCTATAGCTTGTGTGTTATAGGCGACACCCTGAGGGGCTAACACTGAGCCTGGGGGCTAGGTAGCTGGAGTATGTCCCTACCCCAAATCTGGGCCTAATTTATGGGGAAGGAGTTCTACACATCCATCTGCAGCAAAAGAGGCTCAGAGTAATATGAACTAGTCCATTCATCTCCATGAGATGTTCTCCGTAGAATGACAATATCCCGTGGAGATGGACACAGCCTGAAACAATAGCTCTGAGATGTGAACTGTTCCATTCATTTCAGTGTGTGTTCTTATCCCACTTCCTGGTGTGAGTGTTTGTGAGCCCCAAGCTGTGCACCAAGTGTGTCTGTTCTTGGCGCCTCATCTTAGTGTCAGCACTCTGTGCCTAGTGCATTCTCTGAGCATGGCTGTTCTCTGCCCCCCACCCCTGAGCCCCAGATTCCAGCTCACAGGCAGAGGGGCAAAGCACGGATAACAGCAGAGTCCCCAATTCCTGGCTCATCTATCGCAGGGACCAGGCCCTCTCAGAAGTGCAGAACTCCCCAAATGCTGGCTCACAAGGCACGTATCAGGTCCAAAAGAGACAAAAAGGTGGGGGAGTTGCGTTGTATGTAAGAGAGGAGTATGACTGCTCAGAGCTCCGGTATGAAACTGCAGAAAAACCTGAGAGTCTCTGGATAAAGTTGAGAAGTGTGAGCAACAAGGGTGATGTCGTGGTTGGAGTCTGCTATAGACCACCAGACCAGGGGGATGAGGTGGACGAGGCTTTCTTCTGGCAACTAGCAGAAGTTGCTAGATCGCAGGCCCTGGTTCTCATGGGAGACTTTAATCACCCTGATATCTGCTGGGAGAGCAATACAGCGGTGCACAGGCAATCCAGGAAATTCTTGGATAGTGTAGGGGACAATTTCCTGGTGCAAGTGCTGGAGGAACCAACTAGGGGCAAAACTTTTCTTGACCTGCTACTCACAAACAGAGAAGAACTAGTAGGGGAAGCAAAAGTGGATGGGAACCTGGGAGGCAGTGACCATGAGATGGTCGAGTTCAGGATCCTGACACAAGGAAGAAAGGAGAGCAGCAGAATACGGACCCTGGACTTCAGAAGAGCAGACTTTGACTCCCTCAGGGAACAGATGGGCAGGATCCCCTGGGAGAATAACATGAAGGGCAAAGGGGTCCAGGAGAGCTGGCTGTATTTTAAAGAATCCTTATTGAGGTTGCAGGAACAAACCATCCCGATGTGTAGAAAGAATAGTAAATATGGCAGGCGACCAGCTTGGCTAAACAGTGAAATCCTTGCTGATCTTAAACGCAAAAAAGAAGCTTACAAGAAGTGGAAGATTGGACAAATGACCAGGGAGGAGTATAAAAATATTGCTCAGGCGTGCAGGAGTGAAATCAGGAAGGCCAAATCACACTTGGAGTTGCAGTTAGCAAGAGATGTTAAGAGTAACAAGAAGGGTTTCCTCAGGTATGTTAGCAACAAGAAGAAAATCAAGGAAAGTGTGGGCCCCTTACTGAATGAGGGAGGCAACCTAGTGACTGAGGATGTGGAAAAAGCTAATGTACTCAATGATTTTTTTGCCTCTGTCTTCACGAACAAGGTCAGCTCCCAGGCTGCTGCACTGGGCAGTACAGCATGGGGAGAAGGTGACCAACCCTCTGTGGAGAAAGAAGTGGTTCGGGACTATTTAGAAAAACTGGACGTGCACAAGTCCATGGGGCCGGATGCGCTGCATCCGAGGGTGCTAAAGGAGTTGGCGGGTGAGATTGCAGAGCCATTAGCCATTATTTTTGAAAACTCATGGCGATCGGGGGAGGTTCCAGATGACTGGAAAAAGGCTAATGTAGTGCCCATCTTTAAAAAAGGGAAGAAGGAGGATCCGGGGAACTACAGGCCAGTCAGCCTCACCTCAGTCCCTGGAAAAATCATGGAGCAGGTCCTCAAGGAATCAATTATGAAACATTTAGAGGAGAGGAAAGTGATCAGGAACAGTCAGCATGGATTCACGAAGGGGAAGTCGTGCCTGACTAACCTAATTGCCTTCTATGATGAGATAACTGGCTCTGTGGATGAGGGGAAAGCAGTGGATGTGTTATTCCTTGACTTTAGCAAAGCTTTAGATACGGTCTCCCACAGTATTCTTGCCGCCAAGTTAAAGAAGTATGGGCTGGATGAATGGACTGTAAGGTGGATAGAAAGCTGGCTAGATCGTCGGGCTCAACGGGTAGTGATCAATGGCTCCATGTCTAGTTGGCAGCCGGTTTCAAGCGGAGTGCCCCAAGGGTCGGTCCTGGGGCTGGTTTTGTTTAATATCTTTATTAATGACCTGGAGGATGGTGTGGACTGCACTCTCAGCAAGTTTGCAGATGACACTAAACTAGGAGGCGTGGTAGATACACTAGAGGGTAGGGATCGGATACAGAGGGACCTAGACAAATTAGAAGATTGGGCTGAAAAAAACCTGATGAGGTTCAACAAGGACAAGTGCAGAGTCCTGCACTTAGGACGGAAGAATCCCATGCACTGCTACAGACTAGGGACCGAATGGCTAGGTAGCAGTTCTGCAGAAAAGGACCTAGGGGTCACAGTGGACGAGAAGCTGGATATGAGTCAACAGTGTGCTCTTGTTGCCAAGAAGGCTAACGGCATTTTGGGCTGTATAAGTAGGGGCATTGCCAGCAGATCGAGGGACGTGATCGTTCCCCTTTATTCGACATTGGTGAGGCCTCATCTGGAATACTGTGTCCAGTTTTGGGCCCCACACTACAAGAAGGATGTGGAAAAATTGGAAAGAGTCCAGCGGAGGGCAACAAAAATGATTAGGGGTCTGGAGCACATGACTTATGAGGAGAGGCTGAGGGAACTGGGATTGTTTAGTCTCCAGAAGAGAAGAATGAGGGGGGATTTGATAGCAGCCTTCAACTACCTGAAGGGGGGTTCCAAAGAGGATGGAGCTCGGCTGTTCTCAGTGGTGGCAGATGACAGAACAAGGAGCAATGGTCTCAAGTTGCAGTGGGGGAGGTCCAGGTTGGATATCAGGAAAAACTATTTCACTAGGAGGGTGGTGAAACACTGGAATGCGTTACCTAGGGAGGTGGTGGAGTCTCCTTCCTTGGAGGTTTTTAAGGCCCGGCTTGACAAAGCCCTGGCTGGGATGATTTAGCTGGGAATTGGTCCTGCTTTGAGCAGGGGGTTGGACTAGATGACCTCTTGAGGTCCCTTCCAACTCTGATATTCTATGATTCTATGATTCTATGAAACCCAAGCCCACAGAGCTACCAAGTAGGAGCCTTATCTTCTGTGCTACCAAAGGGATGCTGAGGGAACTTCTGCTAATACCCCACCACCAGAAGCTACACCCACTGACTCAGCTGGGTCAGATGACTGCAGACTGTGATTGGACACCACAGAGTATAAAGCTTCCTGTTCCTGTCCCACTTGTCTGAGCAACTAGTTGCTAGGCCCGTTGCTGCCTAGACATCTGAAACCAAGTTCCTGCTTCCTCACCCGGTTCCTGCTATCCTATGTCGTCCCTGTTCCTGCTACCTGCCATGTCTTGCTCCTGCTTCCTCACCCTGACCCCAGTTGCTGACTCTGGCTTGACCCTTGGTGTGCCTTCTGACTCTGATGCTACTCCTGGCTCCAACTACTAGGTCAGACAGCCCATGTTATGGGCCCTAATACCTCGCTCAGACCGTCTTGGTCTCCTGTGGGACTTGTTGTTGAACCTCTGGACTGAGCAGGGACACTGCCAGGGCTCTTGCCCCTTT
This sequence comes from Chrysemys picta bellii, assembly GCF_011386835.1. Taxonomy (NCBI): domain Eukaryota; kingdom Metazoa; phylum Chordata; order Testudines; family Emydidae; genus Chrysemys; species Chrysemys picta. The sequence goes on along the minus strand of NC_088791.1, from coordinate 45,362,756 downwards.
GCCATCCAGGTGCCCTATGAGTCCTCAGGAGCAGATCACTACCCACCAGGCAGAAAACCAGAAACTGAGGAACCAAGTGTGAGAGCTGCAGATGGGAAATCATTCCCTGCAGGAGCGAGCTACAGAACTCAGAGTGACTCTGGGTAACCATATGGGTTCTTTTATGACACCAGCTCAGCTGACCAGCCCCAGAGTTCCTTTGTCAAAGAGAGATGATGGTACCCACAGTAAGTTTCCAGGTTCATTACCCAATGCAGACTCCTGCTTATGGTCCAGCCCCAGGAGTTAGTCTCAGATCAGTTAAATTGGGGCTATTACTGAGCCTGTTTACTGGTGAGGCCTTGGCATGGAAACTAGGTCAAATTATGAAGGATGACTATAAAAAAAATACAAGCACATACGGACAAAATTATAAAGGCCAAGACAAAAAATGAAATTAAACTAGCTAGGGACCTAAAAGGTAACAAGAAGGCATTACACAAATACATGAGAAGCAAGAGGAAGACCAAAGGCTGGGGAGGCCCATTACTCAAAGAGGAGGGAAAGACAAAAATAGAAAATGCAGCAATGGCTGAAGTGTGAAATGCTTTTTTTTGTTTTTCACCAAAAAAAAGTAAGTAGTGATTGGACAACTAATAGAATAAGCATCAAAGGGGAGAGGGATAGCTCAGTGGTTTGAGCATTCGCCTGCTAAACCTAGGATTGTGAGTTCAATCCTTGAGGGGGCCATTTAGGGATCTGGGGCAAAAAAATTGGTCCTCCTAGTGAAGGCAGGGGACTGGACTTGATGACCTTTCAAGGTTCCTTCCAGTTCCATGAGATAGGTATATCTCCATATATTATTATATTTATTAATGTAAATAGGGTAGACTCTGAGGCTAAAGTAGGAAAAGAGCAAGCTGAGAATTACTTAGACAAGTTAGATGTTTTCAGGATGGCGGGGCCTGATGAAATACATTCTAGAATATTTAAGGAAATGGCTCAAAACATCTCTCATCCATTAGCGATTATCTATGAGAACTCCTGGAGGATGGGAGAGATCCCCGAGGACTGGAAAAGGGCAAATGTAGTACCTATCTATAAAAACAGGAATAAAGACAGCCCAAGGAATTATAAACCAGTCTGTTTAACTTCAGTACCCGGAAAGGTAATGGAGCAAATAATCAGTGAATCAATTTGTAAGCACCTAGATGAAAATAAGGTGATAAGTAGCACTCAGCATGGATTTGTCAAGAACAAATCATGTCAACCTAACCTCATATCCCTTTTTGACAGGGTAACAAGCCTTGTGAATGGGAGGAAGTAGTAGATATGATATATCTCGAATTTAGTAAGGCTTTTGATATGGTTTCACATGACTTTCTCATAAACAAACTAGAGAAATATAGCCTAGACAAACCTATTATAAAGTGGGTGCACAACTGTCTGAAAAACTATACTCAGAGAGTAGTTATCAATGGCTCACAATCAAGCTGGAAGGGCATATCAAGTGGGATCTCTCCTGGGTCTAGTTCCATTCAATCTCTAGATAAATTATTTGGATAATGGCATAGAGAGTACACTTACAAAGTTAGCAGAGAATACCAAGCTGGGAGGGGTTGCAGTTACACAGGAAACCATAGCACTGAAAGTGGTGATTGGGGAGCACCAGAAAGTCCTACAGTTTAACCTTATTTCCTCACCACATTTCACCCTAATTTTAGGGGCATTCTAGCTCATTTGTCAAAATCCCATATTCTGTGGTCCCAATGTGTCATTGCTTTCCTGTCAAGCTTCTGTAGGGAGAATTGGCTTTTTGTTCAAGAACATGAGACCCTAGAACTAAGCTGGAGGGTTCCACACTGGTAACCCAGACATTCCTTTGTATGGTAACAATCATGTCGGACCTTGAAATGTCATAAGTGCACGATGGACCAGGTCTTCCTGTGACATACCAAGATTACCACAATGTCTTTGAAAACCAGAAAGCAGACTTGCTGCCCCGCATTGTACCAAGTCTGATTGCCCCCTCAACCTTCAGCCTGGAGCCAAGGTTCCATTCGAGCATATATATTCTATGTCTGATCCAGAGCTAGCAGTGTTTAGGGAGAGCCTCCAGGAAACCTCCCCCAAAGGCACATGGGAACTTTTTGTGAAGCAGAATGATGGCTCTCTGAGATTCTGTGTAGACAACAGGGCACTGAACCAAATAACCATACACAGTCAGTACCCTTTACCATTAATCCCCAAGATCCTGGACTGAGTACAGTCAGCATGGGTGTTTACTAAACTGAACTGCACAGGAGTATATAATCTAGTTTGAATCAGGGTAGGGGACGAGTGGAAGACCGCCTCTAGTACAGAGTATGGGCACTTTGCATATTTGGTAATGCCCTTTGGACTCATCATTTGGGCTCCCACCATTTTCCAGCACTTGCTCAATGACCTATTTTGAGATATCCTAGACTGGTTTGTGGTGGCATATCTAGATGATATCTTAATCTATTCCAGTAGTCAAGCAAGACATGACCAACATGTCAGTGAAACTTTCACATGATTGAGCCAGCATGGGTTATATGCAAAACTGGAAAAGGGCATATTTGACCAATCATCTGCCGAATTTTTGGGGTTCAAACTGTCAACAGATGGACTATGGATGGACTCTCAGACATATATACCAAAGGCTCAGCCGGAGGCATGTTCTACCTGAGAAAAATCCCAACAGATTGAGATCAGTTTGGGGAGGATCTGAACCATAGTTTGAGCTCCAGCTGTGACCAAAAAAGTTAGAGGAATGAGTTAATTTTGTAAAATGCTGGGTTTTTTAGTAGAGCTGTATTTTAGTAATTCTTTGCTCAGATGACACCAGATTTGAATTGCTAATCCTATGTTACACCACCATGAGACACAATACATGTTAGAACAGTCTGAGCAAGTTTGTGATTTTAGAGCACTTCGGAAAAATAATCTTTAAACAGAAAGCAATGCTCAACCCAAAGTACACTGGAACTAGCATCCTGCTATCATACACACAGATGCAGTACTCTTAAACATATTTTTAATAAAAAATGTAGAATTTTTAGATGTAGCTACTAAAAGAACAAAGCAAAATTAAGAGCAAGAAAAATATTGTTTTATTTTGATTAATTAAAACGTTATTATGGCCCAATTTTGTGTTTCTTACGCACCCAAAACTTTAATTGAAAATTAATGGGAGTTGTGCATGTTCAAGGTACACAGAATGGAGTCCTCTCTGGGATACCTATGGACACACAAAATCAAAGCACAATTTTCTTATTTTTAATTTATTGTATTTTGATTGTAATGAATATTTAAAAGTGTCTCTAGGTGTACGTGCCACAAATTATACAGTCACAGAAAAAAATTGAACAACTGCTCCTCACCCCAAAACTAGAAAATAATTAATTAGGAATAAAATCAAAACCCAAACAAGTTCTTCTCCCATAGAAATCTAATGGTACCTCAAGGCCTGATTCTGCAAGGTGTTGAATGTGTCCTATGGGGATACTCAGCACATAAAATAATTCCAATTATTTCATTCTGTAGAGTCCAGTCCAGCCCTATTGATGTCAGTGGGTGTCTTTCCACTGACTTCAGGGGAAGTTGGACCAGATGTTTAATTCCTCCTGATTTAGGGAACTGAGGGAACACAGCACCTCACATGATTGGGCCCTTAATGTTTGTACAGCATTTTGAACATGAAGTACTGTTTACTCCAAGGGCTAATGCAGGGGTCGGCAACGTTTGGCACGCAGCTCACCAGGGTAAGCACCCTGGCGGGCCGGGCCAGTTTATTTACCTGCTGACGTGGCTGGTTCAGCCGATTGCGGCCCCCACTCGCCGCGGTTCACCATCCCGGGCCAATGGGGGAGGCGGGAAGCGGCATGGGCCGAGGGATGTGCTGGCTGCAGCTTCCCGCCACCCCCATTGGCCCGGGACGGTGAACCGCGGCGAGTGGGGGCCGGGATCGGCCAAACCTGCCACCTCACCAGGTAAATAAACTGGCCCGGCCCGCCAGGGTGCTTACCCTGGCGAGCCGCATGCCGAACGTTGCCGACCCCTGGGCTAATGTATTAAACTTAGCGCTTACATAGCACTTTAAATTCAGAGCTATAGTAACTATTTTCTGATGTGTGAACTCAGTTGGACTACTTATCTGAATAAGTTTCTTGTGTGCTTAAGTGTAAATCTACTTGAAATTTTTGAACAATTTTTTTTGGTTAAAATGGTCTTTTTAAAACAAAAAAAATCACTTTTTTAAAATCCATGGCATTTTAAAATTTTAATTATTGTTTTACATGGGTCGATTTTGAAACGTGCAAACAGAAACAACTTCAAAATTTTGAAAATGTTCATGATTTTTTTTTTTTTTACTTTTTTTGATCAGCTCTGTTTAAATGTATGGAAGACCAGTCCCTAAGTCAGCTTGTTATTCATAGGGTGAAAGCTGATTGGGAATAGTTCTGAAAGTAAGATCTGAAAAAGGTGTAACAGCTGATTTTAAATGTAACATAGCAACAATAATAGCAAGATTAAATTACGTGTTCAGTTAAATGGAGAATTCCAGTAGCATCTCTGTTTGATGGTTCTGACATGAAGGGCAATAAAAGTTAAACAATTGCATTATAATGGTTTATTCTCAAGTTGATATTCAGAGCTTTAGTCACAAGGTTGCCATTAATGTTAATAGAGGTGAGACAGCTAAAGCCAGTTTCATCAAGTTAAGAAGATATTCCTAAATGTAATACATGTCATATGACAGAACATGGGTTTTGTAATTAACAAGATTTTAGGTTTCAGTGGAAATTGACTGTGTCCTAAAGTGAAGAGAAGAAGAAACAGGATACAGAATGTCCACCCACATGCACCCAGCCTCAGAGGCGGGGAGCCTTTATCTGGGCCAGCAGGGGAAAGAAAACCCTTGGCCTCTTTAAGGATTGCACCCCCCTTCTTCTCAAGGGCTTCTGGGGAGAGAAAGAAGACTGATTGGTTGGACAGAAGTGTGCAGCATAAGCCTATTGGCTCCCTCACACTCATTAAGAGATCTTATAAGCCCTTTCCCCTGTCTGGGGTATGCCAGTCTGCACTGGAATGAAGGGAAAGAGGGAGAGGAGCCTGCCGCACTTACACATGGCCACGGCACCTCCCTGTAGGCTTGGGGATACCCAGGAGCCTCAGGGTGACCAGTGGGGGCCCAATGAGAACTGTCTGGAGGCAGTACAACATTGGCCCAGTGGTTGGACCTCTATCACTCAACAGGACCCAAAACTTTTCTCTTGCGGGGTGGCATGAACCCTGCCTGTTCCTGACCGAAGCAGAGGAAAATGGAAGCTAGTGCAGGTGTTTCCCCCAGTGGAGCTTTCTCCTGGGCTAGGGGTGAGTGAATGAGTGGCAGGTTGGTAGATACCCTGGCTGAGTTCTTCCCCCAAGATTTAAGCTCTGCAAGCCTGCCTTTTGAAGTGGATGCCCAAAAAGATATCTTGGTGAATATCACTTGAACCACTACCTTCATATAAGGTCATTAGACGAGAAAGATGTGTCTTTTGTTGTTCCTTTGTCCTGCTGTTAACATGGTGAGGGCCTGAAGAATGGGGGGAAAGTTCACAGCAAGCAGCTTTCTGGCTACTCCAAATACAACTTCAGAATTTAATCTTCTGAGGCTTCTTTTAGGGAGGGTCAAGTTATTTTGTCAAGGCCAAGCCCATGGATGCTTATGACCATGCTCAGCCTCCAAAGGTTCAGAATAGTGTCAGAGAGGATGGTGAGATGTGGGTCAGGTTTGTGATTTACAGGGGGTGGGCCACCTGGATGAAATTTTTATTTGCAGCAATGGTGGATTCAAAAGAAGAGACAAGTTTGTTGGCCTCTTGTTAGGTTGTCTGGTACGTTAGAAGTACTGCCAGCAAAATAAAAAACAGAGGACTTCCCCCAACTTTTCCAGTGAAGGGAGGCAGCCAAGCAAAACTGAGTGGTGCCTCCTAGTGCCAGGAGCCCAGTACAGATAATCATTCAATAGAGAGCTTGGTTCCCTGATTAAATTGGAATTGGTTAGGGGAACACATCTCCTGAAGAAGCTGGGGAATGGAATTGAGGCTCCTAATGTCTGGTACAGTGAAGGGGTTAAACCCCCTCTTCACTACCCCCTTAGCCCTTGTATGAGGGGAGGCATTGGGATGCCAACAGTAGTACTAGGGCCAGGTTAACAGGGTTGGGAGGCTGATGGCAACCCTCTACCAGGTGGAAGAGATTATAAAGGAAGGGTGACCTGCATTGAATGAGTTGTTGCCAGCTAGTTCCCCGATGAGTTACTTGATAATCTTAAACAAAATTCCTGGTGTCTTGCCTGCAGTGTCCGAGACAAAGGTACTTCTGTAACAAATGTCCCTCTCTGCATAAGTCTTGTGCAAAACCTTAGCATCAATCCTGTACAAAAGGTTCAGCCCTGCAGTGCATATTCTGGGAGACTTCTAGTGACTTCAGTGTGAACAGTAGGATCAGCCTCAAAATGTGGCTATTTAGGGATGCGGCTTCTAAAAGGTTAATGTGACGAAATGTACAGTTCTCCACAGGAGAACAGGAGACACAAAATAGTATGACTCCAAGTCAAGTACCCTAACCATAATACAAGAGGCTCCTGTAGTTTAACACAATAGTGTTCCTTTTACTTGCATAAAAAAGTAAATGAAATGTAATGTTCCATTAACTTACCTTGGGTATAATAAAAAGTGAAATTAACAGAAAAATGGGGAATTTTCTTGTAAAGTCTGTGAGAGCTGCTTATAGCATCAATCATCCCTTAATTCATAAATCCCTTTACTACATCTTACAGCTGGTTGAAAGTATTCACATGAATTTTAAGGAATAGTAGGTATTAACCTTCCAGGTTCACCTCCGTCTATAGAAGATTAAAATGCAAGCTCATTTGAGACTGATAGCTCTACTCTAAATCTGTTCCCCATTTACAAAAAAAAGCAGTTTACGGCGGCTTAAGAGCTTTTCTGACTAATTAAAAAAGGAAAGAAAACTTCCAACAGGGTCACAAAATGTCCCTGGGGACACCCTTAAAATAATTTGAGTTTGTCTTTTCTAAAGAAGTTTGGCAATTTTTGCCTTCACAGGAGTGATCATTCAAACACATAAGCAAACACATTTTTAGTACAGCTACAATAAATAATAGCAATCTCAAACGTTGACTAAATGCTTAAGTACACTGTAAATGGGGAGAAGCACCCCCTGGCACATTAGAAACTCGGCATGTATGCCTACTATCACAAATCTGTCTGTCCAGGCTGGTTAGCTTGTTGCCAGCTGCAATGTAGACATACTCATTGACTCAGAGAGAACACCTCCCCCTGGTTAAAATTCTACACATATTCTGAGAGCTAACCTATTCCCTTTGCTGATATATTCACCCTCATTTGAAAGGCTGAGAAGTGTTCATGGTAAATGCATATGTATTCTCTGTCATTTGCATTGCAGTAGCACCTCCAGGCTGTACATGAATGTAATGAAAAATTAACCCTTGTCCCAAAGATCTGCCAAGAGCATAGCAGAAGCCTACTCGCCCGATGCTCTTGCCTCAGGCTGGCCAAATAGAATTGACTCATGCAAAGTGTAGCCCAACTGCATTTGCAGGACACATGCCTGCACCTTGAATACTGTGTGCAGTTCTGTCACCCCATCTAAAAAAGATATATTAGAATTGGAAAAGGTACAGAAAAGACAACAAAAATTATTAAGAGTATGCTATTTACCCCTTCACATAATCCAAGATCTGGGAGGTCACCTGATTAAATGAATAGGTAGCAGGTTTAAAACAAACAAAAGGAAATCCTTCTTCACACAAACACAATCAACCTGTGGAACTCTTTGCCAGGGATGTTTTGAAGACCAAAAGTATAACTGGGTTCAAAAAAGAATTAAGACACGGTCATGGAGGACAGGTCCATCAATGACTATTGGCCAAGATGTTCAGGGACCTAGTCCATGCTCCAGGTGTCCCTAAACCTCCAACTGCTAGACGCTGGGACTGGACCACAGCAGATGGATCACTCGATAATTGCCCTGTTCTGCTCTGAAGCATCTGGCACTAGCCACTGTCAGAAGATAGGATATTGGGCTAGATGGACCATGGTGGGGGTCTGACACAGTATGGCCATTCTTATGAGAATAGAAATTCACTCTATAACTTTTTCAATCTTATTGAAGCTCAGGAATTTAAAAATGGTCTCTCTTGTATAGCGTTTTACACAGTAGCCTTTAATGTATTGAAATAGCATCTTGGTCTAGTTGTGGTTCTAGTGCAACAAAGCTTACTTTTTAAAATATTTCATTTGTAACTCAGTTATTGATTTTGCTTTCCTAAGCATTTTGGAAGGGTTCTTTATTTTCGAATCTTCTTCAGATTTCCTTCAAAGCTCCTTGTACATACCTGGAATCTAGTTGTAGCTAGCGCCTGCTTAGCTTGTGTTCTGGTGCAATCCAGTAGTCACTGGAAGGACTGGAGGGAGCACAGAACATTGGAGGATGCCAGATATTTCCTAGGGAACTTCAGACTTCATTAGCTTTTAAATTCACCATATTCTCATAAATGTCCTTTCAAAGGGAAAACAGACTATGGAAGTAAATTATAAATTGATTTTTAAAAATAGAGGGGGAGGTTACAATTATGTAGCAAAAGTGACTAATTAGCAGACAAGCCCTGTTACCTTCCAATAACACTGTGCATTCTACTTTTCTTACAAAGAATATATGTGAACACATTAAATATAGGCCTCTAGGCTACGATGTACTTATTGTGAATTATATCCATTACGTTATATAAAGATTTAATGATGTACCCTGTTTTAATTTTTTTTGGTCAAGTTGAAAATGCAAGTGCTTTGGTCTCTACCCATACCATGAGAATAAGGACAGAAAATCAGCAAGGAAACATGAAAAGGCTCTTCCCTCAAAATTCTGTTCAGAAACAAAAGAACCCCTTGTAAGTCAGTTTCTAAACTATGGGATGATGCTGTAGTAAATACTTTGACAAATGCTTTGTGGAAGCAGAAACACTATCAGCACTCAGTGCTCTGTTCTCCCCTCAGCAGTCAGACTATCTGATGCCTTAATCAGTGTTCTTTATCCCTTAAAATGTAGACTTGAGGTAGAGCATGAAGACTATAAACAACACTGAATGAATGGGGGAAGGAACAAGGAACAGCACATTACAAACTATTTCATTTTTACCTTATAGGTGTGCTTAGCAGAATTACCTAGTCAGAGTCTTTGCCCTTAGAAAGGCAGCAGCTGTCCAAAAAATAGCATTGCTACATTTTAAGCAGTGGAGAACAATCCTTGAAAGAAGACCCACACTGTGAGTTGTTTTCTTCTAGTAAGTATGATGGGGCCAGTGGGCTAAAAAGAGGCTTTAATTGGAGGAAGGAAATCACCCACAAGTGTAAAAATTGCTATCAAACCTTTTTGAGCTAGATAAGTTCTCTTTTATGTAGTAATTAGGGTATGAACCCCATCATTAAGAATTCTCTTGATCATTGGGGAAACATCCCATTTCTGTTATATTCAAGGAGGCTGCAAGGCAAATGGGAAAGTCTGCTAGTTAGGAACAGGTCTGGAACAATGTCAGATATGTGGATTGTTACTAGGTATAAAAGGGAGCATGCATAACTGTGCTGAGAGATTGGCAGCCCCTCAGATTCTTGCAGTCTACCCAAGTGGTGTCCGCCCCTTTTTAGAATATCTTCTCCTACACAGATCTAAATGAAAACTGTTAATGTGGTGCTTGCTGAGATAAACCGATGAGCTGCCAGGAGCTCAGAGCATTCCAGAAATGCTACTACTGGATCCTGGGCAATAATAATTGGGCATCACTGTCTTACAAGTTTTGTTCTTTTATGCTTATTCTTTTCTTGCTGCAGGGGCACCTATATTGACTTCCTTTAGCTCTGGGCTAATAGCATCTCTCTGGCTCATTCTCATTAGAATTTCTTATGTCTGCCCACTGTAATGCTATATCATGCATGATGGCAATGTCATTTAATAAAGCCACACAGCATGAACACATTGAATACGTTAGAAGGGCTGTAAAAATGTACCATCAAATGTATTTAGGTATCTATTTTGATATTTAGGTATTTATTTAGATTTAGTAAATCTAAAGGTCAATTTTAAAGTGTCATAGTTTCTTTCAATAACCAATCTGGTGAGCCTTAATAATAAAGCATTATCATTTTCCTCTCAGGGGGTATTAGAATAGGAGCCAGGAGCCATGTTTTAAGTGTAACCAACATCACCTGAATGAATAAACAAACAGCGCAAAACATTAGAAATAGATCAAGTAAATTGGGAACACATAGCAAAAAGGGAATTGATTTATCCAATAGCCAATCACCTGCAATCTCACCAGACTCCTGTTCAGATAGATTACTTCAAAGAAAAGAAAACTAGAGAAAACAGAGCACAGAAAAAGATATCAGTAACTAATCAAGTCTATGAAAATGATCACAGGAACGAGAAATGGAAAAGACCTATGAGGTCATCTAGTCTCTCTCTCTCTCTGCTGTTACTGATTTTTTTATTCTATACATTTTCTTGTGATTCTAGTCCAATTTTTATTTACATATTTAGATGTTTAAATATCCACTGCTTTCCTTAGGAAGCTATACAGCTGCCAAATAGATTTCATTGTACAAGTATTTAATAATACATAGTCTAAGTCAGAGGTAGTCAATAGGCAAACCATGCACCAAATCTGGACTGCCAGATGCTTTTGAACAGACCCTGAAATCTTTTAAATTAATTATTATTATCATTATTGTTATCTGGAGTCTGGACCCTGACTATACCTTGACCAAGAAATTTGGACCTTGACAAAAAATAATTGGCTACCCCAGTCCAAGTGATTACCCTCTTACAGATCCAGCGGCCAGGAGTCATCACATAGGAAGTATGGTGGGACAGTAATTGTTTTTTCAGCCCAGAGGGAGTGGTGGTCATAGAGGGTGATTGTGGGACTGTGCTGTTGCTCTGTGATCTCTTCCAGGTTTCCCTCTACCCCTCCAACCTCCACTTGCTCCCTCCACAAAGCCCATTTTCCAGGCCCTTTGGGTGAAACTGTAACATCCCTGTGTGCACACCTGTTTGAACTCCATGCACTGAGGCAACTTGCACACATACTTGGACAAGAAACTCTTTATATTTACATGAGTAGCACAGGTAGAGACTTTTGACTGTCTGGTCCAATCTCATCCTCTTGTTTCTGTTTCAAGAAAATGTGAGATTTTCAGCATAGAGTATATAGGTGATGGTAGAATATGGCCCTTAATGTCTTAGTTAATTCATTCTATGATTATAGTTAAGTCTAGATTTTAGTCACGGGTGTTTTTAGTAAAAGCCATGGACAGGTCACGGGCAGTAAACAAAAATTCATGACTCAAGACCTGTCCATGACTTGTACTATATACCCCTGACTAAATGTTGCGAAGGGATGGCCTGGGGGTGCCACAAATGCTGAAGGGAGGCAGCCCGAGGGCACCACAGGTGCTGGGGAGGGTGGCCTGGGACCCCCACTGATGCTTCGGCAGCACATGGCCCAGGACTCCCGCTGGTGCTGGTGGGGGTGGGTTGGTGAGGCTGGCAGGCTCCCTACCTGGCTCTGAGCACTATCTCTGCCCCGAGTGCTGGTTCCACATCTCCCATTGGCCAGGAACTGCAGCCAATGGGAGCTGCAGGGGCGGTGCCTGCAGTTGGAGGCAGTGTGCAGAGCTGCCTGGCCATGCCTCCACTTAGGAGCTGAGGGAGGGGGATGTCGCTGCTTTCAGGAAGCCCCCCAAGGTAAGCGCTGTCCAGAGCCCTCACCCCTCCTGTGCCCCAACCCCCAGCCCTGAGCCCCCTCCCTCACCCAAACTCCTGCTGCTGCTGGGGGAGGAGGGCCCGATGGCCCGAGACTGCCCCAGCAGCGGCTGGTGCGGCTGGTCCAGGGGCTGCCTGTGCTGCTCAGGCGGCTCCCAGGCCAGCTGCCTGGGCAGCTGCAGAAGTCCTGGAGGTCCCGGAATGTCATGGAATCCATGACTTCCATGACCTCCATGACAACCTCGCAGCCTGAGTTACAGTAGACAAGCATGCTAAAATGCAACCAAACTGTAAGAGCCATATCTAATTATACAATGATGCTAGTTTAGTATCAAAATTACTTAGCTTTCCAAAGACTTCTAGCAATGTAGCATAAGAAATGGTATGGTTTGATTTAATTTGACACAACATTTTGCATTTCCTTTCTTATTGACTTAAGAGAATCTTAAAATAATGGAAAATTTAATTTATCAACAGCAAAATCGAAGAAGTAAATAAAAGGGAGCATGTATACAAACTTAACAATTTTCACAGCTATTAAATATTAATGGCTTTTCAGTTTACTATGGAACATTCACTAACTAGATCATAGTGAAAAATAAAAATCTAATTAGGAGTGTAGCATTATTTTTATGCTAGCAATATTCAAGAAAAAATAAGACTAAATATTTTATCAGAGTTCACTTCGGCCACGAGTATTACGCCATAAATGCAATTCCTTCATTAGTTACACATTTTTCATTTACCTGTTATATTTATATATATATATTATTTTATTCACCATTAAAGGAAGCATTATAGACTATATACTGTTAGATTTGCCTGTTTAATTGTAAAGGTCAAATTGGTTCTATTTATTTTAGGACTGTGAGCACGGTCTGTCTGGTTTGAATTCTTGGGGTTGGGCTGTTGTCCTTTTCACACAAGTCTGTTTTTGTGTATGTTTTCAACATTAACCCAAGGGCCGATGGAGCTCAAGAATGTTCTGGTGTGATGTGGGAAGGCTATGAGAAAGGTAAAATCATAGTCACTCGGTACATCATTAGCAAGCTACTGAAATGTTGTGCCCAGAACTGGACACAATACTTTAGTTGAGGCCTAATCAGCGTGGAGTAGAGCAGAAAAATTACTCTTGTGGGATCTTGCTTAGAACACTTCTGCTAATACATCCTAGAATGATGTTTATATATATTTAGCTTATGATCCACCCTGACCCCTAGATCTCTTTCTGCAGTACTCCTTCCTGGGCACTCATTTCCCATTTTGTATGTGTACTACTGAGTGTTCCTGCCTAAGTGGAGTACTTTGCATTTGTCCTTTTTGAATTCCATCCTATTTACTTCAGACCATTTCTCCAGTTTGTCCAGATCATTTTGAATTTTAATCCTATCCTCCAAAACACTCACAACTCCTCCCAGCTTGGTATCTTCTTCAAACTTTATAAGTGTCCTCTCTATGCCATTATCTAAATCATTGATGAAGATATTTGGCAGAACTGGACCCAGGACTGATCCCTGTAAGACCTCACTTGATATGCCTTTCCAGATGGACTGTGAACCACTGATAATTACTCTCTGGGAATGTTTTTCCAACCAGTTATGCATCCACCTTATAATAGCTCCATCTAGGTTGTATTTCCCTAGTTTATTTATGAGAAGGTCACGTGAGACTGTATCAAAAGCCTTACTAATGTCAAGATATACCACACCTACTGCTTCCTCCCCTATCCACAAGGCTTGTTACGCTGTCAAAGAAAGCTATTAGGTTGGCTTGACATGATTTGTTCTCGACAAATCCATGTTGACTGTTACTCATCACCTCATTATCTTCTAGGTGTCTGCAAATTGATTCCTTAATTATTTGTTCCATTATCTTTCCGGTCTGACTGGTCTGTAATTCCCTGGGTTGTCCTTATTTCCCTTTTTATAGATTGGCACTATATTTGCCTTTTTCCAATCCTTTGGAATCTCTCACGTCTTCCATGACTTTTCAAAGATAATTGGTAATGGCTCAGATATCTCCTCAGTCAGCTTCTTGAGTATTCTAGGATGTATTTCATCAGGCCCCAATGACTTGAAAACATCTAACTTGTCTAAGAATGTTTTAACTTGTTCTTTCCCTGTTTTAGCCTCTGATCCTACCTCATTTTCACCGGCATTCATTAAGTTAGTTGTTCAATTGCTATTAACCTTTTTGATGAAAACTGAAACAAAAAAGTCATTCAGCACTTCTGCCATTTCCACATTTTCTGTTATTGTTTTTCCCTGGGTAATAGGCTTATCCTATTTTTAGTCTTTCTCTTACTTCTAATGTATTTGTAGAATGTTTTCATGTTACCCTTTATGTTTCTAGCTAGCTTAATCTTGTTTTGTGTCTTTGCCTTTCTAATTTTGTCCCTACATACTTGTGTTTTTGTTTATATTAATCTTTGTAATTTGACCTAGTTTCCACTTTATGTAGGATGCTTTTTTGAGTTTCAGATCATTGAAGATGTCCTGGTTAAGCCAGGGTGGTCTCTTGCCATACTTCCTATCTTTCCTACACAGTGAGGTAGTTTGCTCTTGTGCCTTTAATAATGTCTCTTTGAAAAGCTGCCAACTCTCCTGGTTCAGGAGACAGGAGCACCATTGGCACTGGCAATGCAACCCTTCCTAACCATAGCAACTATATTACGACTCCCTCTTACAAACTCCTTCTCAAACTCTCCTGTTTGGAGACCCCTTGGTCGCTTAGCCCTCTGACTTTTAAGGCCTCCTGTTTTAGGTCAGTCCTATCCCCTCTTTAATCAGACAGGAGGAGGGTGATCACAAGGCTGATCAAGTCTGATCAAAGATGATCAAGGCTGATACCGGGAACCAAAGCTCAAACAGTCCTCACACACACAATCTCAACTGACCCTGTAACTTTAAAATACCCTGAAAGAGAAAGAAAAACACAAAAAGCCCAAAACCAAACAGACAAACAAATTCACTAACCCCAAGATTAGTACTCGCACCTTGTTCTTTCTCTCCCTCTCAGACTCCCCTATTTGTGGTTCCCTGCTTGCTACCTCCTCGTGGTCCTGGGAGCAATAATTTCCAGATATCTGCACATATTTACTGGGGATATTGTAAGTAGTAAGAAAAAACTGGAGATAAATATTATCCAGTTTTATTATCCAGTATACCAACATAATATAGGGAGAAGTAGTAATTTAACTCTGTGGATGCTGAGCAGCTATAGATATACTATTTATGTCCGTTCAGATAAATATTACTACACTCAGTAAATGGTTCCCCTAGGTAACAGTTTCAAAAGTACCAAAGCAACTTAGGAGCCTTAGCCCTATTTTCAAAAGTGTTTCAGGCACTTAGGCCCAATCCTCAAAGGTATTTAGGCTGCTAACTTCCAAGTTACAAGCTTAAATACCTTTGAGGTTCTGGCCTCCGGGCCAGATTATTAAAGGTATTTAGACATCTAGTGTAGGGTGACCAGGTGTCCAGTTTTCGACTGGAACAACTGGTCGAAAAAGGACCCTGGCGGCTCTGGTCAGCACCGCCGATCAGGCCGTTAAAAGTCCGGTTGGTGGTGCTGCGGAGCTAAGGCAGGCTAATTCCTACCTGTCCTGGCTCCATGCTGCACCCCGGAAGCGGACAGCAGGTCTGGCTCCTAGCCAGGGGGGCCATGGGGCTCCGCGTGCTACCCCTGCCCTGAACACTGGCTCCGCACTCCCATTGGCCAGGAACTGGGGGCGATGCCTGAGCAGCATGCTTAGTCGCCTGCCTCGTCTCCGCCTGGGAGCCGGACCTGCTGCTGGCTGCTTCTGGGATGCAGCACAGTCCAGGGTACCAGGACAGGCAAGAAGCCTGCCTTAACCCCCTTCTGTGCCGCTGACCGAGAGCCACCCGAGGTAAGCCCACACCCCAACCCCAAGCCCCAAACCCCTGTCCCAGCCCTGAGCCCCCCCAAACCTGGAGCCCCCTCCTGCATCCCAAACCCCTCATCCCTTGCCCCACCCCAGAGCCCGCACCCCCATATGGAGCCCTCACCCCCCTGCACTCCAACCCCTTGCCCCAGCCCGGTGTCCCCTCAACACCCTGAGCCCCTCTGTCCCATCCCCAAGCCTGGAGCCCCCTCCTGCACCCGAAACCCCTCATCCTCAGCCCCAACCCCAGATGGAGCCCTCACCCCCCCTGCAGCCCAACCCCCTGCCTCAACCCGCAGCCCCCTCCTGCATGCTGAACCCCTCATCCCCAGCCCCATCCTTTTTTAAGGGATTAATTTACTGCAGGGGTCGGCAACCTCTGACATGCGGCTTGCCAGGGTAAACACCCTGGCGGGCTGGGCCGATTTGTTTACCTGCTGCGTCCGCAGGTTCGGCCGATCGCGGCTCCCACTGGCTGCGGTTCGTCGTTCCAGGCCAATGGGGGCTGTGGGAAGCGGCGCGGGCCAAGGGATCTGCTGGCCGCGGCTTCCTGCCGCCCCCATTGGCCTGAAGCGGCGAACCGCGGCCAATGGGAGCCGCGATCGGCCGAACCTGCGGACGCGGCAGGTAAACAAACCGGCCCGGCCCGCCAGGGTGCTTACCCTGGCGAGCCCCGTGCCAGAGGTTGCCAACCCTGATTTACTGTATTGAACAATCTAAATAATTTAGTCTCCCTCCTCTTAAATTTCCTAGACAACAGGAAATTTCTATCTGAGCCGTAATTGAATCATGGTGTAATTAACATTTCTTCTGTAATTTAAGTTCCATTCTGAACAAAAATATATCTATATAAAATGTAAAAGCTTACTCAATAGAATGCGGCCTATGTGCATTCAGTCATACCTACTTCTTTTAGTGTCAAAAACACTTTTTGTATTTCCTTTTTTTCCTGTTATCACTGCAGAGACAATTAATCTATGGGAGAATGAGTTGGATTCCATTCTGGCTAACACATCATCAACAGAATTGTTAGCTAGGTCCCAAACTGCAAATTCTTTATAACTGTTTGCATGTGAGCAGGAAAGAACACAGTGTGAGTTTCAGATTCCAGATTGAGTTTGGCAGTTAAAATCCCCTAATCTTTTCTTCGTAAAATGAGGAGATTTGATATTCATTTAGAAAGCCTATAAACACACAACCCTATGATGCCATTAGAGGGTCACTTTTCAGAAATGCAATTTAAGTAATTAATATTAAAAAAATCCTATATGCCCTACAGCAATCTCTCCATAATCATTCAGCTGTGAGTATCACTCTTATTTTAATCCATTCCTATTGTACTAGTACTTGGAAAACTCCCAAAATTTTAAAACCATGTGTGTAGCAAACATTTCTGAGACATCCTGGAGAATCTGTATAATTTTTTAAAGCAAAGTTCACGGTAGGCATAAAGCACAGATTTCACCATACACAAAAGTGCAGAAAGGGCAAACACATTCCACTGTGTGTGAAAATTTAGAACTCAAAAAACCAAAATAATGAAAAATAAACTATTTGAGGTTATGCCGATTTAAAAAATAAAACAGAAAACGATGAATCGGTTTTTATCAGCCTGACTGATAAACATATTTTTATAGATTTTTTAAATTAGGAAATTTAGAAACGTTCATTAAAGGTACGAGCCATATAACCTTGGTGACTGGAGTCAGTTATTTATCCACAATAACAGATATAGTGCAGAATGCAGTAGTGTATATTGCTCTGACAATATGCCTCAACACATTCTCTGGAGGAACCACCACCAAACTTGAGTGTTTCCATGGCCGTTCAATCCTTGGCCTTTCTGAGACCCTAGAATAAGTATCAGGTTAAATCATAGTTTTTATGCTGTGGGCAACCGCCCACTGGAAACTGGATGAAGACCTCCAATTTTCACACATTGTTGAATTCACCATGGATCAGCCATTCCAAGACCCCTCAAATGTATAGGATTGAGGTATTCTGACTGAGCCCTGCCACATGGGGGCTCTTTACATGCACTTAATACATCACTAGGTCCAAGTAGTGCTTCTACTCATCATTTCTGTGACTGTAATGCCCAATTCCAGAGTAGAATACCAAGCTGATCCAAACTTCCAAGAGCAGGTGTGGTGGACTTCTGCTCATGTGTAATGAATGAATGAGGATAATCTGCACTGCTACTACTCCTCTCCAGAAACAGGTCAGAGCAAATTTCCAGCCTTTATCTGTGCCAAATGTCACATATTCTGTACCACTGAGCAAGCATTACACATTAATGAATTTCGTTCACCACTGACCTGGGCAAGAGTTGAACGAGGGACTAAAGTTTAAAGGCTGCCTATCCCATTACTGCTTTTTTGAGCCAGTTCCCTCTTCCCCATAAATCTGCCTTTCTTGAAAGATGCAGCTCTATGACACTTGAGCTTGGTAACATCTTTATTATATTTCCTTGAACTTAATGCAAAACTTCGTTTGCATTTTGTGAAGCACTTTAAGTAGGAAACATACCTTAGTAGCACAGATTTGTACAGCATGCGGATAAGGTAGTAAGCTAATTCTGAGGTTGTGATATTTTCTCACAGGGAGATAATATGCTTATAATTGTATCCCATATTTTAAGTGTTCACTTGTCTGAGGACCACAATAGGTAGTCAAGGAATATAATTATGTGTTGCATTTCTTAAAATTAATAGCTACACAAATATTAGTTGTATACATAAGCATACACCTTTAACTTAACTGAAACACATATCCCCAACTAATCAGTATTTTATATCTGAAAGCTGATTTCTTAAAGAGCTTATTATTTTTAATCACTAATTGGTGCTTTCTTCATTTGTTAGATTCTAACACAGAAGGAAGACTCCTCTTCTGCCAACTGATGTCAGCTGAATCCATCTAGTGGCACAATGTTTACATCAGGATTACATGTGCCACATCTGGTTACATTTAAAGTGATTAAATTAAGATGCTAGGATCTGAATAATTTGAAAATGTCTTTCTCTTTACTCCTTCTTTTTTTTAACTTGACAAAATCATAAATCAAAAGATCATTGAAACTCACATTTACAACTCATTAATGACACCTGGCTCATAGAGTAAGGCATTTCAGGAGGAAGCTGACAATGATGAGGAGGGCTGGACAGTAATCTTAATCTCTGAACCACTTCTCATGTCCATATTTTCAATAGGAGACCAAGGTAAACCTAGTGTTTCATAAGAAAGACTGAGAAACTGTATCCAGAACAAAATATTAAAGAATGCTGGGTTAGATTGTGATTCCTTCCTATACTGCCATATAGGGCCTAAGGGCATATAATGCTCCCACCCACTTCATTTGTGGCCATTTAGGACCTGAGTCTGGGTGTGTGAAGGAACTCAAGCTTTGCTGCTACTTCTGCAAGCAAGAAGGGGATGTGATGAGAACAGAGAGTAGTTGTTGCCAGAGTTCCAACCCTACCTAACCCCCACTCATGGCCGAGGCATTTAAGGCATGTAGGGGGCATGCCAAGGGATGAGGTGTAGCTGGAACCCTGATATGCTCCTGTGGTCCCCAGCTGCAGAGCAGTCCCAGGTCCACTTAGGCAGGAACAGTCAGTAACACATACAAAATAAGAATATAAGAACATAAGAATGGCCACACTGGGTCAGACCAAAGGCCTAACTAGCCCAGAATCCTGTCTTCCAACAGTGGCCAATGCCAGGTGCCCCAGAGGGAATGAACAGAACAGGTAATCATCAAGTGATCCAGCCCCTGTCACCCATTCCCAACTTCTGGCAAACAGAGGCTAGGGACACCATCCCTGTCCATCCTGGCTAATAGCCATTGATGGACCTATCCTCTTTTTTGAACACCGCTATAGTCTTGGTCTTCACAACATCCTCTGGCAAGGAGTTCCACAGGTTGACTGTGCGTTGTGTGAAAAAATACTTCCTTTTATTTGTTTTAAATCTGTTGCCTATTAATTTCATTTGGTGACCCCTAGTTCTTGTGTTATGAGAAGGAGTAAATAACACTTCCTTCCTTACTTTCTCCACAGCAGTCATGATTTTATAAGCCTCTATCATATCCCCCCTTAGTTGTCTCTTTTTCAAGCTGAAAAGACCCAGTCTTATTAATCTCTCCTCAGACGGAACCCGTTCCATACCCCTAATTATTTTTGTGCCCTTTTCTGAACCTTTTTCAATTCCAATATATCTTTTTTGAGATGAAGTGACCATATCTTCAGTATTCAAGATGTGGACATACCATGGATTTATATAGAGGCAATATAATATTTTCTGTCTTCTTATCTATCCCTTTTCTTCATGATTCCCAACATTCTGTTCTCTTTTTTTGACTGCTGCTGCACATTCAGTGGGTGTTTTTAGAGAACTATCCTCAGTGACTCCAAGATCTCTTTCTTGAGCTAATTTAGAACCCATCATTTTATATGTATAGTTGGGATTATGTTTTCCAATGTGCATTATTTTGCATTTATCAACATTGAATTTCATCTGCCATTTTGTTGCCCAGTCAACCAGTTTTGAGAGATCCTTTTGTAGCTCTTTGCAGTCTGCCTGGGACTTAACTATCTTGAGTAGTTTTGCATCATCTGCAAATTTTGCCACCTCGCTGTTTACCCCTTTTTCCAGATCATGTTGACTCTTCCCCAACAAATTTTATTCATCTATGTGTCTGATAATTTTGTTACTATAGTTTCAACCAATTTGCCCGGTACTGAAGTCAGACTTACCGGCCTTTTTAAAAATGGCGTCATATTAGCTATCATCCAGTCATTTGGTACAGAAGCTGATTTAAATGATAGGTTGCAGACTACAGTTAGTATTTCTTCAATTTCCCATTTGAGTTCCTTCAGAACTCTTGGGTGAATACCATCTGTTCCTGGTGACTTATTACTGTTTAGTTTATCAATTTGTTCCAAAACCTACTTTAATGACACCTCAATCTGGGACAGTTCCTCAGACTTGTCACCTAAGAAGAATGGCTCAGGTGTGGAAATCTCCCTCACATCCTCAGCTGTGAAGACCGATGCAAAGAATTCATTTAGTCTCTCTGTTTCTGTTTAACTAACCTCCTCATTGTTATGTAGTCCCCCTTTCTGAAATTAAACGCTACAGTGTTGGGCTGCTGTGGTGTTTTCCCTGTCACATTGATGCTAAATTTAATTATATTTAATTATATTATGGTCACTATTACCAGCGGTCCAGCTATATTCATTTCTTGGACCAGATCCTGTGCTCCACTTAAGACTAAATCAAGATTTGCCTCTTGGACCAGATACTGTGCTCCACTTCAGACTAAATCAAGACTTGCTTTTGCTCTGGTGAGTTCCAGGACTAGCTGCTCCAAGAAGCAGTCATTTAAGGTGTCAAGAAACTTTATTTCTGCATCCCATTCTGAGGTGATATGTACCGAGTCAATATGGGGATAGTTGAAATCTCCCATTATTATTGAGTTTTTTTATTTGAATAGCCTCTCTAATCTCCCTGAGCATTTCACAGTCACTATCGCTATCATGGTCAGATGGTCGCTAATATATCCCTACCTCTATATTCTTATTATTGGAGCATAGAATTACTATCCATAGAGATTCTATGGTACAGTTTGGTTCATTTAAGATTTTTACTTCATTTGATTCTACGCTTTCTTTCACAGATAGTGCTACCTCCCCTCACCCCCCACCAGCACAACCTATTCTGTCCTTCTGATATATTTTGTACCCTGGTATTACTGTGTCCCATTGATTATCTTCATTCCACCAAGTTTCTGTGATGCCCATTATATCAATATCCTCATTTAATACAAGGCACTGTGGTTCACCCATCTTATTATTTAGACTTCTAGCATTGGTATATAAACACTTAAAAAACTTGTCATTTTTTAGCTGTCTGCCATTACATGATGCAATTGAGTGGGACTTCTTTCATCTGACTGTTTCTCATCAGATCCTACATCTATTTTATCATCTTCCATCCTTTCCTCCTTACTAGGACATAGAGAATCTCTATTAATAGATCCTCTCCTAAGGGATGTCTCTGTCTGAACCACATGCTCCTCTGCACCTGTTGGCTTTCCCCCAGCCCTTAGTTTAAAAACTGCTCTAGGACCTTTTTAATTTTAAGTGCCAGCAATCTGGTTCCATTTTGATTTAGGTGGAGTCCATCCTTCTTATATAGGCTCACCCTTTCCCAAAAGTTTCCCCAGTTCCTAATCAATCTAAACCCCACCTCCCTACACCATCATCTCATCCAGACATTGAGACCGTGCAGTTCTCCCTGTCTAACTGGCTCTGCATGTGGAACTGGGAGCATCTCAGAGAATGCTACCATGGAGGTCCTGATCATCAATCTCTTACCTAGCAGCCTAAATTTGGCCTCCAAGACATCTATCCTATCCTTCCCTGTGTTATTGGTACCTATGTGTACCACGACCACTGGCTTCTTCCCAGAACTACACATAAGTCTATCTAGGTGTCTCAAGAGATCCGCAACCTTCGCACCAGGCAGGCAAGACACAATGTGGTTCTCCTGATCATCGCAACCCAGCTATCTATGGTTCTAATGATCAAATCACCCATTACTAATACCTATCTTTTCCTAATAACTGGCATTCCCTCCACTGGAGAGGTATCCTCAGTGCGAGAGGACACCTCAACATCATCTGGAAGGAAGGTCCCAACTATGGGATCTTTTCCCTCTGCTCCAGTTGGATGTTCTCCTTCCCTGAGACTTTCATCCTGCTCAACAGCACAGAGGCTGTCTGACCAGGGATGGGCTGTTCAACTGTGTCCCTGAAAGTCTCATCTATGTACCTCTCTGTCTCACTTAGCTCCTACACGGTCTCTGAGGGCCAGGAGCTCGTTGCACTGAATGCACACATACACCAGCTGCCCATAGGGCAGGTAATCATACATGGTGCATTGGGTGCAATAAACTGGGTAGTCCCCACTCTGTTGCTGGACTTCTGCCTGCATTATCGTTTAACTCCTGAAGCTTGTTCCTTTGTAGTTCTTTTGTTTTTATTAGGAGGTGGTTTTGGCTTTAAGTTTACAGACGTTTAAGGGATGTTAAGTGTACCTAGCCACTTCACACTCCCCCTGTAAACTCCCTTGCAAAACTCCCCTCTTAGCTGCTCCTATTTGCTAGCTCCTCTGGTTGCTTAGGAGCCAACGGAAATGAGTGCCCAAGAAGGAGTACTGCAGAAAAAGATCTGGGAGTCAGAGTGGATCAGAAGCTAAATATGAGTCAACAATGTAACACTGTTGCAAAAAAAGCAAATATCATGTTGGGATGTATAAGCAGGAGAGTTCTAAGCAAGACCCAACAAGAAGTAATTCTTCTGCTCTACTCCACTATGATTAAGCCTTAACTAGAATATTGTGTCCAGTTCTGAGTGCCACATTTCAGGAAAGATGTGGACAAATTGGAGAGAATCCAGAGAAGAGCAACAAAAATTATTAAAGGCCTAGAAAATATGACCTATGAGGGAAGATTGAAAAAATTAGGTTTGCTTAGTCTGGAGAAGAGAAGACTCGGAGGGGACATGATAACAGTTTTCAAGTACATAAAAGTTTGTTACAAGGAGGAGGAAGAAATATTATTCTCCTTAACCTCTGAGGATAGGACAAGAAGCAATGGGCTAAAATTGCATCAAGGGCGGTTTAGGTTGGACGTTAGGAAAAGCTTCCTGTCAGGATGGTTAAGCACTGGAATAAATTTCCTAGAGAGGTTGTGGAATTGCCATCATTGGAGATTTTTAAGAGCAGGTTAGACAAGGGATGGTCTAGATCAGGAGTCGGCAACGTTCGGCACGCGGTTCACCACGGTAAACACCCTAGTGGGCCGGGCCAGTTTATTTACTGGCTGATACAGCAGGTTCGGCCGATCGCGGCCCCCACTCACCGCGGTTCGCTGTCCCGGTCCAATGGGGGCGGTGGGAAGTGGCGCGGGCCGAGGGATGTGCTGGCCGCGGCTTCCCACCGCCCCCATTGGCCCAGGACGGAGAACCGTGGCCAGTGGGGGCTGCGATCGGCCGAACCTGCCACGTCAGCAGGTAAATAAACTGGCCCGGCCCGCTAGGGTGCTTACCCTCATGAGCCGCGTGCCGAACGTTGCTGACCTCTGGTCTAGATAATACTGAGTCCTGCCTTGAGTGCAGGGGACTGGACTAGTTGACCTCTCGAGGTTCCTTCCAGTCCTATGATTCTATGAGTCCATCATGGAAAGAGGGCCCCACCTGCATGGTGGTTTCCCAGCAGGAGGTGTTGGCACCTGAGTGGCCAAGTAGCTCTGGTTTCCAGGTAGCCTCAGCAGATGAGCGGGAAAGCTCTGTCTGAGTGAAGAACACGAAACACATGAAAAGATGTGAATTGCCTTACCCAGTGGGGGGGTCAATGCTAACGTGCTGTAATATATATAACTGCCTACTGTATTTTTCACTCCATGCATCTGATGAAGTGGGTTTTAGCCCATGAAAGCTTATGCCCAAATAAATTTGTTAGTTTCTAAAGTGCCACAAGGACTTTTCATTGTTTTCGGTGTTACACAGCTCTCTAACACCACATTCTACAGACCATTATCCTTTGATCCCACTGAGGATTACCTAAAGAAACTCCCTGACAAAGCACAGGAACAAATCTGTACAGACACATGCCTAGAACCCCGACCAGGGGTATTCTATTTGCTACCCAAGATCCATAAACCTGGAAATCCTGGACACCCCATCATCTCAGGCATTGGCACCCTAACATCAGGCTTGTCTGGTTATGTGGACTCTCTCCTCAGACCCTACGCTACCAGCACTCCCAGCTATCTTCGAGACACCACTGACTTCCTGTGGAACCTACAATCCATCGTGATCTTCCAGAAAACACCATCCTGGCCACTATGGACGTAGAAGCCCTCTACACCAATATTCCACACAAATATGGACTACAAGCTATCAGGAACAGTATCCCCGATAATGTCACAGCTAACCTGGTGGATGAACTTTGTGACTTTGTCCTCACCCACAACTATTTCACATTTGGGGACATATATACCTTCAAGTCAGCGGCACTGCTATGGGTACCCGCATGGGCCCACAGTATGCCAACATTTTTATGGCTGACTTAGAACAACGCTTCCTTAGCTCTTGTCCCCCAATGCCCCTACTCTACTTGCGCTACATTGATGACATCTTCATCATCTGGACCCATGGAAAAGAAGCCCTTGAGGAATTCCACCATGATTTCAATAATTTCCATCCCACCATCAACCTCAGCCTAGATCAATCCACACAAGCGGTCCATTTCCTGGACACTACTGTGCTAATAAGCGATGGTCACATAAATACCACCCTATATCGGAAACCTACTGACCGCTACACTTACCTACATGCCTCCAGCTTCCATCCAGGACACACCACACGATCCATTGTCTACAGCCAAGCTCTAAGATATAACCGCATTTGCTCCAATCCCTCAGATAGAGACAAGCACCTACAACAGCTCTATCAAGCATTCTTAAAACTACAATACTCACCTGCTGAAGTGAAAAAACAGATTGACAGAGCCAGACGAGTACCCAGAAGTCACCTCCTACAAGACAGGCCCAACAAAGAAAATAACAGAACACCACTAGCTGTCACCTGCAGCCCCCAACTAAAACCTCTCCAGCGCATCATCAGAGATCTACAACCTATCCTGAAAGATGATCCTTTACTCTCACAGATCTTGGGAGACAGACCTGTCCTCGCTTACAGACAACCCCCCAACCTAAAGCAAATACTCACCAGCAACCACACATCACTGAACAAAAACTCTGACCCAGGAACCTATGCTTGTAACAAAGCCCTATGCCAACTCTGTCCACATATCTATTCAAGTGACATCATCATAGGACCTAATCACATCAGCCATACCATCAGGGGCTTGTTCACCTGCACATCTACCAATGTGATATATGCCATCATGTGCCAGCAATGCCCCTCTGCCATGTACATTGGCCAAACCAGACAGTCTCTACGCAAAAGAATTAATGGACACAAATCTGACATCAAGAATCATAATACTAAAAAACCAGTGGGAGAACACTTTAACTTGTCTGTCCATTCAATGACAGACCTGCGGGTGGCTATCTTACAACAGAAAAACTTCAAAAACAGACTCCAACGAGAGACTGCTGAGCTGGAATTGATATGCAAACTAGATACAACCAACTCAGGATTGAATAAGGACTGGGAATGGCTGAGCCATTACAAACATTGAATCTATCTCCCCTTTTTTTCCTCTTACTTAATTGGCTTCTCAGAGTTGGTAAGACAACTCCCACCTGTTCATGCTCTCTGTATGTGTGTATATATATCTCCTCAATATATGTTCCACTCTATATGCATCCAAAGAAGTGGGCAGTAGCCCACGAAAGCTTATGCTCTAATAAATTTGTTAGTCTCTAAGGTGCCACAAGTACTCCTGTTCTTTTTGGTGATACAGACTAACATGGCTACCACTTTGAAACCTAATTCACTAAGGTTTATCTTAATTCCATAAGGTTTGTTCAGGACGTTACAGGTTATTGTCAGTCTGTCACATCCCCCCACTGCAGAAGTGGGTGTGTGCAGGTGCTGACTGGCATCCTAGGGGATTATTCCCTGGACAGATTTATTCCCTGGATGGTGGTTTTGCCATTACTTTTCACAATTTCACATTTCACCTGTTCAGATAACAAACATTCTGCTAGCAATCCAGCATACATCCTTCAAAAATCCCCACATGCACCCTTCTTACCCCCAAACCTTTGAGTGTAAACTTGAGACCTAGTTCTCCCACTCTCACCTCCTGTCCAGTTTCTAGGGAGTGTGTGTGGTGTCCCTTTGTCTCCCAAGGGATTAACTGCTTCAGCAATGGATTGAGGTTTCCCCGCCCATGGAGGAATATTACAAGCAGCCATTCTGTGGACCAAAGAGAGAACTCTGTCAGAGCTGCCTCCCTGTGAAGCAACTTTCAACTATACAGTGCTCTTAAGAGCAGAGTTGTCAGGCCAAGGAGAGTCTTCAAGCCTCCCCCAAAGCCAAACTCCTTTCTCTTCCCCATCTCCCATGAGGTTGGGATGCAGAGACTGTGGTGGCCTCACTCCAGCTCCTTTTGGGTGAGAGGGAGGATTATTTCCCCCCACACACACATCCCCTTAGGTTCCCCACACACTGAGTCAAGGTGAGCAGAAATCTCTCTCCCACCTGGTTCAGGATCCTTTACATTTTCACAAACCATCAGGCACTCAGAAACTGCAGGAAGTAGTCCCCCTTCCTTTCTGGCTGTAGTTACCTTTGTCATCTTCCAAGCATCTATCATACCCTTTACTTGGGCATTTCCCACCCTTGGGTGGGTGTCAAAGATTTGGCAATGCACTTCAGCTGCCTCAATGTCCCTTCTTTTGGCTGGAGACACTGCCATCACCATGCACTGTACTGCCCCTGAGTCCCATTGAAGGGTTGGCAGAAAGCTCAATTCCCTGATCTGGGCTTTAGGAACCAGAGAGTTCCCCATCAAGTCAATAGGTCCTGTCTCTTCTGTGGAGTAACAGGTGATCTCATCCCCTGCCTAGGTATTTGTCTCCAGAGGCTAGGGATATATATCCTGACTCTTCTTAGACACTGGCGGGGGGATGTGACACACACCAGCATCCCACATTAGCTATTCTATTTGCACTTTTGCTCACACACTCTCCTGGCTGTCTGAGGCTAACTGAGGGGGCCTCGTCTACCCTTTCTGTTTTCAATGCTCTAACATTGCCCAAAAAGCAAAGAATATGGAGTATCTGACAACACACCTACAACAAGCACACTGACATTTCTTGGGTCTGTATAGAAATCTGCGATGGAGGTAGAGCAATTGCTTTCATACCAGGAGCAATCTGATGGGGTTTCACAACCTGGGGCTTAGCTACAGTTTTAGCAGTCCCAGTGTCTCAGCATCCGGGGAATGACTTGCCATTAACCACCACCTTCACTCCCACTGCTGATTGAATGGGTCTGCATCCAGGAGGGTGCAGCATGACATGCACATAATGGTCTGGTGTGTGAATGGTTCAGCATGAACATTATACTCCATTGAAAAACTGGCTCTGTGACTCTCTCCCTTCAGAGGTTCGGTCACACAGTTCACAGTGTGAGGTTAGGATGCAGCACTGCACTGGGACATAGTGAGCATCGTGGGCGGTCTCAGGCAAAATGATCCCACTGGCCACATACAGAACACCGCTTCTCCCCACCTGTCCAGGGCTTCTGGGAGGTGGTTTCCATCCCCCCTGAATGTGGATCTCTGCTTCAACCCACTAGCTCTCCTCTGATCTCATTCCCTCCCTATGTTAGGTTTTCTCTGACAACCAGGACAATTATCCACATACTAGTCTTCCAGTTTCCCAGCTATCATCACGCCTCTTGGATTTTTGTCTATTAAGCATGTTTTCAGGTTAAGGTTGAAGAATTTATAGAATTGTTCTATACCCATTAACTCTTAGGCCTCATTAACTGTGCCAACCCCCAACCAGTTCTCCATTTCTTTACATAATCCTAATTTGGGTTAAAACCTCAGCATATGTCATTTACCCCTTTTATGAACTCCCCAAAACCTTCTTTGATACATTTGCGGTGTCAGTTTAAACTTTCGCAACAAAGCTTGTTTACAACAATCATAATCTTTATAGTCCTCTCTTCTAATAACGGTAAAAATGTCCAAGGCCTTTTGTCTGAGACCGTAGTAGAGCCAGGTACCTTACTATAGTCCCTTTTCCCACCTTATTCAATTCACAACCCATTTCAAAAGCATATAGGAACACATCCATGTCACCCACTTTCCTTAGGCAAGCAAGTAATTTGGGGTTTATACCACCCACCGGGACAGGTACCTGGGGGCTGGCTCCACCTACTGGATTCCTGTTCTACTGGTGCAGTCTCTCTATCGTCAACTGATATTGATGCTCCCTGTCCTTCTCTCTCTCTCTCCTCATGCTATCGCTGGCACTCCTCATGCTGATGCTGATTCTCTTTCTTTTCTCTCTCATACTGATGCTGGAGTCCCATCTCTTCTCTCTAGCTCTGGTGCTGCTGCTCCCAATCTGCTCTCTCTTGCTCCCAGTCTGCAAGCTGCTGTGTTTCCAGACATACTCTGTCCCTCTCCAATTGTAGCCTCTCCTGCCCTAGCTGTTGGGCTGTCCACCAATCCTGTTGTAGTGGTGTGCTTGGTCTGGATTGAACATAGAACTGTAAGGATAAGGAATAAAAAATTATTAGTGGGCCAGTTTCAGATCCAGGAATTCCCTCGGGGTAGCCCAGCAACTTCTTGGCAACATGATGGGAGAGGAGGTCTCCCCCGCCTGCTTTTCAGCTGTCCAGCCTTGCATCCTTCTGCAAAGGCATATTCCCAGGCCCAGATTTCCTGCCGTGGGCACACTCTGCTCAGTGCAAACCTGGGGAAAAGAAGAAAGGAGGAAAGTGACTTTAAGATACCTTAGGCCAGATGATCCTGAAGCCAAATGAGGACTGTTTTCAGGACTGTGTGCTGAGCCAAGAAGCCAGCTAGGCTAGGCTGAGAGTTTACTAACGAGACTCTAGCCTGCCGTCCTTTGATCCCTAATCCCTGTAGGATCCCTTGACCAGGGGGCATGGCTAACACAGGGAGAATGGGGTTTTAAAAGGCAGCTTTTAATGGACCAGAGGCGCTAGCAAACAGGAGCAGCAAACAGGGGAGTTTTGTGAGGGAGTTTAGAGAGGGAACATGAGAGCTAGATACACCTAACAAACATACTTTAAACTTTGACCAATAACCTACCCAAAAAGCAGAGAACAAACAAACAAACAAAGTCCTGCAAAAGTAAAAATAACCCCAGCAGAAGTCCTGCAGCAGAGTGGGGGTTATCCATCTTATTGCATTGAATGCAGCATGTTACCTGCCTTGTGGGCAAGTGGCATACGTGTGCATTCAGTGCAAGCAACTCATGGGCTCTTGAGACCAGAGTGGCTGAACTGGAAGAACTAAAGGAGACAGAGAGGTACATAGACAAGACTTTCAGGGACACAGTAGATTGGTCTCACCCCCAGTCTGACAGCCTCTGTACTGTTGAGGAGGATGAAAGTCTCAGTGAAGACCATCATCAAACTGGAGTGGAGGGAAATGATCCCAAGGGAAATGATCAGCACCATCCTTCCAGATGATCAGTGTTCCCTCTAAGCTGCGCGCCTGCACGGCCACGCAGCAGTCAACCAAGTGCCGCAAATGTCAGGTGCCCCTCCCCCGCTGCTGCGCTGCTCCTGCCCTCTGCCTTGGAGCCCCTGGGGCCAGCCGCTCCCAGGAGCCTCCTGCTTGCTGTGCAGAGCGGGGCAAGGAGGGGGGCACTGATGTCAGGGTGTCCTCCTTCCTCCCACCCCCTGCCCATGTACCCCATCTCCGCAGAGCCGGGGGGGGGAGAACCACAACAGGGCTCAGGAGTGGGATGTGGGATGTGGGACGGAGCTGCTGGCGGCTGCTGCTGTGTCTGAACAAGCAGCCTTCAGACTGGTGAGCGCTGATCTACTTAAAGGGGCAGCGCGTGTCTCATACACTCCCCCAGCATACACACTCTGTCTCTCACACACATACACACACACTCTCTGTCTCTCACACAAATACAAACATATACACACTGTCTCTCTCTGTCACACACACACACACACACGCACACTGTCTCTTTCACACTCACCTCCCAACACATACTTGTATTATTGCTGTTGTTGTTACTTCTTGGTACTTCCTGCAATGCACATATATTCTCTGTAATTTCATTCTTTCAAAGCGCTGTTATTTTAGTTTTTTGACTGGTCTATGCATTTCATAATTTTATTTCGCTCTTATGCTTAAATTTAATTCTTTGATTAGTGAGTTCTAAAATGCCTAAGCTGTCCTGGCTGGAGTAATTATCCCTATGGTAACTTTTTAAAACTATATATTATATCTAGGTTTTTTTTTGTTTCTACTGGTGGCGCACATCCGGACATTACCTCAATATTGGTGCACATAACAAAATTCATTCCGCACATGGATGGAAAAATTAGAGGGAACATTGGTCATGATCCTCTCACGCTGAGGATAGTTCTCTGGAGATGGGAACCATTGTTACTAGGAAGAGACAGTTAATAGCAATGGAGGATTTGATTATTAGAAATATAAATAGGGCAAAGGGAATTTTTGATTTAGTCCTAAGTGGCACACAGGATATAGTCTAAGAGGTGACTATAACTGAACTGCTCAGTAATAGCAACCATAATGTAATTAAATTTAAAATCCTGGTAGGGGGGAAATACAAACGAAACCCACCACAGTAGCATTAACTGTGAAAAGAGGAACTATACAAAAATGAGGAAGCTAGCTAAACAGAAATTAAAAGGAACGGTCACAAGGTTGAATGCCTGCAAGCTGTATGGAAACTATTTCAAACACCATAATAAAGACTCAAACTAAATGTATGCCCCAAATTTAAAAAAAAAACGGTAAGAGGACCAAAAATTGACACCATGGCTAAACAACAGAGTTGGAGAGGCGATTATAATCTAATCTCTAATTAGAGGCAAAAAGGCATCCTTTAAAAATTGTAAGTCAGATCCGACTGAGAAAAATAGAAAGGAGCATAGACTCTGGCAAGTCAATCATAAAAGTATAATTAGGCAGTCCAAAAAATAATTTGAAGAACAATTAGTAAAAGATACAGAAACTAACAGGAATTTTTTTAAGTACATGCAAAACAGGAAGCCTGCAAAACAATGAGTGGGGCTACTGGCTGATCAAGATGCTAAAGGAGCACTCATGGAAGACAACGCAAATTGCAGAAGAACTAAATGAATTTTTTGCACCAGTCTTCACTGCAGAGGATGTAAGGAAGATTCCCACACTTGACTCATTCTTTTTAAATGACAAATCTGAAGAACTGTGCCAGACTGGATTTCAATAGAGAAGGTTTGAGGATAAATTAAACAGCAATAAGTCACCAGAATCAGATGGTATTCACCCAAGAGTGCTCAAGAAACTCAAATCTGAAATTGCGGAAATATCAACTGTGGTATGTAACTTATAACTGAAATCAACCTCTCTACCGGATGACTGGAGGATAGTTTATATAACGCTGATTTTTTAAAAAGGCTCCAGAGGCAAACCTGGCAATTACAGGCAAGTAAGCCTAAACAGTACCAGGCTGATTGGTTGCAACTGTAGTTAAGAACAAAATTATCAGACATATAGATGAACATGAAATGTTGGGGAATAGTCAATATAACTCTTATAAAGGGAAATCATGCCTCGCTAATCTATTAGAAGTCTTTGTCTGCATGCATGTGGACAAGGGTGATCTAGTTGATAAGGTCCCACATTAAAGACTCTTAAGCAAAGTAAGCAGCCATGGGATAAAGGGGAAGATCTTCTGATGGATCAGTAACTGGCTAAAAGATAGGAAACAAAAGGTAGGAATAAATGGTCAGTTTTCACAGTGGAAAGAGGTAATAGCGGGGTCCCCCAAGGATCTGTACAGGGATTTGTGCTGTTCAACATATTCATAAATGATCTGGAAAAGGGTTGAACAGTGTGGTGGCAAAATTTGCAGATGATATAAAATTACTCAAGTTAGTTAAGTCCAAAGCTGACTGTGAAGACTTACAAAGGGATCTCATAAAACTGGGTGACTGACCCACAAAATGATAAATGAAGCACAGTGTTGATAAGTGCAAAGTAATGTACATTTGAAAAAATAATTTCCAACTATACATACAAAATGATGGGATCTAATTTAGATGTTACCACTCAAGAAAGAGATTTTGAGTCATCCTAGGTAGTTCTCTGAAAATATTGTCTCAATGTGTAGTGACAGTCAAAAATGCTAACAGAATGTTAGGAACCATTAGGAAAGGGATAGATAATAAAACAGAAAATATCATATTGCCACTGTATAAATCCATGGTACTCCTACATCTTGAATACTGTGTCCAGTTCTGGTTACCCCATCTCAAAAATTACATAGAATTGGAAAAGGTCCAAAGAAGAGCAACAAAAATGATCAGGGGTATGGAACAGTTTCCATATGAGTTGAGATTAGAAGGCTGGGTCTTTTCAGCTCAGAAACGAGATGAATATCAGGGATATTAAAGGTCTATAAAATCATGAATTGGGTATAGAAAGTGAAAAGGGAATTGTTATTTATCCTTCAGATAACACAACAACCAGGGGTCACCCAATGAAGTTAATAGGCAGCAGGTTTAGAACAAACAAGTAGTGCTTCTTCACACAACATACAGTCAACCTGTGGAACTCTTTGCCAGGGGATGTTGTGGAGGCTAAAATTATAACTGGGTTAAAAAAAGAATCAGATAAGCTCATGGAGGATAGGTCCATCACTGGCTATTAGCCAAGATGGTCTGTCTGACTGCCAGAAGCTGGGACTGGATAACAGGGGGATGGATCACTCGATAATTGCCTTGTTTTGTTAATTTCATTCCCTCTGAAGCATCTGGCACTGGCTACTGTCAGAAAACAGGATACTGGCTAGATGGACCATTGGTCTGACCCAGTAGGGCCATTCTTATTTTTATGACTATGCCATACGTGGTGTAAGTTAGTTTAGCCTTAAGAATGTTGTAATTTATACCTGACTGCTCACAATCCCAAGAGGCCATTTCAGCAGCCAGGGATGGCTGGGCAGTAGGGACATCCCAGCTGTGCCTCCTTCCTCTGGGTATGAACACTATGCCAGGGATTGGGAAGGGGTTGGCATAGGAGACTTTACACCATCCAAGAATTCTCTGATGAATGGGGAATTCTCAATGGGCAGAATCCACTGGCTTTATAGTGGCATTGCACTGCCATAGCAGTAAAAAAACAGCCAGAGTGGGGGGCCAAGGCCTACCCCTCAGAATCTGTCACGCTCCTCCCCATCCGCTGCCATATACACCAGGGGTAGCTAAAGAGTGATCTCAGGGGAGTGGTTGACACCTATAAACACCCCTGGATGAGGGACATGTTCTCACTGGCTAACTGATGGCCAGGAAGACTGTGAAGTGCAGAGGGCCCCTTCCCCCTTGTCAGCCTCAATTCCAGCTGAAATAGAACTGCCAAACACTAAGATCAGACATTAGGGTGGAAATTACTGCTCCCGTTTTACCACCCCAGTCTGTTATATGGGGAAAGGGACTCTGACTGAATCCCTCCTGATCCTTGCCCTCCTCTCTCTTTCTATATTCCTTTCATTCTCTCTCCTCCTGCAGACAATGAGAAATGAGATGCTGCAGAAGCACTGGCACCAGTCTCCAGCCCTCAGCACTTATTGTTTTGAGGGTCTCTGTCTGAAAAATGCCACATTTTTGGCCTTCCACCTCTGCCTTCAAGTCACTCTAGCGTACATCTATACTTCTGGCTCATACTTCTTGCAGCTGGCTGATCCCTGACTACCAAAACAGTACCTGAGGGCTATTTATGGGCTGACATAAGATAGGGCAGCCTGTTTTACACCTCGATCCTGGTCAGGCCCAGAGATTGGGGATCTGCAAAAGTGGCTAAGTGTTTTGCCCTCTCCCCTCCAGACTTGCACTAAATGCAGTTTTCCTGGTCCAGGCGATACGGATCCAAAAATGTATTTTAACCTGCTGCCGTTGCTGTCATATTTGCTGATAAGCATTTGTTTTTAATATTCATTGTGCTTCCAAAGCCCTAAAACATATTTTTAAAACCACTGGAATCAATACACAATCATCCTGAAAAATAACCTGTTTTGATAAATCAAATTCCCCAAGTTGTTATTAACAGTAGCTTTGCCTCCTTCCTTGCAGACATTTTTCTTCCCCTTTCATATTTCTTTATTTTTAGTATTTCAATACCTACAGGAATAGAACAGAATGTTTTTTTTGGGAGGGGGTGGTAGGTGGTTTCAGGCTGAAGTTTTTAGGTTCTCTGCATGATAGTTCAAACAAGTATTTGTAAAAGAAGTTCATTGAAAATATTCTCTTTTCCCTTCATTTTCCCTTGGCTGTGTAAAGTAATTTATATCTGATCTTCCCTGAATAAAAGTAGTTAATCCATATTCCAGATGATGTTGAGGACTTAATATTTCCTGACTTCTCTCAGTAGCTTCCTGTTGTCCTTCAGAAACATTTCCATAAATAAAAGAACTACAGCACCATTTATTGCTGCATCATGTTTTTACACCAACAGTTTTACAATTACCTATAAGTGAGTATCTCCAGAGGAGCTCAAAAAAAACCTTTTAGTGGAAACCTAGCACTCATAGATTCTGCACTATGAAATTGACCTAACAAAATATCTTTCTTCTGTGCAGTGGATTTTAGAGGCACAGATTATGCTGATTTGAGGTGTCATTTTCCTACTATAAAGAACAGACATTCAAAACTGATTACTCTGTACATCTGAAAGGATGTGCTAAGGGCAGGGGGGATAGCAAGTGTGTGTGTGGGAGTGGGTGTTGGAAGGCAGCAAAGAAAATATAAGTGATAAATGTTTTTAATGTAGACAAATAAATATACTTTGTGAGTATAAAGTAAAATATGCAGATGTGGTGGTAGCACTCATATAATTGAATGTTTCTGAGATAATAGTTGGGAAATGTGAACATTTTTTTTTTACTTGTGCTAGATCAACTTCTAAATTCCGAAGGCATGCAGTATTGTCAGATAGTACCCTGAGCTTTGCACCCCTATAAAACATTCTCAGAACCACCACTCAAACAATGACAAGTGTTTATTAATTAATTTACTATTTTACTAGTAAAAAAAGTTTACTATTAATTAATGACAAGTGGGGAATATTGAATAAGCAATTCTGAAAACTTGTTTCAGTGAGTTATGCACTTTAAGAATGTCAGTCATGCTCGCATGTGAGCAGAAATGTACTAGTCTATTTATATTAAATACTATGGAGTGTTAATTCATGGAATGCACAAACTTTTTTTTTTCTTTTCCCATTTAAGGTCAATAGCCATCAATAGGTCCCTATTTAGCTACTTTCAAAATAAACATATTTTGATTCATTTATTTCACATAAAAACTTAGCAGAACTTGCAGCTGCTTATAAACACTATTGTACAGTGATTGATCTGATTGCTATCTAAGCACTGAGTAGCTGCCACTTTCTATTAATATCCATTTGCTGAGTACTATTGTAGAGGTATTTCCTGTTTTTACACAAGACACTATACAGAAATAACTGCTAGAACAGCAGATGAAGATTAATTCTATATACAAGAAAGAGTGGTAAGAATATATTGTGTTGTGAGATTAAAGTTAGAACATAGACGATCATCTGTTATTTGAGATGGAAAAAAGTAAAGCTATAACAACTTAGAATTTGACTCTCCATTGTCTCCCTTATTTGCACATCACAGAGTGAAAAGCAGGCAGGGATGGAGAATGGTTGAGGAAGCATTGCCACAATCCTTCCTTAAATGAAGTTCAGGGGATGAGACAATTATCTGTGAAGATAGCATTGCATTTTCCCCAGTTCCTCACTTTGGAGCCATTAAGCTCACCAGGATACCTTACAAAATAACCAGAAACTGAGACACAGGCTTCTCTGGAGACCAAGCTTGGAAAAACAAATAAACCTTTATGTCATCCTTTGAATGTTTATTTAGCTAATACTATTCCTTAAAGCAGAGAACATAAAACTACTTCCTTTATAATGTTATTATTTAGATACTTGTGGGGTTTTATATTAATATCCAGTATAATTCCTGCATTCTCAATGTAAAGAAAAGTTTTAATTCTTTAAACTTGAGCTATTTCTACATCATACACTGACAATCGGAAGCTTCAGCTCCGGCAGAGCTCTCCATGGTACTGGTTTTGTTTCTCATTGTCTGGGCAGCAATCCAAGCAGTGAGGAAAATTCGTGTGTACCAGTCTATGGAGTCACACAGTGTCTATGGATTAGTTATCAATCAAAATGATACAATCCTAAAGGGACCACAATTTACCATTAGTATCTGGAAACTTTTAGCTCTGCTCAATCCTCAGAAAGACCAGGAACAAAGCAATTTCAAAGGAATGTGACACAGCATTACAATAACAGCATTACATTAAATCCTCAGCACCCACTGACTTTTTTGGGAGATGAAGGCTCAAGACCCTTTGGGGTTGGGCTACATGAAGCTGATCATTGAGGAATCATAGAAGCTAGAGCTGAAAAAGACCTATTAGGTCTTTTCCAGCCCACTGTCATCACTGCAGGATTGTTCCCCATGTTACACTGTCTGGAATGGCTCATAACCATGAATGCCTACCTCAGGGAAGACTGTCAAAAACAGAGCAGACACCTCAATCTGGTGGTATGTTCTATAATTAGATTTCACCAACCCAATAACAAATGAGAACTCCCCAAATACTACCATTGTCTTATAATTGAATCACAGACAATCCCCTTAGACACTCCAGTCTATCTTGCCACTCAAGCAAGCTTGACTATGTGATAAATGGACACTTACAACAAAAATCTCAAGGTTACACTAAGTCCCAAGAGACCAATCATTCCCCCACATTGATTTGCATCTTAGATCAAACACCAAAGAAAATGCTGGTAGCCAGTTCTATAGTAAAAGAACTGAAGATTTATTAGCTAAGAAAAAGGAACAAGAGTTATTGAGATGTACAAGAGGTAAAAGTATATATACAGGTGAATCACTGTCTATAATTTCAAAAGGCAGCAGAGATGTAGTAAACTGCCAGTTTCCTGAAAGTCTTTTGGGATCACTCAGAGTAAATCTGTGGATCACCGTCTTTTTGTTGTTATTCTGCCCTGTTAGAAACCAAGCAGTCCAGAGATGAATTTTTCCTTGGTACCATATTTATAGCTTCTTTCACAGGCTGACAGCAACGGTTCCCACGCAGGTCCCTTCTTTATGAGCGGTGAGGGGATGGGAGGAAAGCACTTAATAAAGTCTTTGATCTTTGACCTTGCATTATGGCTCATTTGTGTTTAATGAACAGAATTTAATATTTTCTTCTTAGAGACCATCATTTGCATCACACAAAGCTTTTTCCCTGTTTGATGAGTTACTTAGTCACTGAGGTTTAGAATGCAAATACTTGCTATTACTTTATAACGTGGTGTATAGCTGAGAGCGAACAATACATGCAGCATCCTATAAGCATTTAAAAAAACACTAAACACATTCTTATCAATTTAACACCTAATATTTATTTTAATAAGCCTACACATTGGCAAGCAAGACTGGCTTCCAGCTATGTATATGTAAGTGTGCAGTGAGGGCTGGGGCTTTGGCATGAGCTGGCATCTGGTCTGCCAGTGACACACCCTACTTATATTTTGGGAACACCAGCAAGAAGACATTAGGTAGAAAAGCGTGATAACTGCATCCCTGGCTCACTGCTGTGTGTTGATTTCCTTTAAGCTGAATTCAATTGAATCCCTCAGTCTGTGTTAAACCAGGATAAGAACAGAACATAAGAAAGGCCATAGAATCATAGAATAGAATCATAGAACTGGAAGGGGCCTCGAGAGGTCATCTAGTACAGTCCCATGCACTCAAGGCAGGACTATTATCTAGACCATCCCTTACAGGTGTTTGTCCAACACGCTCTTAAAAATCCCCAATTATGGAGATTCCAAAACCTCCCTAGGCAATTTATTCCAGTGCTTAACCACTCTGACAGTTACGAAGTTTTTCTAATGCCCAACCTAAACCGCCCTTGCTGCAATTTAAGCCCATTGCTTCTTGTCCTATCCTCAAAGGTTAAGAAGACCAATTTTTCTCCCTCCTCCTTGTAACAACCTTTTATGTACTTGAAAACTATTATCATGTCCCCTCTGAGTCTTCTCTTCTCCAGACTAAACAAACCCAATTTTTTCAATCTTCCCTCATAGGTCATGTTTTCTAGCCCTTTAATCATTTTTGTTGCTCTTCTCTGGACTTTCTCCAATTTGTCCACATCTTTCCTGAAATTAGGCTCCTAGAACTGGACACAATACTCCAGTTGAGGCCTAATCAGCGTGGAGTAGAGCAGAAGAATTACTTCTCATGTCTTGCTTACAATACTCTTGCTAATACATCCCAAAATGATGTTTGCTTTTTTTGCAACAGCATTACACTGTTGACTCATATTTAGCTTGTGATCCACTATGACCCCCAGATACCTTTCCGCAGTACTCCTACCTAGGCAATCATTTCCCATACTGGGATAGACCAAAAGTCTGTCTAGCCCAGTATCCTGTCTTCTGACAGTGGCCAATGCCAGGTGCCCCAGAGAGACTGAACAGAACAGGTAATCAAGCATCAAGTGATCCATCCACTGTCGACCATTCCCAGCTTCTGGCAAACAGAGGCTAGGGACACCAGCCCTGTCCATCCTGGCTAATAGCCATTGATAGACCTATCATAAAAAGTTAATTGCAATGACTCTGAAGTGACCACAGTAGTCTTGACTGCACTGAAAGGATATTTTTGAATCAGTGTTCTCCTGACATAATTAATCGGGGTAATATTTGTATCTCTTTTTTTATAGATTTTTAAGCACCTGTTGCTGAAGCCTATGGCTGCTGGTCAGAATCTAAAACAACAATACATTATATTTTGTATTCAGTTGTTTTGACATTTTTCTTTGTTTTGGACTAAATCTAAGTGGAGCACTAGACATGGTAAATAAAGTAAAATTGGAAACAAAAATGGTAAACACTAATTTGAAACAAGTGCAAAGTGGATTGCACACTTGGATGATTTCAGTCATTTCTGCCCTTATGCAAGAACTATCAGTAGAAACATTATGTACTTTTTGCATCTGATGGAAACAGATACATATATGGAGGTTAGCACCTTAAAGATATAGGTGGCAGCTCTCTAGGTTCTTAGAGAAAAGAGAGCCATAATTTAGTGGTTTGAGCTTTGGGCAGGAAGGCAGGAACTCCTGAATTCTAATACTAGCTCTGACCCACTGGGGCCCTGAATTGCCTTTTTGACTTCTTGACATAAGGTCTCTGGTTAGGTTTCACCATCTGTAAAAGGGAAATAATAATAACATGTTCATACCTATCTCTTTTTGATGACTAATTAATGTTTGTAAAGTGTTTTGAAGATGAAAAATGCTAAGTAGTATTCTCATTATCAGCAGAACTCTTATTCCGTTTGCATTCTGACACAGCTTTTTTTGTGTAGGTGGCTTAGTTCCGTTGATTCAATAGCAGAACTACTAACCCTAGGGGGAAAAAAGATTAATACTTTATTTTTATTTTATTAGGTTATTATAATAGAGCAACAATGTTCTCTCTCTAACTGCTCTCCTAGCAATAAGCAAATTATATCAGTCACAGTATCTGTCACATTGAATATTGATCATTGCACCATCCTTTTCACAGACAGAAAGGAAAGGGCAACCAAAAATATCCTGGCTATTTCTTATTAGTCCTTCCACTTAGGGTGGAGAGGCACAGGAAAATTAACTCAG
This sequence comes from Chrysemys picta bellii, assembly GCF_011386835.1. NCBI lineage: Eukaryota > Metazoa > Chordata > Testudines > Emydidae > Chrysemys > Chrysemys picta. Next base: position 45,322,515 of record NC_088791.1, on the reverse strand, counting down.
GAGCATCTATAATACTTTTAAAAATATTGTGCAACAAACAGTGTTTGTGCTGGGGGCAGCATGAAACCTTCTGTTTGAACCTTTGTACCTTGTATCTTTAAAATCAAAAGTTCATTTTTGGTGGAAATTCTTAATACTTTCATTAGGGAGGACAGGGTTCTACCAGCTCTTATGAATGTGATTCTAAGGCCCATGCTCAAGAAACCTTCAGTTGACACTGACATTGTCATTGATAGGACAAAACTGCCCCATCTCTCTTTTTTTATAGAATTTTTTTTTGAGAAAGTGGTTGTGAAGCAGCTCTGGCATTATCTGGAATTCTGAGCCAGACAATCTGGTTTTAGCCCTGGGTATGGAATGGAGAATACACGGATCTGATATGTCAATTATCTCCTTCTGGCAATTTACATAGATCAGGTGATTAGGCTGACTCTGTTGGATCTTTGATACCATTGGTGATAAGGTTGAGTTAACCTGATTGCAGACCCTGGCAAATATAGGTGGAGATGAGCTCGAGAGAATCTTTCATTTCTCTTTAAGAGGATCCAGGAGGTAATGAATAGTGAGTAATTGATCATTTGCCCTGAGAACTCCACATAGTTCTTCTGTCTTGTGACTTCTCCTGTCCAACCTCTATATATGGCAGTCACAGATATACAGAGTTACTAGGTGTGTCATTGGGCATTCAGTATTCAGCTCATATCTACCTCTGTAGGTGAGATCATGGATTCAGTGCAACAATTTTGCATTATGCTGCCAGTGGAATATGCTCGTACTGTGATGTATCCAGCCTACGTAGGATCATTCCAGTGGAAGGAAGATTCTCTGGTGGTACAGAACAAGCATAGAGGCTCCTATGCCACTCTCATGCCTGCAGGTTGTATAAGGGAAGGGGCCAGAATACAGGGGATGTGGCCACAATGTCCTACTCTGCAGAGATTCCCAGCTAACATTTCTGCCCATGTAGCATGTTAGGAGCCATTAATCAGTTATAGCAGCCCTCGGGTTGCTCTAATTAATGACAGGGAAGTAGTCCTTCATATAGTGGTGCCAGGATTGGGGGAGTACATAGATGAGATTTATACTATTTTTCCTCCTTCCTGTTGCATGGTCCTCAGCTGTAGGTGAGTATTTGGCTCCACGTCTCTCCTTTATCAGACTTTGAAAGTGCAGTTGTTTGATTTACCCAATTTGGCTAGACACTGGGCATCTGAATCAGAGCTGAACTTCAATCCAACTATAACAGAGGTAATGTTGGTATGCTGGGGAAAGCAAGTGGAGGAAATAGCAAATGTTATAGCAGTTTTCTTGAGTGAGGAAGGTTACCTGCCTTTTGTCATTCTGGTTCACAGTCTAACAGAACTTGGCTGCTTCTGGATGGCTAGATTCCTGATAACAGAGATGGCTGAGAGTGCTTTTTTACAAATCTGCACTTGACAAAGAGGCCGCAATCATTCCTTTCAGATACAAACCTCACTACAGTTATTTATGCCCTTGCCATCTCCAGATTGGATTAATGTTATGTGCTCTACATGAGACTATACCTACAATCCACATGGAAACTTCAGCTGATATAGAATGCAGCTGCCTGCTTATTTAGTAGAACTTCTCCCTGACGGCACATTACAACTTCATTCAGTAATCTGGACTGGCTTCTAGGGTGTTTTTTTTTCCAGCCTATTATACACAGCCCTAAATGGTTTGGGTCCTGGCTACATTACAGAATGCTTCTCTCCATGTGTGCTGCTTCATCAGCCAAGATCAACGAAGGGACTCAAAATGATGCCCTCCTAGTTTAAACAAAAAGAGGGCTGCGAACAGAGCCTTTGTAGTTATGGGGAAAGATTTTCAAAGGCACAAAGAGCAGTCAGTTGCCCAGGTCCCATTGAAAGCCAATGGCAGTTTCCTTTGTGCCTGCAAAGTTCTCTCCCATACATCCTTGATTCTGAATTTGCTTCACATTTTCATATGAAAGGGCTCAGAATTATCAATTTTCAGCCCACTGCAAGGCCCGTCTCTTTTCTTGTCTACGCTCTCTGTCTGTTTCCTCAGGCTTTTCCTGAGGTGGAGTTGAATGGTGGCAAGAGGGACTGAGCAGTGGGGGAACAGCAGTTTGAGGATTTTGCATCAGTTTAGGTTTTTGTGTAACTTTTTTATTGTTACTGTAAGTTCAGTTGTGATTTGTGTTAATTGTATGTGCACCCAAGGCAATGGATGGACACACTGTTAGTAAAACTAAAGAAATCATATGAAGTATTTAAATATCCTCTCCATACAGAGAGAAATCAGTCTGAGTGTTGTAAAAACCAAAGCACCGCTCTTCTTTTAGATTTTATAAGCCAGCACACTTACAATGAACTGAAGAAAAGAATAAAAAGAGAAAACAGTTTATACCCTATTACGTGGTGTTATGTAGCATTAACGTGTAATGTTGCATATAACAAATATAGAATTAATTATGGTGTTTCAGCAGTAGCCTTAATACCCAGTGCCCACCATCAAGTGATTTAGCACATCCCGTCTCTTAGAACCAATGAAGCAAATTAAGTAATTGAAGAAACACTAGCAAAAAAGCAAAGCAAAGCAATAGCTATTAATAGCACAATTTAATAGTCTCATTAAACACATCCCAGCAAAAATTACTCAGTCTAACATTCAGTCCCTATCCAAATCTTCCGACTTCATCCACAGTCTCTCCTGAATATGAATAGCAGCTGCATAACAGATGCATGTGTCCCAAAACAAAAATGGATCAGTATAAATCAGAAGTATGAAACTGAGCTGTAACTCCCTCCTTAATAAAAGTGCGGCAAAATGCTCTGTCCCAGGCAGCTGAAAGAATCAGAATTACAACTCTTGCCATGCATCCGACAAAGTCGGTATTCACCCACGAAAGCTCATGCTCCAATACGTTTGTTAGTCTATAAGGTGCCACAGGACTCTTTGCTGCTTTTACAGATCCTGACTAACACAGCTACCCCTCTGATACTTAACTCTTGCTAGTACATCCTAGCCATCTTCTTTCTCTCTCACTCCCTTTTGCAGTTTCCATGCCCAATATCCACCCCCGCCCCCCCGTCCCATATAAATAGGGCCCTACCAAATTCATGGCCATGAAAAACACATCACAGAACGTGAAATCTGGTCTCCCCCTGTGAAATCTGTTTTTTGGTGTGTTTTTACTGTATACTATAAGATTCCCCCTGCCCCCTCCGTGCCCTACAATAACCTTGCAACCCCCTCCCACAACTCCTTTTTGGGGCAGGTTTCTTACAATTACAAAACCATGAAATTTCAGATTTAAATATCTGTAATCATTAAATTTACAATTTTTAAAATCCTATGACCATGAAATTGACCAAAATTGTGACGGAGGGCCCTACATATAAATGTGTCTTCCTTTAACTTCAAATCCAGCTGAGCTGAGGGTTCAGATTTCCTAAGTGCTACCAGGACAAGAGTTTTTTGACTTAACCCTTTTGGGACATTTAGGCCACAAAATTCAAAAGTGACCCCTAATTTTGGATGCTTCCATTTTTGAGTTCTCAACTTGAGACATCTTGGTCTTGATTTTCAGATGCTGATGACCTCAACTCCAGCTGAAGTCAAAGAAAACTGTGGGTGCACAGGACCTCTGAAAAGCAGGGCCATGGTATTTTAGATTGGGTTTCAGAGAACAGGTGTATATCTGGTCTCCAGAAACCACTCCATGCTTCAAAATGACTAGCACATAACCAAGCCTAAAGTATAGTGGGTGCACTTTAACAGTTCATTCCAGTTCTGGAAATATTACACTCATTCCCCATTGTAAGTGTGAGAACAACGATATCTCTAAACCAAGAATGAACTTTGTCAGATTGTTCATCAATTTTCTGAGGAATGTTCCTGTGTCAGCAACTCAGGAGAAAGGAATGCTCAGTTACTGCACCTTGACCCTCTGCCTAGATGTTGTCTGTGGCACTGGAGTTCAGTGTATCACTTTTAATGTTCTCTTTGGTCATCTTGATAGGTTTACAAACACTTTCTTATTTAGCAACAAATAAATATATAAATAAAATAAACCAAAGGGAGAACAGAATAACTACAACAACTTGCAATACCTGCAGTGAAAGAAAAATAACTAATCCTTAATGCAAAGAGATTTGTCATTGGCACCCTAGCTTGATAGGCGTTTTTGTCTTTAAGCATTTAAAGAAGCATCATTTACACATTCAGTTTTACAGCACTCTCTTTTCTGTGTGTCCATCAAAACTATCTTTTGGGTGGTGATGTCTTCTGTGAGGAGAACTTGTGAGCTACAAGCTCTGTCAATGTGGGTACTTCTCGCTTCACTTCCACAAAGACAGAATAGTTTCTTAATATTAACTTTCTCTGACACAAAGCAATTGCACTCCCATCCTTTGGCCCTAAACTACAGCATCTAAAAGCAAAGTCTCTCCACACACTAAATGTCAAGAGAGTTCTAACTTTTTATTTGGAAAGAGTCTCTTCTATGTAGGATAGACTCTTTGTTCTTTTTAGATTCTCTAAAAAGATTTTTTTTGCCTGCTTCCAAAGCTTTAGTTGCCAACTAGATGGTTTTGTACATTAAAGCAGCACATTAAGGGAAGGGCTGTCAATTGACTTCACATATCAGAGTTCACTCCAAGAGGTAATTGGCTACATACTGGGCCTTTCATGGGAAGCTTTAATACAAGACCTGTGTAATGCTTCCATCCAAGCTCTCTCTTGTTACTTTACAATGGATCTTTGATCTTTGACCAAGGTGACTTTTGGTAAAAGAGTCCTTCAAGTTGTAGGGCAATGGAGGATTTACCCCTCTAAGATACTCCTTTATAGTCTCTAGAGCCTTCAGGTTGTTACAAGGAATACTATAGAAAATAAAATTAAATAGCAGCAAAGGAATTTATTTTCTTTGCGTTCCACTGTTTGAGTCCCCTCACTTTTCTTAGCTTGCTGCCCTCTCTGGGAGGATGTTTAGATTATTATTCTACATCTTGTTTTGGAACTATCATCTTTTCTTTCATCATTAAAAGGAGTTTAGTTTTACATGTTTGCGACAGCATAAGGGACCAGACTAAAGATTTTGGCCACCAAGAGATATAGCTTTATGTTTGCTTCAGGATTTGTCTCCTTTTTTGGCAAAACTTAAAGGCCTCAAACTGATAAACAAACCTTGATGTTCACATTTGAAACCCAAATGTTCTGGGTTTAACACTGTCTGTTTTCTTGAAGGACAGTTAACATTCAAGAGGTTGCAATGTCTCATGCAAAAAAAGCAATTTAGCAGAATATATATTTTTTTATTTTATTTATTTATAGATGGTTCACCCTATTAGACTTCTGTGAGAACATATACAAATGAAAACACATTAGTTGCATAACAAAATAATGTCCTGTTCCGTGTGTCTTGTGTTCCAAAGTAGTGTCTTGTGTATGAGTTGAACCCCTCTGTCCATGCAGAGCCTCACTGAATGGGAACCTCCACAGACATAGTGGTCATATTGCAAGATTGGGGGCTAACAGTTAATGCAAGGACCAACCAATGACCAACTAAAATCCAAATAAAGGACATACCCATCTCCCCAAAAGCCTCCACTACTTCCTCAGGCAGGTGCCTCTCCAAAGGCATCGTAACATTCCTTGAAGGTCAGTAAACTTGATCTCTGTTGCATCAACAAGGGGAGCGAGTTCCAGAGTAGAGGGCATTTCAGTGTAAACATCTTACCACCAACCCCCAGACATTTAAATGAACAGGGTTTTATCTTGAATGTTTCATCTGATCTCTACTGCCATGATCATAAGGGGAAAGGTGGGCTCTTAGATAAATAGGACTCAAAGCATAGGAGTATTTATGTGTCAAAAATCAACATTTTGAATTGTGCTAATTATTACACATTATGTCTTTCTAAAGTAAATTCAATATGTTCGGACAATTTGAAAGTAAATTTTTACATCTCCTTTTCATTTTTAGTATACTAATATGCAAATGATACTTGCCAGTAGCAGACTTTTAATATAATCTCATATGGCAGAATTTGAAATTAGGTGTATATGACTTAATGTTATGAGAGTGCTACTAACTACATCTGCTAACTAAATCTATAAATTAGAAAATCTTTTGGCTTAGCACTCACATCAGCCTTAAGGAATTGCCAATTAAAAGAGATTATATGTATTTCTAACAACTGTTTCTAAAGCTGTTGACAGAAAGTAATGCATGTCTAATATCTTCAGGTACATCTGAAAACAAGATCAAGATATCATTTTGATCCATTTTCATTTAGATAGTGTTAAATCAAATGTAGGGCATCATAAAATATTGTTTGTGCAAGTTTAATGTTTTTATGAACTTTATTTACTGAGTCATTCCCATACAGGACCATTTACAGGGTTGCTAATACTTTTTTAAATGCAGTTAAGCATATTATCTGTTTCTAAATACAAAAGCTGATCCAGCTTTAAGTAGACAGCAGTATATTTGAGTATGAAACTCACTGACATTTAAAACAAAGAGATTAGATGGTACTTGAGAAAATTATTATCTACATTGTGCAATATAAAACGTGCTATAATGCACAGATGAGCAGGGGATTTTTTAATATTTGCACCAGCTTTTTAGGAATCTGTGCACAGAATACTAAACAAACACCAGAGTACTGGTGCTGCTGCCACCTAGATCCAGTGCGGATTGCTCTGTTGTGTGAAGTGAGTCCTATTTTTTTAAAAAAAAGGCACTGCTACATTGACTGTGTATCTGAATAACTTTGAATAACTGATCCTGCTGTCACTGAAGTGAGTGGGGAAACTCACCTTCACTTCAGTTGGGCTCCAAGTGAGAGGCTACATCTCATTGTGAGATACAAATATTTGAGGTTTTTATATGAAGAAATAGTGGGCCAGATCCTAGCCCCTGTTAAGGCTGCAGTGCACTGTTCAGGTGGCACAAAGCAGCTGTAAAGCCCACTGATGTAACTACTTGAAGACCTACCTTGTAGAGAATCCCCTGATGTGATAGAGCCAGTACATAACCAGTGGAAGAAGGGCATAGTCGATTTGCTACTGCATTTCAGCTGCGGGATTGGCCTCCTGGGGGCTGTTGCAGCCATTGCAATTCAGAGCAGCTCTGAGTCTGTCCTACGTTGCATCTTGGGACCAGCCTGATGCCCAGTGGCAGGAAGATCAGGACAAGGGCAAAGGTAAAATACCCTATATAAGTAGCAGATGACGTTTCTGCAGTTTGATTTGCAATTTTTGTAAATGTGCCTTGAAGACCATAGTTATGGAATTTGCTAAAGGGAGGGCTGTGTCCCAGAACTGGGAGACAGAACCAAAAACGTATTGTCAGATGGCTAGTAGGTTATTGAAACATGGATAGCTTTGAAAACACTAGGTCAGCTACCCCATTTTTGTTTGCTTTTTTTTATTCTCAACCAGCACACCATGTCCTTTCAGACACACAAAGCTATGTTGTTCCTTGAATGACTGGTAGAGAAGGGGGAGGGCAGACTCAAAGGACTATATGGACTAATTCTGCCATTGTGTGTTGGATGAAGTGACTGGAAAGTAGTGCCCCTGTCATTTACTATATACCGGTGTTTTTATCCCCCCTTGACATTTGTATTTTCCCATTTCTCTCATCATGTGTCTCCGAGCCCACCATGCATTTTGTAATTGATTTTTATTGCTAGGACTCTCATTTCTAATGCTAATTATGAGGGCTGAGAGGATTGAGGTCAGAGATGACTTGATAAGCAGCCTGATTTTCACAAACGCTGAGCATCCAACAGCTTTCACTGACTTCTGTATTAAGAATGCTCTGCTACTATTCAGGGATTGTCTGAATCTAGGAACCCACGGAAAGAGCTTAACAGACAATCTGAAGCGAAAATATTGTTCCTTCTGCAAGATTCCACAGTGCTGAGAAAGAGATGGTCTGAATGTCATAGCAGGCCAAATCATTTCAATTAAGCCAAGGTGGATTTGTGTGTGCTTTGAATACCCGAGAAGCATTGGTTACATTTCTCATATGGTGGCATTGATTCAAAATGGCCCCATAGCTCTGCTTCTCCTTACACTGGATCTCATTAAGACAAGTTCTAACTCTCCTCTGTTCTTGAAACAAAATCAAGATCTTGGCAATGGAACCCATTGCTCTAAGCCTGACATCTGGACAAAAGTTAATTCACAACACAGAAAACTGAAATTTCTGAAAATAAATTGTTAAGATTTAAACCTAAAAGTTAACCAGATAGTTTAATTGCTTATAAAATGTTCTTTTGAGGTTAGCTTTCTGATGGATTAGGTCAATTCTTATTTAATCTGAACCAGTTTGCTCATCTTTCTAATACCAGTAGACAAAATTCATCCCTGTTCTAACTGTCAGTAGAGTTAGAGCAGGGATGAATTTGGTCTACCAAGGGTATGTTCCTGTCTTGCTCGGTTACTTCATGTGCTTGTTGCAAATACATGGATGGATTTATTTTCAACCAGCTAGCAGTATGTAGAAACTGTCAAACACTTAATTCAAGGGAGTTGTCTTTGCTTTTGTCAGGCCATGACCCAACCTTATCATTGCTAAATCAGACCATGCTTCACACTAAGTACTTGGTACACAGTACTCTTTTGTTTTAATGCTCATGAATCAAATGATCTCTGTTAGAAAATGAAAAAGAAAAAAACCCATTCTCATGTCTAGCCTAAAACTCTAGTGTATGTGCCATTCCACTTTTCACAAATCAAATTTTAAATTATGGATCTCTTAAATGTGGTTTTTTAAAAACATTCACTGCTTTCGAAGATTGATTAGTCAATAGTATTTCTATTTTTCCCTTTCGGCACTTTGAGCCTACCCTGTGGAGTTTGTTGATAGAACTCTGGTAATATATTGAGCCTTCAATGAAATTTATTATCCTTTTTAGGCGACATATAAATATCTTAAATAAAACTTTGGCATCAACATCAAAGCACTAAAATATGTCTTCTGTTCTTTCCAGCTATTTCATATTTTATGTGCGTTTGATGTTAATGTGAATGTGATATTCAAGATTAATAAATATGTGGTAAAGGGAAAAGTAAATGTCAATAAGCTTCACTGAACACTTTCATTAAATGCTTGTGTTGTGTGAAAAGACATCTTGAAGTTTAGAGATGCTGTAAATCTTCTATGCCACCATTCTGTGGTTCTGTGTGTTGTAAAAAGATTTCTAATACACTATAGAAATTGCCAAAGTAGTAAGTTGTTTTGATATTTTAATAAAAAAGCATTAATGTATTAATATTGTTCTTATTGATAAAGGGTTTTCAGCTACCTGTTTTTGGGTGCCTTACACTGAAAATGCTGTGTCTGAACATGACAATTTCATATTATGTGAATAGGTTCTTTAAATGTTCTTATTAAAAAAATACATTAATTAAATCTTTTTCTGGATCTTTTTATGATTTGCAAAATATTATATTTGTAATAATAAATGGCCAGCATCTTCTCTGTGTTAAACATCTGTGCATTAAAAATACTCTGTACTTAAAATATATTTTTATCTACACATTCTGCACAAAGAAAAGATGACACTCACTCCAGGCATATACTGGCTTCTGCCAAAACAAACTCCAGCACACGTCTCCAGGGTCAGCAAGTCTGCCAGGGAAGGAGTTGGAGCAAGATACCATCTCCCTTCTTACATACTTAGTGTTCTGCACAGTCCAAAGAGTGGGTGGCACTGGCTGAGAAGTTGGCATGACCAAGCTAGCAGGGGAATGCACTGTTTCACATTTTTGGAAAATGTTATAAATAATAATAACAATAATCCAGTGTTTCCCACTGGCTCCTGTGAGGTCCTCAGCAGAATTCAAAGCTTTCCCCTCAACATAAAGGGAGGGAGGGCATAAAGGGAGAAATACCTTCACAATAATGAATCTTGCTGGGTGCAAGGCACTTTCGTATTGGTCTGCTGTAGCCTGCACCGTCTTTGGTGCAGGCTACAGTTTGAAATCACAAGCAGCTGTTCAGCTTTTCAGTAGGAAGTATCCAGTAATGCAGTTTGCCCCATGAAACAACACAAGTGGCAACTTTCCCCTGCTATAGTTATTCAGCTTTAGCTGTTTAGGTCCCTCTCCTGCAATCCAAGACCCCATTTTCTCAGGGACTTCTAGAATTCTTAGATTACTGATTTTTACTTTATTCTTCATCACCTCCACCTATGCAGGATTAGCTCATTTTTTTCCATTTCAACCTCAGTTGATGCTGGAAGGCTAGAGACCTACATCTCCAAATCAAATATTCTTGTTTCCATCCATTGCATTTTACTAACTCCATTTTCTTTTCCCTACTGGAATAGAATTGTGGATTAAGTTTACCTGATTTTATTTGAGAACTAAAGTCTTTTTGATTTCTTTTTTTTTTAATGTTTTCTCTAAATCCATATTCCATCTTTATGAAGAAGAGAGTTATATGTATTGGGTATGTATTTGATAATAACAGAATAGAACTCTAAAAATCTCTTTAGACCTTACCATGGCATGTTTAGCAAGTTCACCATTACTTTTACTGACACTTAGAAGTCAAAAAAATATGAGAAGTTTGTCCTTGGTTATTAACATTCAAATCCTTTTGAATCAAAGTGGAGCACAGAAAGATGTCTTTGCACAGTCAGGAACACTTGAATGGGCCCCAAAACAGTTCTGCTAACCTCCATTGCTTTATGCATGGATGGGTTGTTATGACTGACTCCTCTTATTAACTGCCAAAGAGAGACAGAGAGAGGAGTCTCTAGAATAAATTCTGAATGAGCAGCAATACAAACATTAGATTTTTATCCCTCTGAATGTTAATGGTTAGAAATATGACACTGTGTTTTAAAATGATATCTTGGTTGATGCTACTTTGCAATATTTATCTCTGCCTCCTGCCCTCTCCTTCCCCGCTCCCTGGTAATAGCCCCATTGAGATTTGGTGGGGGGTTAATATGCCATAGCATCAACATATAGATCTGAGCCACATTTTCAAAAGTGACTAGTGATTAACTCATCACTTTTAGGGTGCCAAACCTGAAATGCATTAATGGGGCCTGTTTTTTCAGAAACTGGGTTCTTAGCACTTTCTGAACATAAGACCCCCTTTACGGAGTGTCAGGATGGACCTCCTAACGTTTTAAAATAGAGCTTGTTGGATATAACCTGAACTGTTTGGGTGAAATCCTGGCCCCACTGAAGGGAGTTTTCCCGTTGACTTCAATGGCACCAGGATTTAACCTATCATTTTTTGCTTTATGCTTAAATTTTGATCCATAAGTTTCAAAGACCAATAGAAGAGGTTGAAAAATGGCAGCTGCTTAGCCAAAATTCTCAGCCTCTCTGTTCCTGCAACATAAACCAAAATCTGATTTCAGTTTGAGTTTGAACTTCAGAGCAAAGGGAATCACTATGTAATTAAAATCACCAAACAAAACAGAATCAGGGAGACTAGGCCAGACAGTATCAGAAGTGTTAGAAGCAAAGTAATATAGCCTGCCTATATTCTCCAATAAAGTAGAACAGGTTCTTATTTATGATGTTTACCTATGATATTATGATCAATTTAAACTAGCCCACTTTCTGATTGAATAGAATGCCCTGAAGCCTGCTATTGGCTTGCTGGTAATCCTCAGCTTTTATTAGCTACTGGGCTTTGTGCGACTCATTAGACATTCACTGAAATGTACATTTTTAGCTTTTAGAAATACATTTTTATTCACAGTCTTTTGTTACTAACAGCACGGGAGAATAATTAATCCAGGATATTTGATCTTATTAACGAAGTTCCTTTTGGCATTTTGAGTCAAAGCTAATGAAAAAATAAGTAGTGATAAAGAACAGTAAAATGGTACTCTCTTTGTATGATCAAGATCTTTAGCTCAGTATATACTTTTATCTTGCTTTATGTTTATTATACCAGAAATGCATCATTACCTGAACATTCGTGCTAATGTACTTTTTTATTCTATGGGCGAGAGTAGCAATATCAATGCATTGTAAACCAGAATTGATTCCATGAATATAAAAGTAGTAAGGTAAGTAATAGAATAGTGTTCTAGAGCTAAAGAACAAAAGCTTCCTTTCTGTCTGCTGTCACGTCACAGGGCCAAATTCTGCTCACACTTACACCTGTTAAATACTACTGAAGGGAGAAGGTCAAATTTGGCCAACAAAGAACAAGACAAATATAATGAGTCAAAATCATTCCCGATGCTGAAGTCAATTTATTATCAGAGTTGAATTTGGTACCTTTTCCATGTAGGTGATTGTCTTTCACTCGGGAGATGAAGGAACCCAACTCATCAGTACTTGATTTATGCAGGTTGTTTGCCTGTGTCTACAAAAATCAAATAAAGTAATGAGCAGCACCGCAGCAGTTCTCTCAGCAAGCATTAGACAGCTATATGTTTTGAGGTCAGATTTCAAACACAGGTAACAGGAAATTCCTATTCTGGTTAGGTAGTTGACCAATGTTAAAGCAGAATGTACTATCTACCTTATCAAGAAAGATGCAGGGTGCGTCAGCAAACAGAGGGCAGCCGGAGGTGGGTTTAAGCAGTATCTGCTCAGGATCCGAGTCTTGCTGCTGACACATTTAATGTTCTTCTAAAGGCTGTTGCTCTCATAGTCTCTGCTGTGACTGCCATTGTGCATTCTCAGGTAATAAGGCAACAACAAACTCTGATCTTTGGGTTTTAAAATGGGGGATACTGAGGGAAGGTCTCTGTGAGTTCACATAGTCTCTAAACACTATCAACTTGAGGAGCCACTTGAGAGGGATAGTCCCCCTGAGAAATATCATGTGGCTGATTAATAGAGCTTTAAGTAATAATCTAGGGCTTGAGGTTCTGGAGATATTTGGAGGAATACAGGGTGAAGGAGCACCACAGCTGATTTGAGAAATGACTCTCAGAAGCATTAGAATTAAATGCTGAAGATAATCCTTTGTGTGTGGCAGTAGCACACGGTACATAACAACCAGTATGTCTAATCTGTGAGGAAGGAGAATCAGGATTTTCTATTTGTACTTGAATAATAAAAGATTTTTGCTAGAAATAAATGCCTGAACTTTATTGAGTAGGATAGTTTGATGTTGGATCCCCTAGACACAAGCAGGGAGGCAAGTCAGTTTCTTCTGCACAAATAAACAGAGGTATCAATCCAATACCATGCAAAATGTAAATTAGAATACCAAGGTACTCGTTATATATTTTGGGATTTGGAATCTGCTGATAAACTATTAGACAAACTGAATGAATGTGAAATGCCTGATCTCTGTGTGATAGAATCTGATTAAGGCTTACAGGCCTCATACTAGAGTTTTCTATTTGACAGGCTCTGTTAAAATCTATTTGACAGGATTCATATATAAAATGCACATTGCTATGTTTGTTATTAACATTTGCCTCCCTTGAGGCATTTTGATTATTGTTTAACTGGAAGTTTTTTTAAGGCTAAAACCCTTTCCTGGGTAGCCAGGAGCCCAGGTTGCTCTTGCTAGTACTTAGGGTTGTCAACACTCCCCTCAAAACACTCCTACCTCAGCAGGGCTAATTGGCAGTGTTCCATTTGACAGTGTAGACATATAAATCAACAGGGAGGTATGAACTATGAAAGAATGTATTGGGAATTTGAGATTTCTAATTGAATGTGTCTTATCTTATTCTCATGTTTGACTTGAAGCTGCAGAAAGCATTACCCTTTCTGGGTGATACAAGCCTTATTATATATGGATAATAGGTGAAGGAAGCCTTAACTTTATACTGAGACTAAGCCTAGTTACCCCGCTAGCTGCTTCATTGAACAAATTGTCACACCGATGTTGAAAAAAAGGTGCATTTATGGCCATAATTAAATGCTGGAGAATGGTTCATCTCAGTGAAACATTTCCTCTGTTTTCTGTTCCAATACACACCCCACCGTTGTGCCACAGGGTATTTTCCAGTCATTAAAAGACAACTGAATAGATATGTTTTTAGATTGTATCGGTTTTTTTAAATACTTTTTCAATTCAACTGCTTGTCAACCTTGAAATTTATTTGGCTATCATTGTGGAAAGCATATTGCAGGAGTAGGTGGTTTTACATGTTTCACTTTCATTTGTTAGTGTATTTCTCAGTTTGGATCTGGTAGTTTAGTCAGCTCATAGGTGTACTCTTAGGCAGATTAAAATGCTTAGAAAGCTTCCCTTTACTATAATGTGATTTAAGTTTCATAAGTCACAGTTTGTATGAATATCTTAATTAAATACTCATTCATCTTGTGACTTCGGAGATGAAATCTGAAAGCATGTCAGTGTAACTCCAGTAACTGACTTTGCAGATATATTTTCCTCTCTCTAAGTATCATTAATGAAAAGGATATTGGAGCCATTTTCACACATTTGTATATGAAAAAAGTGGGGATTTTTTTCCTCACAGTAAGAATGTTTCTGAAATTCTTTACATTGCTTTTTTTCGTCCAGCATGTCAGAGAACTGCAATTATTTTACTCCAAAAAGGCAGTGTCAGCTGTTGGGAAAAAAAGATGATTCCTATTTTTGAGAGCATAAATGAGGCCTACTAATCAAAGTGAAAACTTTTGAAAAGGAGGATGTAAGTAAGGCACTGGATCTGTGGGACAGTAGTAATTTATACCCCATTACTTAGTCAGGGTTGCATTTCTAATTATGCCTTAGAAAAAGATAATGATTATACTGCAGTGATTATTCCTTTCATCACATGGTAAAATAGTGTTGGTACAAAGTTCTTTCTTAAAGAAGCACATGCCTTTTAGAGGAAATGCTTTACATTTTGCTGTGCCTGAAAGAAAAGGAATATGAATAATAGTAGGAAGCCATGTGGTCCCCTACTATGTGGTTTGTGTTCCAGTTAAGTCTATAATTGGACATAACATTCAAAGTCTGTAAAAGAAGGGAATCCTGTGTCATAATTTGCTGTTGTTGAAATGACCCATCGCTATCTAGAGAGAGGATAACCTTATTATATAAATGTTTATATATGTCCAACTCATTGATCCAAATGCAGCTCAAACTTCTCCAAGATTTATTCAGTTCCTATCACTGGGGTGATCATAGCTGCCAACTGGAAAGCATTACGTTTACCCAAATTGAGTGGATGGTTTAAAGAGGAAAAAAAGAGAACATATTTGTTGTGGGAAAACAGTCAGAAAAAGGAGACTTTGTGTGACTTGGCAGCTATCATGGGACACACTGAAAGAGACCCAGGAGTCCAGAAACCCACCTCCTTCCTTCATTCAGAGATGTATCATTGAGAACCTCCTAAGCCTATTTTGCTAATACCCATTACTCTTCTCCTGTTGTTGGTTCTTCCCCTGTCTATTCTGATGGCCAGTTTCAACCCAAGCATCTGCTGGCTTCTATTGGCAGAAATCAAGGAGAAGATTTCTGATTCCAGAAAATCTGCTGTAGGGGAAGTTACAGTAACATAAAGTGGCTATTGCTTCCCTTCCAAAAACGGGCCTGAAGGAGGCCAGTATAACTGGGATCCACAAAGTGACTTAGATGTTGCAACACTGAGTGTTACAAAGCCGAACTTTTAGGTGCCTTGAAAATCACTGGAATCTACAAATCATAGGTTAGGTGTCTAGGCTCCTTGTACAAGCATGGGAAGATATATGTGCCTGAGAATGGGATCCACAAAAGCCAGTATACTAGGCAGACAGTTGCTTAATCTAGCCAATGGGAGATACCAGCAAGAGGGGTATTTCCTAAATCCCATCCCCTCACAAAGTTGGATGCCTAAATCCAGGCTGAAGGGAATCTCTGGTTGCAACCCACAACCAGAAACCTTCTCCTGGAGTTAAGCAGGCATCTAAGCCATTCTCTCAAGAACATCTTAGTTGCCTGCCTAACTCCACACAAAACAGGGGTGGGGGACAAGACTCCCCTTCAGAACCTTTTAGCCAGTGGTTAGGACATTCACCTGGGATGTGGGAAACCCCAGTTCAATTCCCCCTTTGCTTGATGAGGAAAAAGCATTTCAACAGGGATTTCCCACCTCTCAGGTAAGGCATCGTGGCCAGGGGATTCCGCTGTGTCAGTGTATACATTCAGCAGCTTTTCCTATAGAACCTTTGAAGCTAGCCTCAAAGGCCTGAAGGAAGGCATGCAGCACTATCCCCATCGGAGCTCCCCATGTGCAAGAGGTCAGGTAAATAGCTCAGATGCACTTAGCTACCCAGGTCCTGTTTTTAATCCAGTAAATGCTTGTTCCCATTCCATGTAATTTTGCCAGACTCACAATTCATTGTTGTGCCTTGTTGAAGTTTTCATACTTTTTTTCTTTTTGTCGTTGGTTGTGCTCTGCTTTTCTTGTGCTTAGAATGCTTGCATCAAACATCTTTTCCTGCCGTGGCTTACTCCTAGATATTATCTTATATTACCTACAGTTTGTTATAATTTAGCCCAAACTTTTCCCCTACTTAAAGGATGAGTGTTGTTTAAAGTATAACATCTTTCTATGAGTTTTCAATGTTTTCAGGCATCCAAATCAAATAAAAAGTTCAAATAAAAAACATAAATAATATTCAAGCTTTTACTCCAAGGATGGCCTGTAGCTACTTCAAAAATATTTATCTCCTATCACATTCCTGACAAAGCTTATTTTAGATAAATGCCTCAAATTCAGGTTGGCATTTCTTGTTCAAGCTGTATCTGGAGCACAAACTCACATTCTCACATAAATACGAAAATTATTTCTTTGATTGGTTTGTATTACAGTAGCACCTAGAGATCCCTATCCATTGCACCAGCAGCTGTGCAAAAACACAATAAGTGGCAGTTCTTGCCTCAGAAATCGCCCGAATCAGGAAAGCATTTAAACACATACATAAGTATATCCATATTCAGGAAAGCACTTAAGCAAATGCTTAATGTTAAGTACATGCTTAAATGCTTTCCTTAGGAATCACGATTTCCAGATTTGAGGCTTATGGCCTGAATCCTGCAAAGACTTACACCCATTCTTAACTTTATTCACAGGATCTGGGACTATTGGTGTAAAAGATATACATGTTTGTTAGTGAGGCATATCATACCATATTTATCATACTCTTTGATGCTATGAAAATAAAAATCTGTAATTAATAATTGCATAAGTGTTACTAAAGAATTGATCATTTGTACTGATTCATTTTTTGATGAGTGAAGATTTAAAATTACACCATTTGGGGGGCTGTGTGCTGAGCCCAGTGGCCTGCTAGGCTAGGCTGAGAGCTTGGTAACAAGTTGGAAACCTAATGGTATTCTTTGATGCCTAACCCCTTAAAAATCCCTTGACAAGGGGTGGGACTAACTCCGGGAGAAAAGGGGTTTAAAAAGCCAGTTCTTAGCAACCAGAAGCGCCAAAAAGAGGGGAGTTTTGTGAGAGAGTTTAGAGAGGGAATGTGAGAGGCAGATATACCTCACAAACATACACTGAAATTAGGTCAATAGTGTCCCCCTTCCAAAATAAACATATAAAACCATGCAAGAGTAAAAGTAATGTAGGCAGAAGTCCAGTAGCAGAGTGGGGGATAGCCAGTTTATTGAACTACCGCAGCATGTACAATTACTATGGGCAGGTGGTATATGTTTGCATGCAGTGCAAGCAGCTCTTGGCCCTCAGAGAAACAGTTTGGGCATTTACAAAAACAACAAGGAGTCTGGTGGCACCTTAAAGATTTATTTGGGCATAAGCTTTTGTGGGTAAAAACCTCACTTCTTCGGATGCATTTGCAGTATGGGCATTTGCGGCCGGAGTGGCTGAACTGGAAGAGCTAGGGGAGACAGAGAGGTACATAGGTGAGACTTTCAGGGACACAGTGGAGCAGTTCCATCCCCAGCATAACAGCCTTTGTGCTATTAGGAAGGATGAAAGTCGCAGTGAAGAAGAACATCTGCCTGTTGCATAGGGAAACAATCCCATCATTGGGACCCTCCTTCCTAATGATGTCATGGTATCCTCTCGCACTGAGGATTCTCCTCTGAGGGAGGAAACCACAGTTACTAGGAAGAGTCAGATAATAATAATGGGGTATTTGATTATTAGAAACATTGATAGTTGGATTTATGATGACTGGGAGAACTACATGGTAAAATGCCTGCTGGGTGCGAAGGTTGTGGATCTCATGAGACATCTAGACAGACTTATGTGCAGTGCTGGAGAGGAGCCGGTGGTTGTGGTACAGGTAGGTACCAGTGATATAGGGAAAGGTAGGAGAGAGGACCTGGAGGCCAAATTTAGGCTGCTAGGTAAAAGGTTAAAGACCAAGACCTTCATGGTAGCATTCTCTGAAATTCTTTCAGTTCTATGCTCAGGGCCATTTAGACAGGTGGAACTGCAGGATCTCAATGTGTGGATGTGATGATGGTATGGGGAGGCAGTTAGGTGTGTTAGGAACTGGGGAATCTTTTGGGAAAGGAGGAGCCTATACAGGAAGGATGGGCTTCCCCTAAACCAAAACAGAAACAGATTGCTGGCATGGAAAATTTAAAAGGTTGTAGAGGATTTTTTAAACTAAGGTCTAGGGTAAAGCCAACAGGTGCAGAGGAGCACATAGTTCGGGCGGAGACTCCCTGATGGATGAATTTATTGAAGGAGGAATTCTAGATCCTAGTAAAGAGGATAGGAAAGAAGTTGGTAAAGTACAGGTAGGAGTTAGTGTGGAACAGTCACATGTAAGAGAGCCCCATTTAATTATAACACATGAAGGCAAGCAACTGAATATTGACAAAATACACAAGTGCTTATCTACAAATGCTAAAAGTCTAAATACCAAGATGGGTGAACTAGAGCAGTGCTTCTCAAAGTCGGGCCACTGCTTGTTCAGAGAAAGCCCCTGGCGATCCGAGCCGGTTTGTTTACCTGCTGCATCTGCAGGTTTGGCCGATCGCGGCTCCCACTGGCCGCGATTCGCCGCTCCAAGCCAATGGGGGCTGCGGAAAGTGGCGCGGGCCGAGGGATGGGCTGGCTGCCCGGATTACCAGGGGCTTTCCCTGAACAAGCAGTGGACCGGCTTTGAGAAGCACTGAACTGGAGTGCCTGGTATTAAATGAGGATATTGATATAATAGGCATTGCAGAAACTTGGTGGAATGAGGATAATAAATGGGACACAGTAATTCCAGGGTACAAAATATATAAGAATGACAGAGTAGGTTGTGCTGGAAGGGAAATAGCACTATATGTGAAAGAAAACAGAGTCAAATATAGTAAAAATCTTATATGTATTGAACTGTACCATAGAATCTCTATGAATAGAAATTCCATGCTTGAACAATAAGAGTATAGCAGTAGGAATATACCTCCAACCACCTGACCAGGATGCTGGTGATGATGATAGTGAAATGCTCTGGGAGACAGAGAAGTTACAAACGTAAAAAACACAATAATGACAGTGGATTTCAATTATCCTCATATTGACTGGGTATATGTTGCCTCAGAAGGGATACAGGGATAAAATTTTTAAACACCATTAATAACTGCTTCTTGGAGCAGCTAGTACTGGAACGCACATAGTGAGAGGCAATCCTTGATTTAGTCCTAAGTGGAGCACAGGATCTGGTCCAGAAGGTGAATATAACTGAACCATTCAGTAATAGCAACCATAATGAAATTAAATTTAACATCCCTGTAGGGGGAAAAGTGCCAAAGAAAACCACTGCAGTAGCACTTAATTTCAAAAGGGGGAACTACACAACATTGAGGAAACTAGTTAAATGAAAATTAAAAGGAAAGTCACAAGGGTAAATACATACAAACTGCATGGAGACTATTTAAAAACACTATTCTGGAGGCTCATAGTAAATGTATACCCCAAATAATAATAATAATAATAATAAAACAACAGTAATAGGACCAAAAATAATGCCACAACAGCTAAACAACAGAGAGTGGCAAAATGACATCCTTTAAAAATTGGAAGTCAAATCGTAGTGAGAATAATAGAAAAGGAGCATAAATTGTGAGGAGTCAAATGTAAAATTATACTAAGCAGGCCAAGAAAGAATTGAAGAGCAAGTAGTTAAAGAAGCAAAGACTAACAGCAAAATTTTTTCAAGTACATCAGAAGTAGGAAGCCTGCAAAACAATCAGCACCCAAGGAAGAGAAGGCTGTTGTGGAGAAGCTAAATGAATTCTTTGCATCCGTCTTCAATCAGAGAGTATGAGGGTGATCCCCAAATTCGAGCCATTCTTTTTAGGTGATAAATCTGAAGAACTGTGGCAGATTGAGGTGCCAATAGAGGAGATTTTGCAACCAATTGATAAATACACAGAAATAAGTCACCAGGATGAGATAGTACTCACCCAAGAGTTCTGAATGAATTCTAATATAAAATTGCAACTATTAATTGTGGTATGTAACGTATCGCTTAAATCACGCTCTGTACTAGATGACTGGAGGGTAGCTAATTTAACACCTATTTCTGACAAAGGCTCCAAAGATGATCCTAGCAATTACAGGCCAGTCAGCCTAACTTCAGTACCAGGAAAATTGGTTGAAACTATAGTAAAGAACAGAATTATCAGACACATAGATAAAATGATATATTGGGGAAGAGTCAACGCAGCTTTTGTAAAGGAAAATCATGCCTTACCAATCTATTAGAGTTCTTTGTGGAAGTCAACAAGCATGTGGACAGGAGCGAACTCATTGATATAGTGTACATGGACCTGTGCTTTTCAACATATTCATAAATGATCTGGAAAAGAGGGTAAACAGTGATGAGGCAAAATCTGCAGATGATACAAAATTACTCAAGATAGTTAAGTCCAAAGTTGACTGTAAAGACTTACAAAGGGTTCTCATTAAACTAGATGAATACGCAACAAAATGGCAAATACAGTTCAATGTTGATAAGTGCAAAGTAATTAAAAAGTAAATAAATGCACATTTGAAAAAATAATTCCAACTATACATACCAAATGATGGGGTCTAAATTAGCTGTTATGACTCAAGAAAGAGATTTTGGCATCATTGGGATAGTTCTCTGAAAACATCCGCTCAATGTGCAACAGCAGTCAAAACAGCTAACAGAACAATAGAAATCATTAGGAAAGGGGTAGATAATATAACACAAAATATCATATTGCCACTATACAAATCCATTGTATGACCATACCTTGAATACTTCCTGCAGTGCTGCGCACCCCATCTCAAAAAAGATATATTAGAAATGGAAAAGGTGCAGAGAAGGGCAATGAAAATGATTAGGGGCATGGAACAGCTTCCATGCAAGGAAAGATTTAAAAGAATGGGACTGTTCAGCTTAGGGGGGATATCATAGAGGTCTACAAAATCATAAATGGTATGAAGAAAGTGAACAGCAAAGTTTTATTTGCCCATTAACATGACACAAGACCTAGTGGTCACCCATAAAATTAATAGTCACCAGGGTTTAACAAACAAAAAGAAGTACTTCTTCACACAATGTGGGCAACTGTGGAACATATGGCCCTGGGATATTGTAAAAGCTAAAAGTATAACTGGTTCCAAAAATAATTAGATAGTTCATGGAGAATCGTTCCATCAATGGCTATTGGCCCAGATGGTCAAGGACATAACCCCATGCGTCGGGTGTCCCTAAACCTCCAACTGCCAGAAGCATCTGGCTCCTGCCACTGTCAGAGACAGGATACTGGGCTAATGGACCATTGGTCTGACCCAATAAGGGTATTCTCATGCTCTTATAACAGCTACAAAGGCTTGTTTTAGCATGAATTGACCAACACAGCACTTTGAAATTTTTATGTTATTATCCTTTGAGTTAGGTCATCATTTGATAAAGTGCATTCCTTTCAGTGAAGATTTAATTATTTTATATTAATCTCGTGGTAGCTTTAGTATACTGGAGAACTTCACTATATATTTATATTTTCATGTGATCATACATTTGCATTTAATAGCTTTTCGGAGCCAAGTTGGTGGCTATCCTAAATAATAATGATGATATAGTTGCGTGTTTTATAGCAAATTAACTAACCAAAAAACAAGACTGAATGACAATAACATAAAAGTTATGGTTTGTGCTTCATTCCAAATCCAATTTACAGGGAAGAAATTGTAGATTACAACATACAGAACATTAAATAATCTATTCATAAATCAAGGTTCCTCTTCATTTCCAACTTTATAGCAGACCAAAGCAAACCAAAAAACATGCCATGAACTACTCAGTTGTTTTTTTTACTATCACTTATGCAAGTGTTCTATTTTTAAGAAATGTATAAACATAAATATTAATTTTGTTCACTTTCATCTAAGGATCTCAAAGCACCATACAAACATTGCATTAGATTCACAACAGTCCAGTGAGATAGATATGTATTACCTGCACTGTACAAAAAGCTCTATTGAGGCCCAAAGAACTTAGATGTCTTTACCCAGAGCAGACAGTGGAGGGAAGTCAGTGGCAGGAGTCCTGCCAGCCAGCTCCATTCCCCAACCACTAGATCACACTCTCTTTCATGCAGCTACCTATGACCAAATCAGAAGCTCTTTTGGTGATAGAATATTCAAAATGGTGATTTGTAGGATCCTTCAAAATGACTTAGAGAGGCCATTATTTGCTAAAATCATATAAAAGAGCCCATCCAGCATCACACAATGAAACCAATACAGGCAAACACAGGTGGAAGGTGCAACAGCTCTAAGGGCCTAGAATTTAAATAGATTTTTCTAAGAAATTTAATGTATGCAATGGCCATTCTGCTTATTATTATTTATTTCTGGTTGGGCAACACTAGAAGACAAACATGTACAATATAACTAAAAATTAGATATGGCAAAAAATAATGAAATAGAGCATAGATGACTTAATTTCTGCCAAAATTCTTCAGGGGTTTTGGGCTAATCGGGATGGGAGGTGGTGGTGGTAGTTGGGAGGAGAGTGAGCTTTCCTGATACTCCATGGACAGGCAAATCCATCTGTAAAAATACTATAGCTACTCCAGTTTGGACCTTGGAAAGCAGGGTCGGCTCCAGCATTTCTGCCGCCCCCAAGCAAAAAAAAAAAAAAAAAAGCCGTGATCGGCGGCGGCAGTTCAGCGGTAGGTCCTTCGCTTCTAGAGGGAGTGAGGGACCTGCCGCCCTCGAATTGCTGCAGGTGTCACCCCTCTCCCTTGGCCGCCCCAAGTACCTGCTTGTTAAGCTGGTGCCTGGAGCCGGCCCTGTTGGAAGATACATAAAACTAGGAAACAGAATTAGACCATTTTGAATTTCAGTAAGGTGACTTAAGAAGTCAGAGATACAGCAGCTGCCATACTGTATCTGTAATAAAAAAAATGCATCAGTCATAACCCTTCTTGTAATAGCTTATTGAATACAAAATCAATATAGTTATTGTTTCAATGAGAACTGGTCAGCATAGTTCTAAACTTTCTGCTATACAGCTGCCACTATGAGCCCTATATGACATAATTTTATTCTGTCTGTTCTGCGAATTATATATTAACTCACATAGATTGGCTCCATCTCCCCATAATGAATGCTGGACTACAGCCCGCATTTCCTTTCTAAAAATGAAATGAAGATGCGATTTCACATATGATTTTAGTGCCTTCCCAATACTGTGCATGCTATTAGTCAACCTCAGTACACTGTATCAGCACAGAATCCTAGAGAGTAGGGCAGGGAAAGAGCACTTAGTTTATCCAGTCCAATCCCCTATATTTTGCACGACAATCACATAGGGCTACACTGTGCCATTTAGGCACAGCCCTCTTTGTGGATGGTTTGAACCTGCACCATCCCATGGGGAACACGAGATGCACTCTGGACCAGAGCTTCCCTGTGTGCAGTGGTAGTGTGCTCATTGCTGCAGTATACACCCCCTGTGTCTCTGGCCACTCCCCTGGCTGGTTCATGGGATGGAGGCAGAACCATGGCTCTAACCATACTTCCATGCGCCGCGCCCACTGAATTGTTAAGGAGACGTCCCTGTAGTCCTCTGAGCAAAGGGACTGCAATTCTGTTCATGCTTTACGCAAGCAGCAAGAATGTGGGTAGCAAGGAGGTTCCTTACTCCCTACCCCCAGGCATACACCCTTGTAAGAGTATCTAACCCTAAGGACCATATCTTTTCTTGTTGTATCAAGGAGATGCAGGAGAAAAAAGTTGGGTCACAAAAGATTTATGGAAACTGGGAATTTGCATGAGAAATGCTGCATTCCTACTTCCACATGGACTCAGCTGTGACGTTCAAGTGCCAAGAGATGGGCCATGAATTTGACAGTTGAGGTGAAATCATGGCCTCATTTAAATCAGTCACAAAACCCCTACTGACATCAGTGGGGATAGCCTCACACCCCAATCAAAGGAAACATAGCTGGCCATTTGCCCTATTGCCATTGACTCTCAGCTGACAGCTGTGCTCTGGGTCACAGTGGGACAGTTAATATTGCTCCAGGCAGCATTAACTAATCCCTCATTTATCACATGGCTCTTAGACTCTGGGGGATGATCACCATGCCACTTCAGCTATGTTTATGCTACATGCTAGGGGTGTGATTCTCCTACTTATGTACACATACTCCCACTAGCTCTCATTGAGCTAGCCCAGTGTTTCTCAATTGGGGTGGGAGGCACAGGACAGGTTTATGGGGGTCACTAGGTCAGGTTGTCAGCCCTCGTGCAGTGGGGCTCTGGCGGTATCAGCCCCCTACTTTTTCAAGTCTCAGTAGGGAAGTCACAATTTTTTTAAGTCCAAAGGGGGTGGCCAGCACAAAAAGTTTGAGAAACACTAAGCTAGCCTGAGTATACATAGCAGTGTAGCTGTAGTACGATGTATTCCTGATGGTTTCACCATATGACATAATCTTTAATTAAAGATTAATCTTTAATTCCTGGAGACTCCAGGACGATCCTGGAGGGTTAGCAATCCTTGGAGAATCACATCCCTAGCTTGAGGTGCAGACATAACCTTAGAGCAGCTGTTCCCAAACTCCTCCTCTGGTTCTTGACCAGTTTTGTTTCCCCTGTGGCCTATGGATGAGCCACAGAAATTGTGTGGAGGAGGGAAAATATCTTCTGTACCAATCTTTTTCCCTCCAACTTCCCAGCTCTCTGTGGTTTTTGCAACCCCACTTCATTTGCAGCATTTTTTTCTTCTACACATAATACGTGCACATATTGCCACTAATGTCTTACACAATAACAATATTAAATATCTGCAGTGATGGTGCTTCATCCAGTACCCTGGATATGGGATCCACTGGCCAGTTGTTCATAGTGTAGGGTTTTCCTTCCTTAGCAATCAGGCCATAGCCCTTTGTACTGGTGCAATATATAGCGTGTTTAAACACTATAGTTGGAATTTTCAAAGGAGCCTAAAGGAGATAGGTGCCCAGCTTCCATTGGGAATTGGGTGCTTAACTCCCTAATTAGGCTCCTTTGAAATTCCCAGTCTCAGTGATGAATGTTCATTGTTAACTCCATTTACATACTATCTTTTTGTATGTAGTTTATAGATGCTAGTGCACTGGTTCTCAAACTTTTTGTATTGGTGACCACTTTTAAACACCAAGCCTCTGAGTGCAACCCCCCTTAGAAATTAGAAACACATTTTTTATATTTAACGCTATGATAAATACTAAATTTAAACCCTGTTGCTTAAAATGAATTTACCTTTTCTCACTGGTTTTAAATTAAGACTAAAACACATTTTTATCAAATTAAATATAAGCGGAAAAGTTATTTTTAAGTAGAATTTTATTTTTATACGTGACAGCAATTAATGACCTGAAGCAGTCAAAAATCAGTGAGATGGATGATGCTGTTTATTTGACACAAGAAGTTTTATTCTTGGTGTTGTTTTAGAAAGGGCGCATCTGATGTCGTCCCTCACATCAAGCCGGTTTTGAGATTTCGTCTTTATTGTGAGAAGACTGGAGAATCCACCCTCGCATTCGTAGGTAGTGGGAAATGGCAGAAGGACTCTCAGGGCCATTTCAGACACCATTGGGTATTCACTTGCAACTAAGCACCAGAACTGGTTTGGAGGCAGCTGTGTGAATTTTGCTTTCACTTCATCATCATTGATCATGTCGACAAATTGTTCCTGGGCATGAATATCCTCAGTAGGTAACTGTTCAGCTGTCACACTGAAAGGGTTCTTCACCAGGGAATGAAATGCTTCTGGTTAGCACTGGGAAGTAGTGTGAGAACTCTTCATGAAGGGCTCTCAAATGTTCACTGATAGCTGACTTGAGAGCACTATCAATGTTAACTTCCTCCTCCTCACTGAATGAGGAAAGTGTCAGAAACATGCCATAACTGCCTGTGTCCAACTTCCTGCACCACAGATCCAACTTCATCTGGAAGGCTCTGATCTTATTAGTTAGATCTATTAATGTTGAACATTTTCCTTGAAGTGACAGATTGAGATCATTAAGGCTATCAAAGATGTCAACCAGATATGCCAAGCAGAGAACCCATTTCTTGTCACTGAACTTTTTGTTCAGCTCTTGTTTCTCTTTTCGCAGGAAAAACTCTGCCATCTCTTCACAAAGCATAAAAACATATTTTAATGCGTGTCCCCTAGAAAGCCATTGGACTTGAGTGTGGAAAAACATATTCATATTCACCACCCCTTTCATTGCATTGCTCTCGAAAGAGACGACTATTCAGAGCATGAGCTTCAATATAGTTCACTGCTCGTATAACAACATCCACCACAGCATTAAGGCATATTGGCAATGACTTTGCAGCTAGGGCTTGACGATGGATTCCACAATGAGTGACATTAGGTGAGACACACTTTACCTTCTACTGAAAGCCAGACCATGCACCCATCATTGCTGGAGCGCTGTCGGTACATATACCACAAAGGTTTTTCCACTCAATGCCATTGCTTTTGAAAAAGGCATTCACCTTATTGAAAATGTCCTGTGCTGTTGTGGTTGTTTTAAGTTGTTCACAGAATAAGAAGTCATCCTTAACATCCCCAGCATTAACATACCATACGAATGCTATTAATTGTGCACAGTGAGTAATATCAGTAGTTTCATCAAGTTGCAGGCTGAACATACTGAAAGCAGAATGTTTAATTTCGTGCACAACTTGTTTTTTGATATCTTCAGACATCTCACATATTCTGCGTTTCACAGTATCATTAGACATGGAGAGCATATTCAGTTTTTTGGCAGTATCATTGCCAACCAATATCTTTGCATGCTGGCAGAATAAGCTCCTCGCCTACTGTATGCGGCATTTTGGTACGGGCAATTCGTAGTAACACAACATAAGAGACCTCCACAGCTGAGGACATTTGATGTTGGAAACTTCCATCAGCATCAAGCCTGGCCTTCTTTGTTGCTTCTTCTCTATGTTTGAAAAATCCACCTTTTGATTTTTATGCTCAGAATGTTGTTTCAAGATGTTGCTGCAGTTTGCAATGGTTTCATTGATTCAGCAGACAAAACTTCACAGCAAATGACGCATTGCGGTTTTCCAATACCAGAGGTGATTATACTGGTAAAACTGAGTTTAATGTAAGACTCAATATACTTTCATTTTTTAGTGGTTTTAGCAATACAGGTGGCCATTATTTTCAAGAGAAAGTTTGCGCTTGTGTGTCTGACTGTTAATTAATAAAGTACTTGTTCAGCTGCTAAAGAATCAAGCCCTCTAATGTTGTCTGATGTTACCAGCCATAGGAAAAATGGTGCCCTGGGCAAACTTCTATTTGGCACCCTTCCTTTGGAAGCGGAGCAGGGCTGGAGGTGGAGTGGAGTTGGGGTGGAGCCGGGCTGGAGCCGGGCTGGAGCCGGGCTGGAGGAGCTTGGGGCTCTGAGGTCTGCACATGGTGGTGATGGGGGCTCACAACCAAGCTCCTGGCCGGACTCACAGCAGGTGGCGGGGCTCGGAGCTGACAACCCTGTGTGTGGCAGGGCTCGGGGTTAACAACTTTGTGTCTGGTGGAGCTCCCAGCTGATAACCCCTGGCATGGCCGGGCTCTGCCTGACAACCCCAGTA
This sequence comes from Chrysemys picta bellii, assembly GCF_011386835.1. Lineage (NCBI taxonomy): Eukaryota > Metazoa > Chordata > Testudines > Emydidae > Chrysemys > Chrysemys picta. Next base: position 45,294,529 of record NC_088791.1, on the reverse strand, counting down.
CAGGGTTTGGGGCTCACAGCATCCTGGATGCCCCAGCTCAGGGCTCACAGCCCCACTCCTGGTTGGGGTCGGGGATCACAACACTGTGCCTGGCTGGGGTTGGGGCTCACAGCCCCGCATGGGGGTCAGGGCTCACAGCCCCACAGCCCCATGCGGGGGTGAAGTCGGGGCTTGCAGTCCCACCCCTAACCAGAGCTCACAGTCCCTCTCTTGGCCAGAGTTGGGGTCGGGGCTTGCAGCCCCACATGTGGGTTGGGGTCGGGACTTGCAGCCTCATGCCAGTGTCGGGATTGGGGCTCATGGTTGCAGCCCAGCGCAGGGGTCGAGACTCATGGCTTGCAGCCCCGCTCCTGGCCAGGGTTGGGGTCGGGGTTCGCAGCCTCGCAGCCCCACACGGGGGTTGGGGTCGGGACTCACAGCCCCATGCCAGTGTTGGGATCAGGGCTCATGGTTGCAGCCCAGCACAGGGGTCGAGACTCGTGGCTTGCAGCCCTGCTCCTGGCCAGGGTTGGGGTCGGGGCTTGCAGCCCTGCAGCCCCACATGGGGGTTGGAGTTCACAACCCCACACGGGAGTCGGGGTCAGGCTCGCAGCCACACGCCGCTGTTGGGGTCGGGGCTCGCAACCCCCCACATAAGCGGATCATGACCCCAATTTGAGAACCAATGTGCTAGTGTAACATAACAGGTCAAATGATGGCACTAAAGTAACCTGATCAACAATGCCAGCAAGCAGCATTTGAAAAGAAGCACCAGGAAGAAAGCTCTGCTTCAGATACAATAGCTTTTCAGTATGTTTGTATTTATGATCAATTATTTATATTACAGTCACACCTAGAGCTAGATTCACAAAGAGGTCTTAGCCACCTAACTGCCACTTTAGGTGTTAAGTCCAACATGTAGGTGCCACAGGCATTCACAAAACCACTGCTCAGCTGCCACCTAACCCTGTAGGTAATGTAAGTCCCCAGAGCCTCAGGGCTTGTTTACACTACCGCACAGGGTCGATCTAAGGTACGCAACTTCAGCTATGTAAAGCTACTTCAGCTGCTGCTCTCCCATTGACTCCGCTTGTGCTTCTCGTTCTGATGGAGTACCTGAGTCGATGGGAGAGCGCTCAGCGGTCGATTTATCATGTCTATACTAGATGCGATAAATCGACCACTGCTGGATTGATTGCTGCCTGCTGATCCAGCGCGTAGTGTAGACAAGCCCTGAGTTTCCACTAGTAAAGTCCCCCTGCCACCTAAGAAAGGGCTGATCTGACTTAGGCTCTAGCTCCCTTTAATGGGCAAGGAGGCCACACCCCTTTTCTCAGCATTTCCTGTTGCTCGTTTAGACAGCTCCCGGCTCATCTTGCTGGCTTCTGCTAATCCCTTTTTAAGGTGCCTAACTCTTCCCATGCATTGTATAGGAAGCCTGGGCAACTAACTCGAGATTGTGAATTCCACTACTAAAGGCCCTTTGTGCTAGATGCTGTACGTACACATACTAGACAGTTCCTGCCCTCAGGAGCTTACAGTCTAAGTAGTCAAAAAGGCTATATGTGTTTATAATTTAGATAATAACTACTCAAAACCCTATGTTGGTTGTTGCTTTTACTCTTCTTACATAGAGAAATAAACTGTGATTATTTCACCTCTGAAATTCTTATAGGTGTCTTCTTGGGTTTGCAAAGATACTGGCCCAACATGTTCTTAGAAACTCTGCTTTGCTTTCTATATCAATGCAGAATCCTGCTTTACTTGATATATCTGTGCAATTTTCTCTATTTAAAATGTATGTGACTCCTCATTATCTAATTTTATTATTATAGAATTATTTGCCAGGGTAGCACTAAGAGAAACAGAACAGGTTTAAGTCATAATGCTTGTTTCATAGTGTTTTTCAAAGTTTTGGTTCCTTTAGGGCATGAGGAAAAGGAGTTGCATATGAAGCGGAATGAGTTAACAAAATCCCAGGGAATTCAGAGTTTTTATGGGACACCTTTACAATTAAAAAAAAAAAATACTACAGTTATATCATTTCGATTGCTATTTATATTCAGTGCTTAACAGATTGTGTCCTGGTGGATCTTTACATGATTTATTTCTCCAAAAATCTTGCAAAGTCAAGAGAAAGTCTAGCTGTATGCTGATCTTTAGTTTTAATAAATTCTGTGGCCAGAAAGTTCAAAGGAATGACACAACCCTAAAATACAACTGGGTCCCATAGTGTTAGGCACTGTACAGCTGCATATGGGAAAGGAACAGTGGGTGGGTGGGCTTGTGTTTAAGTTACTGGCTAAGGACCAGGAGATCTGGGTTCAATTCCCAGTTTTGCTACAGAAATCTTGAGTGATCTTAGGCAAATCATTCAATATCTCTCTACCTCACACCCTTATCTGCAAGATGGGGATAACAATACTTCTCTACCTCAGAGGGGTGTTATGAGAATGAATTCATGAATCTGTATGGTGCTCAGATACTATAGTGATGATGGCCATAAAAGCAAATAGACAGAGTGCTATAATAGTCCTTGATCCTGAAAAAACTCATGCACTATGACTATTGACGTCAATGGGACTACTAACACCATGCAAAACTAAGCATGTGTGTAAGACTTTGTCAATTCAGGGCCTAAGAACACACCTTATATATGCAGAGCAGTGTGGAGGGACACAATCAAATAAATACTTATATTATATAGTATGAACTATCTCCATCTGCCTCTCAACCCTAACCATCCTAACAGATGTGATGGGAGAAGCAAGTCTTAAGGAGGGGTTTGAAAGCAAATGGGGTTATGACCTTACAGTTCAATTCAGGAAGGGCATGCCATGCATACTGGGGAGCTTGGGAGAATGCATGTAAATCTATGAGAAACTGACAAACAAGGCTGGTATCATTGATGAAGAGGAGGCAGTAAGGAGACATGATAAGAGACAATTAGGCCAATTAGGGATGAGCAGGGGTGAGGACAAGAAGTTTGAACTTGGTTCAAATGAAAAAAAAGTATTACAAAAGGCTGCAGCCTAGTTTATGAAAGATATGTGATGACTCCAAAAACTCTTTCCTTGCAAATCAGTGCTGTGTACAATTCGTAACTTTTGTTTTGTACAGAATTTGTCGTCGTTTTACTCAATTTCTCATTCCCAATTTTGTTTTAATTACAAAATTGCTTCACTGCAATAGCTATGGATTTGATCTGCTTACCATGCAAAAGCCATATTCACTTGAAAATGAACTTTGAGATAACTTATTTTTGCTTGAAAACTGTCCCATTGTTCACTGGATAATAATGGGAGGGTTTTTTGCTTGAAAAATTTGTATACCTCAGTGAATTATTTTTCAAATGTGGGCCCATTTTCAAGTTTGTAATGATGTGAAAAACCTAGAATTTCAAGTAGTTTTGCACATGGCTGCAAATGCTTCACACATACATATTCTAATGCAATGAAGTCCTGCTCATTATATACCTGATAAGGAAATGAAACAACATATGTTCTTGGCACTGAAGTAAAATACATAGGTTATCATGTAATTCAGTACCTATATACTAATAACTGCTAAAGGAATACACCTATTTAAAAATTCCATTGACCAAAGGATTAATTTGCAACACTAGGTTGACTTGTTCGCTACCTGCCGGTTAAAAGAATATCCTTTTGCTGAAAAAAAAACTCATAATACAAAAAAGCACTCTCAGATGAATACCTGGTAGAGCAATAAGCGTGTTCAGAATCTATTCTCAGTGTATCAAGGTTATCCATTTAGCTGCTGTCTCCTTTACTATCTAGGAGCATGCATTTTCAAACCTTGAAGATTTCACACATGAATGGTAGTAACACATTCTGTAATTATCTTTCATCTTATGTCTTTGTCACATTGTAATACAGCAGTTTTTCAACATAAAAAAACTGGGGATTAAAAACCTTGAAATACATTTTACACATTTCTAGAATTCATACATGTATACGTGGAGAGCAAAAGTGTCAATACCTTACAAAGTATTTGTGTTGAAAATATCATAAAAAGCCAAATAACTATAATTTTAAGATTATTTTGACTATTTTCAGACTATTTTAAAGAACTTTTCAAAACAAATAAATAGGATTCAGTGGTTTAGTGTGTAAGATAAAGCCTTACATTTCCAAAAATTGGTTCGGGTTTTAAATGAAATGACTGTAATTATCTTAGTTAATTTTTGAGTGGTTAGCGATAGACAGAATTTGATACCATATAACTTCAGTAATAACAGATAAGCACATAATCTTTTGTAAAAGATATCTTCAACATGCCATTAGAAACTGAATAAGTATAGCAAATCGATAAAACTACTGTGCCAATTTCATTCACTTTTAAATGATGGTGCTTTTAGAAATAGATGATGATATGGGTACCACATCATTTCATTTTATTTTCCATATATAGTCATTTCTCTGTTAGCTAGAATCTGTTGTGAAGCATAATCACTTTCTTGTAGAAATACTTTATGGCAGCTCAAAGTTTCAAACCATATGTTCAAATGGAAGATCTTTAACTTTTACTGCTCATTCTTTACAGACGATGTACAAACACATTAGTAAACCTATTCTTGTGAGGACATAGAGTCATTGCAAAATATAATAGCAAGAGGTGCGAAAGGAGGTGGAATTTCCAATTGGATATTGGATTATTTTTTTGTGAAAGTTTACAGTTTATCATTTTTTTCTATTTCCCACTTTTCAGAACTTCATCTTTCAGAACTTAAGATGCATTCAAAATGTTAATATATCTTTATCATATTGGCCTGATTCTGATCTCATGTGCAATGGCTTTATCCTGCTTTATCTATTAACTTAAACAGAATTGTTCCAGACTTAAACCTGGTCGACACTAAAATATTAGGTCAGTGTAACCGCATCGGTCGGGGGGGGGAGTAAAAAAATCCATATCCCTGAGCAGCATAGTAACTACTGCCACTCAGGGAGCTGGATTACCTAAACCGATGCAAGAATCCCTCCAGTTGGCATAGGTAATGTCTACACTGAAGTGCTACACCAGCACAGCTACAGCAACGCAGTGCTGCTGTAGCGTTTTAAGTAGAGACAAGCCCATACAATAGTATAACAAAGAAGAGAATCGGGCCCTATGACCCCAATCAGGCAAAGACTTATAAACATGCTTTACTTTATAATTGATTTCAGTGGGAGCAGGGGCAGGCCAGGAATGAGCAAATTTTGTCATCTACTTTCATATAAATTAAGGTGAAATGTCAAAGTTCCATACTATCTCACATACATAAAGCCAGGAGCAAAAGAGCATATCATAAAATGCTTTTTTATATCTGGAGCATTTTCAAGTGAAAGAAAACGAAACTCTAGCATTCAAAGTATCTTCTGAGTTCTTCCATCACTGAACATTTTCTTTTTTCTTAGATTTGCTAATGCAGGCTGTATGCCTTATGTTATCCAGCCCACCAATAGGCCAAAGGTTTGATTTACAGAGCTTCAGCGTACCCTGCTTCTGAAGTTATTGCAGTTACGGTACAATGCTCTTCTAGCTTGCCAGTAACATTTTCTTTTCCAATAAAAGAGAATGTAATACAGAAACAGAAGATAAAAAGACTAACAGAGCAGCGTTTTGGGTAGTATCCACTCAGGTTGCTTCCTCTGGAAACAAAGGAAGAAATAATGGCTTTGGCTAGGAAAGATCTACAAGCAGTGGCAGTAGATAAAGCTGCCCAATAATGGAAGCTCCTGCCATTCACCAGGAACCTCAGGACAGGGTTGTTCTGCACTCAAACATCTTTCTTGTCACTGCAAATTGAAAGCAACATAAAGGAGCTTAATAACTCCCAAGACACCTTCTTTCTTTTATCATGGGACACTATGATAGAAGCTGCTAGAAGCAAACTTAGTTCACTGGCAGTATCTGACAAAAATAAATAATCAAATAAAACTTACAAGTGTAACATTTGAAACAGAACAAAAGAAGCTAATAGATCTTAAGGCGTCTTTAGGCTCTGAAACAACTGACCAACAAGAGAGAACAATTAGTTATTAATTAGTTGCTGAAAAACCAAACATTTGTGCCGACTGAAGTCAGATTTTGAAGAAAAGTTCACAAGGTTAAATAGGCTTTTCATTGATCAAACTGAAAAATATCACTACAGGTGCACTGGATGCTTCAAGGAGTTGGTAATGAGAGAAACTTGTGACCTAAAGTCAAAAGTTAAATTCAGTTTAGTTTAATAGTGATCAAATATCATTGTCATGTGATTGCTATTTGGCATCCTGTTGATCTCAGTTTAGTTCCTGATGGACAGGTTTACATGTCATAATTGTCTCTCTTTTGTCTCCAAAGACAGCAAGTATTATTGAGTGGGAGAACTACCATAGCTAGGCACATTGCTGGGGTCTAGGCCATTGGGGAAATTTTTATTGCACATGCTTAAGCCCATTCATTTTCCATTTAAACCGATTTTACCTGAAAAAATCCCAGGTTTTACAAAAAGTATTATTCAGTTTTTTCTCTGATTTTCACCTTCCTTTTGTATCATTCAAATATATAAAAATAACTTGTTTTATTAGGAAAATACAATATATTGCATGAGATACATGTATTATGATAATACATTAGTCTGTGTGTATTTGCAAAGCTGCCTGTTGAAGTAAGGCTATGTATTAATCTAGAAGATACACACAATAAGCAAACAGGCACCCACGCAAGCTCTGAAGTGTGTGCACATCTGAATATACTGATGAATCTCATGCTCAACACGTACACATTTCAAGCTGTTAGCCGATAACAGTTTAAAGGTTTGACACACTAAAATGCAAAGAAAATGAAAATCTGTATCAGAATATGTTTCAGAACACAACAAAGTATTCGAATGTTTTAAAAAAACAAAAACAGGAGAAAAGGATGAAGTTGAGTGTATCCGCTGCAAATGGTGTGGCCCAATTATTAAATGTAAATATTTATAGGTTAATAATTCTATGTCTACTCCAGTAAACTGTTTATTCAAATGTAAAGTTTTATTTGGGGATTAGAGATATATTATTTTCTTAAACTCAGAGGTGGCATTGTGTTTTGAGTCTGTTTTAGTTCTGCAGCAAACCACATAGATGAACGGAATTTAAAGCATTAATCTACTGACTATGTTTCCCCTGTCCTTCTGTCCACCAAAATAAACCCTGATATTTACCCAGAATAATTATTAATAGTTTTTTGCACTGATTTTCACCTTTTTTTGTTGCGGTAATAAACTGATAAATTCCCAGGAAAAATAAATCAAATAAAAACTGAAAACGAAGGCCCTGCATGTGCTGTACCTGTACTATACAGATAGACCAAGCCCTATCAATCTTGGGGTGCACTTATAAACTAATGACATGTACAGCAGGCTCTCAAGTCTTCATCAGGATAGGTACATTTACAGTTTCAAAAGGGCTTCCCAATGGAATTTTTTATACCCTATACTAAATTCAAGAATATGGCAATAAGAAAAACACTTCTGTATACGGTGACCAGATAGCAAGTGTGAAAAATCGGGACGGGGTGGGGGGTAATGGGAGCCTATATAAGAAAAAGACCCCAAAATCAGGACTGTCCCTATAAAATTGGGACATCTTGTCACCCTACAGCTATTTCACTATATTGTGCTCTCCTTTTTACTTATGCAATCCATGCAACCTCAGCGAAGTAGAAGAGTTGCATGGGTAGATATTAGAGCAGCACATCTGGCACACTGGTTAAATAAACTGACTATTCCTAAGAAATCTGTAGTTTCCAACATGTACAAAACAAGGAGACAGCAAGTGATTTTTCTCCAAAAAGGTTCATCTTTGTTGACAAAGGAAGTGTAAAACAGCAATATTGTTATCAATAATAATAAAATAATAATACTTACCTCTTGTATCACAGTGAACTTCCCCTCCCCCCCCCATGTTATTCCCATGTTATTCCTATAATCAGTATTATTGTAATTCATGAAGCAGAGCAGACCAAAAATCAGCTGGGATATATGTGACACAGGCCCAGAAAGATATTTCTCCTCCATTAAGAGTTTGGTATTTCCTTATTGCCTGGCCATTATTGTGGTACTTCCAGAAATGCTGATTTACTGCAATCAATTGGGAATTTCTGATAGTGTCTGTATATGCACTTTCAGAAGCAGCATGTACAATAAGTAGTACTTCCAGAACTGTTAGTACATCACCATCATTACCATGGAAAGCAGTGGAGTTATGCCAGCATAAAACTAGTGAATCGGGCCCCTTGTCTTTTAATTTTATCGAGTGCCCTCTTGTTCATGTATTATGGGAAACAGTAAGTAGGAGCCCATTGGCCTTTTCTGTACCATTCAGTTTTTTACATACCCCTAATAACATCTTCTTCATTTATCTGACAGCCCATATGGGCATGCTTTGTAGTGCTTAATTGCACTTATTCTATGTCACTTCAAACCACTGTGGTTTACAGCACAATTTATAGTTTCACTGCAGCATTAAATAAACTCCTCCAGATTTCTATAGATTTCAAAGGGGCTATTTTCTTTCTCTTAAATGGGGAAGTACTGGAGTATACTGTATATTTCTCTCAAAGTAAGTATTTATGGTTTTTATAAAATACTTTGCATATACCCATGGTTTTATGTTATAATCCTTTATATGTTTATAAACTTAATCTACTTTATTTGAAGACCAATATGAACCAAAAAATCACATATGAGTTAAGAAATAAAAAATAACATGAATCCTGATCAATGGCTTACATTTCTCCCAGGAATGCTAGTGCACATATTTGCCATGGTAACCAGACCTGTTTCATATTTCTCATGCCACACTTTCCTCCCTTTGTCTCTGTCCAACTGAAAATATAATGAATCACAAGGCTCACAGATGCTGGTGTCTGATAACAAAGAGCTTGTAAGACTCTTGTACTTTAGAATTGTCACAACATGAAAGCTCTGTAGAAAGGGAAAATTTGTACCAACAATTAGTCTCAAGCAGTTACTCCAAAATGTTAAATGACAAAAGTATAAGCCCAGTAGAAAATCAAGATTCATTTTGTTCCACTTATGCTTCTAATGGAATCAGTCTTCTGCAGCTGTAAGTGCTGATGACCAGGTAATAAGCAGGTGTTGTACTGCTGTACAGCTACATTCTATGTAGTGATTACCATTCTGTCAGAAGCAGATTGTCTAAAATAGGTTTAAGATTGGTATTACTGAAATGTTGGCAAATTCCTCTGATCATGTAACTTTAGATGGAAAGTGGAATATGAAATGTATCCCTGTTGGCTCTATAGTACTCTGCATGTTACCCAGATAAAAGGGAATATTTGCCAATTTACTGGATCCTTCAGAAATATTTTTAGTGAGTACTATTTCTAGATGCGTGAAACATGAATCAGCATTCCACATATGTTAATCAGTTCCATCTGTATCCTTTTCTGAGAGCATATGCATTAATTTGGGAGCCATTTTTGCTGAACTGTCAGTGCAATAGATGGCTTTTAGTGAACTGCGACTGAGTCTCTTCCTCAGCTCCATTTATTGAAAATAAACCTTATCTGTGCAGCACACATGCACTCTGTTAGTGTGCACTACATTTAAATTTCATTGTAATTCTTGCATATTCACTCTGAGACTGTTACAATGATAGTTTAAACATCACTGACATTTACATTAATGTTTAAATAAATGCAGTTTGTTTGCATATAACGTGTCTGTTCTTTGTTTGTAGGCAGATATAGTATTTGGTAATATTATCTGTTTCTGTAATTTTTCAGCCATCTATTTCTTATTAAAAACATCTAAATATATTATAGTTTCATAAGAATGAGAGCTTGTTGAAAAAGAAAAGAAACAGAATTTTAACTTGTTTCATTGTACTTAGGTCTAAGAGGCCTGATGCACAGAAATGTTTCCATTGAATTCTATTCTGTTCCGTTGTCACACCTCTTCCAAGCAGTTGCAGATTTGGGGTCCTTACAAGAAATTTTCCTGTTGAAAGAGAAATCAGGGATGTAGAGTCTGGGTATTTTCTGAGAGTAACTTGTTTTATTTATCCTGTACGCATCAGTCCTTGAAGAGAGGTGATCACAAATGGCAGACAGGAAAATCTTTTTCAGAAATCTCAGCTCCAACACCAATGACCAACTCTGCCCTAAGAACTCACTCTGGTTAGAGAAACTAAGGCACAGAGCATATTCCCTTGATGATTGCCACAGCTTCACCATAAAAGAAAGTGCATCACAAAACTAACAATACCATATTTCTTCAAAGATTATAAGCTGCTTACATGATAAGAAAAACACTGGTAAGAATATGTGCTACAGTGCCACCTTGTGACTCCCACCATAATTATATATATATGTAAAATGTTTATGTACTTATATATTAATATGCATGTATGTATCTGACTTTATATAAGTGTGTGTGTGTGTGTGTGTATATATATAGATGTATATATTATATACTTTTTTTCCTTCAGTGATGTGAGGTTCATTTTCCTTCTGGAAATGTTTCACTGTCTTCAAACTTATTCAGCTTCCTTACTGACTTTTCAGTCTGTCTGTTCGATTTTGAAGACCTTTGTAATGTATGGTTCAGTATTATGGTAACTGTTATTTGGTTGTGGGTTTCTTTCGCTGGAGTACCGGATGTTTTTACATATTCACTGAGATTTCCCCCCTGCCTTCCCAGTTTCTCAGGACGGCTTTCTCTTCTTGCCCTTCAGTGATTGCCAGCTGCTCTTTGGGCCCTTTGCACTGACCTTCCATCCTGCTTAGCTGATTCTCTCAATCTTTTTTGCTAATTCTTTGTTACTCAACTCATCCAGCTTTCCATTTCTAATGCATTCCTGCCTAAGTTCTTTTTGCTACATATATTAGGATCCTCCAGTCCTGCAATATTCTAGTTACTGGGCCAAACACAGCTGGGGTAAATGCATCCCATGGAACTTTCTGGACCAAATGAACAGGCATTTATATGATAACATGGGGCCTGAATCTGATTTTATGCCAGTTTTACATTAGTGCAACTGCACTGACTTCAGTGAAATTACTCCTGTTTCACAATGGTATAAATGAGAGCAGAATTAGGTTCATAAGTTACATGTTTGGCCCAGATCCTGGTCTTAGGCTGCATAGTGTATAGCACAACTCAGAAGAAAAGGGGTCTTGCAAAGCTGACTAGGAAGCTAACCTTTGCTCACCCCCAATCCAGGGCCAACCGTACATCAGGCACAGGCTCTTACTTACTTAGGTGTAAGTTAGAGCAGACTTCAGTAGGAGTTACTCCAGATTTACATCATTATAAGTGATGTCAGAATCCAGATAACTCTCCTACTTTCCTTCCTTCCTTCCTTCGGTATTTTTTCCCGAAGTTTGCAATAAGATATTGGATTTGATTTGTGATTCCCATGGCAATCTCTATGTATGTAATCTTCAGGCAAACAGGCTGTGGTTGTTTTTGTACATTTGGTAGGATTTTTTTAATTTACAAATATGGACTCAATTTCGAGAGCTCAATAACCCGTAAACTGTAACTTATTTTCACACATTCCTTCTACTGCTCCATTCAGCAGTTCTTTTCTTTTATCATCCTTGATACCTGGTACTTGAAATTCAATGGCAAAAAAACTATGTTAACGCAGAGTTTAGATTCCTCTTGCAGAACATTGTGTTGAGCAAAACTCACACTTCTGAAAACTAGGAAATGCAGTTAAGGTTGCCCACGCACCCTTAACTCTGTCCACTTTCAGCAATGCCCTAATATGTCCCATTAACATACATACCTTTACTCTGCCAACCCACAGTTGCTAAAGTTCTTCCTCTTCTTTTACAACCCAGTCACTCTCACCCACGGGATTCCATCTAACACTATTAAAGGACAAAAAGATGGGGAGCAAAGTTGCTCACATGCCCTTCCCTCTCTTCCTCTGGACTTGACCTGCTCTGGTTCACAGCCTTTGGTTCACACTGTTAGTTATGCCTACACTCCAGCAAGCCCTACACTGCCGTGTTCACAGAAAATCTCCACATAGAATAACATATTATAGCAGAGACAACATGTAGCAAGCAACATGAGTTATTAAATCTTTATTGCACAGGTGTACAAAGGTTCAGACTAGAAATGTCAGTGGTGGATTGTCCACCGGGACAATGGCATTGGCACATTCCCTTGAAGCAGGCAAGCATAAAGTGGTGGCATATAAACCCTCTCATGGGTTTTTTTCTTTATGGGCATATGTGCACTGTAACCCTTCTAGACTACACAAGCGAAGACATGAACATGTTCTTAAATGCTATTCTCAGTTTGGGTCTCCCCAGGGCCGGCTCCAGGCACCAGCTTCTCAAGCAGGTGCTTGGGGCGGCCGCTCCGGAGAGGGGCGGCAGGTCCAGGTATTCGGCGGCAATTCGGCGGACGGTCCCTCACTCCGCCTGGGAGTGAAGGACCTCCCGCCGAATTGCCGCCGCAGATCGCGATCGCGGCTTTTTTTTTTTTCTTTTTTTGGCTGCTTGGGGCGGCCAAAACCCTGGAGCTGGCCCTGGATCTCCCCTAACATTTAGTGGGTGTCAGGCACTATCTTAGGTAAAACTTGACAGACTGAGACCATTTTGACGCACATCACAGCAATGGTTTGATCACTAGGTCTGAGCACAACAAAAACAACCAAAACTAGAAACATTTTGAAAAATGGCTATTGGGTGGGGAGGAGGGCTTATAGCTCCTCTACCCCTAGCTCCAGTGACCCCACCTTTGGGTCACTAACCCTACCATGCACCCTCATGAGACAAACCAAATTTCAAAGGAATCCATGCAAACATGTCCATTTTAGAAGTTCTGATGCAACCTTAACTAAAGTGGCGCTGCTTCACCACTATAATCACAGAGACAGTCCATGGCCAGAAGAGCTCTCAGCTTAAGTGAACAGATGGATGTGTGCCGAGCTTGTGCAGGGCTTGGGGTGCATTGGCAGAGCTGGGGATGCAGAGTGTTGGGGTGCACTGGCAGAGCTATCAAGTGCAGGAAGATTAGGATGCAGGAGGGCTGAAGGTGCCCTGGGAGGGTTGGTGGTGTGGGGGGGTTGGGATTCACTGACTGAGCTGGGGGTGCAGGTGGTTGGGGTGCTTCGGCAGAGCTGGGAGTTCAGAGGTATTGGGATGCACAGATAGAGCTGGGGCATGCTATCCCTCCCTCATCTAGGTCCCCTGTCCCATGCATGCCCATTTATCTCCCTCCCCATATTCCTTTCCCTCATTGCAGCCACAAACCCTTCTTCCTCAGTTCTCCCATCCTCCACCCCTTAATACTCCTCCCCTCCCAGGAAGCATTCATATGTCTAATTTTCTCCCTGAAGACTTTGATTATATTCCCTCCGCTCATGACTCACAAATGGCAGCAACCTCCAAACACTCAGTCCCAAACCTCTTTGGTGTTAGGTGTGGGCTCGTGATTAATTTATCCTGAGTTCTTTTCATTGAAGGATGAGTTCACAATCATCAACCTCAGCCAGGTGAGTGATTCATCCACTCACTGCTATCTCTCAATTTAACAGTACAAGGCAGCAGAAGGAAACTGGGTTTTTTATGGGGGGAGAGGAAACTTGGGAAGCCCTTTGTCAAATGACCCCAAATTTGGATCACTTATCAAACCCCAAGGCCTCCTGAGGCACACCAAATTTTAAAGCAATTCAACCAACCATTTGGATTTTAGAGTATTTAAAAGAGACAAGCTTTAAAGCATGTAAAATTATGATTGAAACCTTCTGTCTGTTTTTTCTGAACTAGTGCATGTGCACTAAAAAAATACACATTTTCTTAAATACTATTCTCAGTTTGGGTCCTCCAAAGATTTGTACCATGTACTATGTTAGGTAAAACTCAACAGATTGAGATCATTTTGGTCTGCATCACATTAATAATTTGATCCCTAGCTCTGTGTAAAATAAAGCCATCTAGAAACTTTTTGGGAAATGGTTATTTTAGGGAAGCTTGTATCTACGCAACCTCCAGTTCAAATGACTCCAAATTTAAGTCACTACCCTGGTCTCTCCTAACGCACACCACATTTCAAAGGAATCTGACTGAGCATGTCAATGTTTAGAGGACTTAGAAAGGTTGACCTTTAAACAGATGTCATGACACAATCTTAAGTATGGTGGTGCTGCAATGCCACTATAACATTTAGGCCTTGCTCTTGCAATAGCCTCTATTTGAGTCCACCCCTTCATCCATATGGCACTCATTGCAACATTGGGGCCCTGGTTATTAAGTATATATCATGTGTAAAATTCTCCCTAAATCACCCCACTGCTTAGAAAAGTATAAATGCTATTGAAGGGGAAATGCACCACCAATATAAACTGAACAGTCTCTACTTCAGAACAAGCAAACAAACACAGCCAAAAGGAATAAACAAAAGTGCTAGTCACAGCCTTGGAGGAAGGATAAGTCCCTCACAAACCCATTTTACACAGAACTAACAGAAAAAAGGGTCTTTACAATTATGCTCGCTTCTGCCACAGTTGACCCTGTTGGAAGCCCCCAGGGGTGAAAGTCTGCAGGGAAGTTGTAGTGGTGAAAAGCTGCCATAATCGCTTCTTCTTCAGTGGACCTGTCTTTATGCAGCTGGAAAAGGAAATCACTCTGAATGGGGTCATGGGAAGGGGTGAGGGGAAGCACCAAATCAGTAGATTCCCCTTAGTTGTCATGTTCTTCTGCAACAGTACAAATGCCTTTAGTTATGAATCCATTTGCCTTGCTTAATTGCCTATGCACTGCAAAGTAGTTTCTTGTCACTTCCTTGGTGTCCTTTAGATATTTGGGCCAGTCAACCCTAACATAATTCAGAACTTCCTGAAGCTGCGTGTCTGTTGAGGTTGTTTTTTGTTGTTGGAGTAATCTCTTGTCTGACATTAGTATGTATGGGTCCACAGCATCCATGTATGCCTTTATGTCATCTTTGAGCTCACGGGTAGTTGAGTGCAATGCTGGGCTCCATGACAGAATGTCTACTACTACCAGATTTTTCCCAGGAACATATTTAGCAATTGGGTTAAATCGCATTAACCTTAGCAATAGATGTTGGCATCTTAGCGGTGCTTGAATCCAGTAAATTAATACAGTCAACACAGATATCTGTAAAAGATTCTCACATGCCCATATATTTGCCAGACACTCTTTTTCAATCTGTGCATATCGTTTTTCAGTTTCTGTAAGTGTGCAAGAGCAAAATATAGCTGGCTTCCACTCAGAGCCATGTTGCTGCAACAATACATCACTTAGACTGTATCTGCTTGAATCCACACTGAATCTGTGGATTCGTACTTGAGAACTGGAGCTGTTGAGATCATTTATTTCACCTTTTAAAGGGATTTTGTGCATGTATTACACCGTGTGCCTCTGGCTCAACATAGTCAAGGTGTGTTGGACTTTAACAATTCATTCAGGGGGTTTTGTCAGTGTAGAAAGTTCCTGTAGGTACCACCAAAGTAATTTACCATCCCCAGTATATGTCTCAGTTCTAGTACATTGGTTGGTGCATTCAATTCTTGAATTGCTTTTGCTTTCTAAGAACTAAGACTAATTCCATCTTTGTTCATTGTCTGACACAAAAACTCGATTTGTGGTAGGTGGAACATGCATTTTTCCATGTTTAGCTTCAGTGAAGACTGACTGATTATGCTTAGGAGTTTGTTGAGGGTTTGTTGTGTTCTTCCATCAAAGATTCATATATCAGAATATTGTTGGTGAAAACTACAACTCCATTTGTGTTTGTTAACAGTTCTGATAATTTTCTTTGGAAAATTTCTGGTGCACTGCTAAGCCCAAAAGGTAATCTTCAAAAGGAAAATCTCCCAAATGGTGTGATAAATGTAGTCATTTTAGCATTTTCTTTGGCTAAAGGAATTTTCCAGAATCCAATCGACACATCCAACTTGGAGAATATTGTAGCTCCTTTCACTTTGGGGAGGAAGTCATACAGTGTTGGGAGGATATATTTTTCTCTCACAACTGCTTCATTAGAGAGACAAGGTGGGTGAGGTAATATTTTCTATTGGACCAGCTTCTGTTGGTGAAAGAGAGAAGCTTTGAAGCCACACAGAGCTGACCTCACCCATGTTGCCTCTCTAATGTCCTGGGACCAACACTACACTACACTACATACAACTGCTTCATTTAGCTTTTTAAGATCCACAAAGATTCATATTTTTCCATTTTTCTTTATAATTGGTATCATTGGGGCACACCATGCTGTTGGCTCAGAGATTTTCTTGGTTATGCCAATCTGTTCCATTCGTTTTAGCTCAGTTTCCACTTTCTGAAGTAATAGAACAGGAATCCTGCAAGGTGTATGTACACTATATGGTTCAGCATTGGCTCTTAAAGTTGGAAGATCTCCTTTCAAAAGTCCAATATCAACAAATATTCCAGCGAGTTCTTCCACCTTTCTCACTAGGCCCATCATGGCTGCCATACTGTGTCTGAGAATTGCTTTTGGTCTGTGGTCCTTTGATCACAAGCAGTCGGCATGCATAGCTTTTGTCTTTGTAAGTTGTTTCTGTGGTGAGCTGACCCATGTAGTTCAGAATACCTCCAGGGCTAGTCAGAGCCATGTCAGGTGACTTCAGCTCCAGGAGTGGCTGAAGGTCGTTGTAAGTCCCTTCTGAGGTGACTGTGATGTCAGCTCCGGAGTCAATTTTAAAGTCAATAGTCTTGCTGTGAATATTCAGTTTCACTTTCCAGACAAGCTCTGTGTCATCAAAAATGATAGATCCCAGAAACAATGTGTCTTGATTGTCCATAATACAAGTTAATTCCGACTGCTTTGGTGTGGGAAACTATATGTGCCAAATGTCCATATTTTGTGCATGTATTATATCATTTGCCTCTGGCTCAGCATGCATCATCTCTTGGGCTATGACTTTTTCCACAGCTTGGGCATATAGGCTGGAATTTGTCCCTCTTAATCTGGGAATTCTCTCTCCTTGCCTCAGCAGTTTTATAATAATGACTCTTAACACTCACATGTTTATTTATAACTTCTAAGCTAGTTTCATGTTTTTCAAGTTGCTCCTGCCTTTCATTCTGTTGTTTGACTAACTCTGGTTGCTTTGCTATTCTGTATAGCTGTGACTAGGGTTAAATTTCTCTTCAGCTGTAGCTGCTGTGAAAGGTTTTTATCTGTTAACCGAATAACCAGTCTGTCTCTGATATTTTCATGTTTTGCATTCCCAAAATCAGAATTTTCAGCCAGATCATACAGAGCTCTTATAAAACATTTTCTCCTGGTTCTTGAGTTGAAAACATGCTTTTTCGTAAACCCCATTTCTCTGGTGTGTAAAGTATGCAACAAACATAGCCAGAACCCTTTCATAGTCATCTTTGTTACTGTCTTCAGAAAAGTCAAAGGATTTAAAGATATGCTCTGCTTGCTTTCCAATAGCATAAATTAAAGAAGATATCTGAATATCTCTAGTTTCTTTGTGCAGCTTGGTAGCAATGCAAAAATCTTGCAAAATATTGTTTTCAGTATGTCTGTTCCGAAAGTTTCTCGTAGCTGAAGTTCTCTGGGGGCATTTGAAGAGTAGCATGTTGACAAGGTCCTGAAAACGTTGTTTTGTTCCTTCTGTTTGCAACATTTACTGCTATTTTCCTTCTATTTCTGTCCTTATTTTACTCCTGACTCCATGTTATGTCCTTCTATAGCAGATATGGACTGGTCACAGAGCTTGCTTATATGCACCAGATCGGTTCATTATAATATTCTTTAATACTCTGCCAGGAATGGCTGAGATTCATGTAAATAAGGTACCTTGTGCCACCTTGTGGCTGAGCAGTATATTACCTTTCAGCATTGCATTACATCAGTAGCCCTAATCATAACTTAGTGCTTCTCCCTCTGGTGGGAAACTCTAAATGATGGGGGTGGCTAGCCAATCTCCTGATCTTCTAGAGAGGGGGTTTCCATCCTGTCCCCAAGAGCATAGAGGGGCAAACTGGTGCAGGAAAGGATAAGCTATGCCTCCCTGCATCTGCTTCAATCAATCTTACCAATTGTGTTCAAGACAAATGAAGAGAGGCTCCATGCATGTACTACAACAGTGTTCGCTTTTCCTCTGAGGGATTCCAGAAGGCTTTTGGACAAATAGAAACATTCCCCAGTTCGAGCGGGCATGCAAACATATGCATTCCATGCACAGAGCAGAACACACTTTCTGTGGTGCTCTGGTAGGCAGGCAAGCAGGCATGAAACTGAAAACCTTCAAGCACAGACAAAACAAGTGCAGGCAAATACAGCCTTAAGTTCTTGAAAAGAGATAAAGGGCTTGGGAGGAGAAGCTTCACACCTTACCTCAACTCTTCCTATTTGTTACATGTTCAAAAATGTTTCCATCAAAAGTAGGAATATAATTTAAACTATCCGAGAATCATTTGCAGCATTATTATCCCAGAAGGAAGTAATCTCAGTGACCTGTAACATCTGATGGCACCTAACCCCCCTTCCTCACATGTGTACACAGAAGAATTGTGTGTCTTGCTTGTGGATTTTGGAATAGTGCTGGATATTTATTGAACTGAGTCTCTTTTGAATTTGGGATGCATTATACTAGTGCTATTAAGTGCATCTTTATCATTCCTAGGACTCAACATTAAAAAGGAATAATGGGACAAACTGGATGTAGAGGTAGGGTGAGGTAATGTCTGGAATGTGGGAATTAATAAATGTTTAGGAATAGGAATGTCAACAAAGGTGAGGAGGGATGGTCACAGCTTATCATCTGCTTAGCCATGAGTAGCAGCAAGGATTTTGTAGGCATCCTGGCAGCCTTAACCAATGATTAAAAGAAGAAATGGAAGGGGCTATATGGAATTACTGAGTTATTCCCATGCACAAGTGCTGGTGCAGGAAAAAGTGCAGGGGTCTGTAAGGCAGATGCCAGCTACTGGACAGTAAAACACAGTATCAGAGAAAAGAAAAGGGGCTAACAGTGGCTGGAAGTTGAAGCTAGACATATACAAACTAGAAATAAGGAACAAATTTTGAAGTGAGGGTAATTAAACATTGGAACAATTTACCAAGGGTTGTGGTGGATTCTCCGTCACTGACATTTTTAAATCAAGAGTGGAAGTTTTTCTACAAGATCTGCTCTAGTTCAAACAGGAATTAATTCAGGGAAGTCCTATGGCCCGTGCTTTACAGGAGATCACACTAGATGATCACAATGGTCCCTTCTGGGCTTAGAATCTATGAACCAATTAAATATTTCAAATTAGCATATTTAGCAGTAAATTGCAAACCTTGACATGTTAAGATGTGGGTATAGTTAGAAAAGGTACTCTGTCAAATGATATTGTGGGGCTCCATAGTTATTTCCCTTTCATTGACTTCCATATCAAATTTGCTATATAAATCAAAAGAAGATATTTTTATATCTGGCAGGCCTGTAAACACCTCCTGGGATCCAAAATGAAGCTGAATTCTTTCTGCTTCCTATATAACCTACATTACCTTTCTCTGTCTCTCTATCTATTATATATTGGTACGTATACAATCCCATTTCCTTAGTGTCTGAGTGCTTCCGAAGTATTATGAAATAGGAATAACTATAACAATCTATCTTCTTTTCCTCCCAAGATTGCAGAAGAAACAGCTTGTGTCTGGGGTTTTGTTTGTTTGTTTGTTTAGGTGGCAGGGGGAGGTGAGTGGAGGTGTTGTGCATGGCTGAATGAATTATTGAGGGAAAGCTAACTTTAGTTTTCATTTTAGCACTGTCGTTATTCTCACCTTCTGAGGAAATGAGTGACCGAGTCTAGGCTGCTGTGGAAGTTTTGTCTCCTGTACTCATAAACATCCTGCTATTGGTCGATAGTTTCATTGTTCCAGTAGAACGGAGCTGTTGTAGCAGGTGATTACTGTGTCTGGAGAAGCAATATGGCAGCTAGAAAGAACCACGTCTGATGGAGGGCTTTTGAAAATTAGGGTAGAGACACTGAATTGAGTTCTGTGATCAGTGGGGAGCCAGAATGCAGAGCATGACAGCAAGGTGATGGGCTCAAGAGCCAAGAGAAACAAGAGCTGCTGATTCTTTACCATTCTCTGACCTGAAGTCTGACTGAGAGGGATTGAAGATACTGGCAGCTAGTAGTTGGTACTGGAGACTGTTTTTGCTAGTTTCTTAATTAGGAAGCTTAGAAAATGGAGATTAAACACTGGGTGGTAGTTTATGAGGTCTCTATTGTCTAGCAATGGGGTATTTAGTACTGGTCACAGTACTGCATGTTTTATGGTGAGTGGTAGATTCTCTTCATAAAATGAGATGCTGCCAGTCTGTAGAGGCCCCAGGTATTCTCTGCACTCTGTTGCCATCCAGGAGGAGTAGGGGTCAGAGTCACACAGGTGGCGCTGACTGCTGGCATTGCTTCCAGAACTCATTTTTTGTGTGAGCTGAATTCTTGGAAAGAGGGCATTGTATTTCTGGCCCTACTCTTGGCTTCTTTTCATGGTGGCCTTCCCAGAGGTGGGTGATCTTCTCTGTGCTTTGTTCTGGGAAAGAGTGGAGGCAGATAGGGTTAACAAAGAGATTAATGATTCAGAAATATTAAATGGGCCATGACTTACCTGACAATTTTGTTCATGATGTATAAGACTGAATAGAATCTTCCATTGTTATGTTCTATTGTACTCTGCATAGGTACTTATAACACACACCCCCATAAGCATAATATCTGAGCAACTTCCAGTGCATTAAGAAACAGGTCTAACATCTGTCACATGTGAAACTGATCCCAATAATAAACCTTGATTTACCTAGAAAGAAAGCTTTACTAAGCTTTTTGCAAACACTTTCAATATCAAGTAGCATGGTTACGCATCAGCAAACATATTTTAAGCGCTCATTATGTACAGATGAGTACATTTAGTGTAAAAAAATGGATTGAACTGCATTGAAGTGGTAGTACTTCAGAGGAAAGCTTACAATTAAATGAGAAATGAAATCATTGAGGATCAATGCATCCTTTTAAAATCAGGCATGGCTGATTTGAGTACCATGTCACATCATCTGCTTTATTTTATAATCTCACTCAGGAAGTAGCCTCACTCGGGAAGGAGCAGAAAAAACAGGGCAACAATTCAGAAATGCTATTAGCCCAGTCAGTATTTCCATAGCCTCCGGTGATTGAACACAGATTGCTCTGAGTTATTTTAGAAAAGAACTGGTGTGACACAAAGCAGAAGTGAAGATCTCGAAACATGTAATATTGATGCTAACTAGACATGCTACCTGCCTGGGCTAGTTTGGGTCAGATTTTCTATGGGAAAGTTCCAGGTTTTTTTGTGTTGTTTTTTTGCTGTATTTAATTAATCTGATCTTTGTTATTTATATTGCAATACTCCTAGAGGCCCTAACCAAGATCAGTGGTACATTGTACTAGGCACTGTCCAAACACATAGTAGGAGACAGTCTCTGCCGCAGATAGCTTACAATCTAAATATACAAGACAGGCAAAGGGTCAGGAGGTGAAACAGAGATACAAAGAGATTAAGGACCAGATTTTTAAGGGTATTTAGGGACCTAACTCACACTGAATGGGAGTTTGGCATCTGAATACCTTTACAAATCTGACCCTAAGTGACTTGCCCCAGGTCACACAACAGGTCACTTGAAGAGCCAGGAACAGCACCTAGGTCTCCTGAGTCCCAGTCTAGTGCCTTAGCCATTGGACCATGCTGCCTATCTGACCTAGTATTTTGATCTGAGACATGTGTGTGGCAATGCTGCTTAAATGTATGAAACTGAGGCTACAATGACAATTTGCCAGTAGCCTGAGGAAAATACTTAATTTACCCAAAATTAAGTAGATTGCAGCCTCACCTTCAATATGAAAAAAAGGAGGTATGGCTTGCAGATACTGCAGTTCCCTGTACTAGGTGCTCTGTTCCTTAGGCCTGGTCTACACTAGGAGGTTATGTTGAATTTAGCAGCGTTAAATCGAATTAACTCTGCACCCGTCCACACAACAAAGCTATTTAGTTCGACATAGAGGTCTCTTAAATTTGACTTCTGTACTCCTCCCCAACGAGGGGAGTAGCGCTAAATTCGACATGGCCATGTCGAATTAGGGTAGGTGTGGATGGAAATCGACGCTAATAGCTCCGGGAGCTATCCCACAGTGCACCACTCTGTTGACGCTCTGGACAGCAGTCCGAGCTCGGATGCTCTGACCAGCCACAGAGGAAAAGCCCCGGGAAAATTTGAATTCCTTTTCCTGTCTGGACATCGTGGCGAGCTCAGCAGCACTGGCAACGATGCAGAGCTCTCCAGCAGAGATGGCCATGCAATCTCAGAATAGAAAGAGGGCCCCAGCATGGACTGATCGGGAAGTCTTGGATCTGATCGCTGTGTGGGGCGATGAGTCCGTGCTTTCGGAGCTGCGATCAAAAAGACGGAATGCAAAGATCTATGAGAAGATCTCAAAAGCCATGACAGAGAGAGGATACAGCCGGGATGCAACGCAGTGCCGCGTGAAAATCAAGGAGCTGAGACAAGGGTACCAGAAGACCAAAGACGCAAATGGACGCTCCGGATCCCAGCCCCAGACATGCCATTTCTACAAGGCACTGCATTCCATTCTAGGTGTGGCCGCCACCACTACCCCACCACTGACCGTGGACTCTGAGGATGGGATATTGTCGACGCCCGCTTCCTCGGAGATGTTAGCGGACGGGGAAGATGAGGAAGGAGATGAGGAGGACGAGCCAGTCGACAGCGCTTACAACGCTGATTTCCCAGACAGCCAGAATCTCTTCATCACCCTCACCGAGATCCCCTACCAACCGTCCCCAGGCGTTAACCCGGACCCAGAATCAGGGGAAGATCGGTCGGTAAGTGTTATAAACATGTAAAGATTTATTTTGAACAGAACATTAATATTAACAGTGGGTTTTTCATGATTACTTTGCCCATGGCGCTTAAAGTTTTAGTCTTTGGCAGTGCAACTACTGCCAAAAAATCTAACAATGTCCGGTTTATCATGATTGGTTTGCCCTAGGCACTCTACTGTTTAGTCCTTGCCAGTGCAGCTACAGTAAAATTCGGTCTATATGTCCGGGGATAGAGCTGAAATCCTCATGAGACATCTCCATGAAGCTCTCCTGGAGGTAATTGGAAAGCCTTTGCATGAGGTTCCTTGGGAGAGCGGCCTTGTTGTGTCCTCCGTAGTAGGAAACATTCCCGCACCAGGCTAGCAGCAAGTACTCCGGGATCATTGCCTTGCAGAGCATGGCGGCATATGGCCCTGGTCTTTGCAGGCTTTCACGAAGCATGCATTCTTTGTCGCTCTCTGAAATCCTCATCAGAGTGATGTCACTCATGGTGACCTACTTTGAATTAGGGGAATGTTAGTATTGGGACTGCTTGCCTGTTCCTTTACAGAACTGTAACCGGCGGTTTGCAGCCATGCGGTGGAGGCGGGAGAGGGGCAGCATACAGGGATCTTTCCCGGGGAAAGCCGCGAGGGGGTGGGACAGGGGCAGAGTTCATGCTTGCCGGATTGCTGGCAGCAGGAACTGGCCAACGCTAGGAGCATTGCTTTGAACGTGAAAGTAGGGCAGTGCTATTATTAAAGTTTTAAGCTGCCACAAGCCTACGGCTTACCATGTCAGCCTGCTACCCAAATTCCGCTGTCCGGCCGTGCTTGTCTGATCTGCACTGCAAGACCCCAGGCACTGAATGCGAAGGCCGAAAATTCGACCTTGTCCTGACTGCGCATGTGATAGGTGCTGTGCATGGTCTTGTTCACAGAGAAAGACTATGTTCTTTGTTCACCAAAAAATTTATCTTTCTGAGGAATTCACTCCCTTTTTCCCATCCCACAGCTGTGACTGTCTCCTGACCTACCCTGGCATCACACTCCCAGAGGCTGGCGCAGGTTAGGCATAGAAAGAAAAGGACACGGGACGACATGTTCTCAGAACTTATGGGCTGCTCCCGAGCTGAGGCAACCCAGCAGACCCAGTGGAGGGAGAACATGTCGCAATACCAGCGAGCACACAGCGAACGGGAGAAGAGGTGGCGGCAGGAAGACCAGCAGGCGACTCAAACGCTGCTTGGATTAATGAGGGAGCAAACGGACACGCTCCGGTGCCTTGTGGATGTTCTGCAGGACCGGAGGCAGGAGGACAGAGCCCCGCTGCAGTCTATCTGTAACCACCCTCCCCCGCCACAAAGTCCCATACCCCCATCACCCAAAGTACCAAGAAGGAGGGGCGGCAGAGTCCGTGAAAACTGTCACTCCACCCCTGCAGACTGCTCAAGTACCAGAAGGCTGTCATTCCCCAAAATTTGATAAGTCCTTTCCTTCCCGCCTCACCCAAGCCCCCATCCCAGTTTCATCCCCTAACTGTGTAGTTGCTAATAAAAAATACGTTCCTGTTAATTACAGTTTCCATTGTGTTTTTTTAGAGGACAGTCTCTTTGAAGGGGGGGAAGGGGGTTGGTAATTGGACAGGACAGTCACCTTTACTAGGGTACAGACACGGGGGCAGGTTCAGCAGCAGGTCACATACACATTGCAGTTACTAGGCACCCTGGTCAGTCTGGGAGGTGGTTTTCATTTTCTGTGGGGGGTGGGGCTATGTGACTTTGTGGCGAGGGAGGGCGGTTAGAGATCTTATGCAGCGGTCCTTATCCTGGATCACAGAGCCACGCAGCAGGGGATCTGTAACCGTCCTCCCCCTGCCAGAAAGTCACATAGCCCCCACACACCGAGTCCCGAACAGGGGGGTGGCAGGCTCCGTTGAAACAACCAGTCCACCAGTGCGGACCACCCTAGAAGCAGAAGCATGTCATTCCTCGAGTTTAGAAGCGTCCTTTGCATCACTACACTACACCCGCTCCGCACCACAGTCTGCGTCCCAGTTTCAACACTTTACCGTGAAAACAGTAATAAAGAAAACGGTGTTCATTAACAAATTTCCAGTGATTTTATTTTTAAACGTGTGTTGGAAGGGGGGGAAGGGGGTGAACGGGGTATGAAACTGGAGAGGATAGTGAACATTCACTGGGTAAAGAAATGGGGGCAGGTTCAGCTTCTCTGTAAACAAACGTAATAGTCACAGGTTACCCTGCTCACTCAGGAACCTAGCTTTCAAAGCCTCCCGGATGCACAGCGCGTCCCGCTGGGCTCTACTAATCGCACGGCTGTCTGGCTGGGCGTAATCAGCAGCCAGGCTATTCGCCTCAACCTCCCACCCCGCCATAAAGGTCTCCCCCTTGCTCTCACAGAGACTGTGGAGCACACAGCAAGCTGCAATAACAATGGGGATATTGGTTTCGCTGAGATCAGAGCGAGTCAGTAAGCTTCTCCATCTCCCCTTGAGATATCCAAAAGCACACTCCACCACCATTCTGCACTTGCTCAGACGGTAGTTGAAGAGTTCCTTTTCACTGTCCAGGGCACCTGTATAGGGCTTCATGAGCCAGGGCATTAGCGGGTAGGCTGGGTCCCCGAGGATCACTATAGGCATCTCCACATCCCCAACAGTTATTTTCTGGTCCGGGAGGTAAATACCTTCCTGCAGCCGTCTAAACAGACCAGAGTTCCTGAAAACATGAGCGTCATGAACCTTGCCCGGCCATCCGACGTTGATGTTTGTCAAACGTCCCCTATCGTCCACCAGTGCTTGCAGCAACATTGAAAAGTAGCCCTTTCGGTTAATGTACTGGCTGGCCTGGTGGTCTGGTCCCAGGATAGGGATGTGAGTTCCATCTATAGCCCCACCGCAGTTTGAGAATCCCATCGCGGCGAAGCCATCTATGATGACCTCCACGTTTCCCAGGGTCACTACCTTTGACAGCAGTACCTCAACGATTGCGTTGGCTACTTGCATCACAACAACCCCCACGGTAGATTTGCCCACACCAAAGTGGTTCGCGACTGACCGGTAGCTGTCTGGCGTTGCAAGCTTCCAGAAGGCTATGGCCACTCGCTTCTGGACAGTCAGGGCTGCTCGCATCCGGGTGTCCTTGCGCTTCAGGGCAGGGGACAGCAACTCACAAAGTTCCATGAAAGTTCCCTTCCGCATGCGAAAGTTTCGCAGCCACTGTGATTCATCCCAGACCTGCAGCACTATGCGGTCCCACCAGTCCGTGCTTGTTTCCCGTGCCCAGAATCGCCGTTCCACAGCATCAACATGACCCATTGCCACCATGATGTTCACGGCGCGAGGTCCCGTGCTTTGTGACAGGTCTGTGCCACTCTCAGACTTCATGTCCTCACCGCGCTGCCGTAGCCTCCTCGCCCGATTTCTCAGCATCTGCCTCTGGAAAAGGTGGATGATAAGGTGCGAGGTGTTGACAACGGCCATAACTGCAGCGATGGTCGCAGCGGGCTCCATGCTCGCAGTGCTGTGGCGTCCGCGCTGTCACTCACCAGAAAAGTGCGCGAACTGATTGCCCGCCGGCGCTTTCAGGGAGGGAGGGCGGGAGTGACGGTTGGATGACGACAGTTACCCAAAACCACCCTCAACACATTTTTCCCCCCAGCTGGCATTGGAGGCTCGACCCAGAATTCCAATGGGCAGCGGGGACTGCGGGAACTGTGGGATAGCTGCCCACAGTGCACTGCTTCCAATGTCGACGCTTTCCCCGTTAGTGTGGACTCACACAGTCGAATTACTGTCCTTAGTGTGGATACACACATTCGACTTTGTAATATCGATTCCACATATTCGATTTAAGTACAATCGAACTACTCTCGTAGTGTAGACATACCCTTAGATCAAGCTAGGCAGCAGCTCTGTGTTCAAGTTGAAGATGGCTATAAGCCATGTCGTAGAACTCGACAAGCTGTGTTTGGAACAATCAGAGAAGCTGCTGCACGTGCACACACATATTGTCTATTTCACAGGGACTGGCTTTGAGTTTTGTGTGTAAAACAAGCAGCAGTTACAGAAACTGGCATCTCAGGTCATAAGAGAAATTCCACAGCTTTAATATTTTCAACCAGAAATAACTGTTCCCAAGTGCTTAAGAAACTGCATAGTCTTTTCTTTGACTTTGACTCACCAAAGCAGTGATTCTTTTCACTAAAGAAGTATTGTTTGTTGGAGAAGGTTACATTTAACAAAACACTGATGAACATATGGGCTGCCATTGTAATTGCAGTCGTGTTTTATTCTGCTTTTAAATGTGATTATTGGCAAATAGGAGAATAATAGGATTGCATTTTAATTCAACCTCTGGTCAACACATTCTGACATCTATTTTCTGTTGAATTCACTATCACCTACTTTCAGAAATGTTGCTATTTTTTCTGTATCAGTAAGATACCTTTCAAAAAAGATAGTCAGGTGTGTTAAAAAGGTTTGAACAGTTTCTGTGCAGTATAAATTTTAGTGCATACTAGTATCAAATTTGAGCATGATCTGATTTACAGATAATCCTTTGGAGTGATATCATAAAAATGTATGAGCATGTAAATTGAAAAGGAAATGGGGAAAGCATGTGTCTCTTAATAGACCAAGTACAAGAAATATTAAATTATGTACTCAATTGCATAACTCAGACTAATAATAAAAATTGCAATTAATAAAACAGCGGAATATATTTAGAGTAAAAGTGACCTGTGAACTTGAATAGTAAAACCAAAGTAAAGTAATCATAACTGAAAAATTATTTCAAAGTTCATATATTAGTTTCTCCCAAATGCAGGTACCAGTCTTTTTAATAAATAATAAAGTCATTATTTATTTATTGAATTGGTAGGACAGCCAATAATAAAGTTATTTATTAGCTGTCCTACCAATCCAGTCATAGAGAGATAGATAGATAGAGAGATAGATAATGTGGGTATAAAATTTATTTTTGTGTATATGTAAACATATAAATACACATACACAAAAGTAAATCATAAAAAGAAGGGACATCTGAAATATCACACCATTCATATTTCAGAGGAAAATACTCATTTATTCATCTCAGTATTCTGGAGCTCTGTTGAGAAGAAATGGGATTTTTATTGATGACAGGCACAGAGGTTCTGGGACCTTCTACAGTTCATCACCAAAGAGCTATTGCTGGCTGATCTTTGAGCTCCTCGAATTTTGTTGCTGGGATGTCACGCACGTGGTCTATAAAACCCCATTCCATGCTCCCCACCCTTCTTATTAACTTACTGATACTGATGTTCACATTACAAAGAAAAATATTCAGAAATCATGAAAGCAACAGGATGTGCATTCAATCATGTTTGTTTCCATTGCTCCCCTTCGGCCCTGCCCTCTTGTCTATATACTATCTACTTAGACTCTAAGCTCTTCCGAGCATGGCATTGTCTTCATCTCTATTTGTAGATGCACACTGTACCATACCAATAATAAATCATCATCACCAACATTTGGCAGTGTATCTGCTATCTCTGTCCAAAGAGATATGATGCACTTTAGACGACAGAGGTTTGCTTACAGGAACAAATTCACAGTCTCATTTTCTCTGGTGCTGCCCCAGTGATTTCAACAGGATTTCACTGATGTAAATTAGAGAAGAATTTAGCCTACTGTGGATATTTAAGCCTGCTTCATCTGTAGTTAAGATTGCAACTAGCTTTCATTATAAAACCCTGTTTTAGCTCCCCTGTAACTTTGGCTTGGGAAATTGGTTTGAACTAATAAGTGCCAGAGTTTTATTCTGGAATCAAAGGAAAATGTTACTCCAGAGTTTGAAGAAAATTCATCAAATGGATTTTGAGATGTAGGTCATTAGAAAATTACTCTGGTATGAAATTTTGACTTTTGACTCAAAAACAGTTTCTTCATTTTTCAACTATTCTCTACAGTTAAATCTCATTGAAAATTCATGTGCTGATTATTTTTGAAGAAAATGGATTGTGATAGTTAGTTTTAGACCTAATCCACTGCCTATTGATTTCAAAGGGAGTTATAGGTCTAGTTCTGCTCTCACTAATGTCACTAATGAGCAGAATCAGACACTGTTTAACTGTGAGTATGTTGACTTTATGTGAGTGTGAGCTATTGAGATACCTTTCTCTTTTTCCTAAACTGCTCTTGTAGTCCTTCAAACAGTACTGATAGGATGTGGATGTAGGGTCTGAGGCCACATCTCACAAAACTTTGATGCAAAAGGTTCTTCTAGACTTGCTTACATCATTGTTACTTCCAACTGAGAGCTTTAAAAAATGGAAGTTTTGATAGCAGCGTAACAGCAGGATTTCTGCTCTAAGTGAGATTATTAATCTGTAGGAGAAAGAGACAAATATTGTAATGAAGTCTCCACCTCCAAGGTCATTTATCTATGATGCACCTATGGCTCTTAGCAAAAACTATTCTGCAGCCCTGCTGCCTTTCCTGTTTAACAGCTCTGCTAGATGAAGGAACTAGATATAATACAGTATGCATTATACGCTGACCTTCCACAGCTTATGAGAATAGCTTCCAATAAATATAAAAGTAATTATTTTTGATGAGTCCAAAATATTTTTAGAAAGAAAAACAGCATTTTATAATACCTGTTATTTTATGTCACATTCTAATTTATTTTCAGAGGATACATTATATGGCTTTGTAAACTTCTTAAAGTTTTTTTCAGAGGATTAAATAAATCCTCTAAATCCTTTAGCTGCAAGCTAAAATGCATAAATTACTTTGACTGTCAAAAAGTTTTGATTGTCTTCACCCTTTCTCCAGTGCAGTTCAGGACTCCTGAATTGCAGCAAACACCTGCGTCACAGATGTTTCATTCCAAGTTGTATTTTAATGGTCTCCATCTTTCAGCACATCAGCATAAGTCGATTGTTTCTAAAGTAAATGTGTAATTATTATGTCAGAAGCAGAAACAATCTCCCTGTAAAACATCTGAGACACAGAGTATTAATTCCATTTTATGTAGTTGTAATAGTCTATACCAGTGTCATGTACTTCAAAAAATCAAAGAATTTCTCTTTATATTATTTCCCCCAGTTGTTGCTATTTTTCAGTATCGTGAATAGGATTTAATTACACAGTTTAAGTAGTGTTGGCTCCTTACCAATAACACTAGAGAAAGCAGCAAACATACTTAGTCGTGCTGGGGGTGCTGGGATTTCCTGGGATGCCTCCCTTTTTCTCATCTTTATTCCATCTATTCTTCACCCCCCCACCGTTGTTGAGTAGAGCTGTATGTGGGTCCATGAGCACCACATCATGCATCATCAGCATGAAGATTTCTAAGAAAGCATGCTCCAGATGTTAGAAAGTCATGAGTTTATAAGCCAAATCTTGAGAGTGAATGAATGGCCGGCTGGCCAGTTGTTGCTTCCATCAGTCAGAAGTTCTTGGATTATCAGACAGTTAGTTAAGGCTATTTGAGGTTTGGGGTAGAGCAAAGTAGAGTAGTAGAAAGTAAGAAAAGGGTGAAAAAAGCTGTGTTCCTGCTCTGGATACAGTATTATATTTCCTCAGACAGAGGTTGCTGTTTCATTCCTTAAGAAGCTTCCATTAATAGCTACTTACATTTTCTTTCTTGGGGAAATCCACGTCCCAGGGGAGCCGCAGTGGATTTTCCCTCTGGTCAAGTCCACCCCTCCCTTTAGTGGAGCAGGGATGGCAACATATTTTCTCCACAGTTTATTAGATAAGTGATTATTAGAGAGAATTAAAGCTGGGATTTCCTAGTTCCTAACACAAACATACCCCCTGCTTAATACTGAAGAAAGGAAGGTTTAGAGAGAGAACTTAAACAGTTCCTTTACAGATGAACATGTAATAAGGAAGGGAAACTTTTAAAACACTGATGATCAAAATTTGGCCTGATTTAAATTTATTGGAATTGTATATTATTATGAATTAGCTTTGTAACACCCAAAAGTGAGCTAGTCTCTTTGCAGTACATTAAGAGACAAGGTTCCTGCCTTGAAAGTTTTACAGTCTAAGTTTAGATGTGCGATAGATGGTTCAACGAACAGCAGAAAGGGAATGGGGAAGTAAGACAAGGCCTACTCAATTTAGGTGTGTGTCCAGCTAGATGGGTTGTTATCACTGTTGTTGGAACGAGTCTTAAGGCGGGATCTGAAAGAGGAGACACACCAGAATTGGGATGGCATTCTCTGAGTAGAGCATGTGATGGTAAAAGTATTGGGAACCACTGTGGGAATCCAGGGCTGACAAGTGTCACTCATCTTGCATCTCAGTCATATATTTCTGCAATCCAGTTTGCTCCTCATGCATCCAGGAGCTGTAGTTCCTCCTCCAGCCACCAGCCCCTCCTCTCTCACTCACTGTCTGACTGCAACACTTGCTGGCTCTGGGAGCCCAAGGAAAGAAGAGAGGCAGTAGTGGCAGCTGGTTGGGAGCAGCCAGGGCGGACGGAGTGGGAGTCTGAGAAAGGACATGGGAGAAGGCAGGACTGCCTAGGAGGATGAGAAGGTGGGGAGAGAGTAGGACAGGAGCTGAGAGATGGAGATGGAATAGGGAAGGGTCTGAAAAGGGTGGGGGAGGCGATGGGAAGGGAAGTTATTTGCAGATATGCAAATTATCTTATTAAATCACATAAAAAAGCATGAAACTTGGCATCCACAATTAGTATGTGATCCTGTCCTCTGAGCCAGACTGTGAACCCCAGATATTCACAACTGGGGAAATACTAACACAAGCAGCCCTGTTGAAGTCACTGAGCCCACTGGTGTGAGTAGAAGGTCACAGTCTGGTCCTAAATAGGCGTATACTGTAAACAATCCAGCTCTTTCATGGGGAAATAAATGTTTGAAAAACCAACCCTTCTGTCAGGAATGTGAAATCTCTTCATTTCACACTGGGGCCGGGATTGCAGCAGTAGCTAACTCTCTGCTGGGCCAGCACTAGCAATTAATTAACTAACTGTGTCCCCAGAGCAGTGCTAACATTGCATTGTGGGCACAAACAAGAAGTATCCAAAATAAAAAAAGAGCCACTGGGGGGAAAAATCAATGTCTGACAAACAGAAAGGACAAACCTGGCAACAGAAAAGGACAGACGACTTGTTATTTTAAGGTTCTAAATGGATTGTTTTAATGGAATGAAAAAGAAAATTAAAACATATAAAACAGAGGGGAGTTGACAGCCTTGATTTAATTGATACTGTCTTGGGTCCAGAACATGTTGTCACTGAGATAAAAGAAACATGGTTTGAACCAAAACACTGAATAGAAATTTAAAACCCCGAGACAGATTGTATATTGAATAGGGTAGGCAAAATAAAGGAGGAGGGCTTTCAAGTATTGATAAGGGCTCCTGATTGATTCTGACAAATGAAAAGATCGATATTTTGGCTGATAGACCTGAAGCTTAGGCAGGTAGCGGTTGTCAGAATATTCTTGCATGGTGCTACATTCCAGGGCAGCTATAGAAAATAGTGCAGGAAGTATTCCTTCAAAGATGTGCAGATCTCTGTTCATGAAGGATTTCACTTGCTTAGTTATTATTTGGGCTATTGATTCCTCAATAATTAAGGAGGGGAGAACACATTTCGGAAGTACAGTGGCTACTAGTGAAAAGTCAGCACTTACCAAGTTACCACACTATAATATCTGACATACCACAGTATTACCCTGTATTTGCTATAGCTCTTGTTTTAAAAAGGGTTATTTTTATTATCCAGAAAACTACATCTTTCAATAGTGATGCTGTAATATTTAAGGTGATTATTCTAGCATACTGCACTATTTTCTTTTACTAGAGGAAATAGTTGTGGTCTCAAAGGGTATGTCTACACTGCAATTAAACACCCACAGCTGGCCTGTGTCAAATGACGCAGGCTCGGGATACGGGGCTGTTTAATTCTGATGTAGATGTTTGGGCTCAGGAACCCTTCTCCCTCATGGGAGTTAAACAGCCCCATAGCCCGAGAGCTGCGAGCCCAAGTCAGCCGACACAGGTCAGCCATGTGTGTTTAATTGCAGTGTAGACATACCCTTAGATGCTGTGAAAAGTGGTGACGTTTTAATGGTTATCACTATATGTATAGTATAGCTTTTCCGCTCAGGCCGCATGGTCAGAGGTGTTAATGATCGTTAAGAAATAAACCTGGCAGGATAAGAAAAGTAGAAGTTGGGTATTATCTAGGGCTTTGAGGAATAATTAGCAATGGGCAAACCTCAGAATATCTGAGGAGCATCCATTTGTTTGGGAGCTAGATGCTCAGCTGGTGTAAATAACTCTATTGACTTTAATGGAACTATGCCTATGCAGGAGATCTGGTCCCAGATATTTATGCAACCCACTGGTGAGCATGTTACAGGTCCTGTCCTGTGGTGATCCCAAGAAAGCAAGCGTTGTTAGAGTTCTTTAGCTCAAGCTGCAGCATTTTTAGGCCTGGAGGTCTCTCTAGTTCAATCTCCGGTGGTCCAACCAAGAGAGTGGCCATCACATAAGTGAGGGCTTGTTTGTGTTTCATACTGTAGTGGGCCTGAGATGCTTGGGAAAGTTTCCTTTGAACAGAGGAAGTATGTAACCCACTGATGAGGTGTGTTACAGAGGTCTCTCTGTACAGATCCACAGAGGATATGAGGTATTACAGCCCCCAGAAATAGAGACTGTCATCTTTAGCTCAAGATGTAGCAGTTTATAAGTTTAGCTATAGAAGTTCGTGGTTCAATCCATGGTGTGTCAGCCACAAGAACAGCTGTCACATTTATACACAACTTGCCCAACAGAGCCCTTAGGATACAAAACTCCCTACCATGCTCTGGATTCTGTCCATCCCCATGCAGCCCAGAGAACAATCTCCCTCCACCCCCCCATTCCACACCACAAATACCCTTAAAGAAGAAGATGTTTTCAGGGATGGCCAAATGGCCCACTCCCCATCTCCACTGCAGGTTAGTCTTCAGGGTGCATGCAGTTTTTTCTTTCTCCAGAAACGGATCATTCTCAGAGCAGTTTGGCATACTCAAAGGAGACTTGTTTTTCTCTTCAGTGGAAAGCAGGAGCTGAACAGCAAGACGCAGTAGCTGACTTAAGCATGTACACGGTTCACGCTGGGACTGAGGTACTGGAAAGCCAAGAGCATGTAACACAGTCTATGAAGTAAAGAGTTGTGTCACTGTTTGCCCTGTAACCCTGGGTGCTTCTGTCTAGTACCAACTTTCCCAAAACCATCTCCTCTGAAGTGCTCAGCCCCTTTGATGGTAACACTCACAAAAATGTATCAAGTTCTGCTCCTTTAAAAAGATACTACACAGCCAGGGCCGGCTCCAGTGTTTTGGCCGCCCCAAGTAGCCAGCCAAACGAAAAAAAACAAACAAAAAAAAGCCGCGACCGCAATCTGCGGTGGCAATTCGGCGGGAGGTCCTTCGCTCCGAGCAGGAGCGAGGGACCGTCCGCCGAATTGCCGCCAAACAGCTGGACGTGCCACCCCTCTCCGGAGTGGCCGCCCCAAGCACCTGCTTGGTAAGCTGGTGCCTAGAGCCGGCCCTGTACACAGCACCAGCTTGTTAGTTTGGCTGATAATATTACTTATTTGTAATACTGTCCTGAGATTGTTGTGCAATAAAACAAGCTTAAGTTTATTAACAGAGAACAGATATTTAAATGATAACAAGTAGAAGGAATCGGGATAGAAATGGCTACAAACGAACAAAAGCAAAACTACTCATATAAGACTAAAATCTCTCTTAACTAGAGTCTTTTGTTCAAAGTAAGTTTGATATTAGCCAGGACCAATCACAGAGTTCAAAGCATTGGGTTTCTTTGTCTCCTCAGGTGAAGAATAACTTAGGGGTTCTCTCCCCCTCCCACCAAAACTGGGGCTTGGTTAGCATCTGTGTTCTTAGACTCAACAGAGAACTAACCTTACATTTCTCAAGGTATTCCATTAAGACAGGGGTGGGCAAACTTTTTGGCCTGAGGGCCACGTCTGGGAATAGAAATTGTATGGCAGGCCATGAATGCTCGTGAAATTGGGGTTGGGATGCAGGAAGGGGTAAGGTCTCTGGTGTGGGGCTGGTGATGAGGAGTTAGGGGTGTAGGAGAGTGCTCCGGGCTGGGACTGAGGGATTCGGACGGGGCTCAAGGCTGGGATGGGATTGGGGTGTGGGAAGGGGTACAGGCTCTGGCTGCGGGTGCAGGCTCTGGAGTGGGGGTGGGGATGAGGGGTTTGGGATGCAGGAGGGTGCTCTGGGCCGGTATCAAGGGGTTCAGAGGGTGGGAGGGGGATGAGGACTTGGGCAGGGGCTTGGGGCACGGGGAGAAGCTCAGGGATGCAGGCTCTGGGTAGCGCTTACCTCAAGCAGCTCCCGGAAGCAGCGGCCATGTTCCCACTCCAGCTCCTATGCAGAACTGCGGCCAAGCAGCTCTGCGTGCTACCCTGTCCGTAGGCGTCACCCCTGCAGGTCCAATTGGCTGCAGTTCCCAGCCAATGGGAACTGCGGGGGAGATGCTTGGGGCAGGGGCAGCATGCAGAGCGGAGCCCCTTGGCTGCTCCTACATGTAGGAGCCAAAGCGGGGCCATGCCACTGTTTCTGGGAGCCGCGTGGAGTGGCCCCTGACCCTCTCCCCAACGGGAGCTCAAGGGCTGGCTTAAAACAGTTGGTGGGCCACCCCTGCATTAAGAACACAATGAGAGGGCACTGAGGGAAAGCTTTCATTGGCAATGTCCATGTTACACTGGTTTTATGGGGCTTAGGTGTTGTGATGCTGAGTGTTGCAATGCCTAACTTTTAGGTGCCTAGAAAATCACAGAAACAACAATGTGATCCACAAAGACTGGGATAAAATTTAATAGTGCAAAGTGCAAGGTGATGCGCTTAGAGACTAACAACAAGAATTTTTGCTAAAAGATGGGGACTTATCAGTTGGAAGGGACAGAGGAGAAAGACCTGAGTGTATTGGTTGATCACAGGATGACTATGAACTGCCAATGTGATGCAGCCGTGAAAAAGGCTAATGTAGTCCTAGGATGCATCAGGCAAGGTATTTCCAGTGGAAACAAGGAAGTTTTAGTACCATTATACAAGGTACTGGTGAGACCTCATCTGGAATACTGGGTGCATTTCTGGTCTCCCATGTTTGAGAAAGATTAATTCAAACTGGAGCAGGTGCAGAGAAGAGTTAATAGGATGATCCAAGTAATGGGAAACCTACCTTATGAGAGGAGACTCAAAGAGCTTGGCTTGTTTAGCCTAACCAAAAGAAGTCTATGGGGAGATATGATTGCTCTCTATAAATACATCAGAGGGATAAATACCAAGCAGGGAGAGGAGTTATTTAAGTTAAGCACCAATGCTGACATAAGAACAAATGGATATAAACTGGCCATCAAGAAGTTTAGGCTTGAAATTAGGCAAACCATCTGAGGAGTGAAGTCCAGGAACAGCCTTCCAAGGGGAGCAGTGGGGGCAAAAAAACCTAACAGGCTTCAAGACTGAGCTTGCTATGTTTATGGAGGAGATGGTATGATGAGACTGCGTACCATGGCATGAAGCTGATCTGAGACTGCTAGCAGCAAATATCTCCAACAGCTGGTGATGGGACACTAGATGGGGAGGGCTCTGAGTTACTAAAGAGAATTCTTTCCCAGGTGTCTGGCTGGTGGGTCTTGCTCACATGCTCCGGATCTAAATGACTGCCATGTTTGGGGTCAGGAAGGAATTTTCCTGCGTGTCAAATTAAGATCCAGGGGGAGGGCGGAGAGAGAGGTCCTCCCTCTGCAGCATGGTTCACTTGCAGGTTTAAACTAGTGTAAATAGTGGATTCTCTGTAACTTGAAGTTTTTGAATCATGATGTGAGGACTTCAGTAATTCAGCCAGAGATTAGGGGTCTATCTCAGGAGTGGATGGGTGAGGTTCTGTGGCCTGCAATTTGCAGGACGGCAAACTAGATGATCATGATGGTCCCTTCTGACCTTAAAGTCTATGAGTCTATGAAACAATGTTAGGCACTTAAGCTCCCTACACAAGGAATATGGAGAGATAGGCACCTAAAAATAAGAACCACAAAAAGCCAGCACGCTACTCAGGGAGCTGCCTAAACTAGCCAATGGGAGATGCCAATGAGGAGAATGTGTCCTAAGCCTCCCCTCTTCTCACAGAGTTGGATGTGTAAGTCCAGGTTACAGGGAGACACCTATCTCCTCTGGCAATCCACAGCTGGGAACCCCTATCCTGGAGTCAGAGAAAGAGAAAGGCATCTGCCCCATTCCACACAAAGCAGCTGGCAGTGGTGGCAGCAGCCACCTTCTGACTTTCAGTCCCCGGGTTAGAATACTCACCTGGGATGTAAGAGAACCCAGGTTCTATCCCCTCTGCCTGATGGGGAGAAGAGGGGAATTGAAACCCGGGTCTCCTGCTTTGCGGGTGGGTGTCCTAAAGAGCAGGTGCCACAGGACTCTTTGCTGCTTTTACAGATCCAGACTAACACGGCTACCACTTTGATACTAAAGAGCAGGCTTATTCTTATGTGCTCACTCTCTGGTCCAGTGACTTTTTAAGTATTCATTCAAAGTGGATCAGCTTCAGCAGGCAAAAATGAGGAAGACTCACATCACACTATCCCATAAAACAGTGGTTAGTATAACCTCCTGAGAGGTGAGAGACTCTTGTTCCACTCCTTTCTTCCCCATCACATGTGGGAGAGACTGAAACCAGGTCTCCCATATCCCAGGTGCATGCTCTAACCATTGAGCTAAAAGTTATTAGGTGGGCACCACCTCCTCCTCTGGCCAGAATTTGAATGGCATCTGCTCTGGTTGGCAGCCTCTGAGCACACCTCTTGGATTGGGCCCCTCCTGGATTGGGTCCAGCTGAGACGGGCACTTCTCTGCCAGTCTGCCGCTGTTCGTGGATTGCACTGGGATGTAGGCAGCAGGTGTCTAGAGTCAGGCTGAAACTTAGGCACCAAGGGAACTTTTGCAGCAAAACATTAGGCACCGAGTAAGTTTAGGTGCTTACCGGGTTAGGTGGCAGCCACGCAGGAGTTTTGTGGATTGCAGTGGCACCTAAAACTGGGACTTTGATACCTAAGTACCTCTGTGGAATTGGCCCTTAGTCTCCCAGTTATCAATCCAGTACTTTTTGTGAGCTTATAAATTCCTTTATTAAAAATTCCCAATTTAAAATATATACATTATTTTAAGGAGCACTCTGAGTTTGTGACAGGCTGTATAGACCCTATCCAGCAACTGGCAGGGAGAGGGTTAACTCTCTCTCCATAAGCAGAATATATCACACAAGTGTCTGCTTTTATTACAAGGAAGGGAATGTGGCTGGGCTCAGCTGGAGTGAATTACTCTGTCAGGAGGGACTATAAAAGGATTGAGCTCAGTAGCATTCCCCCTTGTTCTTTCATGGTCTGGGAGCTGACCTAGGATGAGTGGGGAGTTTGGCTGTTTAGAGTACTAGTTTGTTTTCTACCAGGTGAACTCTGGCTTTTATTTTGCTAAGCATGAAGCATGTGGGTTATTCTTCTTTCTTTGGCCCTTGGCTTATCTGACCTGGCACAGAGACTGATAAAAATAAAGAGAAGAGAATGAAAAAGATAACTAGAGCAGGGTTTAAAAAAAAAAAAAAACCTGAACATTGAAGCCAAGATGCTTCTTGCAATCATAATGAAAGGTTTCTCAAATATACTCACTAGAAAGAAACATAGGGGAGAGAGGTAAGCAAACAGTTGAGGTCATGAGGCAAAATAACAATAGCCATTCTCAGAAGAAATAGCATAGTGACTGTGTCAGGAATGGAAACAAAAACAGTGGACTTCTAATGAAGTTTTACATCTGAACATAGTAAATGGGGGCAGTTTGTGCACAACAGTTTATGCAAAAGGATCCACTGGCTTAATGGGGACATTCTTAATTGTTCCCTCAATTATAACACCTGTATTGAGTAATTCCAGGGAGTTTGGTAGCTTTTATTTTAATTCCCTTGAATATAATGGACTTAGAATTAGTGTTAGGGAACAATTTGTTTCCTGCAAAGAGTTATTCCAGCATAAATATCACTGGCACAAACCATATTGTGTTTTGACTAGTTTTGCCTGGAGGATGAGAGAGGAAAAAAACACCCTGGAAATACTATTTTCCGTTGAGAGTAGTGTTAGTAAGTGACATGTTAGAGTATTTTAATATGCCAGCTGCTCAGCTTGATCTAATATTCCATTTCAAACAATATGAAAATCTTTAAAACAAGAACACAACAAACAAGGAAAAAGTCAGTGTTTTTTACCTGGTTGTTTCTTAAAGGGTGAGGAAATTTTGCTCACTATTTCAAGATTACTGATATAGTATAATTAGAAGTTAACATATAATAAGAAAGTACAATGGTGCATAACTGGGATGCATTTATGACAGTTTATATATGATAGAAGAAAACCCATACTGAAATTAGGTGCATGTTTTGGTAATTTACCCTTTTGTAGACAGCACAACTAATAGTTACAAATCTGTTTAGAATCATTAAGATGCAATAGTAACAAACCTGTATGAAATCATACGTAGTTCCAGTTCCAGCCATTACAGTGCTGAAATGTCCTAGTGCAAGTAGAGGCAAAATCAATTTCAAGGCCTTCAAAGGCTCTCTGAGCTTTATGCAGATTTGGGATCAGTTGGATTTGGGTCAGAAGTGAAGTAATTGTGGTGATCTCAGTCAATTTCCAACGAGTATTAGTTAATATACCACAAAACAGCACAATTACAGTTGTAAACAGCCCTGTGCATGCATAGTGCTAAAGTATATGGTATGTGATTTTTTTAAAAATAATAATTTGGCCTATTTGGCAATATGTGCTCAGGAGAAGTTTAGGAGAGGAGGAAATGTGTTGACCAGATCAGAACTGAGTAGGTTTGACCTTACTACCCTGTTTAATGTAGTTTAGTATACCATACTGTACCCTAAAGGAAATCTAAGGGATCAGTTGATTAATAAATGGGGTATACATGAAATTCCCATGAATATCATTGGGCCTAGACCAGAACACTGGATGGTCCCCCTACTGAATCGAGTGAGTACATCAGAAAAGAACACCCACAAACTTTGGAGAAGTTCAGTTTGGATCTGAGTCTGGATCTGAACTTCACAACTCAGGCCCATTTTTAGTTGCTGTACTTGGGAGTTGGCCTACACAATGCATTCCCAGCTGGGAATAGACATGTGAATGTAATATTTTTAAGGTGAACAAACAGCATATAAATAAAAAACAATCAATCTAGGGAAAGGTCTTTTTTTAGATGTTGTAGTAGCTTGGATTTGGGATCAGCTAGTGTATGTAACAAGCCTTATTCCATAATGGGGAGACTTAGTAAAGCCTGGTACTGGCTTCTCTTGCTGTATGACCTTGAGCAAGTCAATTAATATTGAATAGTACCTGACAGGACCCCACTTAGATACATCTTCCCAATTTATCAGCAAACCATTGATATCTACTCTAGGAGAATGTTTTTTTTCAACCAGTTTTGCACCCACTTTATAGTAATTTCATCTATTTTTATGAGAATATCTTGAAGTGCAAAGTCAAAAGCTTTATTAAAATTGAGATAAATCATGTCTACCTCCCTACCCCCCCTCCCGGTCAGGAACTCTGTGAAAGAAGGAAATTGGGTTGGTTTGGCCTAAGTTATTCTTGACAAATCCATGTTGGCTATTACTTATAGACTCATAGGCTTTAAGGTCAGAAAGGACCATAGTGATCATCTAGTCTGACCTGCGCATTGCAGGCCACAGAACCTCACCCACCCATTCCTGTAATGGACCCCTAACATCTGGGGAAAATTCCTTCCCGACCCCAAATGTGGCAATCAGTTAGACCTTAAGCATGTGGGCAAGATGCACCAGTCAGACACCTGGGAAAGAATTCTCTGTAGTAACTCACAGCCCTCCCCATCTAGTGTCCCAGGTGCTTACAATTTGATTGTTTAATAATTTATTCAATATCTTTCCAGGTATCAACGTTAGGATCACTGGTCTATAATTCCCTGAGTCCTCTTTGTTCCCTTTTTACAGATAAGTGCTATGGTTGCCCTTCTCCAGTCCTCTCGGACCTCACCTGTCCTCCATGAGTTTTCATAGATAATGGCTAATGGTTCAGAGATTGTTTCTGCTAGTTCCTTAAGTACCCAAGAGTGAATTTTATCAGGCCCTGCTGACTTGAATACCTCTAACTTATGTAAATATTCTTTAATCTGTTCTTTCCCTATTTTGGCTTGTGTTCCTTCCCTCTTGTTATTACTATTAATCATGTTAAGCATCCAGTAACAATTTTTTTAGTGAAAACTGAAGCCAAATAAACATTAAACATCTCAGCCTTTGTGTCATCTGTTATCAGCTCTCCTTCCCTGCTAACTAGTGGACCTATACTTTTTTTTGCCTTTCTCTTGCTCCTAATGTATTTATAGAACAACTTCTTCTTGCCTTTTATGTCCCGTGCTAGAAGATTGTGCTAGTCCTTTTACACTGATCCTTAGCAAATCATCCATGTTTCTGCTTTTGTAGGATTGCTTTCTGGTTTTCTAGTCACTGAAGAGCTGCTGGTGCAGTCATATTGGTCTCTTACTATTTTTCCTCTATTTCCTTTGCATCTGGATAGTTTGCTGTCGTGCCTTTAATATTATCTTTTTGAGAAACTACCGGCTCTCCTGAACTCCTTTATCCCTTAGACTTTCCTCCATGGGACCTTACTTACTAATTCTCTGAATATGTGGAAGGCTGCTTTAACCTTAACCACCTGAATAGCTCCACTGAAGTCCCTCTTTTGCTCTTGCAATCAATGGTGCTGGCCACATGCCTAAGTGTTTTCAGGGTCAGGGCCAACAAGACATATATTTTTATTATTATTTAGACTGTGATATCTTCCAAAATGTACTAGAAGTTTTCAATGCACAAAGGAAGAGGCAGAGCCTGCCCCAAAGCCAGGGCCGGCGCAACCCATTAGGCGACCTAGGCGGTCGCCTAGGGCACTAACATTTGGGGGGCGGTGACTGCGGCGGCCGGATCTTCGGCCGCCCCGGTCATCGTCAGCATTTCGGGGGTGGGACCTTCTGCCACCTCTGTCGGGGGCAGCATATCGGGGGCGGGACCTTCCGCCGCCTAGGGCGGCAAAAAAGCTGGCGGCGCTCCTGCCCAAAGCACTTACAATCTAGAGTGTAGATCCTACAAATGGATCTATCTGGGAGGATCCCTGCATGGAGCCCGATAAATTTCATAATTGCATGGATCACTCGCATGAAACAGCTTATATACCCCCCCCCATGGTGGTGTGAGAATAAAATCCATTAATGACTATGAAGCAGTGAAATACTATGGTGATGACTATGGCCATAAGTACCAGGTAGATAACTTGCAGGACATGCGGGGAGGGGGGACCTAAATAAGAAAGTGGATATAAAGGGAAAAGTATTATATTATACTATAGTATTAGTCGTCATGTACCACTTCCAGAATGTGTGCATATTAGAAAGCCAGGTAACAATGTCCATGTCTCTCTTTCATGCTAGTTGTTCTTTCCTCATCTAATGTAAAATGTTACCTCCTTTTTTTCTTAGTTCAATTTGTCTGAGAAGGAAATTTTGTAAAAGAAAACCAACCAAAAAATTGGTTTCCATAGAACCAAAACTGCAATACTTTTACCCCTCCCCTGAAACAGTGTTACAATGATATTAAGTAGGAATACTCTTTTTATGGTGAGGCTACTCTGCACGGCACTGTTCCTGAAGCATATTTTACAGAGCTATAGTATTGTAAATATTGATTTATTATCAAATGGCATCGGAGTCACAACAAAAAAACTTTATTCTCATTGTCAGCTACTTGCCAGTGATGAGGATCCCTGAGCTGCCAATGAGTACAAGATCAATATTTCCAGTTCCAACCAGTACAATGCTGAAAATGTAGTAAGGACGTTGGTGTGAAATAAGACAGTCATTTTTAATATGTCTTGCTGCACCAATGTTGTTTAATACACCTCATGACATGTTGTGGTATCATATAGAAACAGTAGCCCTCTGTTGCAGGGTGTCACACAAAACATACAGAGAACTTTTTTTTACTACAGAGAACTTTTTCCAGAGGGTCTGGCTAGAGAATCTTGCCCACATGCTCGGGGTTCAGCTGATCGCCATATTTGGGGTCGGGAAGGAATTTTCCTCCAGGGTAGATTGGCAGAGGCCCTGGAGGTTTTCGCCTTTCTCCGCAGCATGGGGCAGGGGTCGCTTGCTGGAGGATTCTCAGCGATTTGGGGACTTCAACAGCTGAGTCAAGGGAGAGAATTCTTCCAGGAGTGGGTGGGTCAGCTTTTGTGGCCCGCATCATGTGGGAGGTCAGACTAGATGATCATAATGGTCCCTTCTGACCTTAGTCTATGAGTCTGAGTCTGTATACTATCTCAAACCTTGTCCATATCTACCTTTTCAGTTCATTTCTGTATCTTGAAAGAGCTAGACAATCTAACCCTTCTATGCATACATGTCAGGTATATAAAATATACCTGCTGAAAAATTGTGTAATGACCATGTAAGTAGTGACTACTATGTGCAAAGCCTTGGAATATTTTCTGTTAAAGAGGTAGTTATCTCAGAGTTGCCACTGAAAAGATCCAACTTGTCCTCTGATCTTTTGTCATTTTTTCTTTGACTTATTTATTGTTTGCTTAATATAACAACTGAAAAACTAATTTTCCCCACATAGTATACACATAGTATAGAGCATCTGAGCTATAGGAGAAAAATACATTGGAAGGATTGCTAACTCTTGTACTCGTTATGTATATTCTATCAATAATTATCCAACCAAGCATTTATTCCATGCTCATCACCATGGTATCAGAAAATCTGAAAGTAAACATGATAAAGGATCTAGTTTTTGAAGTTAAAAATATATTTCATAACAATCAGATATCATTTTCTTAGTACAAATAAAGATTTAAAAAAAAAACATTTTCCCCTACCCTTTGTTTTGAAATGGAGGAAAAAAACTTTAATTTTATATTTAATTTTCAAATACCATAGCCCAAAATCATGCCACATTAATGTATAGTATCTTTTTTTAAAAATGGAAATAGTCCCCAATGACAACTTGGTTAATTTTTAAATGGTAAACTCAAACTGTTTACCAATCCTCAAGGCAACACAGTTGAAAGGCACATGCATGCTGCTTAAACTTATCACCAGTGGCATTTTAAATTATCTGCTGTAGGATACAATGCTGAGATAGATGACTAATTAGTGTCCACTTGCCAGTGTTTAGTCACCAAGTAGCTTGGAAGCACTAGGGAACAGCTTTATAACAATTTACTGCATCCTTCTCAGACAAGGAAACCATTTTGCAATTGTCAAATATAATTTGACATCTCTATAATATTGCTTCATGTTTGGCATTTTTGTTCTGCTGTCAAAACAGTTTCAGTACTTCACTAAGGGGATTTTTTTTTTTAGCTGATCTCAAAAGGAAAGTATTCAACAGTGCATCTTGCTAGCACTCGAGAATTATCCTCATCTTCTACATTAATTGGGCTGTTTAGAACTGATTTGTGAATAAATGGTATCTAGATAGCATGTTTTAGAGTTAAGGTGAATGGGGAGTTCACAGTTAGGCTCTCTGCATTTGGACAGGCATTAGTTATTCTTGGTTCATGACTTCAAGTTTGTTTTTTACATGCATAAGAGCTAGAAATACGGTTTGTTTGTTTTTTTTAATGAAATGTGGGAGTCTGATCCATCATATGCCTCCAGGAGATGGCACCTCAGGCATGGGCCGTTAGTGCCTCTGCCTTAATCTAGCCCTGTATATAAGGATTCTGCTAATGTTGCTATTCCCAAATATCTGCCAGCATTGCCAGAATTG
Organism: Chrysemys picta bellii; assembly: GCF_011386835.1. Classification (NCBI taxonomy): domain Eukaryota; kingdom Metazoa; phylum Chordata; order Testudines; family Emydidae; genus Chrysemys; species Chrysemys picta. The sequence continues at coordinate 45,249,756 of NC_088791.1, read as the reverse complement.
TTATTTTTAATTATCAGAACAGACCCCTGATGAGAGCACTTTAGAAATAAAATTACTCATAAACAAGCTAGGATTATCCATTCTTCGATGCTGATTGTGCAAGCCACTCCTCTCAGACCATTTCAGTGTCTCTGTGAATTCACATGGGCACAGGATTCCATTCTCATGAAGCAGCTTGCAGGAGTGGGGACATAGATCGTAAACTCTTCAGGAAAGGCCCACATTCTTCATATGTGAGGATGCCTAGCACACTGTGGGCACCCCTGTACTATAAGTAAAAATAATAAGACAGACTGGTAAGTGCTTTTCTGTCAAAACTGTTTTTTTTCCTGTGGAAAATTGGGTTTTTGACTAAAGAAATTTATTTTGTGAAAATTTGTGTGAAAAGTGCCTGCTTTCCACAGAAAAAATAGACTTTTCATCAAAAACTAAAACTCACATTTTTGGGGGTTTCAGCTGAAAATTGAAAAATTTCACTTAAGAAATGCTGCTATAGTGCCATGGAGTAGTTGCTGTTTGACTTGTCATGCCCTCCTATCTTCTCTATAGGCTGGGTTCCCCAGCTGAACTACTCCTCCCATGACAGTACATGGCCTGGAACTCCCATGATGTATCACAGCAGCTCAGCAAGTTCCAAAAAAGTCAAAATTTTCCACAAGGGCAGGAGGAGGGGGACAATTTCAACCGGTTTTAGCAGTGAGGTGAATCAGAGAACTACAAATCAGGTGACCTGGGTTCTTTTCCTGACTGCCACAGACTCATTGTATAACCTAGGTCAAATCTTTTAGCCTTTCTGTGCCTAATTTTCCATCTGCAAAATCAGAATACTTATACCCACTTTTACAAGTCACTTTAAGGTTCTAGGCTGAAAGCTCTTGTATAAGTATAAAGAATTACTATTTTATTAGAAATTTTCTTTTTGAGAAATGTTTACCTCAGCCAACCTGGCAGTACTAGGGGCAACATAGTGCACTCCCATATGGAGATGTGAGTTTGTCTGTCTTGCATTTTAGGTTAGGAAGACCTGAGCACATCAACCCTTGAGAGGAGGGAGTGCTTTCATTGTTTGTTTGCGTGATCACTCTGGCCAATGCTTGGAGCACCATTCATGGGCTCTGGAGGGAACCATGTCCATCACTATTCAGCAGAAGAGATGGTTATTGCAACATAGGGCCTCTAAAGGCCCTATGTAAAAACAAGGAGAAAAATGGTTTACAACTCCATACAGAATCTCTCTAGGTTGGAATAAAATTTGGGATAATGCATACAATGCTCTGGATTTTGCTTCAACAACAATCTATTGTATTATTAGAAATTTCAAAATCATTAGGCTATTTTTAAGGTCTAGGTAAGGGTGTAGATTTATCATAGCAATTGCCAATGTCATAGAGTCCAAGAACTGCTTTTCTTGCTTCCCCCATCTGCAACTACGTGTAAGTGCATGATTGGCTGGCTGGCTAAATGAATGGTCAGATGAACAACTGTATACTCTTCACTGAGAGTCTTAAGAGAACAGCCTTTGGGGCTGTGCATGAAGCTACTATTGAACATAGAATTGGCATTAATCATGATAGGAAACAAGGGAACAGTTCCATGAACTCACCATGGAGATTGGAGGAGGGAAATTGTTAGACCACTTTGGCAGCTTAGGCGAACAAATAAAGAGTAAGAACATCCCTTATCCACTAACATTTAGGACAGTATTTGTGAAAACTAGAGATGGTCTAATTCAAAAACTCAGATCGAAACTTTGCAGATGAGTTTAACAATCCCCAGTGAAAGAAACTTGGGCCTGAAAGGAAAAAAGGGACAGGGATAAGTATTCCGAGGGGGCATGAAGTTCCTCCATGTCCAAACCAAACCTGGTTTTGACAAAGGCTACAATCTAAATCTGTGATTTTTTTGGGGGGTGGGGTGAGAGGGGGATTTGCCATTCTTTAGTCGGAAATTACCTTGCCTTTTCAAAGGAACACTATCAAGTTCATTTTAATGGCCTGCCATTTATTTTACTACATTCTTTGTAATGCCTTTTCATAAGTTTGAAAAAAGAAACACTACTATTCCTTTTTCAGTAAATAAAGAGGAAGTTATATAAGAAAACCCCACACAATATAGGACTTATATAGAGAATGTAAGTGAATTGGAACTGTATGTTTGTACGCAACATGTATGTAGCAATATAAAAATGAGTTTTCTAATATCAGAGGGGTAGCCATGTAAGTCTGTATCCACAAACACAACGAGGAGTGTGGTGGCACCTTAAAGACTAACAGATTTATTTGGGCATCTGAAGAAGTGGGTTTTTTACCCACAAAAGCGTATGCCCAAATAAATGTTAGTTTTCTAATGGTGTTTTATGCCCTCTAGTGGGTTTTGAATTTATTGCACTTATTATGCCTGAAATGCTGGTCATTTTTAACTGTTTGCTTTAACAAAGTTTAGTCTGTGTAAAATGCATACACTAGATTTATTCCTAAGTAATATACCCTACACATTTAGAAGGATGCCTATTATGCCCAGTTTAATTCTTTCTGGGAGTTTTCTATCACAGCCTAACCTTTGTTTAACATTTCCTTCTGTAGCAAACGTTACGTTCCTAAGGCCAGGTCTACACTAACCCCCTAATTCGAACTAAGGTACGGAACTTCAGCTACGTGAATAACGTAGCTGAAGTTCGAAGTACCTTAGTTCGAACTTACCTTGGTCCACACTCGGCAGGCAGGCTCCCCCGTCGACTCCGCGGTACTCCTCTCGCCGAGCTGGAGTACCGCAGTCGACGGCGAGCACTTCCGGGTTCGACTTATCGCGTCCAGACTAGACACGATAAGTCGAACCCAGAAGTTCGATCGCTCGCCGCCGAACTACCGGGTAAGTGTAGCCAAGGCCTAAGACATATTTACAGTGTTAAGCAACCACAAAAAAGATTGCTGAGTGATAGCTGCATGCAAGTGATGTTATTGCACCAAAATAAAAAAATTCCCCTTTGTTGCACTTAAAAAAAAAAAAAGACTCTCTTGACCAGATAAATAATTGTATGTGGAATATGCGGAAGTGTCTCTCTTCTCCATTTAAAATTTTGAGCATTACCCTCTCCACTCACATCACGGAAAAATGACAAACATGATTTTTTGAGTACTCGATGTAAGGATTTCCACAGCTTCCGCCTTAGACCCATCAGAGGACCAGCCTGAGAAAACAGTCTGCATTAGATTCAAAATGGGTCAAAGAATGGTGCTGTTAGCCCACAATGCCACTAATATGGACAATATTGTCTGATATTTCTTGAAATGAGGCCATGTCAGTAAAAAATATGTTCCACCCATTAGGCAGAGTAACTGATGTGCAATGACCACTACTGCTAATAGGTATTGTAGATGGATGTACATTGATAGACAAATACTGATCTACTAATGTAAATGTTACAGAACACACATTAATAATCCCACACATTATACCAGTTGTGGGAATTCCCTGATGCCTATGTTATCCAAGATGCCATAAATTTAGTTGTTAGCTTGTAAAAGGTACAGTCCCGGCTCCCATGTTTCTCATGCAAAACCATAGGAAATCACACCCATGTTCCTCAGACCACCACTAAGGCTTGGTCTACACTACCCCCCCTAATTCGAACTAAGGTACGCAACTTCAGCTACGTGAATAACGTAGCTGAAGTTCGAAGTACCTTATTTCGAATTAGTTCAAACTTACCTTGGTCCACACTCGGCAGGCAGGCTCCCCCGTCGACTCCGCGGTACTCCTCTCGGCGAGCTGGAGTACCGCAGTCGACGGCGAGCACTTCCGGGTTCGACTTATCGCGTCCAGACTAGACGCGATAAGTCGAACCCAGAAGTTCGATTTCCAGCCGTCGAACTTGCCGGTAAGTGTAGCCAAGGCCTTAGAAAGGTCCAGTGGTCTATCAGCATAAGGAGACAATCCATTAACTTGATATTATCCCTTACAATGAGGAATCAGACATAGAACAATGGTCTGTTGTTGAACACAAGATTGAAGCTGAATTTCATCCATTTCCCAAGAGGTATTCATTTGATAATGCAGTTTTGACTTCTGGTATGATATAGCTTAACTGACACACCACAAGTGCACATCTAATTTGTCATATCCTTTTCACTTCACTTTCTTCGATAATAAAGCAGAGCACATGTGAATAATACAGGAATCAGTGGTACTATTTTTGTTCAGTCAGCTAAAGTATACAATCTTATGATGTCCTTTTGTTATGTTACAAAATTAGGTAGAAAGTTAATACAAATAATGAGGACCAAAGCATTGACTAAGATATGTTCCACAATAATAGGTACATATGCATTATATGCAATTTTGATAAAGAGACTTGCAAAAATTGCAACTGAAAAAATGTGGAGAAGGAAAATGCACTCACTATTATAATTTGTATAACAATAAGATGAGAGAGAACCAGACATTAAGGTTTTAGCTACTACCTATTTTGAAAAAAAGGGCTTCCATGTTTGTTGTATTTCAGTGACTTCAAGATCAAATTTGCTCAGTTGTCAAGTAACAAGATAGTTTTCCCACTTTATAATACAAGTTTTACAAAACTCAGCCTCCCTTCTCTTCACTTCACTTGGGCTTGCAGAGACAACCCATGACTACAGATAGTGGGCTGGGGGGCAGAGTGAGGGCAGCCAACTTCAGCAGTGTTACTGAGCATGCTCAGTCCATGCCAAGGAGCAAATCTGAGGGGACACGTGACCCCACATGCCTCCCCACACGTTGCCTCTGCAAGGTGCCCACAATTCTTCACTTCTTCTTCTGGTCCCTTGCACGGGTTTCTAGGTCTTGGAGTTTCAGTCCTTTTCTCTTCAGACTCCTCTTGACAGGGCTTTCCATCATATCCTCAGTCTTCAACATCCTTTCTTGCTGTCATCTTCCTCCAAAGATTTCTTTACTGGCTGTTCTTCCATTCTCCCATTCTTTTCACATGTCCAGCCCACCTCAAAGGTGTGCTCTCCAGCCTATCTATGATTGAGAGTCCTAAAAAGAACAGGAGTACTTGCGGCACCTTAGAGACTAACAAATTTATTTGAGCATAAGCTTTTTCTTATGGAGATATCCTATCTCCTAGAACTGGAAGGGACCTTGAAAGGTCATTGAGTCCAGCTCCCTGCCTTCACTAGCAGGACCAAGTACTGGTTTTGCCCCAGATCCCTAAGTGGCCCCCTCAAGGATTGAACTCACAGCCCACTTCATCAGATGCATAGAATGGAACATATAGTAAGAAGATATATATACATACAGAGAACATGAAAAAGTGGAAGTAGCTATACCAAATGTAAGAGGCTAATTAATTAAGATGAGCTATTATCAGCAGGAGAGTCCTAAATTCATCTTTCCCCTAATTTCTTCCATATCTCATTATCACAACCTGCTTTCTCAAACTCTTTGAATAATCATTTCTTTTTAATTTCACTTGTACATCCGACTTCCACCATCAGCTTGTTCTCTGAAAGCACCCAGCTTACCACTTGTTCTGCCACATGTTACCTCCATTGACTTAATGAAACAGTCTTTTAATTTCCTTCATTCTTCCTCCACTGACTTCATTGTTGCTGGCAAAGCATGAAAACCTTCCTTTATTTTTTTGGCAGAATGGTTCCTTTCTCTTGACCTCCCCCACCTCCCATTTCTTCCTCAATTTCATCTTCTCTCCTGATTTCTCAGGTTGCATTGTTCTGACACATATTCACTCGGTATAACCTTTATATCTTTCACCATTTTCATATGTTCCTCTTCTTATCAAAATATAGTACACCTGGGCTTTAGTTTTTCCACTATAGTATGTCACTAGGTGGGAGTCTCTTTTTTCAAGCTATGTATTCGCCACTGAAAAGCCATTAAAAAACACCACTCAACCTACTTCTCTTCTTTTGCATTTATTTTACCAAAGCCAAATTAACCCACCACTCCTTCTACTGGGTTCCCTTCACCAACGAGGCAGTTTAAATCACCACTGACAGGTAACAAGGTGTTACTCTCAACCATAACCACCACTTCTGCCTGCTCATTTCTAAAGCTCTCCTTGTCTTCCATAAGTCTGCCTTGCTGTGGAGCATATGCTGACATCACACATATAATCTTACTCTCTATCATCAATCCTACTGCTATCAATTGGTCTTTTCTTTCTACACTCATGATACCCTGAGCAATCTCTGGCCTTATGATGATGGCTACCCCCATTCATTTTTTTTCCCTCCAGACCAAAAAAGTTGAAATCCATCTTTCAAGATTTGACTTTTACCTCCATGCTACCTCGTTTCCTGCAGACATAGTATACAGATTTTCATTCTAGTCATTGCCTCAACCTCCTCTCCTAACCTATCCATAATGAACCTATATTCCAGGTCGCAATTCCCAGGTCTTTGCGAATTTGTTGCTGTTGCCCAGAAGATAGTACGTTGATTGCCCCGAAAACAGTAGCATGTTTTAAATGACTCAAGTGTGAAGACTCCATGATACACAAAGAACCTCAGTAGCTAAACAGCCCTCTGGCACTGCCCCACTTTGCTGATCTTGCAACATTACAAACCCTGACATTTGAAAAATCAAGCTGTGCTTTCTCTGGTTCATGCATCATCACTAGTAAAAAAGAAAGTTTCTTTGGGCCAAATTATGCCCTCATTTATACACTGTGCAACTCCATTGTCTGAAGTCAGTGATGTATTACAGATATAGCAGCAGATTCACAGAGCTATAATCTAGCCACAGGTGTGTATAGAATGGACTTCCCTCTTGAACAGTCCCTTGCAAGTCTTCTTCCTTTGGCAAAAGTCAGTATGGGAGGATTGAGGCTTCTTAAATCCCTCAGAATTGCATTTTCCAACCTCATCTGTGATCAGCTTCATGTTCTACTTCCTTCGACCTCAGCTCTATAAACCTTCTTCTGCACCTTGTACATAACCCCACGATTGCAGTCATCCTCTTCTCAAGTGGTACAAGACTGCAACTTGCCAGGAACTTCTACATATCTCCTCATTTGTGACAAAATCAAACCAATGGATGTTAAGAATACACCGTAACTTTCAATACTGAGAACTGTTTAGTTTCCTTTCCTCGGCTGTTTCTGCTCCATGTAAAAGTTGTTATTACTACCGCATTGAATACTTGTATCTTAGTTATCACACAACATCTCGCCACCCAAATAAAGTCCTTTGAAGATATTGAAATGCCATTCATGCAAGACTGGTCCGATGTGTGACTTCTTCAGATATAGAACCTTCTGCTGTCAACTGACTACCAGACAGATAGTCACCCATTCAGTGTAATTGCCATATACATGCAGCATCAGCAGGTCATTTCCATTTTATAGGAGGCATTCTTAGCTTTGGTTAATCAAAGTCCCATAGATTCTGCAGTTTTTAGCAGCTCTTCCAGCATTAGCTGTAGTTGGTCAGTAGTCAGCCCAATATCATCCACATACTCGAGATCCTCTAACGATGAATCTTTAAATTTCCCACCTCCTACTTTGGCCTCAATCAGCTTTGTCATCAAATAGTCTATTAGAACATTAAATAATGTAGGTGATAGAATGCATCCCTGGCATACTCCCAAGTCTACTGAAAACCAGCCTGCAATTAACAATCATTTATCTTCATATGGCTAAATGTACCGTGGTACAATTCCTCCACTAGGCACATTAAGTCCTCAGGCACACCATACAGGCATAGCAGTATCCACTGAGTCAAAAGCGGTTGGTAATCTGTAAATGTGGTGATAACTTCCTTCTCTTGCTCTAGTCATTTTTCAGTAACGTTCCACAGAACATATATACCAAGGATTGTAAATTGAGCTGTATAGAAACCACACTGAATGTGAAATTTAGGAACTTCAAAGTCTCAAATACACATTTCTGAATATGTCTTTCGGAGGCTTTCTGAATACACTGTGCCATACCATTCCACCATTGATTATGATCATTCTCACAGGCCCTCATGACTGCTCATTCAAGACATTGCTTTTCCTCTATTGTCCATTTCCTCTTCCATTCACTGACTTGATTCTGACCTTCCAGTGCATCCATTCTGCACCATCCCTCTTTTTTTCTCACTCATACTTTGATGGTATCATTTGTAATCCAATATTGCTTTTTCATTCTCTTTAGTCCCAGTTGTTCTCCAGCAATCTCTGTGATAGAATCCCAAAATAAAGCCCATTCTTCCTGGGCGTTAGACAGCTGGTAATCCAATATAGAATATTTGTTGGAAATTGCTACCCACGTAATTATTAGCAATTGCTTCATCATGAAGCTTATCAACATTTAAACATTTCAATGCAGTAGGTACCAGTCTTTGGAACTTTATTAAATGGAACATCATCATCGCTGTTAGGAGTTGATTATCAGATTCCAGAGCAAGATCAGCACTCCTAAATACACATACATACTGTTTCCAAACTAGAACGTGATCCAAGGTTGTATTGTCACCCAATGGATATTGAAAAGTAAACGTATAGCAGTTCTTGTGCTGAAACCAGGTAGGCATTAAAAATAGTTCATGTGGGGAAGCAAATTCTAATAGATGAAAACAATTATCTGATCTCTCCTCCGGTAAACTGTGTGGTCCCAGTACTAGTTCAAATCCCGTTCTATCATGGCCAGTTCTCATGCTCATATCTTCTAAGATGACAATATGAAGTCAGGGTACATACTAGATACAACATTCTCTAACATGGTATAAAAAGCATCTTTTTCACATCAGGCCTTGTGTCATGTTGAGCATATCCACTAATAACTACCATACATCCTACCTTCAAACTCAAAATGATGGCTATCAGGCATGGACAATAAGCCTGTCAAGTCAGTTGTGCAGATTGCGCCACAGGGACAAAATCAAAGCAACACTAGTGTGCCCTTCAGATGTGTCATTAGGCATGCAACAATTGAAAGGTCTGACTGCTACAAGTCAGAGTTGTGCAGTCAGTGTTTAAATTCCACCATGTCTCCTGCATGCCACATACAACAGTCAACCTTTCCAGTTCTTCAGCCAGGAGAGTCCTCTTTCCGACCGCTGTTAATAATCAGCCATTTCATGGTCCATCCTCAGATACTGATGTTGCTTCAGAAGGGGACATACCATCTTTATGTCAGGTGCTTCCCTCCCATTTCTGTTTATGGAAGAATCATCATCATATAGTGTGAGTCCTCTGCATGCAGTAGAAGATTTAGATGAATCCTGAAGCTTGGTTCTGTTGTGAGTAGTAGATGAAACTGCTGAAGCAGATGAAATTGCTAACATTGTGTGTTTTCTTCTGCATGTCAAAGCTAGAGATGTTTTACAGGGATGGCTTGCCAAGCCATTGCCCAACCCTCCCACTTTATCTGGGCTTGAGACCAGCACTAGGAACAAAGACATTGTGGTGTGGTTATTACAGGTATAACTGAATGTAAAATTTGGCCCTCCAGCTGGAACTTAGTTAACTATTTTGTTGTGGCATATACCAGAATAGAAACCAGGTCCCATAGGATAGTAGACCTAAACAGAATAAATGTAGGAAAACCTTTAGTTTTGTCACAAAACTGAGCAGCTATGATTCTGACTACCCACAGGGTTGATTAAGAAGCTGTCATTTCTACATAGTCACTCTTCTGAACATAAGTACACTTTAACATCTTCAGCACAGTGTTTATCAGCAGGAGAAAACTTAAATTAGACAAATTACTGCCATGCACAAATTACAACTATCAATAAGGTGGAGGATATTATTAACACTAACTAAGGGCCAAATAAGATTATAGTTGGAAAATGTTTTATTGTTTTTCCTTATTCAAGTAGAAATAGGAAAGGTAGTCAGAACTGGGATACTTCATAGCTGAAGCTAAATCCAGCTCTTTACTGTCATTTAACACAACAGACACAGAGGCTTGGTCTACACTACCCCCCTAATTCGAACTAAGGTACGCAACTTCAGCTACGTGAATAACGTAGCTGAAGTCGAAGTACCTTAGTTCGAACTTACCTTGGTCCACACTCGGCAGGCAGGCTCCCCCGTCGACTCCGCGGTACTCCTCTCGCCGAGCTGGAGTACCGCAGTCGACGGCGAGCACTTCCGGGTTCGACTTATCGCGTCCAGACTAGACACGATAAGTCGAACCCAGAAGTTCGATTGCCAGCCGCCGAACTAGCAGGTAAGTGTAGCCAAGGCCAGAGAAACATCTTCACTATACAAACAATCCTAAACATTTTATTTCCAAGTTTTATATAACTCTTTGGAATACTATGGAAAAATATCATCCTGTGTCACAGCCTTGGAATATATACATGGCTACTGAAATATTGGAAGCTGACTGGCCTAGAGTCCTTGCTACCATTAACATCAAACTGCAGTAGACTTGCACAAACATACAATAATATTACCAACAGAGTGTTTTATTCCGCAACAAATGCAAACAAAAACGGAGCCAGAACTGCCTTCTAACTGTTCACAATGTTCCATTAGTGACAATGGGAGCTTTTAGTTGCTTTGCACTTTTGAAAATCAGGCTGTTTATTTAGGTGCCTAACATGGATTTAGAAACCTAACTTTAAACACCATCTTGAAATTTTAGATCATGCATAAGTATAAATAAGTCTTTCTAAATATGTAAATATATAGTCTACCTGATGTGTTGTGTTGTACTGGGGGGAAATATAAAGATTATACCCCCCAAAAAAATGTGAGGTAGGTGCTGGGGACACCTGTATTGTGAGATACCGCTGCTAACTTAATGGAAAGTATGGGTCTCTTTCTGGTCTCTTTCCAGTCCTAAAGTATCCTGCTCCTCACACCATCCGCATTTAGTCTTTAAAAGATAGAACCCATCCTATGCTACTCTTTCTACCCATTTTTGCAGGATCAGTATTGGTGTCACTAGTTTTTAACAAATGTGATTAACTAAAACTAAAACTACAGTAGGTGTTTTAGTATCTATCAGTGTAACATACCGTTTTATATGTTGTTCTGGCCAGGTCTTGTAAAGCCACTAGACAGTTCTTTTTAGATAAAATAAGTATGGTCATTACCATCATTACATAGGTTGTTCCGGGCTATAATATCACCTGCTTACTTGATTCCCTCCATTAGCACTTCATTTATTTCCCTATAAAATCAAGCCGCTTCTCCTCACCTTAAAGGCTACTGAATCTTGCCCTGACACATACCTCTGCTCTCATTTCTACTGATATCCCGTCCTGCTCCCTATGCCGTGCCCCCATCTCTGTGTTACTCGTCCCTTCATCTCCTTCTCTCATTCTTGGGTTTGGACCTGCCAAGTGCCTAGAAGAGTCTCCCTGTTTTCACCCACTTCTCTCTTATCCCTCAAATCCCTGTGTAAAACATGTAAAACATTTTATTCTCATCAGAGCAACTCCCAAACATTGCCTCTCCTGCAATGTTATCCTACAGCTTGCTTTGTGTTTGGTCTTGTCCTATGTAGACTGTAAAATCTTTGGGATTGGGAGTGTGTCTTACCTATGTTGTGTAACATGCTATGCAAATTTACAGTCCTATGTAAATGTTTAATAGTAATTAATAACCCAACCAAATTAAACAGCAAATGTAACTTAAGGATATTTAGCTTATTCTTGAACTCAGTAACACTCAGTTACACATTTTGCGCTACAATACAACAAACTACTGGGTGTAGAGAACAGAATCCTCTCTATAAGCTGTCAGTTGAAGTTCCTCTAGATAATTCTTAATGTTGCTGTATTCCTCCTTTACTAGAAAACCAGTATCTAGCATCAAAAAGAGGTGTCTGCAAGTCCCAGCAAGTCTGTGGATTGCCAGGAGATTTGAAGGAATGAAAAAATATTTAGATCCAGATCTAGGAACTGTGTCGACTTAAGCACTAAATTAAAATGGAAATGATTTACGTACATACAGCACATAGACATACAGACAAATGTATATGTGTATGAAATGTTCTTTGAAAATTATAGTAAAAATAGTTTCTAGCTAGTTTGACTTTAAATCTGATACTTAAGAGTAGTTAATGTTTTTAAATAGATTTTGTTTTCTTTAACCCAGGTATGGTGACATGGTGCCGAAGACAATAGCTGGGAAGATTTTTGGTTCAATTTGTTCCCTGAGTGGGGTCTTAGTCATTGCTCTGCCAGTTCCTGTAATTGTCTCCAACTTCAGTCGTATCTACCACCAGAATCAACGAGCAGACAAGCGCAGGGCACAAAAGGTGCGCTCTCACTTCCATCCCACACTCTTGATTTGGTGCGAAGTAGATAACAGATGGCTTTTTTATATGCTGTGTGTCATCCAAGGGAACATAATTTATTACTAGGAGGGCTGCTATACATTAATGATAGCAGGGGCCCTAAGGCAAATTTACTAATTTAAAAGTACATTTCACTTTTTTTTATGCAAAAATTGCTCCTTTCTTCTTCTTGTTAATGTCCACAGATCCACTACAATGGGTACTTTAGCCTGCTTGCAGCTTGGAGGCAGAACCAGCCCTGTCAGCCACTGGGAGTAGGGAAGTACCTTGCTTCCTGATGTTCCCTCCAGGTTTCTCTGCCTCCACACTGGCCAGTGGCTCAGCCAGACCTCCCTGCAGATTTCTCAGGAAAATTCTAAATTTATTTTAATTTTTTTAGACTAACAATTTGGTTCTGTCTGATTCCCAGTCATGTCCCAAGGCTGCATTTGCTTTTGGGGACATTGTCCTGTCAGCTCTCCTTCCCTTTCTGGGGCATTTACTGAAGCTGGTGCTCCTGCCAGCTTCAAGGACAGAGCTAAGCCAAGAAAAGGCAGAGGCAAAAGGAAGGGTCTGTGTCTCATGCTCCCCCACATTATTGAGTGTCTCGTTAAAGAATTTAGCCAGCTCTGTGGGAAGAATACGGTTTCCCTCATAGTCCTGTCTGGGCCAGATCACCTCCCCACACCCTTTCCTGGGTAGAATAGGAGCCAGGCAGGACTGGAGAGGCTGGCTGTGCTGAATAAGATGCAGCCCAGGCCCAGTGGGGATACCTTAGCTCCCTCCCTGCCAGGATTGGACAAGAACTGGCCCCGGGGCAAGCAGACATCCCCCAGGAGGGAGTGAAGCCAGAAGGGCAGAGCACCAGATGGAAGATCGTGTCTGAGTCTCCATAGCCCGCACCACCTGCCAGTGCTTAATTTGTAATAAAAGAGGTGCTGGGGCTCACGCAATGAGGTGATGAGGCTCAAGCAATTTTTTTTTACTTTCATAACTGATGCAGCAAGCCCAAAGGTGCCGGGAATATGAACTGCCAAGCCTAGAGGTGCCAGGGCTAAGCCCTGGCACAGTTTAAGCACTGCCACTAGCTACACCTCTGACTGCAGGGCTCAGCCACCTCCTCCCCCTCTTTTTCCCAATGGGTCGCAGATGGAGGGCTCCGGACACAACATGACTGAGACCTCCAGGGGAAACACAGGCCTATCTGGCTCATGTGAATTCCATTCAACAGAGAGGAGTGGAGCTTCTGGGGAGCCCATCCTTAAGCTCCAGACCAGTACCTTCCTTGGGAGATCCAGAAAGAGCCCATGTGTGGGAGGGGAGACAAATAAGCTTAGCCTCTTGGAGGACAGAAGTATCATTAGTCTCTTGAATATTTTCAGAGAAATCTCTGTGTCCAGTTTTACTTGAATAAGTAGCCTCTCACTATATAGGCCCTTTACAGGCATCCAAACCCAGGCAGGCATTCTCTCCGCTCCCTCCCTTGATCATGGAAACTCTGTGATGTGTTTCACACGGGTACATGGGGCTTTGGTCTTTGGGATCAGATGCTGAAACAAATCCATTCCCAGCTGTCTTGGTGATACAATGGAAAACTTTATGGAAAGACGAGGCAATTCAGTGTCATCAGAACTGTCACCTTATAGTTCTGGCTCCTACCATACTCTATAGAAAAGACTACAGAAACCCTCAGGTGACATCAGACTACCACCGCTAAATAAATTAACGAATAGGGATTGTCATCGGACACCCTAAATGCCCCTCCAGGCTTTCACAAGCAATGCTAACACTGGGGTGGAGAGTAGGATTCACATCTGTTTCACACAGGTACGTAGGGTATTGGTATTTGGGATTAGATGCTGAGACAAATCAGTTACCAGCTATCTTAGTGATTGTAATGAGCATTACCAACCTCATACAGAGTTGAGGCTGAAGGGAGAGGAGATCCTTCCCTGCTTACCAGTAATCATGCTGACCACACCCCCGCACCGCTCCCAGAACTGCCAGTCTTGGAGACAAGCAACCACAGCTGTGACCAATAAAGAAAATGAAGCCAGCTATAAAAGAGGGAGAACAGAGAGGGAAGGGAAGTAGAAAAGGATAGCAGAAAAGTAACAATCCTGCACCAGGCTGTCTTTAAGAAACTGACAGGGAGACAAAAGGTGTCAAGCCCTGGAATTTAAAGGCTGACAAACTCAATTTAGTAAGTTCCTAATTTCACTAAGTTCCTAAAACAGACTTGTCTTCAAAGCATTCCCATTTTAACCTTCCTTAGACAATTCCTATATTTTGCAGAGGGATGGCAGCATTTTTCTTTTCCCAACTTCAATCATTACTGTTCATCCTGTGCTTCCAGGGTCTCTCGCCGGGATCAGCCAATAATATTGGCTTTAGGGAAGAAGGAAATTGCTTATCTTTTGCTACCCAATTTTTTTGATCCGGTTTCTGTACAGAGAGAAAGATGACAGAAAAGCACTGTATAATGTGGTTCCTGGAATGTCTTGGATTCAGGACAAACAAACACACATGGGATTGTCAGGGATGTCAATCGTAGACCTGAGCTAAGGATGGGTACTATCAGGTACCCCAGGTCTCGTCTCAGAAGAATGTTAGCAGAAATATCTCACTCACCATAAGACATTTTGGTAGGCTGCTGATCAACACCTTTGCATCTTAAAACAGTAAAGTACCCTATGACCTCTCTGTGTGAGGACACAGGATGCGAGTTGGTGAATGGTATCTTGCAAAGCTGGGCAAGGTCACTGATATGTGTCTTACCAGCTATTACACTGTTCCCTAGGACAATAGAAAAGATAGGAATGGGAGAGTGACAGTGACAATGTTTATGCCTTTCTTGCTGTAGAGACTATGGCTCTCTGGCCTGATCAACTTAGTGTTGCATCTTTGGATGTCTCTGTCTCACAGAAGAGGTCTGCAATTGCAAGACCAGTCCTGCATCTGGGATCAGACAGGTTTAAAATGAATACTTGGATAAAGTGATTATTGCTCTCATGGACCTCAGAAGAGAAGTCAACAAATAGAACATATTCTACTAGCTGATACAAAGACAATAGTTTAACTACCCTGTTAAATAAGTGAAACATACTACCCTGTTAAATAAGTGAAACATAGCCTTGAGTTCTTCCAGGAGGATTTTACTGTGGGTGTATAAATGTCCAAGTTAAAATGTAAAGTCTCTGTAATATGTTGTCAGCATGTTCAAGAAAAAGAAGTTTTGTACAATTATCAACCCTAAACACTTTTTTTAGAGCATCAATCTTACTCCAATGCTGCAAGGTCATAGAGCATAAGAACACTGATCCATCGAGTCCAATGTCATGTCTTCCAATGTGGCCAGTGCCAGATGCTTCAGAGAGAATGAACAGAATAGGGCAATTATCAGTTGATTCATCCCCCATTCTCCATTCCCAGCTTCTGGCAGTCAGAGGTTTAGGGTTATGTTTCTGACCATCTTGGCTAATAGCCATTGATGGATCTATCCTCCATGAACTTATCTAACTCTTTGTTGAACCCAGTTATACTTTTGGCTTTCACAACATCTCCTGGCAATGAGTTCCACAGGTTGACTAGGTGTTGTGTGAAGAAGTACTTGTTTTAAACCAGTTGCTTAATAATTTCGTTGGGTGACCCCTGGTTCTTGTGTTATGTGAACGGGTAAATAACGCTTACCCATTCGCTTTCTCCACAGCATTCATGATTTATAGCTCTCTATCATATCCCCCCTTAGTCATCTCTTTTCTACACTGAACAATCCCAGACTTTTTAATCTCTCCTCGTATAAAAGCTGTTCCATATTCCTAATCATTTTGTTGCCCTTCTCTGTATCTTTTCCATTTCTAATATATCTTTTTTGAGGTGGGGCGACCACAACTGCATGCAGTATTCAAGGTGTGGGCATGCCATGGATTTATATACTGGCACTATGATATTTTCTGTCTTATTATCTATCCCTTTCCTAATGGTTCCTAATATTCTCCTAAATGTTTTGACTGCTGCTGCTTTTTTCAGAGCAGCTGTTTTCAGATATTTATTCACAATGACTCCAAGATCTCTTTCTTGAGTGATAACAGCTAATTTAGACCCCAACGTTTTGTATGTATAGTTGGGATTATGTTTTCCAATGTGCATTACTTTGCATTTACCAGCATTGAATTTCATCTACCATTTTGTTCTCCAGTCACCCGGTTTTGTGAGATCCCTTTGTAATTCTTCACAGTCAGTTTTGGATTTAACTATCTTGAGTAATTTACTATCATCTGCAAACTTTTCCAAATTATTTATGAATATTTTGAACAGCACAGAGTCTTGGGGGAACCCCACTATTTATGACTTTACATTGTGAAAACTGACCATTTATTCCTACTCTTTGTTTCCTATCTTTTAACTGATCCGTGAGAGGAATTTGCTTACGAATCTTTGCTGAGGGAGATTGTCAAAGGCTTTGTGGAAGTCACAGTACACTATATCAACTGGATCGCCTTTGTCTGCATGCTTGTGACCCCCTCAAAAAATTCTAATACATTGGTGAGTTATGATTTTCCTTTAAAAAATCCATGTTGACTCTTCCCAAACACATCATCTTCATCTATGTGTCTGATAATTCTGTTCTTTACTATAGTTTCAACCTATTTGCCTGGTTCTGAAGTTAGGTTTGCCAGCCTGTAATTGCCAGGATTGCCTCTTTAGCCTTTTTTAAAAATCAACATTACATTAGCTATCCTCCAGTCATCTGGATAGCGATAGGTTATATACCACATTAGTAGTTCTGCAATTTCATATTTGAGTTCCTTCAGAACTCTTGGTGGCTACCATCTTATTCTGGTGACTTATTACTGTTTATCAATTTGTTCTAAAACCTCCTCTACTGACACCTCAATCTGGGGCAGTTCCTCAGATTTGTCATTTAAAAAGAATGGCTCTGGTTTGGGAATCTCCCTCACATGCTCTGCAGTGAAGACAGATGCAAAGAATTCATTTAGATACTCCGCAACAGCCTTGTCTTCCATGACTGCTCCTTTAACACCTTGATCATCCAGTGACCCAACTGATTGTGTGGCAGGCTTCCTGTTTCTGATGTACTTAAAAAAATTTTTGCTGTTAGTTTTTGTGTCTTTTGCTAGTTGCTCTTCAAATTCCTTTTTGGACTGCCTTATTATTCTTTTACACTTGACTTGCCTAAGTTTATGCTCCTTTCTATTTTTCTCAGTAGGATTTGACTTCCAATTTTTATAAGATGCCTTTTTGCCTCTAATCACCTCTTTTAGTCTGCTGTTTAGCCATGGTGGCACTTTTTTGGTCCTTTTTACCATTTTTTTATTTGGAGTGTAAAAGCATAACCTTGGAACCTCATTCTTCTCCTTATAACACTACCCAGACTGAACTCCTGCAGGAGGTGTCATTATACTTCCTATCCATTAGAGTAGGTCTCTCAATGGCTATGTTCTCCAATCAGATGAGCCTATTTTAAATGGGAACTTTCTCCAATAAGATACAGTATTGTACTTTTAATTTAGAAAGGTAGTCCTCTCATACCTATCATAGCATTCATTCTCTAAGTAAATTCAAGAAATGTTCCTCCTTTGGTTAAGCATCAAAGTCCAGTCCTTAGAAGAACTGCTAGGCTCAGGGTAGAGTAGTCATCCTCTCCTGCATTTAGATATATTAGACGGCTACACGGCCATCAATACATAAATTCACCAAATTCTGCATATTGGTCATCCAATCGTAGCCAATGCTATTTCTTTACTTTTGACAGCAGTCTTCTGCACATTTTAGAGAGGAAAGGTAGAAGAGATATTTATATATAATCAATTTCACTTTTGATATCTACTTTAAAAGAATGATCCTGCTTCCCACCCTGAATGCACACTGCTATTAAAATCCAATTGTAGCAAGATCTGTGGACCTTAGCATGAATAAGAACAGTAAAATGTATCCGTGCTCATATGAAAATTTCCTTTCTTCAAGTAATAAGGTCCACAGATATGACCCACCCTGGAGACCAATGTATCATCCAGAATACAGATGGAAATTAACATCTGAAGACTTGGGTTTGGTAGGCAGAATTTACCATGTTCTGCTGTAGAAGAAATTGTTGTGCTTTTTCTTCAGAGTATATTTACCGCAATATGTAATTTAGGAAAGTAGATTTGAATTATACTGGCTGTGAAATTTACCTCAACTGAAGGGAATTTCAGAAGACAGGGCATTCCCCTGCTGCCAGTGACTGACAGGTATGGTTCTTCCCCCAAGCTGGAAGCAGGCTGAAGTACCCATTTTACCTGATCTGAAGACTTTATTACTTAAAGGACATTTTCTGTGAGGCACAGGTTTTCCTGTTCTGTATTTTCAGGGTATCATGGGTTGAATGTTAACAGTCATTTATAATAATACTATATGCTTCTCTTTTCTGTGGACCCAATGTTTCTTCCTAAATGCTCTCCCCGTTTTCCATCCCCTCTTTTGCTTCACCTTTTGTATAGCTATCCATGAATGTACTATGTCCTCTCAGCCAAGGAATCTCAGGCCTTGTCTACACCAAAGGAAAAAGTCAATCTAAGTTACGCAATTTGGGTTACGTGAATAGCGTAACTCAAATCAACGTATCTTAGATCTACTTACCGCGGGGTCCACACTACGCGACGTTGACGGGAGACGCTATCCCATCAACTCCCCTTAATCTTCTCGATCAGGTGGAGTACAGGAGTCGATGGGAGAGCGATTGGTGGTTGATTTAGCAGGTCTTCACTAGACCCACTAAATCGATCGCCGATGCATCGATTGCCGCAGCATCAATCTTCTGGTAAGTGTAGACAAGCCATAAGAGTAGCTCCTTCAGAGTCTATCAACACTGGTCCCTAGATATCTTGAGGAGTCCTTAATTGCCAATCTCAATGATCACTTTCTCAATGATCAGAAGAGCTTTTCATGATTCCTTAATAATGTCCAAAGAATTAACTGGTACCATAAATTAAGTATATGGTCTTTCATCTGATCATGATCTGATAAGGCTTTTAAACTTTTATATAGCAACTTTTATCCTGAAGGTTTGCTGATCTTTTATTTTACTTACTGACTGTGTACATAACATATCTATCTGTCAAGTTATGAATAACTTTACATATTACTGAAGTACAACTAGCTCTGTAAAGTGCAACAATAGCACTTGTGCTTAATAGCACCTGGCAGCTCAGGGCAGAGCATTTCCATTAGGGCATAATGCCGGCTACCATGGTTTAAAACTTAATTGAAATGTTAACTTCACTGAGGTTACAGAGATATAACTGATGTAAGAATTCAGCCCAGATTTTTGAATGTAGTAATAAAGCATGTTAAGCTTGTGCTCAGTGAGCAATTATTTATAGAACCACCATTTTTTAAATGCAGGATATATCAATTTGAATAGATTATTGAAAAGAAAGGTAGTAGGACTGAAGAAATCTCTGGATCTTATTTAATTCCAGATCCACTAACTGTACAAAGTAAACAACACTTCCTTCTTCACTAAGTGTTGGTGTCATTTAAATTCTCTTCACCAATCTAAAGTAAATTATGTGCAGTTATTTGAAAACAATAAAGCAAAGCAAGAAATATTGGCCTGAGCTCTGTTAGATATAAGTGTAAATTACACTTACACCCACGGTAAGGCCCCTTTACACTACTAGAATGGTGTAAAGGGCCCTCAGTGGAACTGAGAATTCAGGTCATTTAGTCCATTGTTCTTGAATCCACACGACATATTAAGGCAGTGATACTCACCCCTCAATGGTTCAGGGGCCAAATTAGCGATCAACGTTACCCCAAAGAGCCACAGAAGTTCGAATTCATTGTTTCATTGACTGTTTACAATTGATACCAATAACATAATAAAAGTATCCTGATTGGTTAATAATTAAATCACAGTGTTTTAATATCATGTGCTGCAAACAGCCGCAGGAGACACATTAAAGAGCCACTTATAGCTCGCAAGCCTCAACTTGAGTATCACTGCATTAAGGTATTGTTCTTATCTTTACGTTAGAAGATCATGAAGGTACCAATTAAACACTAACTAGAGAATTTGTACTGTTTCCGAAGCAATAAGAAGAGAAGTAACTATCTTGGTGGCCAGCAGAATGGACACAACACTATTAATGTTGCATTTTGTGCTATTGAAAAAGATCATTAAAATGGACCAAATGTATCTGTTGGTAAATCTGATAGAGCTAATTTCCAGTGAGGCATAAGAAGCTTCCATGTTGCAGAGTTCCTACCATGGAATAACATTAATATTACTATGTTTTGAGCTGGTGCTACATCTAAACATTTATGAAATTCGGGGGACTAATCTATAAACATAAATTCAAAAGACAGAAGAAAAGCAAAGAGCTCAAAAGAGATGTATGGAACCTTTATCATCATGGAGAAAGAAGTTGGACACCCATAAGAATGTGAGCTGATGGTCCATTTGTTGGCAAGTTTAAGACCGAAGACTATGGTGGAATTTTACCAAAGCAGCTAAAAGAGCCTTCCTAGTTCAGATATTTTGTACTTTCCCCAAAGATTGCAAAAATTCACAGAGCACTTCGTCCGCATTTACAAAACGTCAGTGTCCTGGGGACTAAGGGAAGAAATGGAAAGTTTCACAGTAAGGAGGATGGTTTCCTGTGGAAGAGTTTAGTCGTCTTTCTTTTTCCAGGCACTGCTGCTCAAAAGGAGAGTTGGACGAGGTTTGTGTTGGCTGAAAAAAGGAGTATCTGACAAAACATTCTGGTAACAGGCAGTAATGAAAAAATGTTGTCTTCTCTTCCTCTTGTGACGTACAGAAACCATACATTCTCCACCTGGCACCTCTCGGGGACTAAACTTATATTATACTTCTGTTAAGTTGCATCAATGCACTCTGTCAAAAGCAGCCAAATATAAACATCTCAGAACAGTTCCTTTTTGGCAGCATATTATATGATCATTGGTGCTGTGACAATTTTAAAAAGAAGCAGCAGGATTAATTACTAGAACAACCAGCAGTGTTTATTGGACACGCATTTGCTTGGAAATCCACCTGGAAATGAAGGGAGCATGTTATGAAACAAAGAGGTCCCCCTGTTCCTTCAGCCTAAAACCTAGCACCAGGGATTCTCTATTTCATAGAGTGCCAGCACTAATACCCTCTCAGTGTTGGAGGGACAAGGGAAAAATACAGAGGAGCCACTGTGTTCTCTCCTTTCTGTGAATTGAGTAGCATTGCAGACATATTTTTCTACCATCCACACTCTATAGTAGATGGAAGTGTATGATCCCATTTTTGTGAACCACTCATTTGTGTGGCAGTCACCTCTTACTCTTCTCAGTTCCTTCTTCATGCAGAAGACATGCTGTGAACTGCTGTGCTCAGACTCTTCTCTCTCAAGCTCACACTTACCAACCCAACACCACTTAGAAATCTTCTCAGATACTGGTTGGCAAACTATATCTATTTTGTTTCACATCTCCCAGGAAGATTGAGTGTGGCAGCTGGAAGGCCGTTGCCCTGACAAAGAGAGGGAACACAGATGAAGGATTAGTGTTTAACATTTTGAGCCTGCTATCTTCCCTCAAAGGTCTGAACCAAAAGATCTGAATTTTTAAAAGGTGGTTTTACATGGGATCTGACTGAATGATTTATACAAGCAATTCCCTCAAAGAACATTGTAATAGACTTGACAAGTCTAGAAGCTATGACATTTATTATTGTTATTATTTTATTTGTATTATCTTAGCACATAGGAGCTCAAGCCATAAAGTTCCCATCAACCCCCAATGACACCCAATATTTGACAGAATTCAGAGCTACCGAAAGTGGGCATTCCCCTGCCATAGTCCATATACCCATAAACACCTTTGAATGCATCTTATTAAAAAAAAAACCTATCATAACAAATGTATGTAATTTTCCTGTCCTTGGATGTAAGGTTTTTTGTTTTTGTTTCAATAACAAAGACACTCTCTCTTATTTTTACAAAGACACAAAAGTGTGGAAGAATTTAGAGCATCAGGTTTCAGAGTGGAACTCAGATTTTATTTTGGTTTTTATCTATACTAGCAACCAGCAATTTATAGAACTGATCTTGAATAAGCATATCTTCCATTCCGATAGTTTTGCAGCCTTAACTTAGACAATGAAATTATCCAGCCTCCTCCATGAGAATTTATTGCATAATGTATAGTGCTTACAATCCTTTGGCTGGCCTAAGTCTTTATTATTTCAGTTGTCGGGACGGTGTGAAGCCACCAGGAGCAGTGAACTAGTTATCTTTTAGGGTCTGATCCAAAGCCCATTGAATGAAATGAATGGAGTTCTGTTCCCTTCAGTGGGCTTGTGATCAAGCCCCCTGCGAGGAGCATTTTCTAGAAGTTAAAACATTAGAATGAAAGTCAGGATATCTGGTTCCTGGCTCTGTCACAGATTTGCTGTGCAATCTTGGGCTCTCCAGTCTGTCTTGCCATCCATGCAAGCTGGACTTAGTGATAAATGATCACTTACACCAAAAATCACAAAATATTCAGGTTCTTCCAGTCCCAAGAGACCAGTCACTCACCCTAGATCAATTTGTACCTTAGATCTTATACCAAAGACAATGCCTGTAGCCAATCCTGTAATTAACGAAATGTTTATTAACTAGGAAAAAGAAATAAGCGTTATTTACAGGTTAAAGCAAGCAATCATATATGCAGTCTGTGATTCAAAAGACGACAGATATGTAGTAATATATCAGCATTGAATGTCTTTTTAGGACTTAACCCAGGTTGACCCTGGGGATCTCTGCTTCCTGTTTCTCAATGCCAGCCCTTGTAAGAATCCAAATAACAAAGATGATAAATCTTCATGTTAGCTATTTGTATTTCCCTCTTCCACCATTCAAACCAATGGGCTGAAGCCTTCTGTACTTCTCCATGGGTGAAAGGGGCAATCAATAAAGCTTTTGTCCTGCAATGGCCCACTTAATTTTTGATAGTCCTCCCAGATGGCCAGGGAGAGCAAGTCTTCCCGTCTGAGTTCTCAAGTTCAGAGCAGGATTTTTACAATTATAAAACAAGCTTATATTTTACCTTGTAAGTAAGATTAATGGATGCACCAATTTACAAGCATTTCATATAGTTTAAACACTAAATACATTCTTATAAGACTAATACCTCTTTTGAACAGAACTAAAACAGGTGAGCTGGTTTGGTTTTCAGCTATGAGTTTCAGTTCTTATCTAATGCCTATGGCCTTGGCCACAGCTGGCACTTGGTTTACCAGCATCATACCTGTAACCATGTGTCACATGCTGCAAGCAGAATTGTCTCCATAGTTGATTTCCACTATATTTCTCGGATTCCTTGGCTGGCTGCTGAGAAGACTCTCTCTCCCTTTGGAAGTATGAGGCAGAAAAAGAAGAATAATTTCATTCCTCAGAGCTGATCCAGATCATGACTGGAGAAGATATTTGACTAATGCAGTGACACTGTTGTCTCTCCCCATGCGCACTATTCCAGGATCATATTATACTAGTAGGAGTGCAACAGTAAACAAATGGGTTGGAGAAGAACTATCACCCTATTTTCTGAAAACTTCAACCTAGTAATTATTGAGAATGGAAAAAGTCATATTACCTCAAAACAAAACATCGAACTCTCTCTTCTACTGCAGTAGCTCAAAGCTCTTCACTTGAGCTTATAGTCTACTAACGAAGTTCAAGTTTGCTAAATCATTGTTCTGCACATGGCTTTAGGAACCAGAAATCTTTGGATTGAGCATGAGGACAAAGTCAAGCTCACTTTGATATACAGGGAACCAGTCATAAAAATTCCTGCAGGAATTGTACTGAGGACTCCAAACTTTCCAGGAAGCCAACAAAGCGAAGACTATTCTGCAACTTCTGCTTTCGGTATTATTGATCTTGAGAGTCTTTTCTTTAAACATAGGGTATCCCCTCCATTGTTAGCTTCCCACTGTTTAGTCTACACTATGTGACTCAATAATTCAAACTGACAATTCTACCAAACATTTCTTAGGGAAGCTCAATCATCTTCCATCCATCATCCTCCACCCACAGTCTAGCACCTCCTCTGGACAGCTACCAGAGAGTGGTCCTACTGGGTTCCAGAGAACTGGGCAGGCGCAAGCCTGCACACGACTAAAGGACCCTCCCCCAGCCTATGAGGAGGATCCACTGAGCCCGGGACTCAAATTATTACGGGGCAGGGAGAGGAACAGAAAAAGTAACAAGGACATGGTGTGACGGTCAAAGGGTCAAAAGTAGGGAACTGGAAAGGGACACCAAGCAGAAAACCTTGGACAGCACCCACTGCTCCTCGAAGGTGTCAAGGGAGCCAGCGGACACCGCCCAGGTGAACTCTGCCCAGATACGTGAGCGGAGAGAGGAACGGAAATAGGACCCACAGTCACAGAGAACCCCTTCAGCCAACATCCTCTCCCTGGTGTTATAGATGGCCACTTTGGCCATCAGTAGGAGGAGGTTGACTTGGAGGTCCCGCGACTTTGTGGGGCCATGGATAGGGTGTGCATATAAGAAAAGGTGGGGGGAGAAGTGCAGCCAAAAATGCAACAGTAGGTCTAGGAGGAACGGGAAAAGGGGCTGCAACCTGGTGCACTCAAGGTAGACATGCGCCAGTGTCTCCCTCATGCCGCGAAAGGGACAGGCATCAGAGACAGGGTGAGCTATGGGACCAAGGTGGAATATAGGCTGACCCACCGGGGTTTCTCACCCTCAATAGATGGCAATAGGTCCCACTACTTAGTATCGGGGTGGGACACGTGGGTAAGGATATGGAGAGGATGGAGCATGAGTGTGTACATATGTGCCCTTGGTGCGGTTCAAAAGTGAACCGGCTGCGGGACCTACAGCCAGTTCAAGGTGTGTGAGTGGAACGGCCGGGGGGACTCACGGGGAAAGGGCCCTATGAACAGATCTGGAGGGCTTGAGATGTGGGGTGGGCGGGGAGCACCCTCCTCCAGGACCCGCTTGAGGTAAGCCTGAAAAGCGGGCGATAAAGCTGCCCTCACCGCCTGAAGTATGTACTGTGGAGTTCAAAGAGTGGAGAGCCCCATGCACTGAGCGAGTGACAGGGGATCCACCCAGGCTCCCTGGGCATAGTCCAGGAGGTCTCTGATTCTGGTGACTCCTGACAGGACCAGCTGCTGGCATACCGAGGGGGACTCCACCACCTGCACACCAAGTTGGGGATTGTGTAGCAGGGGCTCCACGTGGAAATCTACCTCCTCAGTGGCCGTCACGGACCTGGTTGCTGATACCAGCTTCCAGGTCTGAAGGAGGTCCAGAAGCTCATAGAGGTCTCGCGGAAGACCTCTCGGATGGAGATAAAAGAGCTGCCGGTCATATCAGAGCCCTTGGAAGCAGCGCAGGAAGGCGTGCACCAACATGCTCCACACCGGACTACCTGCACTATAAAGAAGTCTCTGCAGGGCCTGGAGGCGGAAGGCATAGATTTGAGTGCAGAGGCAGATCAGGCCCTGTACTCCTTCCTCCAGGAGGAGACTCAAGACCCTGCAGAGATCCAGTGCAGTCCTGGCCAAAAGAACTCCAGGACCACCTTCTGGAGGTAGGCCAGGAAATCAGGATCAGGGTGTTGAGCCGATGCCAGAGCATGGACCGGACTAGCTGATTGAACACCACTGCCCTCCCCCACAGGGAAAGGCACCGGAGTAGTCCTGTCCACCTCCACAACTGCTCAAACACCCTGCCCTCCAAACCTTGCCAGTTCTCCGTCGGAGAAGGATGCATGGTGGTAAGGTAAACGCCGAGATAGAGCAGCAGATCCGCACTCCACCGAATGGCCTGAAGCCTGGGTGGAAGGGTGCTCACCTGCCACTTGTCCCCAACCACCAGGTCAGAGCTCTTGACCCGGGTGGAGAAGGCCATCGAGTAGATGGCCTGGCAAGCCTACACCCGTACCAGGTCACCCAGGACCTTGACCACGAGAAGCACGTCATTGGCATTCACTGACAGGATCAGCCACAACTCTGGCTCACAGAGCACCAACCCCATCAACCTCCTACAGAGGATATGGAGGAAGGGCTCGATGGTCAGAGTGTACAGCTGGCCCGACAGCAGACACCCCTGATGCACCCCTCACCTGAAGCTGACCGGTGCGGTCAGGGTTCAGTGGAACTTAACCAAACACTCTGCGGAGGTGTACAGCACCTGGAGAAAACTCACAAACTGGGGTCTGAAGCCGAATGCCCACAAAGTGCCCAGGAGATACCCATGGTCCACTCTGTCGAATGCCTTCTCCTGGTCCAGGGACAGGAGGGCGAACAACAGACCATCCCTACACCTGAGCTCTAAGAGGTCCCGGACCAGATATAGATGATCAAAGATGGTGCGGCCCAGGATGGGGTAGGTCTGGTTAGGGTGGACCAGGTCCAACAGCACAGACTCCAGCCACAGTGAGATGGCTTTCACTACAGCTTTGTAATCTGTGCTGAGGAGCAAGACGGGACACCAGTTCTGAAGGTTGCGAAGGTCCCCCTTCTTTGGAAGCAAGGCGAGCACAGCCCGCCTTCACGACAGAGGGAGGACCACGCTCCCCAAGGACTCGGTCCAGATAGCGACAAGGTCCGGGCCAAGGACATCTTAGAACATGCGGTAGAACTCCACAGTCAGCCCGTCCATGCCCAGAGATTTATTAGTGGGCATGAGATGGATGGCTTCTGAGAACTTGGCCAGAGTGAGAGGTAGCTCCAGCTGGTCCCGGTCGCATGCGCTGACAATTGGGAGTCTGTCCCAATGCACTCTGCAGGCTTCGCCGTTGGTCGGATCAGGGAGAAAAGAGTGGCGTAGAAGGCCCTAGCCCTTCCATGCATCTCCTCCAGATCCATGAGGGGGGCACCATCCTCTGCCAAAAGGCAGGTCATGTGCTTCTTAGCTCCCATCTTTTTCTCCAGGGAGTAGAAGAAGCAGGAGCCACAGTCCACCTGAAGGAGATGGATACAGGATCGAACAAACACGCCCCAGCACGATGGTCCTCAATGGCTCGGAGCTTCTCCTGGCATACTCCACAAAGGGATGGATCCCCAGGGCTGGCGGCTAGACGCCTCTCCAGCTCCAAAATCTCCTGCTCCAGCTGCTCTATCACCACATCCCTCTGCCAGTGTATTCACAACAGAAGAGCCAGACATGCACCTTCCCCACGACCACTGCGCCGAGGGAAAGGCATGTATCTGCACTCATCAGGACAGCCAAAACTCCCGGAAGGACGCCACGAAGCCCACATCCTCCAGCAGGCTATTGTTAAAGTGCCAATAGGCCAGCCCCAGCCTCTTGAAAGTCAGAGAGGCTGTCACAGCCACCAAATGGTGGTCAGAGAGCATGGGGCTGACTGGATGCTGGAGGAGTGGACCTGCAAGAGGTGATGGTGAGATAAATAAATGCGATGCAACCAGGAGTGATGCGCCTGATCTGCTTCCACCCAGTCATAAGTAAAGGTAAACTCATCGGCCGAGTGGTGGTTGTGCCAGACTTCCACCAGGGAGCAATGGCCTATGATCTCCTGGAGGACGTCCGCGGTGGCCGGGCACTGCTCGGCCCCGAGCGGTCCCGCTCTTCGAGGGCGGTGTTGAAATCTCCGCCCAGGACCAGGCACTCACGAGGATCCAAGGAGCTGAGGAAGGCGGACGCCTGCTGAAAAAAACTCACCTGCTCTGGGCCCGATGTCAGGGCGTAGACATTGACAAGGTTCAATGTCAGCCCCTCCACGCGTGCCCGGAGGTGCAGTAGGCGGCCCGGCACAACCTCAGCAACCCCCAGCACCTCGAGCCATAGGTCGGGGGAAAACAGGGTGGCCATTCCAGCAGTACGAACTGTGAGGTGGCTAAAATACACCGTCCCCCCATTCCAGCCACCAGCGAGCTTTTCAATGGCTGGATCCGTATGGGTCTCCTGCAGGAAAACCACAGAGTACCCCCCGTCCTGAAGGAAGAAGAGTACCTGGCAGCTGCGGAGACCCATCCTACAGCCCCAGGTGTTTAGTATGACGAAGGTGATTGGTGCCATAATGAGGGCTGAGGAGGATCCTCACAGGAAGAAATGCTAACGGCCTCCGTTGGACCCTGTAACAGTCTGTGACCAACCCTGAAAGCCATCGGAGAGTCACGAAAGCTGCGGGCCTGCTGGTAGGCCATAGCATCCTGCCTCCCAGTCCCTTTACCCTCCCCCAAATGGCCCTTATGGCCTGGAGGATATGATGGAAGTCCCTCCCCCACCCCCAGTGCTGGAGAGCGAGCTGCACCTTATTCCGGGAACCACAAGTGTCCAGGAGAAAGACGCGCAGCTTGTCTCACAGCACATCAGGGGCTGGGGTCACAGAACTCTGGGCGTCCTCCGGCCAGATCTCCATGGCCTACTGAGACAGGCAGGCTGGGAGCAAACCCTCAGCATGGTGCCTGTTCTGCTGGTGCCACACAGTCCATCTCAGACCCCGGAATGGGAGGGGGGAATGGAGGGAAAATAGCACCCCTAAGGGGTCTGGTGAGGGGAACACGAAAACCGGCCCCTGAGGGCTATCGAACAGAAATGGAAACAAGATGACCCTGGGGGTGGCAATAACATGGGTGGAAGGAGAGGAAGCAGGAATGGCATCAGGGACGGGAACGGGACCAGGATCAGGGGCAGGGGCCGGGGCAGAGTTGAGATCGGGGGTCCTGGCAGCCAAGCTACTGGGTTGCGGCACCTCTTGACCGGGCCTGTGGGTCAAGGGAACGGGAAGAGGGCCCTCAGTGATGCCAGGTTCAGGCGCCATAACAGACTTAGCACCTGCAGCCACGCATCAGGGAGCGGGGTATCTGCAGTTGGGCCCCCGACCGGAAGGGAAGGCAGCTGCCCTGCATTGGTAGGAGGTGCACCCAGTGGCTCGAGGCCTGGCCGCTCAGCACCGGCCGTCGTCTCAGTGGGCTTGGCAGCCATGAGCAGAGTGCCATCCATGGCCGGGCTGGTGGACGAACCCAGGGGCACCCCCGAAGTAAGAGTGGTGGCAGCAGTCAGGGGGAGGGGAGAAAGGAGAAGAGGGGGCGGCGTAAAGGAACCACTGCCTGGATCGAGGCCCGCTGGTCATTGGGGTCAGACCCAGGGTCTCGATCGCCTCAAAAATGGAGCAGAAGTCCCCACCCACTATCCCGGGGTCCTCCCCGCCAGCGACCAAGTCAGCACTCACCTCGGTGCCACTGGAGAGCGCAGATGATATGGGGATGGGGGGGGCTCCATCTGAGGTCCCCACAAGAAGGGACTCCAGAAGTGGGGAGATTCTGCCCCCTATTGCTGCCACGACTTCCCCAGCTGCCTCTAGTTGTTGGGCCTTATCGGGGGCGCGATGGAAGGCTCTACAGCAGCAACGCCCCTCCGCATCAAGGGGGAGGTGCTGAGCCCGTATCTTCCGCTTGCCCCACTTCCCCTGGACAAGGACCCAGCCCTCCAAGATGTTAGCGGAGGGGTGGGGCCAGGGGGCAAGGACGATGGTACTGGAGGTCGGAGAGGTAATGAGGGGGGGGCAGAGCAGGGAAGGGAAAGCTCCCCCTGGGGCGGGCCCTCTTCCATGCCCGGACGTGGCTTTGCTGTCCTCTCCTCCGCAGACCCTGCTGAACTACATATGATGGAGGTGGGGCCCGCCTGCTCGTCTGGGTGCAACGGGGAACTACCCCCGTGGCCCGAATGGAGGCAGTGGCAGGCAGGGGAGAAGGAGGGATGACTACTGGTGCCAGGTAACCAGGGTCGCTGGTGGTGACAGGGCTGGTGCCCTCCCGGGACTCGGGGCTCCCAGGAGTCCCACGGTGCCGGGCCAGGGGCAGACGTGCCCTGTCGCCCAGCAGAGGTAACCCTGGGGCCTTCTCTGAAGAGTAGTACACCCGATACCAGGTCACCTGGGGGGCACCAAAAAGGACCCGTCACACGCCGGCGGCGGCAGTTGAATCTGCACCTGCCAGCATAGGCGCCAACCTCTCATGGCGCCAGAAGGTGCTCATGCCCCCCACGCCCCCGGCCCTACCCCAACTCCACCCCTGCCCTGCCCCTATTCCAACCCCTTCTCCCAAAGTCCCCACCCCAACTCCGCCCCCTCCATGCCCCTATTGGACCCCTCCCCAAATCCCCACCCCAGCCCCGCCTCATCCCCTGAGTGCGTTGCGTTCCCCCTCCTCCCTCCCAGCGCTTGCTGTGCGAAACAACTGTTTTGCAGTTCAAGAGTTGGGAGGGACGGGGGGAAAGCGGGCATGAGGCATGCTTGCGGAGGAGGTGGAAGCGGAGTGGAGGCGGAGGTGAGCTGGGGTGGGGCGGGGAGCTGGCAGTGGGTGCAGAGAACTCACCAATTTTTCCCCGTGGGTGCTCCAGCCCCAGAGCACCCACGGAGTCAGTGCCTATGCCTGCTGGTGGAATGAGAGGACGTGACAGAGGGCGGGGTCCTTGCAGCCTAGCAGGAGAGGGCTGATCACCAACAGGGGCTTCCCCAGGGAAGAAAGGAAAGGCAAAATGGCAGCATTGAGAAAGAAGGGTGGGACAAAGGTAAAAACCACCTGTACCCCCAGGTCTTCCAAAGGCTCTAGGGGGACGTACATGCCCCCATGGCCAGGCCCTTCTCCACCACTTCCTGGGCAGTAGTCTCAGATGCCAGGAAGACGACCACCTTCCCGTACATCTTAGAGGCTGCCTCCAGGGCCCGCACATAGGTCTCGACATGGGGCGAGGTGGGAAACAGGAGGCAGCGGATGCCATGCTTCCTGGTCAGGGTGGGAAAGGGGCCCCTGCTGCCAGGAATGGAACTGGAGGCAGTGGCAGGGGTAGATGACAAAGTGGCGGGCAGAGGGACTGCCACCACCTGGGCATATGGTCTGGGTGATGGGGGAGGGATGCCCCCAGAGCTGGTTGAAGGAACGGCAAGGGATAGGGCAGGGGGGCCATGGCCAATGGCAGGGCCACAGTGGAGGGTGCAGCCCCTACTACGTAGGGGCTTGGGGTGCCGAGTGGGGCTTTTGACCTTTTTCTTCCTCTGCCCTTTCTGTCAGTCGAGGGGGGGGGGCTCCCCAAGAACAGAGGAGATAGGAGGCATGGCAGCAACAGAATCCATACCCATGCCTGCCGCCGGTACCCCAGCGGGGGCAATGGCAAGCAGTCTGGCAGCAGCGGTCAAAAGGGAAGCCTCAGGGACAGATGGGAGAGCAGGTGGAGGAGAGGCAGCAGGGGCAACCCTGGGGGGGGGCCCACCTGCCGTTTCCCCCACCATTCGCAGAGGGGACAGGGACGAGCACTGAAGAGAAGGGGGAAAAAAGAGAGGGAAACGGGAAGAGGTAAAGCCAACCACTCCTCCCCGCTAGGCTGCAGGCAGGGGAGGAGGGCGCCAAGGAGAGGAGGGGCTCAGGGACAATCAAGGCAGGAAGGGGGGGGGGTGCGATCACTGACACGTGGTGGAAATACCGGCTCCTCTGGCTGCACTGGGGAGGGGAGTGATCACAATATCATAAGGGGGTGCAGTGAACAAAGGGGCTCAACAGAAAATGGGAAGGGGCACAAGCGCATGGCAGGGACATAGGCGCATGGAGTGAGGGGGCTGAACAAGTGGGGGGGGGACAACAAAAGGCGAGGGGAGAAAGGAACGGGCTGGAAGCAGACTGGGGCCAGGGTAGGAAACCCACTGGGACCAGCAGCAAGGGCCAGAGCAGGGCAGGCAAAACTAGCAAACACCAAGGGACTGGAGCGGGGCAGGCAAACAAACAGAAAGTGCCAGAGGACTGGGACCTGGGCCGGGAGGCAAAAATAGGCAGCAAGGGGCGGGCGGGACAGGCAACACAGGGAAAGGGGGCAAACTGCTGTGGGGAGGCCTGTGGGCAAAGAAGAGGGTGGGTGAAGCCCACCTGCCGAGAGCAGCAGAGGAAGGGAGGGCAAGTCCAAGGGGATGGGAAAGGCATGTGCGCTTGCGGTTTAAAAGCCCTTGCTCGATGCTGCAAAAGCCAGGTGGATAAAGGCCAGGCAAGCGGCAAAGTCCAGGAGCGGAGAGCAGTCAAAATGGTGAGAAGGGGTAATGGAGGGGGGTGGCAGCGGTGGTGGTGAGGGTGGTAGATGGACTGGGGGAGGGCTCAATGTCTCCCCCCCCACCTTCCGAACAACAACAAGAATCACCACCACAGGAGTAAAGATGTTAAAGTCACTCAGTCTTGTGAAAAAAACTCTCCACAATGTCCTGCAGTAGCTCCAGGTGTACCACGCACTGCAACTCCTCTTCCTCTTCCTCACACCAGCAGCAAGTTCCACAGCAGCAAACAGCCAGCCGAGAGAGCCCCCACAGATGGTAGCAGGGTCCCTCACTCCCCCTCTGGGGAGCAGGCCAGCAGGACTCCCCAAGGAATAGCTGCAACCAGCTGGTGAGGTAGCGGGAAGCGGGGGTCTGGCCCAGACAAAAGCTAAAGAGGATGCTCTGGGCCCAGTAACAGCAGCTCCACACCCACAAGAGAATGGTAGAAGACAGGCATATCAGCCCTAGAATGGTCAAGACCCTGTCCCCAGGAGCTGAAAACATCTTATCTCAGGTCAACAATGGACTCCCGAGTCCATTTAAGGATCTTTAAAAAACCCTTTTTCTGGTGAGAGAGAATGAGGAGAGATGGAATATAAGCTGTGGCAGGAAGAAATGGCTTCTCCTAGGTGTAAGGCGGCTCTCTGCCCTATAGGGGAAGCAACCACGCTAACAGACTGTTTGGGTAAGGACTGGCATCCAGAGGCCAGCATAATGAGGCAATACCCACCCAGGGAGAGGTATTCTCTTTTTGTGTGGCTGAAAAGTACTTCTTGGCCTCCTTTTTACCTTGTAAATACTGAAGAATAAAAACTCTCCAGAGTGGGACAGAATTACTCCAGGTGTGCCCTCCACCCCACCCCACCCCCACCCTCCCAGAGAGGGAATTGCTGAGCCTGGTGAGGTAAAGGAGGTGCTTTGCCACACTACACAAACAAGAGCTAATCTGGCCCATCCTCTCTCAACAATTTGTTGTTTACAATTTCAAGAGAATGCTCAGACTGGGACAAGTGGTGATTCGTATTAAGTACCTTTATACAGGTAGGCATAAACAAGATGTAACAAACGCCTTGCAGCAAGTAGAAGGCTTTAGAAAGGGCTATCAGGAACTCAGGAATTTAGCTTTTCTGTGTACTGACGCCTTTCTCTCTCATGGTTATACATATGTTTCTCTGAAAATTAGGATGATCTGAGGAACTATGGAGGTTCTTCGTGGCTTATAGAGAGTTGAAATGTTATGTTCTCTTGGACCATTGATCTGTCTTTTGAGGAACTTTTAAGTGAAGGATTAGAAATGACATAGGTTGAGATGGAAGCAACATTCCTGACCTGCAAGACAGATATAGAAGTGACATGATCACTGCCACAGAAAAAGGAAAATATAACTTGCCTAATATTATGAGAATATGTATAATCATTTATCCAAATCATTGTTCCAATTGGCTGATTCGTGGAAAGAAACAAAAGCTGCTAGCTAATTTGCAGTTTAACCCGGAAAACACTCTTCTGATTTGTTGCCTGAATGACCATCACTTTAGCGATTATGACATTGGTATTCAGAAACAGCAGATTCCAATGAGCTGCTTTCTATAAACAGACTAATGGATACAAGTAGAAGTGCCACCATTTCTTTTTGTCTCCTTCTTTGCACAGAAAGCCAGACTTGCTAGAATTCGAGCAGCAAAGAGTGGGACGGCTAATGCTTACATGCAGAGCAAACGAAATGGCTTACTGAGTAACCAGCTTCACCAGGTAATATATTTATGTAATTCAGCTCCAGAATAGCTACTTAATAATAGCACAGCTGCCATTTATTCTATTTATCATCAGGACTAGTCAATCTGACTCTATAAGTAAGACTATCAATAGAAGTAGGTTAAAGAAGGACAAATTGAACTATTATTGTTTAAGCAAGATTACAGGACTGGATGACAGTGTATAAAATAACAGAGGATGGGATGGTTCACAAACTCTGGATTCAAATACATCCCAAACTTAAACTGAAGTTTGGTTCAAATAAAAAGTCCATAGTTATCACTATCTCTCTGAGCCAAACCAAGACCCTGCATCTGGGCACCCTCAAATTTTGGAAAAATGTTGATCTAGATCTGATCTTGATGGTCTGAGAAATAAAATTTTAACTACAAATGTGCTCAAGCAACTAAATATAAATCTGGATTTTATACATCCCAAAGTTTGGAGTGTTGGGACCTAGAGGACGTTTTATGCCCATCTCTAATTTCGACATTTGATATAGTCCCATTTTCATCCCAATTTAGTTTAGTGCCCTCTAATGAATAATGATAAAAGCATTTAATAAATCAGGAAACGTTTTCTACATAATTCTTCATTCTGTGTCTGTAACATCTGCTGTACACTTTCTGAACTCAGTGGTTTGGGATTAGTCAGTGACATGATTTTTTTGTATAAAGGGTAATACCACAAATTCTTCAGCATTATTAAACAATCTCAAGAGGAAATAAGACAACTATATGCAATTTCTTTTTTAAAAAAGGCCCATACACAGGGGAAAATCTTTTACCATCAGTTAGATTTATGACCATTGAAGTGTGTGCTGATTTTACACTCAGCACCTTAACATGATGATTACATCTGTAAGTTGCATTGTTCTAACTATACACAAAAGGCCATCCAGTTCCGGGCACCACACTTTATCAATGATGTGGATAAATTGGAGAGTCTAGAGGAGAGCAACAAAAATGACAAAAAGCTTAGCAAACCTGAGCTATGTGGAAAGGTTTTAAAAACTGGGAATGTTTAGTCTTGAGAATAGAAGACTGAAGAGGAACCTGATAACAATCTTCAAATATGTTAAGGGCTGTTATAAAGAGGACAGTGAATAATTGTTCTCCATGTGCACTGAAGATAGAACACAGAAGTAATGGGCTTAATCTGCACCAAAGGAGATTTAGGTTAGGTAATTAAGGTCTGGAATAGGCTTCCAAGGATGGTTGTGGAATCCCCGGCACTGGAGGTTTTTAAGAACAAATTGGACAAACACCTGTCAGGGATAGTCTAGGTTTACTTGGTCCTACCACAGCCCAGACTTGATGACCTCTTGAGGCCCCTTCTAGCCCTACATTTGTATGATTCTGTGGAAATGCTGAGGTTTGAGACATTCAAGAAGGGTTGCAAGGAAAGCAGAGAAAATATTTTGATTAATACACAAAAAAGACATCATGCGCAAACTGATTTATTTTATATCATGTAGTTTTGCCCTGATAAAGCACTGCAGATATACTGCAGTATACATCCCCAGTCTGTTTTCATCTAATATTTGGCTAAGAGACTTTTGTTCACAAATGAAAATAATAGAGAATTCTATGTATTTACAGTCCAACAAGGAGGAAGAACAGAACTTTCTTAGCAAATCTGGCTCTTCCTTTGAAACACAGCACCACCACCTGCTTCACTGTCTGGAAAAAACCACGGTAAGAAAATGGAATCAGTGTCTTCCTGTAAACCTAATTTTGGTTTTGTAGTAGCTTATTTCTCCTAATTCCTCATGTTACAGTCCTTACCCAGGACCAAAGGCTATTTTATAGATTGGGCTGATTTAGAAATTTTCTAGTTTATTTTCATGCAATGTACGTAGTAACATTTAAAGATCATAGGTCAGATTCTCAACTGACATAAGGACATTAACCTTAATGGGACACCCCAATAGGCTCCAGCTAAGGATCTGGATTTATATATATTTATACAGAGAAAGGGTTAGTTTATGATTTGCATGTTTATACACTGTGCTGCAGTAAAGTTTCTAGGGATTCCATCCTCCAGTCCTTACTCATGCAAAATTCCCAATTCAGGCAATGCAAGCTTTCTCCTTAGCAAGGATTGAAGTTCTGGGTCTTTAGGTTCAATCTTATGAGTTGCTGAGCACCTCCTGTGATGTGAGCACTCAACTCCAATTTAAGTGAGTGCAAGTTGAGAGTACTCACCATCTTAATCTGCAACTTCATCCTCTGAATTGAGATGCAGGTGCAGTGCTACTGAATCGTTTAGCCCAGGGGCGGGCAAACTTTTTGGCCTGAGAGCCACATCGGTTTCCAAAATGGTATGGATGGCCGGTTAGGGGAGGCTGTGTCTCCCCAAACAGCCAGGTGTGGCCTGGCCCCTGCCCCCTATCTGACCCTCCCTCCCGCTTCTCACCCCCTGACGGCCTTCTACCCCATCCAACCCCCCGTTCCCTGTCCCCTGACGGCCCCCCAGGACCCCTGCCCCATCCACCTCCTCCCTGTTCCCTGACTACCCCTGGACCCATGCCCCGGACTGCCCCCCACCGCCCCATCAACCCCTCCCCTCAAATTTCTGACTGCCCCCTGGACGCCTGCCCCATCCAACCACCCCTTCTCCCTGACTGCCCCCAGAACTCCTGCCCCTGACTGCCCCCAGCTGCCCCATCCACCCCCCCCTCCTTCCTGACTGCCTCCTGGGACCCCTGCAGCCATTCAACCCCCCCCTGTTTTCCCTCTGACCCCCCCAACCCCTATCCACACCCCTGCCTCCTGACGACCACCCCGAACTCCCCTGCCCTCTATCCAACCTCCCCTGCTCCTTGCCCCCTTACCGCGCTGCCTGGAGCAACGGTGGCTGGCGATGCTACAGCCGCACCGCCCAGAGCACCAGGGCAAGTATCCGTGCTGCACAGCTGGAGCCAGTCACGCTACCGCGCAGCACAGAGCACCAGGTCAGGCTGCAGCTCTGCAGCTGCGCTGCCCGGCAGGAGCTCACAGCCCCGCCGCCCAGAGCATTGCGCTGGCGGCGCAGTGAACTGAGGCTGTGGGGGAGGGGGAACAGCAGGGGAGGGGCCGGGGGCGAGCCTCCCGGGCCAGGAGCTCAGGGGCCGGGCAGGAGGGTCCCGCGGGCTGGATGTGGCCCGCGGGCCATAGTTTGCCCACCTCTGGTTTAGCCTCAGCTCTGACAGCCCCTTACAGGAATAACTGATATAATTCACAACCACCAAAACACACCTGCTTTGGTTAAAAACTTCCAAGCAGTCAAAACCAGATGATTGAGCGCATGTGTTTACTGCTTAATATCTGGATAACTATACAGCCATCATGAATGTTAAATTAAAACATAATTACACTTCAGTAATATTAATAAGAATGAGGTGTGGGCACCAAGTGGTTAAGACGCTTGACTGCAATCCTGAAGGTTGTGGTTTGGAGTCTCACTTGATCTCACACTGAGAGATCGCCTCAGGTTCACCCAACTGCAAAGTGGGTACCTGATCCATAGAAGATAGGGAAGTCCAACACAGTTGGATATGATGCTAGCCATACCATTCCCTTGTTTATCTTAAAGGTGTATTGCCTGATGATCCATATTGACTTTGAATATTAACAAGCCATATGTCTCATTCACAGATAAAATATTTCTGGTCAGAAATGTCACAGAGGCATTTCTGTCAAGTATCAGAGGGGTAGCCGTGTTAGTCTGAATCTGTAAAAAGCAACAGAGGGTCCTGTGGCACCTTTAAGACTAACTGAAGTATTGGGAGCATAAGCTTTTGTGGGTAAGAACCTCACTTCTTCAGATTCAGGCTTGCATCTGAAGAAGTGAGGTTCTTACCCACGAAAGCTTATGCTCCCAATACTTCTGTTAGTCTTAAAGGTGCCACAGGACCCTCAGAGGCATTTCTGTTATCCTGATCTTTATTGTTTTTACATCATTTCCTGTTTATTTCCTAAGGAACCTAAGGACATGAAGAATAATTACATTGAGTGTAACCTATGTAAATGTAATAATTTCACATTGGGAAATGGTAAAATAATCTATATTTGTCCTTGTATTTTCTCTCCTGTCACCATATTGCCATGTAGGGTTTATCTTATGTTGTGGATGATCCCATCTTATCAATAAGCTGTTCAACACCATTTAAGGTACAATTTACAAATTTAGCTCTGATTTTATCAAATGTAGATGCACCTAACAAATTATCTGGTAGTGACCATCAGTATGTACAATACTTTGCCATTTCCTGACAAAGAGTTTAGATCATGTTGACCAGAGATGGGCCCAAATTCCAGATTCAAACACTCACATTTTAAGTGCTAGAAATCAGAATTGGGATCTGAATTTTGTGGCTGGTGTCCATCTCTGTGGTTGACATGTTACAAGCTAAATGTATGAAGGTGCATTACAGCAGAAAAAAATCAGAGATTGTCTATATGTGCACAGGCATCATGTCTCATCATTTGGAAATTTAGCAAACTATGTTAAATTTCCCTCATACATTGCTCAATGCTCATCATATTCATGGAATCACAAGGTTAGAGAATCATGCATTTGATTTTCATGAATCAAAGGTTTACAAAAAAATTGTGGGGTCCATTTTCCCCCCAAAAATGTAATATGTTACAACATATGTGGCTGAGTTTCAAGATGAAAAATTGCCAAGTGGTATTTTCTAGTCATTGAATAACTTCTCTGTGAGGTATGCACATATAGCACAAAGTTTTGACGTTTTGTCTTAGTTTTATTGTTTAATGTTGGACTTTTATGCACTGCATCTGCTGTATTCAAAACAGAAAGTATATGCAGAAGCGTTTTTTATTGCTCCTGTTCAAGTGAGAGCATAATAACAATTTCTCCATTACACACGTTATTAAATTAAAATACAACTTATGTACGTGTATAACTTCATATTTTTATTTTCACAGCCTGTTTATTCAATTGCCTTGTAATTAACATGGTCCAGTTGTTGTTTGTCATTTAGTTACTTATGTGTCATCTTTCAGGTGCTTATGCTTTTTACATGCTGTCTTTTTTAATATTCATTTCTGATTTAAAGTACAGTATAGCACAAACTGTCTGGCTTTAAATGTATATTACAAAGGACTCGCCTAACAACCTATCTCCCCTACTAGAGTTTTATCCTTTTGGAACACTTTTGAGGCATACCATAGTAGAACTATGGGCATGTCTATACTACACCCTAAGTCGATCTAACTTACATCCCTATGGGGTGTGAAAAAGCCTCCCCTCCCCCAAGCGATGCAAGTTTCACGCTGTCCTCACCGGCGCTACGTTGGCAGGAGATGCTCTCCTGCCGATATAGCGTACGCTTCTCACCAAGGTGTAGTAATTATGCTGACGGGAAAGCACTCTCCCGTCGGCACAGCATATCTTCACCTGAGGGGCTACAGTAGCATAGCTTCATCAGTGCAGCTACACCGACGTAGCGCTGTAGTGTAGACTTGCCCTCAGTCATAGACGTCTGCTTTGGACATTGCTTTCCGCTTGAACTTTACAAATGAATTCACAAACTTTCACCTTAGCAACAGGCCTGGTCCAACTCTCAGAAAACTGAATAGAAAGACTCCCATTCACTTGGATGGGACTTGAATCAGGCCCAGAAGCTTTTCCATCTCCCCAAGTTATTAATAATGGAAAACTTGATCCTTTTTTTTTCTTTTTTAACAATGGCTCTTCAAAAAAATGTATAGTAAAAGCCTGATCTTATTTTATGGAATATACATGATATTTATTTGCTTTTCAACAATTTTCTTGAGAGATAAGGTGGGTGAGGTAGTATCTTTTATTGGACCAACTTCTGTTGGTGAGACAGACAAGCTTTCGACCTTACACAAAGCTTTTCTTCAGAACTGGGAAACTAACTCAGTGTCACTGCTAAATACAAGGTTTGAAAAGATATGCTAAACAATCTGTTCAAACCTTGTATTTAGCAGTAACACTGAGTTTTTTCCACCCAGACCTGAAGAAGAGCTCTGTGTAAACTCGAAAGCTTGTCTCACCCACAGAAGTGGGTCCAATCACCCACCTTCTCTCACTAATATCCTGGGACCAACATGGCTACAATAACACTGCATACAACAATTTTCTTGGCTGTTGAGTCCTACCTCCCAGATATGTGCACACCCACAACACATGCAGGTAATTGCTTAGGAGCAGGGGTATGTATTCTATTTGTAACTGATCAATTGATAAAGTCAGATGGCCAGATCATGCCTT
Source organism: Chrysemys picta bellii (assembly GCF_011386835.1). Taxonomy (NCBI): domain Eukaryota; kingdom Metazoa; phylum Chordata; order Testudines; family Emydidae; genus Chrysemys; species Chrysemys picta. Next base: position 45,209,477 of record NC_088791.1, on the reverse strand, counting down.
CCCAAAAGTTAAGTGAGAAAATGCAAGTTTGGGAATATTCATTTTATGGGGTAAGGAGTGTTTGTTTATTCAGGGTGGAGATAAAACTAGCCACACACCTTCTAAGCCTCCCTTCCTTCTTTGAAGACAGTGGATACTAGCTACAAGGGGGTTTATGCAGAAGGACTTCTTCAGCATCCAACAGAGGCCACTTTGGCTCCTCTACCCTCTTTCCAACATTTTTAGGCCATTGAGCCTTTCATCTCTTTTCATCTTCTTTGAGAAGTGCAGTGGATGGCAAGTTATGGCCTGTAGCTTTCTTCTTTGAAATTACTTTTGTAATGGCAACACTTGTATTCAGAGAGGTATTTTTTACAGGATATCTTTTCAGCTAATATTTAACAGTTAATTTACAGCTCACAGAAGAAATCTGGACTTATTAAATTTTAATTATTTTAGGCTTGAATTCCTAAATGCATATTTTAAATCCAATATGTCAAAGTTCATTGTATGACAGTAAATTAATATATCCCATATGCTGGAAACTTGACATGTATAATTCAATATATTTGTTTGAGCCATTGTATAATTTCAAAATATCTCCAGTCTATATTAAAAGTTCACTCTTTAATAGACTATGCTAATTGAATTCTGTTTGATAGCTCCATAATAGCTTTAGGAAGCACAAAACTGTTTTCTATTGGAAAACTACCAGAGATCTTGGCAAACATACTGGAAGCCCCCATAACCTGAAGACAGTTATTAAGTAATTTCTCTCTCTGTATCCCATATCCAGACTCTAATTGCATTTGAAGTCTTGTTTATGAACATTAACTGTGTAAAGTCAATTTTCAAGGAAGTTACACAAGCAGTTCTTTCTCCTTGTGTCACTTGAAATCATTAGTCTTCTACACCATTTCCTTCCACACAAGATGACACCTGACTATTATATGGGTCAGGGAGGGTATGAGGGAGAGCAAATAGCAATGGCATGCTGAACAAGTTATTTCCAGTTGTACCAAACATTCAGCTGCCTTAGGAAATTACTGTGCTGGTGCTCACTTTGCTGATGAATATGTACTTACTTTCTTCTACTTATGCTATGTTTCTTTTGGACAACATGAATGTATTCACAGAGTACCTATTGGCATCTGAATGACATTCCATGTTAGTAGATCCTTCTTTAGGGAAGGAAATAGTTTTCCTTATCCTGGGGCTTGTACACACTAGCGCTTACTTTGGTATAACTTAAGTTGCTCGGGGTGTGGAAAAGCCTCCCCCCGAGTGACACAAATTACATCGACCTAAGCGCCGGTATGGACAGCGCTTTATCGGCGGGAGATGCTCTCCTGATGACATAGCTACCGCTGCTCGGGGAGATGGAGCAATTATCGCGATGGAAGAGCTCTCTCCCAGCAGCATAAAGTATCTGCCCTAGCAGCGCTACAGCAGCACAGCTACATTGGTACAACTATGCCACTGGAGCGATTCCAGTGTAGGCTAGCCCCTAGTAAATGAAAATGCAGAGAACCAACCCAATTGAAGTAAATGGGATTATGTGGAGTGTAAACCAGTGTTTCCCAACTCAGTGTCAAAGCATCTGCAGTTGGGAATGTGGAAACAGAAGTTGTCTCAAACAATCCAAAATAATGGGATTATAAGCATCAGCATCCTGCTGTCCATTTCGTTTTGGGATTCTACCTTAATTCTATGGCATATATTCTTACAATGTAAAACCACGCCACCAGTTTACCCTTCTTGGTGTGCAGGTAAACTGTGGCAGTCACAATTTTGTGAGTCGAGCTTCATAATCACATACGAAGAGTCGAAGTACAATGGCTATTACTGTACTTGGAATTTCCATAGGCCACCCACTATGATGTGCCTTAGGAGTTCTGTCTATGTTGGGATTAAGCAAAGATCCCGTGAATAAATACTATTTCACTGAATTAAAGGCTTTGTCTTATGAACTAATTTAGATATATTAAGCTATTATAACTAGTAATAGTAACCTCTGTAGAGAATGTTTGGTATTTATTTTAGCTTCTTTCCAATGGACACTACAGTTAAGGTTGCATTTTACTTTTTGATAAATACAGGCTTATTCCTGGATCGTGCAATGTATTGTTTCAAGTCATGATTTCACACCTTTATTTTAAGATGACATTTTACAGACTGAATCAAAAATTAAAGTCAGTATTATTGTACTATATTTAAACATAATCATGGATGCTGTTACTCCCATTTAGAGCATTTATATAAACAGAATTGAAAAAGCCTGGAAAATGTTTCGAAATTTTTTTATCGATTACACAATAGCCCCTAGTAAGAATATCTGAGTAATGTTTTGCCATCCTACAAAAAATTTTGCATTAACTTTTTGAAAACTGAAGTTAACAGTTTGGTAATTTTGACTCTGTATTGACACTTTTAATATATTCAACCCATCCTGATATGGGTTGAAAATTGCAATCCTTGTCATTTTCCCAGACTCTGGTTGTGTAAAATTAAGCCATTAAGCAGGCCCTAATACAGTGGATTTTGACAATCAGCATCATGAGTGTTTTCAATTATAATCCTATCTTTTTGTGTGTGTGCTTTTACCATGTTTTTGATTGCTCTGAACCAGAATCACGAGTTTGTGGATGAACATGTCTATGAAGACAGCTGCATGGAGGTATCCACAGTCAATCGATCCTCAAGCGACAGCCCCTCTCTCTCTTCCCAACAAGGCGTTACCAGCACTTGTTGCTCACGACGACACAAAAAGACTTTCCGCATTCCAAACACCAATATAACTGGCAGCCGCCCAGGCAGCATACAAGAACTTAGTACCATTCAGATCAGATGTGTGGAGAGAACATCTCTATCTAACAGGTATTTCTTTTAGTTTTAACAGCAATCTGAGATCCAATGCTATGGCAAACCTTTGCTCAGTAAGGAAGAGGTCTAGATTGTAGTCTAAGTGGGAAGGTGTTATTTGATGCAAATTCAAAATAAGTAAGCCGCATTCCTTAGTATTAATGGGCAAGTGGCTGTCCATTCAAACAAGCATTTATTTTCTTGAGTCTTATTGGGTAGAGGTTCCTAAGCCACACAAGTCTTGAAATGGCAGATCAAGGTAAATAATATGGCCCCAGAGCCTGAGAGGCTTTGCACCTCCAACTGCTATTGGGATTTAGTCTTTGTTTAGCAAACACTTATGCAAGACACAGAAAAAATATTGTAATATTTATTATTTGTATTGCAATAGCACCTAGAGACCCCAGCTGAAATTGGGACCCAGGTGTTCCAGCTTTTGTACAAACATATAAGAGACAGTCTCTACCTGGAAGAGTGTACAATTCAATTATACAAGACTGAAAAAGGGGAGAGTATTATTATTCCTATTCTTAGATGCGGTACAAAGACACAAGAAGATTGTGACATTGTGAAGTTCACAGAGAAAGTTTGTGACAAAGCTGAGACTTGAAACGAGATCTCCTGAATCCCAGTGCAGTTCCCTAGTCTTCAGACCATCCTTCCTCTCTAAAACTATATAATGAATGAGAAAACTATAAACCCTGGCTAGGGACATTATTGGAAAAATTAGAAAAAATGTAGCTCCAGAGGCTAGGGAGCAAGAATTTCCTTATCTTCTCTGCACCCTCATGTATAAAGTACTTGGTTTTGATATTTATGTGTATGGATACAGTCTTTGAAAACATCCGGAAAGTCATGCTAGACTTAAAAGTGTTTGTATGTTGAACTGAAATATACCTTCATTTAAAAAGCATCATTTTCAGCACAGTTTGCTATAGAGATTGATCTTAAGTGAAATTTTGAATAGCTGGCAGGTAAGAAATTCACTGCCATGAGCAACCCAGAAGCTCCTTGACTTGCAGCTGAGGTAATTTTTTCTGCCATTACTCAAGGGTGGTGGAAGGGGACATATTCCTGGAGGTTTAATCATGACCTAATATTTAATTAAAGATTAATCTTTAATTCCCGGAGGGCTGGCAACCATACGTGGAACCAGCATCCACAACCTAGGTATTTCATGAATAATTCTGTCTAGCTCTGACCTGTCTTCTGCTGGGTGACTTTCCAGCACACCCTTCCCTCACAGCAGAAACACAGAAGAATTAAAAACAACAATACACATATACAGATAGGAGTAAATCTCACAATCCAATGAATTTAGATTTTAACTGTCTCTTACTACTTGTCCCCCAAGAACAAATATACAGTCCACCCAGCAGCTCAGTGTGCACATGAACCCACCCTCAGGTGCATGGCTAAACTGATAATTGTGAATACAAAATACTGTGAGTCACTGCTCATGTGATTACAGATAGTTCAGTAGCTCACAAAGTCTGGAGCAAAGAGCAAGGGACTGCTCTGTTACTGACTTGCTGTGTAACTTTAGATAAGTCACTTAACCTTGCCAAGTGTCACTTTCCCTCTACTGTGGCCCAGATATACCTCCACCCCACCCCGACCTCCTTAGTGGACAAAGAAAGCTCTAAATGCACTGGAACGGTTACTTTTTAGTGTGGAAGAAGGGGAAGGAAGGAAGCAGGGGCTTGCACAAAGCTTAAGGTGGGGAGTACAGTGCAGATTGGAAAAGGAGGGTATGGAGCACAGGAGAGGAAGGCTAAAGGCATGCCCAATGGAGCAACTACTACACAGCTAGTGAGCACTAAGCTAGAAAGTGTGCAGGACCCTAGCTGTTGTTACATCCCATCGGGCTGTAATGGTAGCTTTGCAGCTGCTCTGCATGAGGTCCCTGAGGTGGACAGATTCCTTCATCCCAGTCCTTCCCCATCATCTATCTTACCATTCATATTTGTGAGCTAGCTATTGTTACTTGGCCCATATTGTTCCAGTTAAGTGACCAGTTACTGGCTGCCATGTTGAAGCACCATCTGAGCTAATGAATGTCACCTTCTCCTACTCCGCCCAGACAGGGCAGAAAACTTGCATTCGTCTGCCCTACCTGAACCTGGTTTCCTTCCACCCTCACCACTCTTCCTTAGACACAGAGCTGGTGAGTCACAATTGTGCCCATCAGCATGAAAGCACTGCTGGTTGTACCTCTTGAAGCAATAATAGGTGGCAGTGGTTGGGGCATAGGCACCAGAGACGGTTGGGGGAGGGGTGCAAAGGGCTATTGCCCTCCCTTACTTTTCAAGACCTGGTTGAGAGGATGCATGCTGCAGCCTGGCCCAGCTGGCCAGCCAACACCAAGGTCCCACTCGATGTTGTGCCAATAGCTGGGCCCTCACCTGCCAAAACTGCAGCTCCTCTTGGTGCCAGGGACTGGTTGGATCCAGGCAGTGGGATGGCACCTTCATCCAGGGACCTTGGTCGGGCCAGCAGGGAGTGTAAGATTAGGAGAGGGGGAGCCAGGGCTCCAGGAGGGATGGGCTGGTGGGGGGTGGGAGGGCTTGGCCCCCACACTTTTGCAGTCTTTCCAGCACCCGTGGGTTGGTGTGACAAACTGGATCAGCCATCTACACTGCAAAGAAAAACCTGTAGCTGGCCCCTGCCACCTGACTCAAGCTCACGGGGCTCGGGCTGTTGGGCTCTTTTGTTGCGGTGTAGACTTCCAGGCTCAGATTGCTACCTGAGCTGTGGGATCCTCCCAGCTCACAGGGTCCTCAAGTCTGGGCTCCAGCAGAGCCCAGAAATCTATGCTGCAATGAAGCAGCCCCACAGCCTGTGTCAGCTGGCACGAGCCAGCCACGGGTGTCTAACTACAGTGTAGACATACATAGGGAGTGAGCATAGGCCAGTGGATAGGGTTGGGATCAGGCGAGGCTATTTTTAGGACTACATTTGAAATTGCTGATGTCTGTCTTTTATGAAACGGCAATGTGGTGTCAAGGCCTTGCAGGTAGGTCAGTGCACCTAGCAAGAGTAACGCTATTGGTAACACCTAATGTGGGTCTCGTTTGTAAAGGTTTGGGGGGCACAAAGCTACTGTTCTTTTGGCAGCATAGGAAGGCAAGTCGGGAAGGGTGTCAGTGAGGGATGGAAGATTTCTATGGTAATGGGGGACCTAGCTGGATTCCTCCTGTTCACTTTCAGTTACCGTGACCCAGGGCCGGCCCACAACATTTTGGCACCTGAGGCAGAGAGCTCCAATGACGCCCCCATGCCTCCTCGCTTGGGCCAAAACTTTGAAAGGTCTTAATTCTGCTTTCTTCCTGTTCTACTCCTACTCCTCTCATGGTACTGCTCTGCTACCTACCCCAATAAAGGAGAACTAACAACTTAAAATGCCTTGTTCAAAAATTTTAAGTAACACTTAACTTTCAAATGTAACTTTTCTTGTCTGCATAGTAAACACTGGCATTTTTATCTGTTTGAATAATCAAAGTGGTGCTTTCTGTGCCTTCTTGGTTGCAAAGATTTGAACTACTTCCTGAAGGTCCACAGTCTGGGCCAGCTCATGTTCTATTCAGATGGTTGCATGGCCGACCAGCCTCGCCTGTGTCATTGTGGAGTGTAGATGTGTTTTTATTAACTTCAGCTTGGAGAAGCTGCGTTCTCCACTGGCAACTGTTTCAGGAAGCGCAGAGCAACAAAAGTATTTGGAAAGAGGATGCTCATTTTATTTGTGCACATATATTCCAGAACAGCCTTTGGAGTTGATCCTGCTGAAATGTATCTTGAAAGGGCTTTCAGTTCATCACCTAAATCACTCGCATCAATATAGTACATGTCAGCATGTGTCAACACTGTCTCTAGTGCCCTGCATTGCTGGTGTAGGTCTTCTTCAGATATAGTATGATATTCCAAAACTCCTCACAACATCCCAAATATACTGCTGTGTTCTTTGAGCTGCATGAAACGTTCAACTGACTGTATTGCACAATCTAGCACCTGGTTAAAGAATTCAGCTTTGAATTGTTGTTTGGGGTCTCTTATGGGATTATCCCGTGCCTCGTAATCAAAATGTCTTCTTCGGTGACTCTTGTATTCTTGAATGGGTGGGAAAATAGCTTTAGTGTGAAGTTCCTCTGCCAACTTCTGTGCACTCTTCAGAACGTTTTGAAATCCCTCATCTGACCAGTAAGACTGTAGGTATGACTTTGCTTTGTCTAGTTGTTCCATTGCTCCAGATATATCAAGGTCAACACCTTGGAGTCTCTTGCTTACAACATTTATTTCAGTATGTCATGCCACAACACTAAGCCACACAGAAATTTGAAGTTGGGTATGTTTCTGGTGATTCCATTTCCCTCTGCCACTGTTCTCCCACGAACAGTTCCTGTCGTAGCATTATCCTCCATAATGGCAACTATGGCATCATCTATCTTCCCAATTTGGTGTTTAATAGGCTTTATCACCTCCACTTGACTTTCCCATCATGTGGCACTCAGTGGTTTCAGTGTCAGAGAGGATGTTCCCAGATGTTGCTTCAAAATTTGCCATCAATGAGTTGACACAGAGAAAAATACATAGATGCTTTGAATTACATTAAAAAATTCAGAAGCCTCACTAGAAGCTGATGCTGTATCACTGACCACCAAGTTCAATGAATAAGAACTGCATGGGACAAAAAAAGCTCCAGGGTTTAACTCTCGGATCCGTGTCTGCACTCCTCTGTTCTTTCCTCTCATGTTGGCACCATTATCGTAGCCCTGACCTCTCATGTCAGCTATCGCAATTCCTGTATCTTCCAGCTTTTTAAGAAGCCACATTGGGTTCTACAGGAACAAAGGACTGGAAAAATCTGGCTAGAAATCTGGCATGCCATGAGAAGGCAGCAAATCAACAGAGAGCATTCCGTAGGTGGAAAGAGCTTGAGATGAGACCAAGGTTAAAGGCCACCATAGATGATCAGCATCAAGAGAAGATTGCATCAGAGTCTCTTTACTGGCAAAATGTTCTGAAAAGGCTCATTGCCATTGTGAGAATGCTTGCTACCCAAAACCTAGCACTGTGTGGCAATTAAGATCAGCTGTATGTGCCAAACAATGGAAACTTCCTTAAAATTGTAGAGCTGATGGCTGAGTTTGATGCTGTACTCCAGGAGCATCTAAGAAGAGTCACCACCCAAGAAATGTACACACACCACTACCTTGGAAAAACAATTCAAAATAAGATCATACAGTTACTGGCAACAAAAGTCAAACAGAAGATTGTGTCAGATCTGAAGTCAGCAAGATATTACTCTGTTATTCTAGACTGCACACCTGACATCAGCCATATGGAACAAATGACTTTAATGGTGTGTTTTGTAACAACACAGAACCTAGTGAAAATGTCCCTGCAATGGTGACTGTCAGAGAGCATTTTCTAGAATTTATTGCTCCTGTAGTATCATCAATGTCAATGATTTGCTGTCTTCTCATGGCATGCCAGATTTCTAGCCAGATTTTTCCAGTCCTTTGTTCCTGTAGAACCCAATGTGGCTGGAACAAAACAGGATGCAGCATTCTGGGTTTTTGAGTACGTAAGCCATGACCTCTCCACTTTGTCACCGTTGGGGATTTCATGCCAGTAATGTGTTGGATGGAAACTTCTATTTTCATTGTCTTTGGGGAACTTGAAGTTTTTCACTTGCTGTGATCCATGCAGTACAAGGAAGTCCCTCAGGTTACTGCTCAAGTGGGTCCACAGTCCAGGATCATCTAGACTTAAGGAACTAAACTCAGCAGCAGCTGTTTCTTGTGCCTCCACCACACTCCTCTCTGATCTACACTTCAGGAATGTACATGGTTACATCCATTTGAGATGGATATATGGATGCTGCAGTAGCTGGCAGGTCACCTGCACTCTGACTAACTGGAAGATCAGGCATCTCCTCACCACTCACATCCTCACTGGGGCCGGAAGTCTCACCATGAACATTTGTGTCTATATATCTCAGGAGAGCTCCTTCCTGCTTAGATAGAAAAGCTTCCTTTGCTTTCTTTCTTTTTCAGAATGCTGCCCCAGAGAGGTGTTTTCTTCTTTCACTCATGACTGCTGTTCTGTGCCAGCTATAGTGGCTCTCAACACTCAACTGAAGGGGACAAATAAACAGGCTGGTAGCAGGGCCTGAGTGAGGGAAGATATCAGTGTCTTAAGGGCCTAACTGGCTCCTACTACTTCAGTTGATTGCCTGTTCTCCTCAAGTGGATTCAGGGAAGCAGCAGGAAACAGGAAGCTCCCTGAGAAGCTGGTGTTAATCGGTCCAGGCTCCTGGGGGTATTAGAAAGGGACGTAAGAGGCTCCTCCTCCTCTCTCTCTCTCTGCAGCTCCTGCTGCTTTCTGTTATTCCCTCTCACCTTTTCTCCTGCCTGCCTGTTATGTCTCTTGTGCCCTCCTTCCTCCAGCACAGCACTCCACCATCTCTGTGCATCTAGAGCAGAGAGAATACATATGCACCAGTAGCAGACACAATTTTCTACACTCTGGGTCCTAGTGGCGCCCCCCGCGCCCCTACAGTCTGGCACCTGAGGTGGCTGCCTCAGTTTGCCTCACGGTAAGGCCAGCCCTGCTCCCTCCCTTGTTTAAAGGGGTAGAATTTGTGTAAGGAAAAAATGACCGCCTTGTAACTAGAATTCAGGTCAGCTTCATTTTGCTTCTTTGGGCGCTGGCCCTCTTAATGCCCTGTCCAAAGTGTCCTACCTCCCTAAAACTAGGGTGCAGGTCTTCCTCTCACTTTCCTACACTTACATTCCATTTAAACGCTGCTCCACAAAACCACCATCCTTCACACTGATCTATGATCATGTCCTACTGCCACTTTCAGCCCTGGATTCTCTGCAGCCAGGTCTCCTGCTCTCTGTCACAGACTGTTGTGGAAGACTAGGAGTTTGGGTAAATTATAGAAGACAAGAGTTCCTCAGCAGTTGAATCTTTATTCATCCTGTAATTTACTCAGCCCATCTCTCGCCTCCTTTTGTACATTTCAAGATTTTCCTGAAATGCACCCACAAAAAGGGGGCCTTTGCCCCAGAGAGCTAAAACTCAGAATAAAACCTCATGATTGTTAAGATCAATTCCTGGTTTGTTGTGTCTGACTGAACCACCTAATGTTGGCAAAACTGCAAATAAGAAAATAATACAATGGACCTACAATAACCAAAAAGAAAGTGTCTGGATAATTGTACATGTGGAGATAAATTTATGAACAGGTTTATATGATGGGGTTGTCTGTGATAGCCAGGGACTGTACTCAATAACCCAAGAAGTCCCTTTCTGTCCTGTATTTCTGTGAAAAACACCAAGAGAGCTAAGTATTTTAATAGGAGTCACATATCTTTCTTCCTCGGCTACATGCTGCACGTCCAATGACCAAAGGAGCAGAGGCCGTGTTTGCAGTGTATCTGTGTTTCTCCTACCTGATAACAAAACAGACTTTAAGCTAGTTGGCTGGGATAATGGAATTGAATAAGCAGAGAAGTTTATAACAATGTAAAGATTTACATCATTGATTTTTTTCCCCCTTTAGCCGATCCAGTTTAAATGCCAAAATGGAAGAGTGTGTTAAACTAAACTGTGAGCAGCCTTACGTCACAACAGCAATAATCAGCATCCCAACACCCCCAGTGACCACACCCGAAGGGGATAATAGGCCAGAATCTCCCCCATATTCAGGTGCAAATATTGTCAGAGTATCTGCTTTATAAAACAATTAGAATAAAGACCATTTGCCAGCTGACCTCTAGCAATGAGAAGAGTTCTGGAGAAGGAGAGAGCTGGAAAAGACAATACCCCCTTGGTCAGTGTTACCTCAGCCACAGATTGAGGGGGTCAGAAGAATTAAAACATTTTGGGTTTCAGTGTTGTACCGCGTGAAGCAGGCAACCAAACAGAGTTTCTACACAGCGTCTGAACGGTTATACAGCGCAATCTTCTGTGACCATTTTGACTTACTATATGAGCACAATGAAATGTCCCCCATTGATGCTTCTTATTACCATGGGAACTTTTTAAAAAAAATAAATAAACAAAACAAACAAAAAATACCCCACGTTTGGACATTATGTTCCGGCTGAATGCAAAACAACAATGAAAAACATTTTGATAACGTCATTTTTTCCTGTTGATAAACCATGAACTTGTTGACAAACTCCCTATTGTTAAAAAAAAGAAGAAAAAAAAGGGGGGGAAACAAAATGCTCATAGGAAATATGTTTGTACTGACTGGCAGAAATACAACCATAGTGCATGCTGAAATTCTTTGGAGCTGTGATCTCAGTTTACTTATGTTGTTTTTCAGATTAGGCATGATAAAATATTACTGTAGAAAGGGGCATTTCTGTGCACTTACTGCTGATTGTTAATGTTCCATGGTAGTTGTACAAATAACTTACCTTTGGAAAATGCAGTATTTCTTACTCAAACACTCATTAGCAAACTCAAGGTGTTCAGTTAGTTCAATATTTATTATTGTTTTATCTTGCTTCCTTGGTACTGCTACAACTGCAATAATTCATTGTATATCTGTTGTATCAGGAATCAGGATTAATTTGTTTAAATATTTTGCACAACTTAATCTACACCATGAACCCCGTGGATAGAAAATATTTTCTCTAATGTGGAGAAGTTTTAAATAACCATACAATCAAAACTGTGTCTCACAAATGTACTTTTCAGTCATACTTCTTTTTGTCCACTGTAATCTCTATTTTCATGATGCAGCACATTTATCTGATCGAATGTTGCTTTCTTCTTTGGGATTCCAAGACTCTTCATGAAGTGGCTTAATCTTTTGTTCTGCAAACATTTGCCTACCTTTGTATTTCCTGAACCAGTCTTCTAGTGTAGTGTTACAGTGTCAATCCCAAATGAAATGAAATTAAGGGGTTTTGTGACAAACTAACACTTAGCTCTAAACCTCTTTGTTTTTCTGCAGTATCCAGAATATTGTCTATGTTGAGCATTGGAAGACATTTAGTGAAAACAGTTTGCTAAAACTCTCCTTGTAGTTATCTGTAAACCAACATCCAAAAATTTATTTGGGGCTTCATATCTTGTAAGACTGTATCCAAGAAACACTGATAAACTAGAGATTTGAGATTTTCTGCAAAATTATGATTGACTCCAATGGGAATTTAGCTGTAGGATCAGGGCCATAAATGGACATTAAGACTTTACTATTTAAAAATGCCTTTTTGCTTCATTGTCTTATGGAAATCTACATTTTCTTACCAAAAGATTTCTGCTAACTGCAGTTTTATTTACTAGAAGACAAGAACGTTAAGAGGTTTGTCATCTTGAAAATGCTGTGCACATGAAATAGTAGGTGTTTATAGCAGAAATACTGTATCAGCAGAAATTACCGCATGGCTCCATATAAATATATATATATGCCAATCAAAAAGCTCTATGCATTAGAAGACATTGCCACAAGTGAAAAACATAGTTATTTAAATAGTTTGAATGTTGTATGTTTCATACTTTATGGTACCAATTACTCCCTTGACTGAACTTAACATTTATATTAAGAGGAAATACACTATGAAAGTAGAACCTTGCTAATTTACACCCTTTTTACTCCACACAACTAGTTGGTGGTCTCGCCTTATCTATAAGCAAAGATTTAAAAACAGACGCTGTAATGAAGGCTGAGATTTTATTTTTTACAAAGTATGCTGCAGAATATTCACTACTATGATATTGTCATAAATTAAAACTAAATTACACCTGACAAAAGAAGAGAGTATATTTTGCAATGGGTGATCCTTGTTTTCTTAATGTTTGTTCACTTATTCACAAACTTGGTTAATTTGCTATGCAGTTCCCATTCATTTGTGCAAATTAGCAAGTTTCTACTGTTTATATAAATGGAATCAAAACTTGAATTTCTTTTAAGGAACCAACAAACTGATTTTTTACTGACTAACAGTGAACATATCAAGTAATTCCATTGAAATCAATTATTTTGATCTCCTCTCTCTTACAGTGTTGTAAAGCTGGGTTCACTACATTAGTTTTTACTTGCTTCCTACGTCTACTCATAATTTCTCGTGGAAAAAAGACTGGCTTTGTTCCTAGCATTTGCTGAAACAGTTACTAATATGAAAACTGCCCTGATATTAACAATCTATTACAGCTTCTTCTTTCTCACATGGTGCTTCTTAATTAATTACATCTGGAAACTAATATAAGATGGCAGTTGCTGAAAACCATTTGGGACAAGCCCTGAACTGAGTTATGCCTTGTGCAATCCCATTGACTCCACTGAGATCACACAGGGTTTAAGAATTTGGCCTCTTAATTTTATTTTTCATATGGACTAAAGAAACTGCAATACAGCAATATTTGCAAAGCGGTTACATCCCCGATTACAAGTTTTATCTTCTTTTTTAAAGTACAGGTTAAGAAATAATTTGGCAAGATTTTTCAGAATGCCATTCTTGTCTATTTCCATATATCACTTATGCAAAATGATTAATTTATTTTGAATTTGGAAAATAAACATTCTTTTGGTGTTCTAGGTGATTTAAATGCTGTTTTGGTAGTGAATGACTGTTGATGACTGTGTAAAATGCATCTGTGCTGTAAATGAAATGTAATTATTTCTGTGTATCATACAAAGAATCCAAGGTTGTTGTTTTTGACAATTTTGTTTGAAATTCATTTAACGTATTTCAGAAGACAGCATAATACATGTGTTATGCTGAATGAATAGACAGCAGAGGAATATTTAAATAAAAGATCTGCATGCTTGAACGGGACAACCTGGTTTTTCAGTGACTCATTATTCATGGAGCACATTTTCCTGTCCAGATTCAAGGAACAGCCAACATGTGTGCAACAAACCTATATGCAAGGTGTACACAAATTTACACCACTATAGAGACAATGGGCCCACTGATTCTTCGGTACAAAGAGCTACACATAGGGACTCCCTTGCCACCCCTTTGCCAGCAAACAGCACAGGAGAGTGGCCAGGTGGAAAGAGGTATGTGGGCAATGTATTCCTTGGCTGCTGACACGGCCATGTGGAATGTCAGATAGTCATGTGGGCCATAGAATTGGGACCATTAAATTACTGCCAACAAGGTGAGCTCTCTCTTACATATTTTTAAAACCACCCTTTAAAATGACAATTTTTTTAAAACATCTTGGCAAGAACAATTCTGCTGAACCTGCCCGGATACCACATTATTTCAGTGCCGGCATCAAGTTCTATTCTTACAATCTTCTTGCTAAGATGGTCAAATTCTTTTTTAGTGTAATAGCAGATGGCAGATTGTACAGTTCTCTTCTAAAAGAAAATAACCAAATGTAAATAATTCCCTCTTATTAACCATTTATATGGTAGTATTGATGTGCATGCCATTTTACTGGTTCCAAGGATTTAACAGTCTCTTCTAGACTGCTCCCCTAAAGAAAAGCCCTTAGAATTTAACCATCCCATAGAATTGAATAGACTGATTGTCCTGCTATTTAAAAAACCCCTATTGAAAGCATAGCACTCTCTTAAATTCTATGCATTTGTAGAGTCATTTCCACAGAAACATTAAATTCCTGAGGACTTTCCCACATATAACACAATGAAAAGGACATATGTATGGGAGGGGAAGAATCTTGTAGGTTGGTGAGTTGCGGGGAGATGAGTAAATAGCAAAAATATGGATCTTGGGGTCAGTATTTATTTGTTTTTCCATGGCATGTAGACTATTTTTCAGAACACATACACCTATTTCCCTCCAATAATACACATTTTGCATACAGCAACCATAGTTACTGAAGCAAACCTCTACTCATACAACTGATCAGATAGCCAATAGCAGTATATTTTGAATAATTTCTCCTGGAGCAGCAACCAAATGCAACTACTGAAGGGAACTGACACTAGATCTTTAAATGTAGTCATTGGACATGAGTAGACCAGAGAGAGGAGTGGGTGATACAAGTGCCTACATATCTAGAATTGATATAGATTAAAAGATATACTTGGTTACCTATCTAGCTTACTTAGTTACCATCTGTCTGTCTATCTTGGTTATTTATCTATTTCTAAAGCACCCATCTTTGTCACATCTAGGCATGGATATCTAAGGAAGATTTGTGTCACAGGAATTGTGTCCAAAGTGAATAGATGGGTGTGAAATGTCTGAAGTATTTAAGACATTCCAAATTATCTAAAGAAACTCACTCAATCAGAAGCAAGATTTGCAGTGCTATATTAAATATCTAATTTCTTCAACAGCACTTCACTTCACATACATTTTAATATTCCAATGGTCAAAACATCAAAAGTGATACCAGGATTCTGGTCTATATAAGACATTTAATTGTATAGTGACCTATGACCAAGGGCCTCTGTTGTTGTTACTGCTTATTACCTATGTGGCACTTTACAAAATGAGTTAGCTATGTTTACTGTAGGCAGAGTTTATAGTTATCCTCCCTCCAGCAAAAAGACTAAAATACATAAACCTTGGCCAATACATATGGCCAAAAACTAAGGCTTTGGCAGAGCCTTGGGGAAAGTAAATTCCGGAGTCAAGGGCTGCCTCGTGAAAATACCCTGCCTTTATCACTATTTATATTCCAGTAAAACCCAGATACTACAATTGCGATAAAGGTTCCCATTATGCTACCTGCTGTACAAATACAGGGCCTGCTCCTGTAGACAACAGAATGCAGGAAAGACGAGGGGTTGGCACGCAGAAGAAGGAAGGGTTGGCTGAGTGTGGGAGGAAGAATATTACCAGTCAGTATTTGCCAAGAGTCCAAAAACTAAAGGTATAAAGGTCAAAATGCTGGCTCTGACATCAGGAGTCACTTAAAGTGCGTGCACCTCCTTCCTCCCCTCCTTGCCGCTGTTCGGCTTCCAGGAGGGCTGGGATGTTAAAGCTTCATTCTTGGGAGCCTGATGCTGGGGCCAGTAGTGGCTGCATGGCTGTGCAATGCCATGGGAAGGGCCCGGTGTCTCTGAGTGGGTTCCCTGATGCTCTGATAAGGGAGCAGGCCAGGGAGGGCATAGATGACCAGATGCCCCTCCCCACTTCCCTCTATCACTGCTACTCCCACCACTGGGTAGCTTCCATCACAGCCACTTTCAAATATAGCACATATCAGCAAATCCCAATATGGGGACTGACAGCTCATCTCCATTGGCAATGGTCTACAGGGAGAGAGGTGGTCCCTCCATTAGCATGGATTTAATTGATGTAGGATTTTGATATAGATCAACACCCTCCCCCTGTAATTAGGATAAGGAATCAGTGAAGTCTATAAAGCACAGGTGTAATGTCCTACACATGGAAAGATCCTGGAGCAGATCACCATTATATGCACTAATTGATGCTTCTGAGGAGCTGCTGAGGGTAGCCCACCTGCCCCTGCACAATTTGGAGACTATGCACATGGGTAATTATAGTAAAGTACACACCTGAGAAGAAAGATATTGCATGCCTAATCCCCCCGGCTACTGTTGCTGCTTTGGGATGGAGAAGCCGGTGGTCCGAAAGGACTCCCAAGACTGTGACCCTCACTGAAAAAAGAGGAGAGAGCAGCTATCACCCCAGTAAACTCCTCTGAACCCTTCCCCTGAAAACAGGTCTCTCCTCCAGCATATGTATTTATTACACACAAAACACTGTGTTAAAAGAACATTAAGGCTGCAAAGTCAGAAGTTAGGAATTGCCCAGAATTAAGGTTGCCTGATCAACCTTACTCTGATCCATGTGTGTGTTTGCATTATGATACAGACTTCACATACTACTTTTTCCACAGATACCAAAGCCGACTGAAACAGAACAACAGACAAACTGACACAGCCAACTGACAAACAGAATCCTTACTGATCAGGGCCAAATCTGGTTATGGCACAGAGACCTCTCTTGTTCTATTGGCTATGATCTACCCACAATGAATTAAGATGAGGTGTGCATGCCAATATTAGCTCTACCAGCTGCCTTAGGGTACATGCACACTACAATAAAAAACCCACAGCACCAAGCCTTAGAGCTTTGGTCAATTGACTTGGGCTCACAGGGCTCAGGCTGCAGGGTTAAAAAAAAAAGCAGTATAGATGTTCGGGCTTGAGCTGGAGCCCAGACTCTCAGACCCAACCCCATCATGTCATTTCAGACCCCAGGCTCCAGCCTGAGCCCAAAATGTCTACACTGCAATTTTTAGCACTGCAGCCCGAGCCCTGGGAACCCAAATCAGCTGGCCTGGGCCAGCTGCAGCAATGTAGTGGTACTCTTAGATTCAATCACAATCATCCAAGAGCCATAGCAAGAATATAAGGCACCACCCTTTGATGGCTTCATTCTTTTCTGTCAGAAACAACCCAGAGGGCATTTTCTGGTAGTAGTTCTTCAGCCCTGCAGATCCACTTGTGTGGGGTGCCACTGGGTGCTTTTCTTACACCAGCCCCTGTTCAATGTGTATATGAGATCATTAGGAGAGTTAGAGAGACACTCTGAACTAAAGGGTGTTCTTTATGTGGATTTCTCACCTATTCAAAAGCATGTATTTATTCTACTTACAGACTTCCCTAAGGTGTCCAGCTGAGTGCCTGAAACATTAATAAATAAATCCTCACAATATACCTGGGAAGGAGAAGCATTAACTTCAGCGGGACTAAGCCTGATAGAAAGTGTTTGCAGGATCAGGTTCTAAATTGGTGGGGGAGAAACGTAACAGGAAATGACAGAGGGAATGGGGCAAGGGAAATAGAGAATACAAAACTGAGGAAAAGGGAAAACTGCTCTTAAGAAAGCATCATTTCTTGCACAACTTTGATCTCAGTCATCCCCTTGCCAGGAGCTGCAGAGCAGTCTCCCATGGCCCTTAGTAACGGTGGACTGCTGCAAAAGAAACCTTGACTGATGTGGTGGGACTGGGGGGAGTGGACTCAATAACTTCCTTGCATCACAGTGGCATTCCAAAACCCACTTATTTCTCCCCAGCACTATCTCCTGATATAAACATGATCACTCTGAAGGTGGAGTCCAAAAGCTACACTGTAATTTGGCTTGGGACAGCCCATAGCAGGAGCGTCACCTCAGAGAGGGATGCCTGCAGAGGAGTTAAGCACACACACAGATCATTGAAGAAAGGTTAAACTTTGAACTGGCTCCCTAGCTTCCCATTCACTTGAAACTTTTATGAAAAGGTCAAAAAACAATGAAATTCACAGCTAATGTCTACATTTAACATTTGTGTGTTTAACATTAAATACACAATAGTGACAAACTGACAGCAGTAAGGACATTTAACATGGAGCTTTTTAAAGTTAAATTACTAGGATAAAAGCACCCACTCTCTTTAACTTTAAAAACAAAGAAGCCATCACAACATTCTGGACAGTAGTGATTTTATTAGCTGCCATAGGGCACCTTATTGTTTTTCTACACAGTTCCAAAACAAGTGGAAAAAAACTTTAAAATTTCAATACTGTGTAAAAACCCCACTTGTCACAAAGCACTGGTATTGGAATAAACACAATTTTCAAGAGCTTGACTGTAAAAAATAATCCTATGAAATAAACATTTACATAAAAATACAGTAAAATGCACTTTTCCCACCTCAATAAATAGATTGTAACTCTGTTGCCATTTGGCAATTTGAGTCAACAGAGAACTTTCAATGAAGAAAAGGCTGGAGTGAAATTTCTCCTTTACTCTTACATTACATTTATTGCAATTGCATCCAGAACCATAAACCAGTAGATCATTGTTTTCCTTATAGTCTTTCGTTTTTATCTGGAGGGGAGAAAGGAGGAGTAGGAGAAAGCGGGGTCTATCTGTAAAGATTTGCTAATCTTATACTGATCCCTAGTTTGGAAAGAAAATATATTTTATTTATACTAAATAAATCCAGTCCAAAGAACATACTGTTTTGAAAAACAAACACTTTCTACAAATTAGGTCACATTTAGAATAATAAAGTATACTGATCATATTCATGGTTTTTAAAACCTCTGTTTAATGTGTTTTAATTTAAAAATTAAACAATCATCTTAGGATAAAAATAGAGGTTTTTAGATTATCTTTAAATGAAACAGCTAAAATAAAGGTGCTGTTAAAAAAAAGAAAAAGAAAAAAATTTACTCTTTTTACAGATGTTGCAATTTTTAAACCCAAGCATTTACTTGAATTGTAGCTCTACTATATATACACACACACAAAAAAACCATTTATATCTACATGTATCCCTGAACATTTTCCCAATGGTTTAGTAGAAATGTGTTCAAAAGTCCATTTTGTTTGCCTCTCAAATATAGGCATTTCTATGGAAGACAGTTATCTTTCTACTTTCTATGATGCTTTCTTTTTTTAAAGTGTCATTAGTAGTGTCTATCTACTTGTGTAGATATCAGTGTCTTATATGCTGTACATCTGATGGATAAATATTACTGCATCCAGTAAATGGTGCTTTCTATGCAAAACAATTGTTTCATAGCTCTAAGAAGCTGAGAGACAGATCTTTGATCAACTGTCCTTCCATGGAGGTATCTCCATTTCTGTTCATTAGCCATTTTCTGAAACAGAATGGTATACTTAAAAATGCAGGAGACAGAACAGGGGAAAAACAAAACAAAAGCCCCATAACTCTGTGACTTCACACATTCATTTGTATCACCTACAATTCCTCCATTTCAAAGTGTGTGTTAAAGCTGTTTGCCATGGAGGTATGTTCCAAGATCCTTGTCAGGCTGGGTTTCAGCAGCTCTACTGAATGACATGACAGGTGTTGTGAGGTGTCATTCTTCAAGGACATCATTTGATCTGTCCCAGGATCCCTTCTGTCATAATATAGAGCCCACAGCAAAGTAATAGTGAGGATCATAGCCAGAATCTGTGTAACTCCAATAGAGATTCCTAGAAATCGCAGCACTTGCAATTGTTTCGTTCCTCTCAAGAAAGTGTACATTTTTTTACCACAACCCTGTAGAACAAAACAGATAACAAAAAAGTCAGTCAACATTATTTGGATCTACCTCAGAGTTCCAAATGCTTATTTTTAAACAGATATAGTATCTACTATTGGCCTATTGACCCATCAAGGGTCACATTTCCATTCTTAAAACCATGCTTTGTAAAATTGCTTTGCTTGCTTCTTTTCCCTTTCCACAATCTTGTCTCAAAATCCTTTCATGGATTTAATTCAAACCTCCCAGAGATCTGTTTGTTCCATATTTCTCTCCACTCATGACCTCTGCTCATCTAATCTGTGATCCTATCAACCTTGTTTACTTTGAAAAAAACTCAAGTAATTATTTTTTCCAATATTTCAGACAGTTCCATCAAATCTTTTCTTACTCATCTTTTTTCTAAACTACAGACTTTAGACTTTTTAAGCCTGTTGCTATAAAGCTTTTTTTAAGCTGTTGCTATTAAGCTTTTAAATCATGAGATCAACTTTTTAAACTCCTTTTTGATTTTTCCAAACAGAACATATTTTTATAACACCATCAATAGAAATTAAACCAATATCCTAAGCAAAGATTTTCCAAACTGTATAACCTCATCATGGCTTTTCCAAGACTCAAGGGTTTTAGCTACATACACTATGTATGTATGTATCTTCTAATTCTGAGCTCTTGACTTCTGTAGAAAAAGCCTAGACAGTGGATAAAATTAGTTACATTAATGCTTTCCAGTGACAGTACAAAGCCAAATGGTCTTTCTGACTGTGGAAACAACTGAAGGGAGGCAACCTTTACAGAAGGATTCTTGATCAGTTTCTCCAAAGTATTAGATACAAGTAGTTTTCCTTACTCACAAAGTACATTTTTACTATTCCAGCTCCTCGTTCTTCAACTAACAGCCTCTATTCATTGCAAAAAACCCACCCATGTATGTTTTATACTTAGGGCAACTCACCAGGGCTATACTCTAAAACTAACCAGACTTTGGGCTCATTTGTACATACAGCTTCTTTGTGATTTTTAAATTGTGAAACCTTTAGGTCATGGACTGTTTTTATTCCTGTATCTTATATTGGGCTGAGCATCTTATTGCTACATACAGTATAGTAACATATTCAACCTATTTGAAAACATTTTGTTCTTGGGTAATAGAATGTTTAACACAAACTATCAGTTACCGTAACTAAAAAACAGCAACGAGAACAATATTGTGAAAAATTGCACTGATGAAGTTTACCAGTCCATAACAATGTAGCTTCCCTACACACAGACAGCATTGTCATTCATCCTCCCCCAAAATCACTCTTCTTCCTCAGCAAACTGGTCTGAATGCCTCAGTGCTGTTCTGCCAATCAGAATTATTTTAACATTTTATACTGAAGGCCACATCACCTTCTTATTTATTATATCTATTACCATAACACCCAATAGCCCCAGTCATGACCAGGAGCCCATTGTGGAAGGTACTGTTCAAACATAGAACAAAAGATGGCCCCTGTCAAAAAGAACTGCAATCTAAGGCCTTGTCTATACTAACGAAGTAAATCTATCTAAGTTACGCTAGTTAAGTTACGCAAGTTGCGTAAAAGAAGTCGACATAGCTTAAATCAACTTACAGCAGTGTCTACGCCGGGCTATATCGATGGGCAAGCGCTCTTCCATCGAGTTATTGCATCTTCACCAGACCTGCTAAATCGATGCTGCAGTGTCGATTGCAGCAGCGTCGATTTAGCTATACTGAAGACAAGCCCTTAGCATCCTATTAAGGTGATCACTCCACGCAGCTCCTCTCCTCCCATTCATGATCACATAATATCCCAGCATGCAGCTACAGCCATTCCTGACATGGAAAAGTACTATTAAGAAAGTACTGAATTTCAGCTCTTTTTAAAATGTAAAATCAAGGCAGAGTGAGGACCACATGACCACCCAGCTCTCTGCACACCATCACCAAGTGCTCCTTGGACCACAGTTTGATAATTTCTGATGCAGACAGTAATTTTACAGGAAAACACCCAAACCAAAATATCCAAGGCTGACTGTCTTCTCCCTGCAGGAAAAAAACATCTAAGGAGCCTTGCACAGTCTTCCTTGAACCAGTCTCTCTTGAGAAAGAGAAGTTTTGGGGAGGCGGGGTGTAGAGGAGTGGACTCACCCCTGCGGTGCCTCCTGCTGGTGACTTCAGCTGTTGGAGCACCCTCTGCAGGCCAGTGATCTGCCTGTCCTCTGGCCCCTGTGTCCCTCCCTGGATCCCGGTGCCCTTTTACCTGGGGTGCTGCCCCCTGGCAGTAACCCCTCAGTTTTAGGGTCTCCCCTACCCGGGGAACCCCCACCCACTGTTCCCACCTCACCTCAGTATAAGGCTACTGCCAGTCATTGTCTAGCCCCACGCCCTGGGGCAGACTGCAGTATCCGCCTACTCATCACTGGCAAGGTTGGGTTTGGACCTGTTGCCTTGGCCTACCCCTGGGCTGCCCTCTGCAACCACCAGTACCTTTTAGCCTAATGCTAGGCCGCAGCCTGGGGCTTTCCAGGCTGGAGCTCCCCAGCTCCTCTGCCTTTCCCCGGCCCTGCTCCACTCAGGTACCCTGTCTCTAGCTTCCTGCAGCCAGGCCCTTCTCCCTCTACAGGCAGAGGGAGACTTCTTTTGGGTCTCTGGCTCACAGCCTTTTATAGGGACCAGCCAGGCCTGATTGGGGCATAGCCCAGCTGTGGATAGCTACTTCCCCAATCAGCCTAGCTTTTCCCTGCCACAGCCCTCTCCCTGGCTGTTTTAAGCCCTTCGGGGCAGGAGCGGGGTAACCACCCCGCTACAGGGGGACACAGATTTTTACGCCCAGGCATCCAGTCCCCTGTCCTGGCCATGCATCTCATGGATTTGTGGGAAAGGAGGCCCTTTCACCCTAGCAGGATGTGTCCAGGAAGAGCCACAGCCAGGGCCCCTCTGCAGCCGCTCAGTAATAACTGTACATGGGGAACCAGTAGGAGGTAATACAACTGCAAATTATATTTCATCCCCGCCCAGATTTCCACATTAAAATCAATCCCAACGGAAAATGCTGTGGAGAGCGGCACTTCAGCTCCTTCCGCCCAACCCAACTCTATCCCACCCCTGAACTCTACAGAGATTTAAAGGTGGGTCTTCTGCACAGGGCAAGCGAGGGGAAATTCACAGAGACACAGGTCTGCACAGGATAGTGTGACGTAAGCACACAGTCACTAGTACCAATAGGACACGTCAATAAGCCATCGGGTTGGTCATGTTATTTTCAAAATGTTGTTTCTGTGATTATGACCCTACTAATCTATTCCACATAGTCTTATGACAAATAAGTAACTGGCCAAAATAACAGTTTTTTAACACTGAGCATGACCACGTTAGTATTCCAGTCATCTTAAATGCTTCCAGAAACCAATATTTATTTCAAATGCCACAATCATAGATGCCGGTTTACATGACTAACAGCCTGATTCTACAAGTGCTTCACATGCAGACTCCCACTGAAGTCAACAGGTCCCTTACTTAGATCTGAAATGAATGAACTATTCCCACGTATTCTGAAAACATTATGTCAGAATACATTAAAGGACTTTGACATCTTTCCAGTATTAACCACAGTAATACAAGACAGACTTTCAACAGTTTCATTCTGTCAGTGCTCTAACACAGGTGAGACTCAGAGCAGAACAAAAAGCAAATTTGGGCTGATACGAAATTTTAAAACAAAAATCTTTGCAACAAAAGACCTTTAATTCAAACTGATACAGAACAAGAAAGTCACTTGAGCATGTTTTCCTAAGCAAAATACATTGTTTCAATTATGCTGCTACAAATTTGTTTCTAACTGCGAAGAAACTAGCTGCATTTAATATTTTCTGATAACTTATGAGGAACTAAAGTTCATGCTGGTCACAGTTAAAAAATGCTTACCCATAGCAGTACTCAAATTCAGTTCATCTGCTGCCTAGAGGAAACATCAGCATCAGAGAGCAACAGCATTAATCCCTACAGCTCCTGCAGTACAGACATGTAACTAAGACAAATTATACCAGATCTCTCTAGGCTGCCTCCTTCCACTTAATGATGCTCTTACATTTCTGCTCTGGTTCACATTCAAAATCAGTTTCCAAAACTAGAACTATCCAGCCATTCCCATTATCCCCAATTTATACATTTTATTTATGCGTATTCTATATACTCAGAGTTGGTAAATTGCAATTAAAGGACATATAAATATACTCTCCTAGGCTGAAGTAAAAATCTATGTCAAGAACAGCTTTTACATTAGTGACAACTCAATACCAACTATAACAATTTGTAATGATCATTCAGTATAGTATTACTTTCTCAAGCTTGCAAAGTTATAGATTTAGGGCCTTATTCTCATTTATACTATGGCCATTTTACACTGCTGGCAGTGTAAAGGGGCCTTAAAGTAGGCAAAAAATACTTTTACACCCACTTTAAAACTCAGTGTTGAAAAGTGGCTGTAGTGTAAATGAAAATCAGATTAGAAAAGTTTAGTTCTACACTGAAAGTGATTACGTATAAATGATACCAACTTAGTTAACAGATCTGCTTCCTATATGTAATCAGAGTTCAACAGATTATAAAAGGGAAGGATACTTACCTGTAATTTTGCTTCTCTGAAGATAACATCTTTCAGGATTCTTATGCCTAGGCCTTAGCTTCTTATCTTTAGAACAGCTGAACTCTCCTATATTTTTTTAATCTATTGAAGGCAGGCAGCAAGCACACCAAGCCCACTACTGTGGTCTTACATCACCCTCTGATTATTGCTGATCTTCAAATGTTCCAGTCTATTCTTTCAATTGCACAGGAAGTGAAGCTCCCGAAAAGAAAACCAATTCACAAAGATCAACATATGCAAAAAATAATAGCTCAGAAGGCAAAAAAAGTGTAAGAGGAAAAACAACTCCGAAAAAGTTTACTTCCAAAATCAGCAGCGCAATGGGTGGGGGAGCAGGATTCCGGCAAGACGATATCTTCTGTACACCAGCGTTACAGGTAACTCATCTTCCTTTCATTAACAATGCCATCTGTGCAGGATTCTGACTCTTCGAGAATAAGACGCTCAGGAGATATCTCAAAAGAAAATTATAGCACAGCTGTGTTGAGCAGCAGCTATGTCAATGCCCAACATCAAGCCAAACACAGACTTTTTTCCATCATAAAAAAGACTATTAAGTTACCTCTCAAAACACAGCATCAGGTGTTAAAGTACAGGCCTGCTGAATGAACCCAAAACTAGAGGATCAAACTCATGGGGAAAATGTTTTTGCCAACTGAAAATATGGTGCCACTTAACATGAAGCAAAAATATTTTTTGTGGTGGAAGAGAAGAAGCATAGCCTGCCTTAACTTGGAACCAATTCTGCAGCAAAGAATCCAAAATAGGATTCCTTCCTGGAAGATGAATTAATCCAATAATGCTTTGGGAATGGGGGTGGAGGGAGAACCATGTAGCTGCCTTTCAGATGTCTGTGATGGAGACATCCACAAGCCAAGCAGTCTTGCCTTGGCATGTCCTGTAAGGTTCAGATCACAAAGGTCATTGCAATAGAAAATTAGTTGCCCTATCTAAGGATGTTAGTCTGCTCCAACTGAAACAAAAAAGACTGTGGACATCAAGCACAGGGAGAAAGGACTCACTGGAATGAGGACGTGGGAGTGGAAAGAATGTTGGCAGAACAATAGGCCATGGATGTTGATTTCTGACCCCACCTCAGAGAGGAGTCCTGGATGAATCCTTAGCACCACCTGATTCTTCTTAATTGGGTATGTCATAACTATAAAGGGAAGGGTAACAGCTGTCCTGTGTACA
The DNA here is from genome assembly GCF_011386835.1 of Chrysemys picta bellii. Lineage (NCBI taxonomy): Eukaryota > Metazoa > Chordata > Testudines > Emydidae > Chrysemys > Chrysemys picta. Next base: position 45,183,827 of record NC_088791.1, on the reverse strand, counting down.
GTACTATAAAATCCCTCCTGGCCAGAGACTCCAAAATCCTTTTCCCTGTAAAGGGTTAAGAAGCTCAGGTAACCTGGCTGGCATCTGACCTAAAGGACCAATAAGGGGACAAGATACTTTCAAATCTTGGGGGGGGAAGGCTTTTGTTTGTGTTCTTTGTTTGGGAGAGTGTTCGTTCTCGGGACTGAGAGGGACCAGACATCAATCCAGGTTCTCCACATCTTTCTAAACAAGTCTCTCCTATTTCAAACTTGTAAGTAAATAGCCAGGCAAGGTGTGTTAGTTTTCCTTTGTTTTTCTCAACTTGTAAATGTACCTTTTACTAGAGTGTTTATCTTTGTTTGCTGTACTTTGAACCTGAGACTAGAGGGGAGTCCTCTGAGCTCTTTAAGTTTGATTACCCTGTAAGGTTAATTTCCATACTGATTTTACAGAGATGATTTTTACTTTTTTTCTTTAATTAAAAGCCTTCTTTTTAAGAACCTGATTGATTTTTCCTTGTTTTAAGATCCAAGGGGTTTGGATCTTGATTCACCAGGAGTTGGTGGGAGGAAGGAGGGGAATGGTTAATTTCTCCTTGTTTTAAGATCCAAGGGGTTTGGATCTGTATTCACCAGGGAATTGGTGAAGGTTTTTCAAGGCTTCCCAGGGAGGGAAAATTGATGGTGGCAGCGGAACCAAAGCTAAGCTGGTAGTTAAGCTTAGAAGTTTTCATGCAGGCCCCTACATTTGTACCCTAAAGTTCAAAGTGGGGATCCAGCCTTGACAGGGTATAACAAGGTGGATCAGGCTCTTGGGCCTCAAGCACTCTCATTTTATGAGGCAACGTATTCCAGTGTACAGGAGAATGGGTTAAGAGTCAGGAGACCTGGGTTGTATCCTGTTTCTGTCACTGACCTGCTATATGACTTGGACAAGACATTTCACCTTTCTGTGCTGTATTTTCCCAGTGAGTAAAATGGAGATAATGATACATAGCTTTCCTTTCTAAAATGATGTGAGATCCACAGTTGAAAATCTCTACATAATAGTGATGTATTGATTTTTTAAATCAAGACTGGGTGTCTTTCTAAAAGATACATCTAGTTCGACCATCAGTTACTGTGCGTGATGTCAAATGGCATTCTTTGCCTTGTGCTATGGAGGAGGTTGGACTAAATGACTATTATGTTTCCTTCTGGCCTTCCACCAAGGAATTCATGAACTGAACTCACTGTCTCCAGGAAAATGACCTTCCATGTCTTAGGAACTCAGCTCCTAGGAACTGAGTGGTTCAAAAGGAGATTTCATCAGGGTTGCATTAAAAGCGTTAAGCTCCAAATGAACCAAAAGGCCAAAACATATTGCAATTAAATAAACCTAGTCAAATAAAACAAGAAGGTGGTACTCAAACAGTTTTTGTACCAGGCAGATAAAGAGGTCCATTGAGATCTGATTCCACCACATGATAAACCTTTTCCACTCAGAGAAGAAAGTCCTTCTGGTAAATTGCTTCTAAGATGCCTGAAGGACAAGAGCCAGCTATCTACTTAGAGACACCATAATTAAAGGCTCAACCTTGTTAGGAGCCAAGCTGTAATAAACTGGGATGGGGTAATGTGCCCTGATTCTGAGTGATGGTCTGAAGCCAGATTTTCAGCCTGATGGGATCAGCAGGAAAGCCAAATCTGGGCTATACCTATCTGGGCTAGGATGACATTCTTAGAATCAATATAGATTTTTGGCTCATGAGCTTTGTTCAAAACCTTTGATATCAGAAGGACTCGTTGAAAAGCATACAGAGACTTTTTCCCCAGTGAGTGGAGAAAGCTCCTCCTTGCTAATGCAGTCTTTTCCAAGTGACATGAGCTTTCTGAAGCTGCTCTAACTTACATCAGTTACACTTGAACATCCTACACCATTCCCATTTCTGAACTGAGTGTATCTTGAGAGGAATGGAAAATTTAATGCTAGATATTTTCAGTTCACCAATGTCACTAAATTAAACAACAAACAAAAAGAGGCAAAACTTTATGTAGGCCAGACAATGGTTTGTAGCCTGCTCTGCTACAGTCAACAAAGGAAACCTAAGTTAACTAATCAATCCTAGTTTCAGAAGAGTATTAATATTATTGATGATGATGCTAAAGAGAAGGAAGTAGCCAAAACAGAGACCATATAGTTTCAGACCCACTGAAGCACAACATGCACATTGGGGAAAGATGACTGACAGCAGAGATAAAGTGTTTGCCAAATAGCAAAATTGCGCGTTTAAATTTCTAAAAAGTCTGTTGTATATAATGGAGTTTTTAAAAACCATGATTTTAAAAAGTGCTTGGCAAATGTTTCTTCATCATCCTCAAAGTGGAAAGAATCTGATTTCACACCTCTTCCAAAGGAGAACACATTTAACTACTCATTTATTCAGATGTAAACGTGCTTTAACTTCAATGTCCTGGCCAATAAATATATTCACTTTACAGGGTTTGTTTTCCCCCCTCTTCCACTCACAGAAATAGTAAAAGACCTCTTGAAAGATGACTAGTCTTGCTACATAATATTATTAATATTAGCCTTGGTTAAACCTTATAAAAATGCAAAGGCAGATCTGTTTCATGCAACATTTATAATATTATTTTAATATGTATAATCCTTGCTCAAACTCTCCAAAGGTCCAAAGTGAGCAAACAGAAGTAAAGTGCCAAAAGAATGCAACATCACCATAAATTCCTGAGTAGTGAATTGCAAAGTTATTGCTATAATATTATGTCTTAAGTGTAAAGTTAAAAGCTATTCTGACTCTTAGGTTTTTTGTTTTATTTTTAAGCAATGAAAAATACTAAGTTATCAACAAAATAAAACTTGTACATGCTTTTAATATTTGGTTGTTTTTCACACAGAATATGATTGTTATGTTCAAGTAGAAACTACAACTGTTTCAGGATACTGTCTAAGAAATTCAAGTGATTTAAGTTTTGAAATAGGATCAAATGCTATTCCTGATTACCACAAACTCAAATTTATTTCACATACCTAACATACACATGGAGGCAAATGTACATTTGCTCTCCTCTCAAAGTCCTTTTTCACATTTAAATACTGTATACTATGTTCCTGTTCCATCTTGGAGACATCAATCATAGTACTATTGAGAGCACAACTAATGATGTTCAGCTTTCTGCCAGCGTAAGTGATAGTGCCTGCAAAAACAGCATACTCGATGAGGCAGGCTCAAGAGCAAGTCTGCATGAGAAGAGATAAGAGCATCAATAATGAAAGTGTTTTCTTAGTTTTAACATATTTTGATCCTGCACACACTGATTGTTTGTTCAAGTGATGCTATCAATCTCTTAAGGCTCAAATGTATTCCCTCTCATTATCAATTTTTTATTCTTTTTAAAAAATATATTATATACAACTCAGCAATAATAGTGTAGACCATGGGAAACGATTGCTTTGGCATAATGTCTCCATGTATATTCTGTGTTATTTGTCTGTGTGCATGATCCCTGCTGACTGAGGCATCAACAGAGCTCTTGGATTTTCAAAGGACTTGCCAGAGGCATCTTCCTGTCTACGTACTTATGTGGTCATCATTATCGTAGTATCTGAGGACCTTCACAATCCTAAAATCTCTCTCCATCCTGGTGAGTTGGAGAAATGGAATTTATGAATTACTGTGTGGTCTTCTATGTCCACAGCCATTTGGAGGTTCAGTAATCAGCTTGCCAAAACTGGAAGACTCATGTGACTATATTATTCAATGTAAAATAGCTATTTCAGGGCTTAGACGTGTGCAAGGTACTAACTGCATTGCTAATGCCTTATCTCGTTTCTAGGTGAACAGATTTTTGAAAGCTTCAATTGAAGGCAGGCCACAAATCCACTGATTCTGTATATCTGCTATGGGCATAGCCCCATTTAACAATGGAAGACTTCTCTATTACTTCAGTAACCAAAAAGAGGAGGCCAAATTCTTAATCCTTAAGATGATGGTACCACCCTTGTAGCTTCAATTGAGTTATACCAGGAATGAATATGGCCCACTATATAAAATCTACCCCTCCATTTCCACCCACCAACAGATCTTTCTGCTTACCACAGCCTTTCATGAGAAGCATGACAACAGATCCATCTTTCGGAATCCATTTGTCAATATATGCTCATATATTTGGAATGCGCACCTTCAGAGTAGGAGGAGTTTCCAAAATATACAGAAGTGGGAATGGGGTGAATGTTTGAGGGCAGGGGAGAGGGAAGAGACAAGCTTTGGGAAGACATCTCTCCCTATGGTGGGAGATCCTTGCCAAAAAAGAAGGGAATATTCCAAAGAACTCAGCACGAACACCAAACATTTTTCAGACTTACATGTTATGAGTTTGGAAGTCACAGGAACATGTAAGTACACACCCTTCTGAAATATTTAAGTGTAATGCTATTTTTTCCACCCTACCTCTTGATAAAGATCACTAAGGTCCTCGTGATGTGCCTGCTTGGAGCATCCCGGGAACTCTCTAACACAACAAGAGTCAGGAGGCCAGTCCATCTCTGTCATTTCCAGCCAATCAGTGAAGTACACCACTCCACAGCACTTAAACTGCAAAGGAAAAGTTAGCCAAGATCAGTGACTGCAGTGTGATGCTCCCTGGTCATAAAAGCTAAAAACTTAACAAACTTTTAAAACATGTATATAGAGCCAGACATATGCAGGCTATTGTTTTTAGATATTGTTTCCGGCAGCTCCTGTACAGAGCCTCATTTTATGGATGCCTCTGCTGTGCCTGGACATAACCAAGCCCAAAATCAGCCAATTACATTGATATGTAATCTGTCCTTTCCCTTCCCACCAATCCCCTAGGTCTGTGGTTTTCAGCTTTTTTTCATTTGCGGACCCCTAAAAAATTTTGAATGGAGGTGCGGACCCCTTTGGAAATCTTAGATATAGTCCATGGACCCCCAGTGGTCCGTGAACCATAAATTGAAAACCACTGTTCTATGGTAACAACCACCTTTCATGGAGCATATGTTGAAAACCACTGCCCTACTTAGTGCTTCACAGAAATTGCCCAAGCCTGCAATGCTGCTGTCCTCATTATGGGGGTAGCCAAGAGAAGTTTAATAGGAGGAGACACTAGTGGAATGGAGAATCCCTATAAAGCTAGAAGAGATTGGAGGCAAATCTGGGGGGGGGGGGAGCAGGAGGAATGCACAGGAAGAGATGTGTCAGAGCAGGGAAAGGGACAAAAATAAGGGAAAGGAAAGAAAATGAGAAAAAAGTGAAGACAATAAAAAAGAGCTAAGAAAAATACTGAAATGGAAAAGGAAAATAGGAGGAAGGAAATTTGAGGGGAAATAAAGTATCACAGGAGACTATAATCTGTATAAGAATCATAATAGTAGGAATTCTGATCACAAGACATGCCATAACAGATCATAAAAATCACAGTAACAAGCTTATAACATAGTGATGGGATTTCATTTTCTAGTCTGCATTCAAAACAAAGAGGGCTGATGCAATGGGTCCAAATTTACTTGGTGCAATCCCCTGTTCTCTGTCCATTGCCTGGACACCAACTCACACATTCCCTCCCACCATACCTTGGCATGGCTGCCACCCACCTCTCTTTTCCTGTTAATTTAAAATTTTCTCTTCCCCTCTATCTTCTGCGTCTCATCAGAGTCCCAATAATAAATTCTTACTTGGTTTTCAACCTACCTTTTCATTCAGGCCAAAGTCTTACTGAATTGCTGGGGAGTTTTGCCTGACTGAAGACTTCAAGCTTTGGCTCCTCATGTTACCTTCTTTGGGCTTTTTTCCCCATCTGTTTTCACTTTCATTCTTCTGCTTCCCCACTGTCCTCTTCCCGGCCCCAATTCTCCCTCTCTCTACCTTCCTAGCCACAAGGTCACCCTTTCTGGTTATTGGATCAGCAATTTGCTCTTAAAAAATATAATGGGGTGGTTAAGAAAAACAGATTTCACATCTCTCCCAAAAAGTTATAAAATGCAGAAGACAGAGCTCACAGCTGATAAAAATCTGATCCTTTATGAACTAAGAAGTTTGCACTCCAACTTCGTAAAAATGGCCCAATACACCAGTGTTCATTCATGCAGAAAATAAGTACATCCAATACCTGAGTTGAGAGCAGACAAAAAGAATTAACATAGGCCCAGATTTTTAAAGATATTTAGGCCCTTAACTTCCATTGATTTCCTTCCTTTAAAAATCTGGCGCAAAATGCTCAAAATATGAGAACCCATCAGTTGGTGAGGCAGTGTGCTGTACTGCTGAAACAGTTTGTCCAATTAACCTCAAACTTTCCAAAAATCATTTCCTCTGGCTATGGACTAAACACAAGAAATTTCTATTATAAAGGGCTTTTCTTTTCTTTTTTCCCCAGAGAGTCAGGGTTTGTTCTTTGGCAGGGAAGTTGATTTTTCATTTATTTAAAAATCAGCCTTTCCAGAGGAAGAGTCATTTAGGACTTACAGAGTCATTGCTGTGACACTGTGATAACCAATACATAAAGGCATCTTTTTAATCTAACACATACATTTAAACCAAGATATCATAAAGCAGTGTGCATGGAAATCAAGAATTGTTTATATTGTTTCAGGTAGAGACTATAGACAGATTCTCTCAATCTACCTAAACATGAAGAACTACTATGTTTCTAGTAGCATTTGAAAAGCTTTAGCAGAAAATATCTTAAACTCTTCTAATCCTTTATTTATTCTTTCTTTCACGTTCTAACACAAATACAGACTAATCAAGTGTAGTCAGGAAATATTTAAATAAACAGGAAATCTGCAACAATGATAGATTTCAGCATTTTAACAAAGGCAACACAAATGACAAGCATTTAAAGAGTTCTTTTCCTGCATGTGAACATGTATCTGGAGCTAATGGTTTTTACCTTGTACATGTCCCTGTTTCTGTGACATAATAGTTCATTCTTTAAAATGAATACAGTTCTGTATTTCAGAAGGCTATAGAGCAAATATGTCAATGTTCAAGCCATGTTTTTTTTCCCTGGTGACAGGACTTAAAACTGACCACTTTAATGGAACTGCAACCCAAGAGACAGTATTGGCAACTGCTTAGAAACAGGCTTTCATACTCCTTTCCAACCAATATAATGTCTTAAAGATGGCAAATCCATAGAAAGGACGCTACAAATCAAAGCATGCAGTAAGAGGGGAGGACAATAATACTAAAATACCACATAGGATGTTCACTTTACTGTATATGCAGTGAATCAATTTTTAATTCTTCATACTTGTATTCTTCACTGAAATAGGCCTAGGTGCTCCCATCTTTGGCAGAGGAGAAGTAGTTAACTGAAGGTATTATTTAAATTCAGGAACGTTCTTATTTTGTATTACTAGTGGTATATACATGCAGTAAAAGTTTTAAAACACACACTGGCACAGATTTTTAATTAGGCCTCAAATATTGCATCCACAATTAAAGGAGCCTGCAATTGTACCGTTTTTAGACACCTATCTGATCTGCAGGTGCAATCAGGTAGCTACATTTCTAAATCAATGCAACTGCACTCACAGTACTGGAGGTGGTTTTTTATATTGTAAGTCAGCGGTTCTCAAACTGTGGGTCGGGAACCCAAAGTGAGTCACCACCCCATGTTAATGGGGTTGCCAGGGATGGCTTAGACTTGCTGGGGCCTGGGACTGAAGCTGAAGCGCGAGCACCACCGCCTGGGGACGAAGCCTGAGGGCTCTAGCCCTGGGCATCGGGCTCAGATTACAGGCCCCTGCTTGGGACTGAAGCCTTGGGGCTTCAGCTTTGCCCCCTCCTCCGGGGGCTCCAGTTGGTTCAGGCTTCGGTCCCCCATCTTGGGGTCATGTTGTAATTTTTATTGTTGAAAGGGGTCGCAATGCAATGAAGTTTGAGAACCCCTGTTGTAAGTCAGTGGTTTTCAACCTTTTTTTCATTTGTGGACCCCTAAAAAATTTCATATGGAAGTGTAGACCCTATTGGAAATCTTAGATAGTCTGTGGACCCCCAGGGAACTGCAGACCACAGGTTGAAAACCATTGATGTATGGTAACAATAACCTTTCGTGGACCCCTTAGACATAGTCTGCAGACCCCAGGGGGTCCAAGGACTAGAGGGTAAAAACCACTGTTGTAAGTCTTTGTCGGTCCATTTAATGAAATATGATCTGTATATAGAACTAATGCAGCTATAGTGCATCCTTGGAATTATATATAAATAATGTAAGTTACAAGAAGAAGGGAGGTGAAATTATGAAAATACACAATTCCAGTGTATTTGTCTAGAACATACAAGAATTTGAGAGGTTGTATGCCAATAGCTTTCAAGGACAACACCAAAATATAAGTCCTCAGTTAGCTTGCAGAAAAAGTCTCGCCTTTTTATTTATAATTAAACCTTTTTCCATCAAACAGATAAGGAGCACTTCGTGCACACACATCATTACATTTCATGAACTGATTATCTTCTTACCTCCCTCTGAAAGAAATTCCAAGCATGAGTAAGCCACTGGTATCTAGGTAAGCCATAGTTGGTCATCCTGGCTTTTAAAGTGACCATATCTGACCATTGTACTGGGACCTGAAAAGAAGAGACAAAGTGTTTCAAATAACAGAGAGATTGAGAGTTTTCTAATAAATCAATCATCTTGTACCTACAGAACCAAAGTTTTCGTCTATCCTGAGGTTCTAAATGCAAGTTACTTTGGATGTGCCATCTCAGTTAAAAAAAAAGGAAAATAAATGTTTTGATTTTAAACATACAGCTTTAGTTGTATTAATAGAAATAGTGAGAAAAATATTGTTTTTGTCACTTGCTTGTTTAGAAATACGTGTATGGCAATAGGGGATCTAGATATCAATAAATAAAAATAATATATTTTAGAGCATTTCCAAGGGTTATGTGTAAATTTCAATTAAATGATTATCAACATGTATCTCACAAAAGTCCAGTGAAGTCAGTGAAGCCCAATGAAGTCAAAAGGCAGCAGATTAAAACAAACGTAAGGAAGTACTTCTTCACACGATGCACAGACAACCTATGGAACTCGATGTTGTGAAGGCCAAAAGTATAACAGGGTTCAAAAAAGAGTTAGGTAAGTTCATGGAGGATAGGTCTATCAATGACTACTAGCCAAGATCATCAAGGATGCAACCCCATGCTCTCTGGGTGTCACTAAAACTCTGACTGTTGGAAACTAGGACTGGATGGCAGGAAATGGATCACTCAATAAACTGCCCTGTTCTGTTCATTCCCTTTAAAGCATCTAGCACCAGCCATTGTCAGAAGACAGGATACTGGGCTAGATGGACTATTGGTCTGACCCAATATGGCCATTCTCCTTCCATTGACATCAAAGAGTTTTGAATCAAGTCCAGCATGTACAAGTTTGAGTGTATACTGCTTCAAGAAATTCAAGAGTAACTTTTGTTCAGTAAGCCTTTTTTTTTTCCATTTTTTGGAAATGTTTTCTTTTCAAACAAGTTATTGGGAAAGCATTTAATTTTTTTTTTAATTGGAGTATTTTAATTGCATGTCTTGCTTTCTCTTTTATTTAAGACCCCAGACACCAGGAACATTGTGAGAATAACAAAGGAAGCAAAGGTTGTTATAGTTGACATAAAAGTAGTCAGCGTTAAGATTAGAAATTGACTTTTGTTTCAGCTGGACCACTTTTATTGTACACCAACCTAACAAAGGAGTTGAGTACTTTAGTGTAGTCCTTCAGATACACATACTGTTCATGTTATTTTTAGCTTGCTCACATTAGATTTAATGGTTGCATTTAAACAACTCACAGTTTCAAAGTGAGCTTTATTTTCACATATTTTGTGAAAAAATATCCAGCTATTCTAAAGCCATTAATGGTAACTGCTAGGACTTAGTTATCTTTTTTCAATTAATGCTTCCAGTAACAGTTTTCTGTGAAATTTTACATGGCCTAAATTATCATTTATTACTTATATCATAGTAGCTCCCAAAGGAGATCCTCATTGTGCTTGGTGCTGTACAAACATAAAACAAGAGATTCTCATTGCCTGAAATACCTCAGTCCAAAAATAGGGTGTTTTGTTAAATAATATTTGTTATATCTGGATTAGTTATAACTGCAATTTCCATCTATTAGGAAATTAGCATTGTCTTCACATGTCATTTCACAAATAAAATGATGTCTCAGAAAAACAACAATACCTTTGACACACTGGGGATTCTATTAGCTGTTTTTTGTTGTTGTTGTTGTTCTCAGAGGCTATGATCTCAAGAGGTTTGCAAATGTCCAAATTAAAAATACATCTTAGCAGCAGAGTGCTAAAACAAGCACGCTTACTTACAAAAGCAGGAATGTCCCAGAGATGCAACTCATACTTCAAACATTTATGCTGGTCACTAGTATAAATTAATTCACTTTTGCTCTCAACACATATTTCTTTATATTAAATTATAAATCAGGTCTTTGCTTTCTTTGGATAACACTTGATACCACTGCAGTTCAGATCACGCTTCTTAGAGGTTTTTTTATTATCTTATTTTAGTTGAATCTAGTCCAAGGTTATGCACATAATACAAGGCATCCAACTTTTTTGAAGACAATTAAAAGCAGACACAAATTAATGCAAAAAAGTGAGAGAAGGAAATTAAAAAGTAAAACAAAGCCAACTTACAAGGCAGTTATGACTGAGCTAAGAAGGGATTTTAGAATCTATACCTTTGTCACCTTGACATTCCAGAGGCCAAACTATGCATTTGAACATATCTACTAACTAAATCCTGAATAACCAATTTACTTAGTAGTACATATACCATCTGTTCATGAAAATCATTTGCGTGGCTTCATTCCTTGAGAGGCACTTTCCTGTATGGTGTAGGTAAACTAGAATTCAAGTTTATGGTTTGATTTTTGAGCATGAAAGTTCTCTATGGTCTTGTCTGCTGTTTAATTTTCGCTTGCATTAGTATGTTACTATTTTTCTAATAAGTATCAAGCCTTGACTGAAGTTCAAGTAAACTGAGAACCTGCTCTGGCTTTTCAATCTTGTGGATGGAAGAAATTAGTCATAAGGCACTTTTCATTCTGAGAGCTATCATAAGCTGGAAGCAAAACTATTTATACAGGGATGCTTTTGGCAGACTAATATATATGCCAAACAGGACTCAAACTGGGATAGTATTGGGGTTATGCCTCACTGACACTTTTTAACAGCATCACACACACCCCTATACTAATGCAAACTAATTCTCCAACCTCACCAAGGGCTCCTATGATTTCATTATAAACTGAATCCAACCTGGCAGCAAGGCTCCCCCAAGGAGTTCTAGGGAGTCTCTTCGCTGCCCAGTGTGGAAGACGAAGGGCCTGCATGCTCTGCATTCTTTGGATTGGCCAGCCCCTGGAAGTGACCTGTAGATATTGTAAAACCATGCTGAAGAGCATTCTGGGTTCTGAAGTGCTTTGCTTCAGTGGGCTTGGTCTCAGAGCCTGACAGTCAGTAGCAGGGCTTGGGAGTAGAGGACCTGGAAGACTTGTGTTCCTGGCCCAACCCACAGCATGAGCAGTAGTAGGATGAGGGCAAATCGGGGCAGGAGGATCACAACAACTGAAGACAGAGGAACAAACAATGGGGCATATGGGGAGAGAAGAAAAGAGAGCAATAAGAGAGTAACCAGGAAGGAAAAGAAACAAAATGGTAAGAGCACGGGGGGGAGGGGCGGGCAGGGAGAGAGATCAAGACTCACAGATTTTAAGGTCAGAAGGGACCATCATGATCATCTAGTCTGACCTCCTGCACATCGCAGGCCACAGAACCTCACCCACCCACTCCTGTAATAGACCCCTAATCTCTGGCTGAGTTACTGAAGTCCTCAGATCATGGTTTAAAGACTTCAAGTTACAGAAAATCCACCATTTACACTAGTTTAAACCTGCAAGTGACCCATGCCCAATGCTGCAAAGGAAGGCAAAAAAAAAAAAAAAACGGAGGGAAAATTCTAATCTGACCCGAGGGGAAATTCTTTCCCAACCCCACATATGGTGATCAGTTAGACCTTGCGCATGTCAGCAAGACCCACCAGCCAGACACCTGTGAAAGAATTCTCTATAGTAATTCAGAGCCCTCCCCAACTAATGTCCAACCACCAGCCATTGGAGATATTTGCTGCTAGCAGTTGCAGATCGGCTACATGCCTTTTTTTTTTTTTTTTTGAGATTTAATAAGAGTTTTATTAAAATAAGCTTGTAGGGAAGGAGAGTATGTTAAACTCTTACTTTGCATTTAAAAATCTGAATACATAATGCCAAGTGTACACTAAGCAATTGTAGTCACTTGTTAACCTTGTCCAGAGGAGGCAGCTTGGATGAGGATATTCCAGACAGTTCTTCCTGGAGGTTGGGATCTGCCATTCAGCTGTCCACAAAGCTAGCAGATAGTCTTGGTTACAGCTGACCCATGCCAGGTCCTTGCTGCTGTGGAGCTGGCGGTACACCAAGTTCTTGCTGCCCCAGCAGCCTGTTCTCTTGTACTTCCAGTATGTGTCTGTGGATTTCATGGATCTTCTCAGTTAGTAGATGGTGGTATTCCTCCCTGCTGTTTGCTTGTTCATATGACTCCCCTTCCACTCTCCGAGCAAATGATACCAGCCTCTCCATGCACTCATCTCCTAATACAGCATGTTCAGGATTGGGATAAATCATTTGGACTATCCTCTGTACATCATGCTCACGCTGTGCCAGACTCACTGATTCTTGCCACTGGTTATTCCTGCCAGTGCTGGAGGATTGTGGTGCTCTTGGCAATGGACCTAAGCTGGCAACAGCTGCCATTTCACCCATCACTGGGTTGTCAAAGTTTATACCCAAAGGAAACATGGATTCAGGCAGTCTCATCATACCATCCCCTCCATAAACTGATCAAACTCAGTCTTGAAGCCAGTTAGGTTTTTTTGCCCCCACTGTTCCCCTTGGAAACCTATTCCAGAACTTCACTCCTCTGATGGTCAGAAAACTTTGTCTAATTTCATGCCTAAACTTGTTGCTGACCAGTTTATATCCATTTGTTTTTGTGTCCACATTGGTGCTTAACTTAAATAACTCCTCTCCCTTCCTCATATTTATGCCTCTGATGTATTTATGGAGAGCAATCATATCTCCCCGCGGCCTTCTTTTGGTGAGGCTAAACAAGCCAAACTCTGAGTCTCCTCTCATATCATCCTAGTATCCCTTCTCTGGACCTATTTGAGTTTGAATTCATCTTTCTTAAACATGGGAGACCAGAGTTGCACACAGTATTCCAGATGAGATCTCACCAATATAATGGTACTAACATTTTCCAGTCTCTACTGGAAATACCCCACTTGATGCATCCTAGGACAGCATTAGCCTTTTTCACAACTGCAACACATTGGTGGCTCACAGTCATCTTATGATCAATCAATACACTCCGGTCTTTCTCCTCCTCTGTCACTGCCAACTGATACGTCCCCAGCTTATAACAGAAATTCTTGTTAGTCCCTAAATGCATGACCTTGCACTTTGCACTGTTGAATTTCATCCCATTTCTAATACTCCAGTTTTCAAGGTCATCCAGATCTTCTTGTATGATATTCTGGTCCTCCTCTGTATTGTCAATCCCTCCCAACTTTGTGCCATCTAAAATTTTATTAGCACACTTCCACTTTTTGTGCCAAGGTCAGTAATAAAAATGTTAAATAAGACTGGTCCGAAGACCGATCCCTGAGGAGCTCCACTAATAACCTCCCTCCAGCTTGACAGTTCACCTTTCAGTATGACTTCTTGTAGTCTTCCCTTTAACCAGTTTGAACATTCAACACTCAGATTAGATATTTAGTTCTATTTATTCATATGCTAACAGACCACATTACTGAATTTCCCTGGCAGATGTGGAAGAACTTGGGGGTGGTGAATCTTTGGACTGGTTCTGGCCTGGTTAGGCAATGGGACAAGGCAGATGGCCAAAATTCCCTAGAGGTTGATGGATCTATCACTTCTTATTTTTGTTTTTTAAGTCACTGATGCCATAACCTATGGTAGCTTCTGCTAGTGTATTCCAGGGTTATGGGTCCCACTAGTAGAATATCTGTCTGGAGGGATGAGGTCACAGTGGGCCAAAGTGCCCACAACCCAGATCCAGCAGGGGGCCTAGCCCATCTAAGGTATCCTGAAATATGGATGATTTTGGCTGGGGTGGAGGGTGTAGCTGGTGAACTTGAAGGATGCTCAGTTCAATGCCTCCTAGAGGCAGCTTCTACTGATAAGACTCCTATAGAGCCATGGATGTTAGTTATAACTGTCGCCCCTGGCAAAACCCCTGAGGATGGTGGCTGTAGCCAGGGGATGAGTCATACCTATGATCTACCTTCCCAATTTAAAAAATGTATGATATCAATGCAACCTGACATTTAAGCAAAGTGATATATTTAAATGATGTTATATTAGGAGCATAAAACACCGCTCTGGAATCTGTATAGCAAGGGAATGAGTTCTGATACAAAATGCTGCCACATAATTTCAGAGTGCAGATCTGCCAGAAATTCCTTTGGTTCCAGTACTGTACAAATACCAAATGAGCTCCCTCCCTTTTTACTGCAGTATAATTGCTACACACTGACTGCTGTTGACAAGACCAGTGTCATGAGCATATCTTGGCAGCTTGTAGGAAATTTGTCACTCTGCTCATAAATAGGTATCAAACTGAAAATGAGACAAGACGATATAGGAGCAAGCAGGATACTATGATAGTTTGTTTTCTGTTCAGTACTTAGCCATTTCCCTTCATAATGGATACAAGTCTCCAGTTTGAAAATTAAAGGCTGGTGCAGTTATAAATACTAGTTGGAGATAAAACCTCCTTAGACGTTTAAGAAATCGGTTTTATAGCTGAGACATGTTTCAAGTTAAAACACAGGCATTTATAGTTTAAGGAGACATTACTAACAACCTTAGCAAGCAGTAAGTCATTTATGGAATGAATGCACTGTCTGTTTACAATACAGCACAGCAAGATTTAGCCAAAGTGAAAGTGTCTTGGACCAACCCCCTCCCAAATCCCCTCAAAATACAGAACCTAAGCCTGCAATCCTTACGGAATCAAAACTCTCACTTGACTTCAATGGGAACGTGTCTAAGCAATAAATAAAACAGGCCCTAAGGATCTGATCCTCACAGGGAGAAAATTTCAGACTGGACCCTTTTAGAAAGAACTGGTTTCCCAGAATTCCCTATATTAACACAAACTGAAATGCCTGAAGTTAATACTAGACTGACAGAAAGCCATAACCAAAGATGCACACTACAGCAGTTGGAGAATAGCTAGCTAATGAAAATCTTTGTTTTCTTCTATTTAATAATGTATCCTCCTTTTCTGACTCACCGTAATTTCCTGCTCATAGGTCCAAACACCGCAGGCCAGTTCAACACAGAATATCACAAGCAAACTTCCAAAATACTGTGGAACACAGAAAAATCTGAGTTATATTTTTACGATGAAATTAACACTGTGAAAAAAGCTATTAAGTAAGTAATTTTAAAACATTTCAAAACAACATTAATTTTTCATATAACTAAGACAGTGAAAACCAAAGTATTAAGGCATGATGATTCATGAAATAAGCCCTGAAGTTTACCTTTTGCTATAAACATGTTTAAATAATGTGACAAGGTGAAATGGATGTGGTTTATTTCTAATTGACTTAATATGAAATATGTCAAGCGTTGCCACGGGGATATGAATTAATTTCCAAGTTACCTCATGGAACAAGACTATCATGACATTTTACACAGAAACAATTCCAAAGAGGCTAATATTTTTGTTCCCCACACATACACCAAAACTCATCATTTTCCACTGTTCCTTATTTAGAATAACTACAGGAGTTGCAATCAAAACCCAAGTAGAGCTAACAACATGAACACGATAGATGGAAAAAATCTTCAAAATGTTTGTAGCAAGAAGGAAATTCTATAGGTCTATGTAGTTAATAAAATATTAAGAAAAACTGTATGCAATATCAAATAAACCACTGAACTTGTGGGATGAAGCTGCACAGAAGGCAAGTCTCTGCATGATATACAATTGCTGTAAATCTAAAAGTTAGTTCAGTTTGCTTTTATTTGAAGTGCACCTTTCGTCCACTCTTGTGTGGTACCACTTCCTTCCATGTAGATGGGCTGAGTCCCTCCCTGTCCACCATAGAGCAGAAAGACTCCATTTCCAAACTCACACCCTTTCTAAGAGTTGGCTTTATTTGGAACTCAAAAACAATTAACACAACAGAAACCTCCCACTAAGTTTTCCCCCTGAGCTTGCCTGTTCTTAGGACTTCCCTTCCCCACTTCTTCCCTCCTAGCTCCTTAGATCCTTGTCTCCCAAGGGCCATTCCCACCTGCCTATTTTCTAGGGTGGAGTTAAAAATCCACTGCTTTGTGACACAATGACCTAGAAAACCATGCCCACACCACACCAATTCCTCCTGCTTCTTTCCAATAGGTCTTCAGGTTCTATTTTCTTCTCAGAGAAACACAGACCCAATAAGGGTTTGTCTACATGCAGAGTTGTTCTTGATTAACAGTTCCTGATTAACTCCATGTCTGGACACTTTTACAGGACATTAGGAGTGGAAGGAACCTGCTGGGTCATCAAGTCCAGTCCCCTGCTAGCACAGACAACCCTGTCATATAATCCATTCATAAATATATCAAGCTCCATTTTAAAGCTAATTAGGTTGTTTGTCTCCACTACTCTGGAGTGATTGGAAGGCTGTTCCAGAATCTCACTCTTCTGATTGTTAGAAACTGTCTTCTAATTGCCAACCTAAGTTTATTCATACCTATCTGTCCTTCTTTACTGCTAGGGAAACCCACTTTATACCCATTTGTTCTTCCACCAACATTGTCCTTTAGCTTAAATTGCTCTTCTCCCTCCCTGCTGTTTACCCCTTAATGTATTTAAAGAGAGAAATCCTATCCCTTCTCAGCCTTCATTTTCCTAGGCTAAAAATGCCAAGCTTATTCCAGAATAAGAATGCTTTGACTGCCCACTTTGAAAGTGGGGTAAACTAAACAGAAACAAGACACTCTTGTTCTAGAGTAAGTGAGTCTACACATGGAGTTAATCAGCAACAACTCCATGTGTAGATAAGCTCTAAGAAATAGAATAAAAACACTGTGGAACTAATAAGACACATGCCAAACGCCACCACTCAATCATCTCGCAATCTCCCATTTCCTGCTCGTTTTCATATCTGATCTGCTTGTATTGTAAGCACTCTTTGCAGGGAACCATTTCTTCTTACCTTCTCTGCACAATGTTATAAACTTCAGTTGTGAGACATGTTCTCTGTTGTGCAGACATAAAGCCAAGAAAATAAATACAATTAAAAATGACGACCAAGTATAAATTATATGAACTTCTCAAGTCGTCTCATAGCCAGTAGGAAAGTGGGGGTGGGGGGGAAGTGGGTGCTAAACCAGTGGTGTTGGACCTGTAGCTCATTCTCATGATTTAGGACAGGTGGTGAAGAGGATTTACACCATGACATGCCAAATTCCATTAAAGAAAGTATCAGAAGCCACTAAAGAAAGTAAATGGAAGTTAGAAATGACACATTTGGCTTAAGATTTACTACAGGCACTCAGCATCTTCCAGAATCAATCCTTTTGACTCTCTCAAGAAAAGTCCTCTGGTCACAAAGGTGAGAGAAGAAAAGAAGAGACACAATATGTGCAGACTTAATTTGCAAAATAACTATACTGCAATAATTAACTACTGCAATGATATTAAAGTATCTCTACAACCACAGATGTGCTTCAATTTCTTCCTCCTATTTTGGGGGAATCTTATAACTCTCCCTGAATTCAGTGAGTTCCAAAACAAAAAATTCATACAGAAGTTGTGTGAAAAACTCCTGTAATTATTATTTAAATTTACTTCCCATAATTTTCATCTTCCAAGCCACACAGATCATTGCTGGCCACAATTCTGACCTCTTCGTTCCCAAACAAATTCCCAGAAGAGTCTGAATTCCAAAATAAATTCAGCTTCTCACAAGAAGCAAAAACTCTTGCTTTTGTCAGTCACAAGAATCTGGTTTCCACAACAAAGGTTTAATTAATTCTTTCCTGCTATTGTGGGTTGAGTGGCTGAGTTCTGGGGGGAAAAAAGCTCTTATTCCCCTGATAGAAAAGATCATGCTCTTTCTATGCCACTCTCAAACTCTTGCATATGATATTCCCACAATTCTAGTTCCTACATTGCTCTCTATAATATTTGGTTCCTTCCAAGGTTTTTTCTGCTCTTCTGCAAAGACCATCCTCTATATCAATAATCAATAGTTCAAAGCATCCAATACTCACAGAATCAGAAACCTCTGAACTAG
The DNA here is from genome assembly GCF_011386835.1 of Chrysemys picta bellii. Taxonomy (NCBI): domain Eukaryota; kingdom Metazoa; phylum Chordata; order Testudines; family Emydidae; genus Chrysemys; species Chrysemys picta. The sequence continues at coordinate 45,165,442 of NC_088791.1, read as the reverse complement.
GAGGTATCCCAAAAACTGACATTTCTCTCTCCTATATGGTTGGTAACCAGTTTTCTCCCTATTAGAGTTGTGTGAAATCTCCATAAAGTTCACATGGTTTGTAACCTTGAAACTGGCCAAGAACTGTGTTTGTAACTCCATGAGGTTTCCATCATCAGATCTGAGGGGGGAAAAGCTCTGTTTTCTTGACAGAAGCTGAAAGACTAAAATATTGGAAGAATATTAAGGTAATACGACAAGGAAAGGGATACAATGTGTGCTGCTGTACCAGGCATGAGTGCCTAAACCTCAGCCCCCATGAAGTACTGCATAAATGCTAACAAGCAGCAGTACTTTGTTCTTCTGTTACTCCTGTCCTGAGCTGTTAATGCAGACTGGCCACAGGCAGATGCAGCAGCTAAGCAGAGAAACTGCCTCTCAACAGAAGGAAGCCCTGACAATACCTGGACACAGCACATGTAGCTGGATGGTTTGTGCAGCAATGGATGGATGTGTGCACTCAACTCCTCCCCATCCACTCAGGATAGGCAGCTGCCGTGAAAGTGCCCTGTGGAGCTTTAAATAATCCTGCCTTTTCAGTATTGCAGCTCTGGGGATGGGAGGATACATACAGAGGGAAAGAACTGAGGACTCAAGAGTTCTGAAGAGATTCCTTTCTGCTCACTTTCAGTGCACAAAGCAAGCTGGAGTGCAGGGCGCGATGAAGAGAAAAGGAGTATTGCAGCTGCGGGGAAAGAGAAAGTCATCATTGGGAGCTCCAGACTAACAGAGATGGGGAGAGATACAAAAGGAGGAGACATTAGGACAAATCTTCTGGAGGCACAAAAGCAACAGAAATTTCCTGTAACTACCCAGCTGGGGATACCCCCCCCCAAGGTGGGGAATCTCCAGCAGATGTAAAAAATTAGGGCTGTGAAGCAATTAAAAAAATTAATGGCAATTAATCACACTGTTAAACAATAATAGAATACCATTTATTTAAATATTTTTGGATGTTTTCTACATTTTCAAATATATTGATTTCAATTACAACAGAGAATACAAAGTTTAGAGTGCTCATTTTATATTTATTTTTATTACAAATATTTGCACTGTAAAAAACAGTAGTATTTTTCAATTCACCTAATACAAGTACTGCAGTGCAATCTCTTTATTGTGAAAGTTGAACGTACAAATTTAGAATTATGTACAAAAAAATAACTGCATTCAAAAATAAAACATTGTAAAACTTTAGAGCCCACAAGTCCACTCAGTCCTAGTTCTTGTTTAGCCAATCACTCAGACAAACAAGTTTGTTTAAAGTTGCAGGTGATAATGCTGCCCGCTTCTCATTTGCAATGTCACCTGAGAACAGGTGTTCAGATGGCACTGTTGTAGCCAGCGTCGCAAGATTTTTATGTGCCAGAGGCGCTAAAAAGATTCATATGTCCCTTCATGCTTCAACCACTATTCCAGAGGACATACGTCCATGCTGATGATGGGTTCTACTCGATAACGATCCCAAGCAGTGCAGACGATGCATGTTCATTTTCATCATCTGAGTCAGATGCCACCAGCACAAGGTTGATTTTCTTTTTTGGTGGTTCCAGTTCTGTTGTTTCTGCATCGGAATGTTGCTCTTCTAAGACTTCTGAAAGCATGCTCCGCACCTCGTCACTCTCAGATATCGAAAGGCTCTTCAGATTCTTAAACCTTGGGTCGAGTGCTGTATCTATCTTTAGAAATCTCACATACAAATGTTTAGCATATTTGGCACATAAATACCTTACATTGCCAGATACAAAAGTATCATGCGAATGCCTGTTCTCACTTTCAGGTGACATTGTAAATAAGAAGCGGGCAGCATTCTCCCGAAAATGTAAACAAACATAATTGTCTTAGCGATTGGCTGAACAAGAAGTAGAATTTAATGGATTTGTAGGCTCTACAAATTGTTTTGGTTTTGAGTACAGTTACGTAAGGAAAAAAAATCTAAGTTGCACTTTCACAATAAAGAGATTGCACTACAGTACTTGAATGAGATGAATTGAAAAATACTATGTTTTATCATTTTTACAGTGCAAATATTTGTAATAAAAAATAATAATATAAAGTGAGCACTGTACACTTTGTATTCTGTGCTATAACTTAAATCAATACATTTGAAAATGTAGGAAAATATCCAAAAATATTTAAATTTCAAATGGTATTCTATTGTTTAACAGTGTGATTAAAACTGCAATTAATCATGATTAATTCTTTTAATCGTGATTAATTTTGAGTTAATCGCGTGAGTTAACTGCGATTAAATCAACAGCCCTAGTAAAAATCAGCATAGCCAACTGCTACACCTCCCTCCCCACAATCTCTGGTGCAAGTGGTGTATCAGGAAAGTGTCCAGAGCACAATGCACTTCAGCTATCCCAAGTCCATAGGAGACCATATTCAGCTAGTGCAAGTTACAGCAGCCCTCCAGGTGCCCTAAACTTTACCAGGGCCAGAGCACAGAATCAGAGAGTTAGAAGCAAAAGCTGAGCAGAGCAGAGAAACTGGCCAGTATAATATATAACAGGCCAGAGAAAAATATGTACTGGAGAGACGACGACAATGAAACTGGGACATAGATGAGGACAAAAAGGAAATAAATAATAGAAAAAGAGAGAAAAGATAAGTACAACATGAAAGGTGGTAGTAAATTTGTTTTGTTTTTGCTATAAGGCTGGTGGATATCAGGGAGGAAAATGGGAATCAGTGTAAAGATCACAAATTTTCACTGTGCACACATAATGGTCACTGCAGTTAACTGAAAACTACTGCTAGAAAAACCTTTCTGGTGTTATTCTTAAACACAACTCACCATGGCCCCAAACATATGCCTTCCTGTTTTTCCCTTTTGCCTCCATGTAATGTTAAAAATAGGGCAATGCAACTAATTTCTCATTAGCTGTGATGTGCCATGATTTTTGCTTCCTTTTACTAACCTAAATTAATAAGCAACAAGCATGGAATACATTGTGGGAACAGGTGTTTTCTTAGTCATAATAATCATTCGGTTGCAAATGCAAGAATAGCGCTGGCAAGCAAAAATCACTGTCCCGTGCACTGAATCTCAGACATTTTGTATCACTTTAAAGGTGCTTGTGCCAGCTCTTCCCATTTTGCTCAGCCAGTAACTAATGCTGAATGTGTCACACTTGAAGTACCTCGCAATATAAAATCATTCTCCCACTGCTTTTGGTCCTACAGAGAGAGGGCTTTTTCATGCTGTAATTGAGCGCAATTGCAGAAGAGGATATAAAGTATTGATACAAAATAAGAAACACAATAAAAATGTTTTATTCAGAGGAGGCATCACAGAATATATCCTTCATACTTCTACAGATTTCTACTTGTCTTGGACATTCCCCATGATGCTCGTAATGAACAGGATCATCAATACCAGGATTTTTGTTTATGCTTTTCTAGCAACAGGTAGAAACCCTGGTGACTAAACTCCTCTCTCCATTTCTGAAATATGTCAGGCAGGATTGTGGAGGGAGATGGTGGGGGGGAGAAAGAGATTTCATTTTATTTAAAAAAAAAAAAAAACACACAACAACTGAATGGGTTTTTGTTGAATTGCTACCGATTATTTTTCTTATTTTCAACCGTCTCTGAACCATTTACACGAATATAACATATTTGAAATATTGTTGATATAGAAATATTAAGATCTAATTTCAACCTGTGAATAAAAAACTAACTAAAGAGTTTAAAGGGAAGTGTCATGGGGTAGTCCCCTCAGTAAAAGGGCCAGAGACATGTAAACAGCTTCTCAAATCCTTCTCTTCTGCCAGGGGACAAGTTCCCCAGCACAAGTACTGAGTAAGACAGCCATCAGACTGACTTCTGAGGACCCCCACTCACAAACCATGGAGGAAGGGTGGTGCCAGGTTGGGCTGGGAATGAGAAGAGAAACCCATAGAGACTGCCATGATTTAGGGTATGTCTTCACTGTGGAGTTAGCCTGGGTGACTGGTGCCTCAGTTTGAACAGTGGGGTTAGTCTAGCCTGGGTGTTAGCAGCCACACTGCTCACCACCATGCCCTCCATATGTCGCTATATCCCATGGTTCTTTCTGCTGCAGTAAGCTGAGCCGTTTACTTGGAGGATTATCAGCACTCCAGTGACTTACCCTGTGTCCTCACTGCTAAGTGGGCATGGGAGAGCAATACAGCGGTGCACAGGCAATCCAGGAAATTTTTGGAAAGCGTAGGGGACAATTTCCTGGTGCAAGTGCTGGAGGAACCAACTAGGGGCAAAGCTTTTCTTGACCTGCTGCTCACAAACAGGGAAGAACTAGTAGGGGAAGCAAAAGTGGATGGGAACCTGGGAGGCAGTGACCATGAGATGGTCGAGTTCAGGATCCTGACACAAGGAAGAAAGGAGAGCAGCAGAATATGGACCCTGGACTTCAGAAAAGCAGACTTTGACTCCCTCAGGGAACAGATGGGCAGGATCCCCTGGGAGAATAACATGAAGGGCAAAGGGGTCCAGGAGAGCTGGCTGTATTTTAAAGAATCCTTATTGAGGTTGCAGGAACAAACCATCCCGATGTGTAAAAAGAATAGTAAATATGGCAGGCGACCAGCTTGGCTAAACAGTGAAATCCTTGCTGATCTTAAACGCAAAAAAGAGGCTTATAAGAAGTGGAAGATTGGACAAATGACCAGGGAGGAGTATAAAAATATTGCTCAGGCGTGCAGGAGTGAAATCAGGAAGGCCAAATCACACTTGGAGTTGCAGTTAGCAAGAGATGTTAAGAGTAACAAGAAGGGTTTCTTCAGGTATGTTAGCAACAAGAAGAAAATCAAGGAAAGTGTGGGCCCCTTACTGAATGAGGGAGGCAACCTAGTGACCGAGGATGTGGAAAAAGCTAATGTACTCAATGATTTTTTTGCCTCTGTCTTCACGCACAAGGTCAGCTCCCAGATTGCTGCACTGGGCAGTACAGCATGGGGAGAAGGTGACCAGCCCTCTGTGGAGAAAGAAGTGGTTCGGGACTATTTAGAAAAACTGGACGTGCACAAGTCCATGGGGCCGGATGCGCTGCATCCGAGGGTGCTAAAGGAGTTGGCGGGTGAGATTGCAGAGCCATTAGCCATTATTTTTGAAAACTCATGGCGATCGGGGGAGGTCCCAGATGACTGGAGAAAGGCTAATGTAGTGCCCATCTTTAAAAAAGGGAGGAAGGAGGATCCGGGGAACTACAGGCCAGTCAGCCTCACCTCAGTCCCTGGAAAAATTATGGAGCAGGTCCTCAAGGAATCAATTATGAAACATTTAGAGGAAAGGAAAGTGATCAGGAACAGTCAGCATGGATTCACGAAGGGGAAGTCGTGCCTGACTAACCTAATTGCCTTCTATGATGAGATAACTGGCTCTGTGGATGAGGGGAAAGCAGTGGATGTGTTATTTCTTGACTTTAGCAAAGCTTTTGATACTGTCTCCCACAGTATTCTTGCCACCAAGTTAAAGAAGTATGGGCTGGATGAATGGACTGTAAGGTGGATAGAAAGCTGGCTAGATCGTCGGGCTCAGCGGGTAGTGATCAATGGCTCCATGTCTAGTTGGCAGCCGGTTTCAAGTGGAGTGCCCCAAGGGTCGGTCCTGGGGCCGGTTTTGTTTAATATCTTTATTAATGATCTGGAGGATGGGGTGGACTGCACTCTCAGCAAGTTTGCAGATGACACTAAACTAGGAGGCGTGGTAGATACACTAGAGGGTAGGGATCGGATACAGAGGGACCTAGACAAATTAGAGGATTGGGCAGAAAAAAACCTGATGAGGTTCAACAAGGACAAGTGCAGAGTCCTGCACTTAGGACGGAAGAATCCCATGCACTGCTACAGACTAGGGACCGAATGGCTAGGTAGCAGTTCTGCTGAAAAGGACCTAGGGGTCACAGTGGACGAGAAGCTGGATATGAGTCAACAGTGTGCTCTTGTTGCCAAGAAGGCTAACGGCATTTTGGGCTGTATAAGTAGGGGCATTGCCAGCAGATCGAGGAACGTGATCGTTCCCCTTTATTCGACATTGGTGAGGCCTCATCTGGAATACTGTGTCCAGTTTTGGGCCCCACACTACAAGAAGGATGTGGAAAAATTGGAAAGAGTCCAGCGGAGGGCAACAAAAATGATTAGGGGTCTGGAGTATATGACTTATGAGGAGAGGCTGAGAGAACTGGGATTGTTTAGTCTCCAGAAGAGAAGAATGAGGGGGGATTTGATAGCAGCCTTCAACTACCTGAAGGGGGGTTCCAAAGAGGATGGAGCTCGGCTGTTCTCAGTGGTGGCAGATGACAGAACAAGGAGCAATGGTCTCAAGTTGCGGTGGGGGAAGTCCAGGTTGGATATCAGGAAAAACTATTTCACTAGGAGGGTGGTGAAACACTGGAATGCGTTACCTAGGGAGGTGGTGGAGTCTCCTTCCTTGGAGGTTTTTAAGGCCCGGCTTGACAAAGCCCTGGCTGGGATGATTTAGCTGGGAATTGGTCCTGCTTTGAGCAGGGGGTTGGACTAGATGACCTCTTGAGGTCCCTTCCAACTCTGATATTCTATGATTCTATGATTCTATGATTCTACCAGCCAAAGTGAAAACAGAACCTGGGCTCTAGACAATAGGCCCAGTCATGCCAGCTAGACAGGTTGAATGCACTTCCCAACTTGGGTGACAGAATTTTGTGCGTGAAAAGAGGAGGCATTAAAGAAAACACCTGGGTAAGAGTGAGGACTAGCTGTATGGTGAAAACACCCCCTTATACAGGCCCCCAGGGCTGTCTAAATCACACCAGGAGCCACAGAACAGCCCAAGATTAAATGGTCACACAAAGGTGGCTTAAATTCACTTACCCTTCTCCCCTTATACCTGGGCGGCAAGTTCTGTTCTGTGCCTCTTATAAGTGCAGGTCAGAATCTCACCCCATCTGCAATCTTAACTCCTGCCTTGCAAGACAGAATCACAAGGCTTACAATCTGGCCTCCTACACAAATGATTAGTGTATCCCATCACATGAAATAATGAGAACAAGAAACCTGTCCATTAGCAAACCATAAGAAAATTAGAGTACTATCTAGATTCCTAGAGGTAATGGGGAATGGATGGAGTCACGGGTGATTGAAGAGGGAGTGTGCTAATGAATGGAGTCAGCTGTCAGTGGGTGTTGAAGAGAAGGGAGAACAGGTGGTATCTTGAAAAAGCTTTCCATTTTGGGGTAATATGTGCCTTTTTATTTGAGGGATAAGTATGTTTATTAGTGAATCACACTGTGTTTTGTGTTTCATTTAATAAAATCTGCTGTTTTTACTTTTTTTTTTTTATTTTCCCAAGTGGTTTTTTTCACCAGAAGAGAGACACCCGGTTTTTCAGGCTTCAGAAAAATGGCAACCCTAACACTAGAAAGACTGAAGGAGCTAATAAGCATAGCTGACCTCCTCAAAGGCTCTGCCTTGTTTACAGCACTTTTTTGGGCAATGTGTTCCACATGGAAGCAATGACAAGAAAGAGCTGAGAAAGGAGGACAAGGGCTGAGAGGAGATTCCAAGGGTAAGCAGCTGCAGAATGAAACCTTAAGGGAAACTTTCAAAGACTGGTGTACATGGTATGTGAAACAGATGCCAAAACATTCTATGAGGTTATGTGTAGTATTTCCCAATGGCTAACAGCCTGAAAGCATCAGCCTCGTTCTGCAAGCCATCCAGACATCTGTCTGCGTCATTTGACTACCAACAAAATATGTTTGATTACCAATGGGAACCAGGCCCCTTCCGTGAAAAGTCTAGTAAAAAACCTTGCAGTCACTGTTACTTTGTTATAGTTTGGAACTAATTAGCCATGGAGGCTATTGAAAAGGATTCACCCAGGTACAATTTTCAGACATTGATTTATTACTTGTAAAAGGAGTCAGACTAATAGCTAAGGAAACTGAAGTCCTTTGTTTATCTATTCCTGCAGTGAAAGCTTCTGCCATGCTGCCCCAGCTATGTCCTCAACCCAGTTTTGAGAGGATTAATAGTTAATTTATCATTCTAATTCAAACATTGGGTGACAATGGCAATGTTTTGCATGGGTGATGTGGACACACATCAACAAGGAAGTGGACTGAAACTACTAATTCACAGGTTTAGGAGTGGTAGCCGTGTTAGTCTGTATCAGCAAAAACAACGAGGAGTCCTTGTGGCACCTTAGAGACTAACAAATTTATTTGGGCATAAGCTTTTGTGGGCTAAAACCCACTTCATCAGATGCATGGAGTGAAAAATACAGTAAGCAGAATATATATTATAGCACATGAAAAGATGGGAGTTAGCACTGACCCCCACTTGGTAAGGCAACTCCCAGCTTTTCATGTGCTAGAATATATATTCTGCTTACTGTCTTCACTCCATGCATCTGATTAAATGGGTTTTAGCCCACGAAAGCTTATGCCCAAATAAATTTGTTAGTCTCTAAGGGTACGTCTATACTACCCGCCGGATCGGTGGGTAGTGATCAATCTATCGGGGATCGATTTATCGCGTTTACGCGATAAATCGATCCCCGATCGCTCTGCCGTCAACTCTGGAACTCCACCACGGCGAGAAGCAGAAGCGGAGTCAATGGGGGAGCGGCGGCCGTCCATCCCGCGCCGCGAAGACGTGAAGTAAGTGATTCTAAGTCGATCTAAGATATGTCGACTTCAGCTACGCTATTCTCGTAGCTGAAGTTGCGTACCTTAGATCGATCCCCCTCTCCCCCCAGTGTAGACCAGGCCTAAGGTGCCACAAGGACTCCTCGTTGTTTTTACTAATTCGCAACGTAGGCCACTGAGTGCCATCCTGTCCTTCAAAATTAATACTCTCCACAGCCAAATTATCTGATAGCTGCAGAGTTTAGATGTCTCAGTTTACCAAGTTCTATCAGTATGCACAAATAATCATTTAAAGCTTGTGTCCTTTTCAAAACAACCTGACTCTACACAAGAGTTATAGTTGTATTTTTTTTTCAATTTTTTACAACTCCATTACACTATTACCATTCATTTTCTTATAATCCAGAACTACTTTTCTGTAGTGAGATCAGTATCCCTGTGTTTTTAATTTTCAGGTATATTTGTCCAAGTTATTTTTCTGATTAGTCCTTTTGCCATTATTATTGTCTTTTTCTAATTAAACCAACACAAAATTCATTATAAAGAGTAAAAGCTCCCCCCCATTCATATTCTCCTATGAGACATCAGTTTGTGCTGTTACCAACATTTACTTTACCATCTCTCCTTTATGGTAAGGAAGAAATTAATAAACACTTAGGAATTAGATTAATGCCTTCAAACAATTATTGTTATTCACTAGCTAAGGCTCAGATACTATACAAGTCAATGGAGCTTCATGAAGGCACAAGTGTCCCTGCAAGATCAGGTTTAAGAATTCAACAAGACATAGTTGAACACAGTCCCCCTGCCCTGAGGAAATTACAGAATAATGTCTCTTTCCCCTTCAGTATCATAGGATCTGTATTAAAAACTAATAATCTTTTTTTTGCACAATCCAATGAATCATATTATCCTTTTCAATAGGTTTTTCCTTTTTCACACAAAGGCAATTCATACAAAATGCTTCTTTGAGCAACAAAAGCCTCTTTCCCCTGATTAACAGCCCAATTCAGTATTGATATAGGGTGCCCTTTGCCCATGCACCTCAAAGGTTCTTGAAATGTTCCTTGATTCCAGGCAAGTCTCCCAGAAAGAAGTGAACTAAATGCTGTTCCACAATCAGCACAGGGTTGCAGAACCAGCTCTGCAGTCCCTGTGTGCTCAAAGGTGTGTCTTTCTGTGCAACTGGTGGAAAAGGCAAGGCTAGGCAGGAAAAAGGGTGTGGCCAGCCTGAGGGGATATCACTCCACATTCCATACTTGCCAAAAGGAATGCATAGTTAGAGCAGTGGAGCTAGCTTCACTCCAGCCTTAGAGTTGTACTAACAATAGAGCTGGGTGACATTTTTTGACCGAAACTTTTTTGGCACAAAATACCGATTTAGTGATACGGAAACATTCAACTGAGTTCATGTTGGTTTTATCAAAAATTGTTTCGGTCAGAAAAAAAAAAACAAAGAATTTTCCAAAAATCAAAATATTTCAAATTTTCAATTTGAAACAACTTTGATTCTAAAATGTCCTTCAGTTTTATTTAAAAAAATTAAAAAGTTTTAAAATGCTCAAACGTCTAAACAAAACATTTTGCTTGGGGTTGAACTAAATGTGTCATTTGACTTAAAACCTTTTCTTAGACTTTTTTGATGCACCAAAAATTGTGGACATTTTTGTTTTCAAGTCAACCCAAAATATATATCTTTTTAATTTTCAGCAAACCAAAAAAATTAATCAGTTATTCGCTCCCCTCTAATTACCAGGCTAGACACAGACCAAGACCCTGAGTCGTTCTAAATCTACTGTTACAGGGGACGATAAGCATATCACATAGAGCAGACAAAATATCCCCACTCACCTGGCTTTTATGGGTCCACGGCCACAGTTTACAAATAGTTGTCACAATGACTCAAAGTGTCCAAAGCTAGAACCATATTATACATTGTTGATAGAAAAACAAGGTGGAAAGTGCAGCCATTTCCAATACCAACAGACAGGTGTGTGGCTGGTTGCTACTGCACAGATGTGCTGAAAAGTCCAGTGTGATGTACAATAACTGCCTCTAAACTGGTGGCCATATCACACTGTCATCCCTGCTGCCATAGTTAGGAGCCATTTTCCTGCTTAGCCATCTGGCTATGAGTGGTTGCTGGACAGCTCTTCCCTCTCTGACAGTCTGGGCAATAGGGTCCTGAACTAGAGCATCTGCTCTTCCCAGGCACTGTGTAACAGAGTGCTCATGAGTGATGTTAGTTGCAAGAGGTGGGACGAACAGAGCATATGCACTTGCATAGATCCCGATCACTTGCAGGAGGATTTGGGCACTCCCGCTAGCTGCACGCCTGCCCCTCTGGAGGGGGTGGGAGATGTGCCACTAGAATACGCAGCTCCTTATGTTAGCTGCTTATTCTTACTGACCGAGGGGCAGGAGTTATGTCAACAGCACTGCACAGTCAGAGCTCTGTGCAGAAAAGCAATCCCTGCCTCTCCATACAGTGCTACAGGATGCTGAGCATCCTCAGTCCCCAGCTTCAATGGGTATTGAGAGGGAGGTACTGAGCACCCTTTCAGAATTGAGTCCCACTGTATCTACTGTCCTTCATATCTTTAAACTAACCTAACCCAGATATTTCCGTTGCTGGCACCCGGATGTCTCCATCTGGTTTAGCCAACTTTCTCACATGGTTCTGGCAATGAAGTCTTTGTGGCTGCCCCCTGATGTTTTGGGCCCCACACTACAAGAAGGATGTGGAAAATTGGAAAGAGTCCAGTGGAGGGCAACAAAAACGATTAGGGGGCTGGAGCACACGACTTATGAGGAGAGGCTGAGGGAACTGGGATTGTTTAGTCTGCAGAAGAGAAGAATGAGGGGGGATTTGATAGCTGCTTTCAACTACCTGAAAGGGGGTTCCAAAGAGGATGGAACTAGACTGTTCTCAGTGGTAGCAGATGACAGAACAAGGAGCAATGGTCTCAAGTTGCAGTTGGGGGGGGTTAGGTTGGATATTAGGAAAAACTTTTTCACTAGGAGAGTGGTGAAGTACTGGAATGGGTTACCTAGGGCGGTGGTGGAATGTCCTTCCTTAGAGGTTTTTTAAGGTCAGGCTTGACAAAGCCCTGGCTGGGATGATTTAGTTGGGGATTGGTCCTGTTTTGAGCAGAGGGTTGGACTAGATGACCTCCTGAGGTCCCTTCTAACCCTGAAATTCTATGATCCAGATGCAGTTCTCTTTGGATGGTTCCATTTGCAGTTGCTGTGATTCCCAGTAGCTCCCAGATGCTCAACACTTTCTACCATTTGTGATACATGAATGTGCATGCGCACGCACACACACGCACGTTATTATGTGTTTATGAAGGCAAGGACAAAGACATGTGCCTTGCACTTAGAGCAGGAGGTAGTGGCGTTTGTGATGGTCCTTAGCTCCCGTGGTAATTCATCCCACAGTCTCAGGCCAGCCCCTGAGAAAGCTCGATCTCCTGGACAGATGAGCTTTACCCTGTGGTGAGGTTGTGCAATGAGGTCACTTTAATGTTGCTGTTTAACTTGTCAAAGTCCACCCATGTGAGTTATTTGAATGAAAAACGCTGGTCAGAACAGGAAATAGATTAACTCTCCACCCTATTCCAATACAAAAATATCTAAATTCTATTCACTCAAACATCGCCTCAAAAACTTTATCTTAGAGATGAGGCCTCATATGGAAAATGTTAGCCCAAAAAGAATTGTTAGATACTTGTTACTTTCTGAAACAACAGGGGTTTAAAATGAAAACTATGTTGCAAACTTTTAAGGAAAAAATTAGTAAAAGAAAAGTCAGACTTAAAAAATCCCAAACCAGTAAAAGCTACATATATATATTCTCAAATACAAATAATTCTTATTTTAATCTGAATTTAAATTTAGGGGCAGATCTGGCTTCCCATAAACATTATACTACAACATTCAAAAACACTTAAATCCATCTTTCAAAAAGATAGGCCAACTAGCATGAGAAATGTACAATGCATTAACCACAAAAGTAATTTTATAGTTTAAAACACTGGAGAATACATTTTGAGAGACATTCACAAAATTGTGTGCCCCTTACTTCCCCAGCTACACCTTAGGCACCATGAGTTTTAACAAACAACAAGCTGATGAAAGCCATGGTATCAGAAAATGATGAACTCCAGTCTCTGTCCTGTCTAATGCTAAACTCTTCAGACCCAATGCTAAGTACCTCTGTCAGTTATTTATTTTTTCTCTTTCACTGGTTGGTTAATAATAATGAAATCCTCAGAGTTTGTAAATAACAAAATTCCTGTGCCAAATATTTGTACAAGGTAATGGAGCAGCTGTGATTTTGTTAGTACTGTACTTGGGTCACAATGGATTCCTCTATTACCACAGCAATACCTGCTGCCACAAGACAGACTCAAGTTCAATTATCAAGAGGCTGACTCTCTCACTAACCCATGCTGGCAGGAGCAAGGAGAGCTGCAAAGAGCCAGGTGTTGCTATAGATTTCTGTAACTAGTATTCTATAGAGAACAAGATTTCCATCCAGAGAAAGCCACATTTGTCATTATAGTGGACTTCTTACATTGTAATAAACAGCCAAATTCAATCCTCTGTAACACCGAGGCATCCCAACTGATCCAAATGGAATTGTATGGATGTAAAAGAATCTGTTCCAAAGTAAGCAACATAAAACACTGGTTCATACTCCGGTTGTGTTTGTCAGGTCATGGCTACAGTTTCTCTTAAGCTGCTAAGGGCTCAGATACTACAGTGATAAGTATGGTATAAAAACCAATATAGAATACAATTCTACTGAGAAATATAAATCCTTTGAGCTTATCTGCTATCATGGCACATTTGGCTGCATCTACACAACAACTTAGTTTAACAATGGTTAAACTCATTTGTGGTTGAACCCAGTTCTTACACAACTTGGTCTGGCTGGTGTGGATAGGGGCAAAACAGATTATATCCTGGTTCTATCATAACTGAGTTAAAAACATGCTGTTAAACAAGTGTTTTGTCTGCATAGAGAATGTTTTAATAAATATTGTTTGGAGGATAAACAGTTTCCCACCATGTTTGTGACAAATGCTATCAGCAAACAGATTAACCCTAATATTTATCAAAATGTTTCCAACAGCTTTTCCTTTTATTAATTTAGTAAGGCTTTTGACACAGTCCCACATGACATTCTCATAAACAAACTAGGGAAAAGTAGTCTAGATAAAATTACTATACTGAGCTCAAAGAGTAGTTATCAATGGTTTGCTGTTAAACTGGGAGGGCATATCTAGTGGGGTCCCACAGGAGTCAATCCTGGGTCTGATACTATTCAATATTTTCATTAATGACTTGGATAATGGAGTAGAGAATAAGCTTATAAAATTTGCAAATGACACCAAGATGGGAGGAACTGCAAGTACTCTGGAGGACAGGATTAGAATTCAAAACAACCTTGACAAAATGGAGAATTGGTCTGAAATCAACAAGATTAAATTCAATACTGATAAATGCAAAGTATTTCAATTAGGGAAGGACAAATTGGAGAGCGTCTAGAGAAGAATAACAAAAAAGGACAGAGGACTGAACCAGATATCCAGAGCCCTAGGCTAGCTCCCTGCCCATAGGACCATCCTGCGAAACAATAGGAAATGGAGCGAGTCATTATACTGGAAAATATATTCCCTGTACTCAAGAAAAAATATATAAAATGATGACCTGCATGCTTGATATTAAGGGGAAACCCATTTATACTGTTTTAACTGAAAAATAAAAAATAATTTTAATTTTTATATGTAAAGATTGTGCCACTGCTATCCAAATTGATATGACCTTGCATAAGTGTCAGATGCATTAATTAAATTTGCCTGTTAAGTTTTCCCACTTATAAATCTAGTAGCTTATATGCAGTATTCCCCTTTCTTTATCCCTCCTCCCCTTTAAAAAAATTTTTTAAAAACCCACAATTCAGGCTCCATCATTTCAGTGGGCGATTTTCCAGGCACGAAGGGGCAGTTAGGTGAAAGCCATGGGGAGTTAGGCACCTAAATGCTTTTTGTGCCTTTGAAAATCTCCTTCTCAGTGTAGGTCATATGGAAGAGAAATAGAAGATTTTCATTTTTAACTTAAACACAAAAGTAATTCTTACATGAGATGCAAGTTAGTTTAGAAGACCTGTAAGGTTGAAAAATGAAAAATTAGTGAAATCTATGTGCCTTACACATACTGTAGCATCCTGATAGTCTCCTCAAATGAATTTATCAACTTGAGTATTCTTTTAAATCATATGCCTTTCAAGTGTTTTTTCATAACCAGATCCAGCAAGAGTGTAATTCAGACCTAAATCTTTAAACGCCAGCATCTTTCATTCTACATTACGCAGGAAACTAGTCTGCTCTCCTAGGGGCTGCTCTAGTAAGCGATCAGTGCTTCAATTCCCATGGGCACCAATAAAAGTTGAAGTCACACTGTATCCTTCAGGATTGGGGCCCTAAATTGTTAACATTGTTTCTCATTTGCCTTTACTTCTTACATTCGCTCCTTTACTGAAATTACAAAGGAAACAGGCTATACAACAAAGTTGTATTGCACTAAATTGTGAATGACTGGACTTACTTGCTTAGTAATAATATCTGTTTAATTTTAGAATGGCACTGATTTAAATTCATAGTATAAAAGGTTGTTCTTTCATTGTGCCAAGGCTTCCAGTATAGGACTAGTGCTGTTAAACTGCATCAGCTGAATGCTATATAGTAAATAACTGGCTGTTTCATCTTATGGGCAGCAATCAAACCTAACTGAAATTAACTTAGTAGTCTCATCTCACTGCCTAGTGGTAAACTGGCCATTCTACAAAAACCACACAGATACTATCACAACAGGCAATCTCTGATTTGGAGAAATCCTCAAGAGAGGTGATAGAAAGCCTGATTCCTTAAAGTATTCATCTCCACTTCAGGGCTTTGGTCATTTTTAACAGAGAGCAAAGAAATTCACATTACAGCTGCTCATAATGCACATGGTGTCTTTATTACAGACATCTTCAGTCACACAGTCTACTAATTTTCATGAATATAAATACTAAACACAATTTAAATTAAAAAATAAAAATTACATCTACATAACAGTCAGATCAACAAGAGATACTAGAGACTGTAAGCAAATGTATATAGTATATACACAGAGAGAGCAGAGGTTGCCATATGTATTTGTAAACATATAAACTCTTAATAGATCAAATCTACATAAACAGACCGAACTCCATTTTAACCAAATTAAAGTTTTTGCAGTTTAGATCACTGTCAAGTGATCATATGTAAGCTACAGAAGATGATAAATTATGATCTTGTGGTTACATTCTGTTGTTATTAAGCAGGATAAACATGTCAGTTCAGTTTATGTGTATAGCTCATTTTAAGCTGAAAAGCTTTCAAATATTTAACTACAAATAGAATTTGAAGAACAAATGACTGCAATTTGCTCAGAGTGGTACAAATTTACTAATGATTGCTAGATTGGCTCTTCATTAAAAAGTTTTACTTATTCAGTTGTATTATTCTATTCATGTTTTGGGGAATCTAAGTATTAAGACTTAAATGTTATATTTTTTAAAACATTCAATTAAACACGGTGCCTAAGAATTTCAGTCTTTGGTTCCAAACTTTTGGGGTTTAGTCATTTTAACTGTTTGTATATCTCAAAAGGAAAAATAAAAGCATGACAGAGAAGGCTGTTAATATTTTACACCTGGTTTCTTTCCTTATCTTTCAGTGAAACTGGTTTTGCAAAAGCTTGTTCTGTTGATGCATCACTTTTCTGATTAGTTTGATGAATGGAGTATTGACTTATGGCTGCACATCTCTGCAGTACAACAGCACTCTGCTTATTTACCAATTAGTCAAAGAGTGTGGCATACTTAAGAAGATATCATTTATTTTTTGCTTATCAGTCTGGTCAGCAAGAGCCAGTTCTCAGGCTCTCGAGAGTGAAATATTGCAAGTTAAGCTGTAGGAATGTTTTGTTTTGATTTAATGTGATTTGACTGCTTAATACACATTAAATTAATTTATTTCCAGATTGTATTAAAAACTATAACCATTTCTTCTTCTCAGTTGGCATTTTAAATAAAATGCTGCTCCTCCTAGGTTGCCAATTTTTTTTTTTTTTAATTCTGAAAAAATGAAAAGAATTTTTTTCAAATTTTCAGCCAAATATAAAATGTATTGTTAGGACATAATTAACAGGGCTTCATAGTGCATTTACCTTCATTCTTGTCTTAAAATCATAGCAATTAGTGATTTTTTCATACAATAAAAGTGTTTTATAAAAAAAAAAATCTTAAAAACTCTGGCAAAAGTATAGTTTGACAATGTAATAAAAACCTAAAGGGTCTCACGATGTCAACAACTTTTCTCTTTACATAAAATAAAAATGCTTTACCCCTTTATGTTAAAAATTCACCTAATGCAGTAACTAATTTTTGAGAGTTAGCTCGGCCTAGAAAAAGTTACAAAAGACTGTGTCTCCCCATGTAAATAATATAATTCACAAAATAATTATACAGTCAGGAATTACAGAAATCTCTTTTTATCATTTTCCTGCCAGAACTAGTAAATCTGTAATGTATGTCTTGGAACCTGCTCCCATTGACTTAGATGGTGCAAGACCAAGCCTGGAAATAGTATTTTTTTTTAAATGTATTCCTATTCTAGTACTGTAGGCTAAAATGAGCATTTCTCTTAAAATATGGAATCATGAAACAATAATCCCAATATTAAGGTTTTAAGAAATACACCAGAGGACAAATAGTGCTTGCTACTGTTGCAACTAGCAGAACACAATAATAATTAGTGCTACAGAACTTTCAATGATAATGCCAAATAACGGTCAAAGTCAGCCCTCTTAAACAAGCCTCTCTGATATGAAGCCCTCATAACTCTTTTTTGACTGTATCACATACTATAACTGTATCTTCTATTAAATAAAGTGGATAAAAATTATGTAGGGTGAATCACACATTCTTTCAGTTTTTCTTCCTCATTTTTCACAAAAATTGAGAAAATTAGGCTGGAATAGACATATGCATAAAATGCAGCTTTAGAAACTTCCAGGGACACCTGACATGCCCTGGAGTCACCAGCTCCATTACTATATGGCTGCTCCTGGGTAGTTCCTACATGCTAAAGGATTTTACTTCTTTGCTTATGTAACCCACACACCTCTTGGGTGTAGTGTTCTGTCCCATCTAGCGGCACCAAGACCACTTAAAGAGAGAGATAAAATGAGTCTGCTCTCAGCCAGTTAGTTTTAGCTCATGCTTTAAGCTCCAGAGGTCCCAGGTTCGATCCTGACGACGACCGGGGTACTGTCGGTGTTACACTTACTCCCGCTGGAATTACAGTGATCACCAAAAGATTTATGAATCTGTCTCATTCCAGTACAATAGTCCCCATACAAGGCTGTGGACTGCTTGGGTTCCACTTAATCCCCACATTAAAGGATTAAAGCCCAATCTTCACCACCACTGCATTCCAGGTGGAGTTGAAGACACTCAGCACCTTGTAGGGTCAGGCCCTAATCAGGCTTAAGTTGTGCATACAGCCTTGCGCAAGGGAGAATTTCACTCTCCAAGTCTGTTGCTGGCTTGAAGTTTTATAGCCTCCCAGGGAAGGAGAAAGTTGGCAACTTGAAATTGAGTTTTTAATTACCCCCGACCAACTGCAAAATTCCAGATGCAAATAATAGAATTCAAACCTCACAGTCGCAAATCAGCTAGTTAGACACATAAATGCTGTTATTTGTGCCTACAACTGATTGTGGGTATAGAAGTAGAAGCCAGGTTAATTAAAAAGTTAGTTACTAAAAGTCAGGCCTATAATAAAAGGGTTTGTTTCAGATCACACGGGCTCATTCTCCTGCACTGATTAGTACTAGAATTGTTCTGAATGATTCCTCCACTACTGACATCAACTAGGTTTTTGCAATTCACATTGCTTGCTTTTCAATAATAACTTGGTGTACCCTGGGGGCTTGTCTTCACTACGGGGGTAAATCGACCTAAGTTACGCTACTCCAGCTACGTACCTTAGGTCGATTTACCCCAATGTCTTCACTGCGCTGCGTCAACAGGAGACGTTCTCCAGTGATTTACCTTATTCTTCTTGGAGAGCTGGAGTACTGGAGTCGACTGGAGAGCGCTCTGCCGTTGATTTAGCAAGTCTTCACTAGACCCGCTAAATTGACACCCGCTGCATCGATTGCAGCAGCCTCAATCTCCCCGGTAGTGAAAAAAAGCCCTGGTATAATGAATTTTTTCCTACAGTGCATTTTGCAATTATAATACAACACTGACATAACTAAACAAGATAAAAAAATAATCACAAGATAGGATGTTCATATGGGGCAGGGATTGCAAACATTTTTCTTCCTTGCTTAAATGAAATAGAAGTTAATTGTTTTTGAAGGTGAAAACATACCCATACAAGAAGCAAGAGGCTTCTTTTCACTGTTCCACAGTACCCCAACATCCCCACAATGATAAGGAAACAGCAGACTGCAATCATGACTGGATGGACCACAGGAAAATAAGTCAAAATGACAGCCTCCTCCACTCTGAAAACAAATATAACCCAGAATTAAAATAATAAAGTACTACCCCAAAATCAAAGCACCTAAACGTAAAATAATAATATTACAGTCTAAAAAGCAAATAGCATTAACTATTTGCTACATAATTTAAAATGTGTTAGCAGTCTGGGATCATGGAAATCATTTAAATGGAGTTTTTAAAGTCCTATGTTTCTTCCAAGTTATGGAAGATTGGATACTTAGAGTGCTGCTCTTTGGGGCAGAGATTTTTTGTTCTGTGTTTGTACAGCACCTAGCTCTTGGGTCCTGATTCCTGACTGGGGCTTCCAGGTGCTATAGTAATAAAATATATTATTAATACTTTGTGTTATTATTATTAATAATAATAATTCTGAATTCACTAAGACTGAGTGAAGCAGTCAAAATATACCCTAGTTTAATATACTTGCAGGGTAGGTAGCCCAAAACAGCAATAAAGAGATGCAGAGAGATCAAAAAAGGGACTAGGTAAGGGGGGAATTACTTAACAGGTCTTTTCCCATCTGTCACAAGGTGACTGGCCCCTTTAAGAGGGAGCAGGGTCCAGTGCACCTGCGGCTGATTGCCTGCTGCCCAATTTGGCTTAAGGGAAGGCACATGGGCCTTGTAAAGAGGAAACAGGAAGAGGAAGGTTGGGGATAGAATGAAGCTGCAGAGGAATGCTGCTCAAAATGCACAGGAAGGAAGCAGCTGAGGAAGCTGCTGGAGGAATGGCCCAAAAGTTCAGCCAACTGTCCAGGAACCAAACCAGATGCAGGGGCCTCAAATGATTCTGCAGAAAATCCCAGTGAGATGCTCTGAGCGACAGCAGAATTCCCTGACTGGGGTTGTCAAAGAAAGGGTGGAATTTGTTGCCAAGGATCTGAAAGTTTAGGAAAATGCTGTTAACCAGATCCCTGATACAAGCACCAATTACCTCTACAAACTATAGAACCAGATGAAGGCTCTCTGGCAGACACTGGATGACAGGATGAAGGTTCGTGAGGCTCAGATCCAGGAAATAAGACAGAGGTGTTCCCAAGCTATGGATAGGTTGGCTAAGCAATGGAGTGAACCAAGCAACTAGAGGCAGTCCTTAAAAAGGTGAGAAAGCTTTTACAAGCTAAAGGCATCAATGCTTTGGATTTGAGATCCCTACTTCAAGAAGCAGCACACCAAGAGCCAGTCCAAAACACTGCTTGGGTATAATGGGGCTTGGATACCCTGTGGTACAAACACAGAAGAAAGTGCCAGATAGAAGCTATAGTTGGAGAAGGCTACAATAGACACCAAGGAGAAGTCTAAGAGTCTCACTAAACTCAAGAACGGGCACAAAGCCATGGTCATAACTCTGGTAGAGTGCCTGCTTCATGGAAAAAAGCAGATGCCAGAGTTGGAGATAACTTGTGGAAAGCTTGAGGGGAACTCCACCAAGCTGCATAACTGGAGTGCTGAGCTGCAGCCTCTGATCACAGAACTCAAGAGACAACTGGCTGAGAAAGAAGAGGAACTAAAAGGAGCCTTGACTAAGGTGGCAGAAGGAGCAGCCCAGAAGAACATAGGCCAGCAGGAAATCCACAAGCTGGAATCTCAGGTCACTGAACTTCAGGGAGACCCTGAGTCAGAGCAAGTAGCCAGAAATAAAACAGAACTCCCTCAGGTCCTGCTTCTGGGTGAGCTGGAGGCACTGAAAACAGAGCCAAAAGACACAACAAACTCCACAACTGCACATTGGGAACTCAGGTCAAAGCAGGAACCGGAAGTGACTTTTCTGAAGATGACCCTAGATCAGTGGTTCTCAAAGCCAGTCCGCCGTTTGTTCAGGGAAAGCCCCGGGCAAGCAGGGCCGGTTTGTTTACTTGCCGCGTCCACGTCCACTGGCCGCGGTTCGCCGCTACAGGGCAATGGGGGCTGCGGAAAGGGCGGCCAGCACATCCCTTGGCCCGTGCCGCTTCCTGCAGCCCCCATTGGCCTGGAGCGGCGAACCGCGGCCAGTGGGAGCCGCGATCGGCCAAACCTGCGTAAGCAGCAGGTAAACAAACCAGCCCGGCCCGCCAGGGGCTTTCCCTGAACAAGTGACAGACCGGCTTTGAGAACTACTGCCCTAGATGATGAGGTGAAGACCCAGGAGGCACAAATCCAGAAGCTGAAGTAGAAACATTCACAAGCTGTGAAGGAGCTCGTAGAGCATCTGAAACAAACTGAGCAGGTGAAAATGAACCATGAGGAGGCAAAGTAGGTTCTGGAGAGCAAGCATGTGGAACTGTCCAAAGAGGTGAAGATGCTTCTGCAGGACAAAGGGGAATCAGAGCACAAGCAGAGGAAAGTAGAAGTCCAGCTCCAAAAGCTGCAGGTAAAATTTATGGGAGATGAAAGAGAGCGAACAGAGCTGGATTAGAAAGTCAGCAAACTGTAGGAGGAAATGCACCAGAAGCTGAGTGTCAGCACTAAGCTGAGATAGATAGAAGATGAGAGGAATGGCCTCAAAGGACAGGGAAAAGAAGGAGGATTCAGCCAGGAGATCCATCTGTTGACTGAAGGTCCAAGTTGCCCCGCTCTGGAAATGAAAGAGCAAATCCTTGAGGAAGAGGAGATGGGGAAAGGAAACCAGTGACTTGACTGGGGAAAACATAAAACATTAACAAAACAATGTGGGTGGAGGAAGAACAGAAGTGGGTTCAGTTAAGAAGAATCCTAAAAGCCTAAGGTAAGGCTGTCAAAACACTAGTTACTGGAAACCCCAAGAGGAAGCTCGATATTATTATGGACTTTCCCAAAGGTGAAAGAGGCACATGGTGTGTACATTCAGGGATGCTCCTCCCAAAAAGGTCATGAAACAGCATTACATAAAAGTAACCAGGGTAACAGCCTGACTTTCTTGACTATTCCACAGATAGCCCAAAGACTGGACATTCAGAATGTCTGGCATGTTATAAATTATGAGATGCCAAGAATTCTTGGCAACTACATGAGTCGTATAAAGTGTATTGGGCATAGCGCTAGACAACCTTTGGTTATATTGTTTGTGAGCAGAAAAACTAAGGGCATCAACAAAGATTTTCCAGACTTTCTGATATCTGCAGAAAAAGTAGTGCCTGCTTGTTTGGACAATTTGACCAAAAGATGAACACTTTGGGCATAGGAAGGTTTGGGAGAGAGAGGGGGACTAGCCCCTTAAAGAGGGAGCAGGGTCCAATGCATATGTGACTGGTTACCTGCTGCCCCGTTGGGCATTAAGGGAAGTCATGTTGGCTTTATAAAGAGGGAAACAGAAAGAGGAAGCTGGGGAGCAGAGTGAAGCTGCAGATCCTAGGAAGAGCTGATAACTGAGCCCAGTGTATGGCTTAGAGACAGTCAGACCTAAGGAAGGAGGGGGCTGTGCCCAGTGGGAGATGAGGGGAAAGAGATCAAAGAGACTTTGCTTTGGGTTTCATTTCATGTTAATAAACTCGCTTCTTGGGGTGTGGTTTGTTATTAGACATAAGCCGCTGTGGATCATGCCTGAGAACCTATGAAGGGGAAATGGAGACAGGATGCCAGAGAATTTGGCCAGAAGGGGGCACTACAGGCAGATGTGCCCTTTGACACCATCTCTGATTCCAGTGATTCAAAAAATATCACATTGTATGCTACAATGTGTATTAACTGAGGGGTTCCTTTCCCACAGAAAATTTAATTAGGAAACCCTGCTATATTTGATAAACTGTAGCACCATCATTCAGGTACATGGATAATTAGGTTTAAGAAAAAAAGTTTACCTTGTTTCTGCAGTTAAAGTGAGGACATTATTCAGGTAGTCCCTCATCCAAGCAGAAACACCCAACACACTGATGGACATCAACTAAAAGAAAAAATGGTGTTATTTATCAAGCATTTAAAAATTCATGCAGGATCAATTGTCAAAAATATCTACTGTATCATTTATTCGAACAATACTTTCCCCCTGCTGTGCTTACACGTGTTTGGAGCTGGTTATCTAGGTATTTAGAGAGGCAGTTTCAATTATCATTTCCCTTCCAGTTTGTATAACTGATACCTAGGAAGGCCTGCTCTTTGCTCTTGTGTAAAAAGGTGTAATTCTAACATTGGCTGACACACACACACAAACCCCAGTTCTCCCCAGTAGTAGATCCTAAGGAGGGCAGAAGCCATGGAGGGGAGTTACTACTGTTTCTAGCATCAATAACTCTTTCAAAGATTTCCCATAAAAATTCCAGTGGTTATCATGAAACATATGAAGCCAGCAACTTGTGAGGCATGATCCCAGAGGGGACACAAGTATTAATCAAATCAACTTATTAAGATTATTTTATTAGAGAAGGACGGTGATCACTTTGCAGTTAAACTCATAAGACTTGGTTTCAATTTCTCACTCTGACACAAACTCACTGTGTGGCCTTGGACAAGTCACTTAATCTCCTTGCCTGTTTCCCCAGCTGTCACGGGGGATAACAATCCTTTGTTTAGATTGTGAGCTTTATAGCTCTTTGCTGCGTACTCTGTATCAACAGCACCAACCACAACAGATCTCAGATACAGCCATTAACCCAATACTGTAATGCAAATAATTAATTCTGAATAGCTCTCCAATCACCACTGAGCCCCTGCAAGCCCCCATGGCAACTTTGTGCAGTTGGGGTGCCACACATTAAGAGGGGGACTGTCAAGGGAAGAGCCATGGAGCAGTAATTGCCCCACAACATGCTCTGCTCCTAGCCAGTGGGTTTCTGCTAGGAAATCTCTAAAGTATGCATGCTAGCCAGTGGGCTGCCATGGCCCTCCACCCCGCCTTTTCCTACACGTGGGTTCAGGAAGGGAGTGCCAGACCCAGCAATGCTTCTACTGAGTGGTGTATCTATGATGCTCTCACTAGTAATAGTGTCTCCTTTTGAGGAGTCCCAGATTTTCCCTTATCTAATTCAGTGCTGGCATCATGTGTGCCCTGACAGTGAACAAAAATACTTATGAAGAACTAGTCAACTGGTACAAAACTAATGCATTTTAATGGTTTCTCTGGGTCTTTATTACATTCTTGAGATTCTTTGCCTGCAGCACACGTATAGCCGGCTATTTCTGCCTTTAAAATTTAATGTGAAGTCCCAGTGGTTACTTCATCCCTTCTTTTCAAAATCACTGCACCTAATAGAGAATGCAGTCCTGGTTCTATGCAACATCAGCAGGAACCTCAGGTGTTCTGTATGCAGTGTGCATATTCCTAAAAGTCAGTGCATGTTAAAATTCTACTGCATGTCACTGCACATTTTCTTAAAGCTCGGTGGCAGATCTATTTTGGTTGGGGAAATGGAGAGTAGAGAGCATTTTCTTCTACTGTTTAGACCTGCCATTCAGGAAGCTATTAACAAAGTAAAAAGAAGAAAAGAATTGGGATCATTTCTAAGCCAAACTCCAGGAAATCCTGCCTGGGAAAAAGAGACAAGTGACATAAAATGTTGAACAAGCAACAGACCTCTTGTTTCTAGCATTTGACTAAAAGTATTTACAAAAGCCACAAGACTATTGTACGCTTGTACAAAAAAAAAAAAATAAAAAGGTCCCTGGCATTTCTGACATTATGAATGAACCATTTTCCTATGACATGATCAACAGGCAAATGAAAATAGTTTTAAACCCCTTTTGATAAATTTGATAAAGTGTTTGTAAATATTACTATCTGGTTTAAAGTATAGTAGAACTACTGAGAGTGGGATGCATTTGGCTCATTCTGTATTATTGGAAAGGCCTACAAAAGTGCTCAATAGAAGTGGAGAAAACCATCAAATCCTAACTCCTCAACAACTTCCAGATGAAGTTAAACAGGTACTGCAGAGGAAACAGCAACAGAAAGGAATTCCCATTTGCTAAACAATGCAGTGCTTTCTTCAGCACTAGACTAAGGGAAGTGTTTGGTTTTATACCATGTGGACATTTGTTTACTATGCATTGGAAGAAAACTACCAATTCCTTTTACTTACAACTGATAACCTATACCAACAACTTTATCACTGCTAATACTAACCAGACTCATAAGAACAACCTACATATGAAAGGTTTCAGATCTCATTCATAATCCCATGAGCCATCCAGTTCCCCTTTGCTGCTCTCCTTTAATGTGTATCTTTAATGGCAAAGCTGACATACCTTTTGCATGACATACACTAAATATAAGAAATTCCTCTTCTTAAATTTGTATCAGACAGTGGATATTACACACAGAGGAAATGCCTTTTTTTTTTTTTTTTTTTGGCAGGCCCACTCTAAATTGCCGTGTCAGATTGACATTATATTAAGAATTGGGCAGATCCTCTTCTCTCATTCCTGTAATGATGAAATACTGACACAGACACATTCCCCATATAAAGAACGGATATCGTGGAGGGAATTCTTCTAGCTTCAGTTTCACACTCCAAAGTCCAATACCAAATATACTGATGGAAAACTTTGATCATAATTCTGTGATAAAAATCTAGAATTATGACAATGACGGTCCTTGAATCAGCATGTTCACCTATACAGAATAAAATATTCCTTGTATATTTCATTTCCAAACAAACAAACTCAATTTACATATCTCCAGATTTTTTGCAGAAAGGAATTGCAAGAGGGCACAGACAATGTCAAGCCTAGAACTGTACTAATTTCTTCTCCCTCTCTAGCCACCCACAAAGAATATTTTTTGATAGGTCTCAAAGATTCACTAAAAAGACCATTGCCCTTAAAAAACACAAAACACTTTAATGTCAATAATTATGGATGGCAAAGCTATGAGTACACAATACTTTGCATAGTGACTCCCATTCGGAAACAAAACCCTGTCTATTTCCCTACAAAAAAAGTGAAGGGGAGGGAGGGAAACAGGGGATTATAAGTGGAAGCCATCTGGCAGCTAGATTATGTATATAAATATAATGTGAACTTTTGGCTTTTTGACTCTAGGAAAAAAAAACATCAACCCACACAGCATCTGTGCTTATAATGTAATTTGTTCTCCTCAGCACCTCCTCCTCCTCCTGAATTCTGAAGATTTCCAGATCAACTATCTTTGTCTGTATCTATGGACTTGAATATGGTGCACTCTACTGTTACACAGAACTCATTTTAATTTAGTATTTAAAAAAAAAATCTTCTAGTCATGGTTCCTCCATCTCTTCAATATAACATGCAAATTTTAAATCTATGCACCATAGAAAAAATGTAAATATTTTCCCACTATTTTATACACACAGGCTATGCCTACTCTACTAGCTAGGGGTGTGATTCCCTTCTTCATGCACAGCTAGTTCAAGTCCATATAGCAGAGGCACAGCTGAGCCTTGCCGAGTACAAACGCACCTGAAATCAGAGGGTATGCATACGGCAAGGCTCAGCCACCCATGCTGCCTCAGCTGCACTGCTACTTATACTCATGCTAGCTCAACGAGAGCTAGCGCAAGTACGCGTACACAGGCAGGGTAATCACACCTCTAATTTGCAGTGTAGGCATAGTCAGAGAGAGAGACACTCCATAACATTCTAACTTGTAAGTAGGAGGCTGTTGTTCAGCATAGGCCTGATCCTGCAAAGTTCCCAACTTAAGTCAGTGGAACTGAGAGCACTTAGCACCAAACCTTGGGCCAGATCCTGAGTTGGTGTTACAACAATTGAAACCTGTTGAAGTTCTGGCCTCACGTGTTCGCAATCTCCTCGGGAAGGAGCCACAGCAGCCACCAAAAAAAAAAAAAAAAAAATCTTGGGGTGCAAATAAGCCTTATGGGGCAAGCAATGGCAGTCATATCCCAATAGCCTGCTGCAATCCAATTTCCAAGGAGAAGTCGTAAGAGACAACCTGATGGGTTTTGTTTTGTTTTGTTTCTGGAGGGAGGCCAAAAGGAACTAAAATTGGCAGATCCTATTTCAGCCAATTGTTTACATTACTAATTTAACACTGAAATATCAACCAGCAAGGAAGCTATACCAGATAGAATTTGACTATCAAAGGGCACAGTATAATGGGAGGGGTGGGGGGAAAACATCAAAAATAATTTCCACCACATTAGTAATAATATCAGTGCATCAATAAGTTTTTATCGACCATTTCTCTGTGGACCCCACTCTGTGTCGTAAGCATAACAGTAAGCTTTTTAATATCTATTTGTTACAAATGACTGTAGAATTCACAATACATTATATATTCATCAACATGAAACTGAGTTTATAAAATTGACTATCATATTAAATTTATTTTCATCTTGATTAAATAAAGATAATAAATAATGTTGTTTTCAAAAATGATCATTAAAATAAATGTTTATCACATATTGACATTTAACTTTCAAACTAGTTTTATTCATTTTGAAGTTTGACTGTATCCCATTCAAACAACTAAGAAACTGGATGTACAAGAACATATTCAGAGAGCTAGGAATGGCCATGTACAAGTTACATCTTAAATTATTGTTAAGAGGCTTTATATAAATTGGATATTACATGGTTTAAAAGAAAATATCAAAAGGCATTTTTATCCATTAAGCATGCCTGCAGAACTTCGCTCATGGCTCTGCTTCTTATGATGTCTGAAAGGTCATGGCTAATTTGGAAAAATAAATTTGATATTTTCAGTTAAGCTATGTACATATGTTTATATAAAGAGAGGGGGAAGAGCAATGACGCTTGTAACTAAGGTTGCATACGTTTCCATTCTTAGCAACTTTTTTGGTCACAACCTAAAAATTACTTGTTGGGCTGAAATTTGCCATCTGCTTGAAGGAGATTTTCTTATTAATTATTATTTTATTTTGAAAATTTGAGCAAAAACATTTAAGCCACTTGGAAGTATGTGGAGAAGGCAGGAAACAATTTTCTACATTATTAAAAAAACAATATGTTTAAAAAAAAAAAAAAAAACCTCTTGCATCAAAACAAATGGATGAGGGTAACAATTTTAGTGCCCTTACTCATGCTGCGTAGCATTTTACTCCACACAAAAAAAATTACTGTAACTTCAATGGGTTTACTTGCACAGTAAGATACCATTCAGCCTGAGTAAAGGTATCAGAATCTGGGCCTTAATTTTAGTATACAAATAACCCTCACTAAGAAATCCTTGAGTGGTCCAATGAAAATTGGCTTGGGTTTGACTAAGCTGCAACCTGATGAAAAATCGCTTAGTGCACACACAGAACATTCTGGAATAGGCTTTCACCATTAAACTCACAGTTCAGACGCACAGCATAGCTGTAGCTAATTTAGCTATTTACAGTTTCTTATTTTCCTGAAATACTCAGGGACCAGTTTGCCCCCTACATTCCAACACTATTGTCCTTTAGCATAAGAGAATGTAGAGAGAGGACTGAGTCCTCAGTTTTGTACCCATCTCCTCCATGACTACTCTCAACACCTCTACCTCTTATTAAATAAAGCCTCATACTGCTCCTCCAGGAAGCAAGAAAATATTATTTCCATTATACAACAGACGTAACGGAGATCCAGAGAGGTTAAGTGACTTGCTCGAGGTCACATAGGAACTTTGTAGCAAAGCACAGATTTCTGATGTGAAAGACTCATGTCTTATGCCCTAGACAAAGCCACTTATCAGAAAAATTGCTTCCAATTGACAATGTATTTTGTTATGCTGTCTAAACTACTACTGTGTGCCCAGAGACCTTTGTCTAGTGCCATTAGAACTACAGATAATGGGCAAAATATCATTAGGCCGATTTTATAGATAAAAAGGAAATAGTGAATAACTTTCTGGGCAGCAGTGGGGGTTAGGCCTTACCTGTGAGCCAACAGACTTAGACATGACAATTTGCTGTGACCTTCAGAACATCAGTTAACCTCCCCGTTTCTCACCTGTAAAATGGGGTTATCAATAGGTGCATATACTACTTGTGAGGGTTAATAAGAAATGCTGTGCAATTCTTTTAAATAATAATAATAAATATTTACACAGAGATATATTATTGGAGCCAGCGCCGGCTCCTGGGTTTTTGCCGCCCCAAGCAGCAAAAAGAAAAAAAAACTGCGATCGCGATCTGCGGCATTTCAGCAGCAGCTCTACCGCACTGCTTCAGTCTTTGGCGGCAATTCAGCGGCTGGTCCTTCGCTCCAAGAGGGAGTGAGGGACCCGCCGCCGACTTGCCGCCAAAGAGCCAGATGTGCCACCCCTCTCCATTGGCCGCCCCAAGCACCTGCTTGCTGGGCTGGTGCCTGGAGCCGGCCCTGACTGGAGCTTGGAGGAGTGAAAGCTACATAGGAGAAATACAGGTATTCTTCTTTATAGCCTATGTCTGCTGCCTTCCACAGAGCCTTGAGTCAATGGGAAATTCTCAGGCTATAGCAACAGAGAAGGGATTGGGGAGTATTGGCAAAAACATTTTCTGTAAAGAGAGATGTCAATTTAAACAGAAAATGAGAGAAAGTACCCACAAGAGCAATGGACCATTCAAGCTGTTGGACATCATGTCTTAGTGTTCTAAACATCTAGTTTGAAATATTTACTCTCCCTGGAGCCATCAGTCCAAATATAGACAGAACTGGCTCACGCCTTCATCCTCAAGGTGGATGCACTGAATTTCATGCAGTTAACTGTGTGGATTTTCCAAATCAGGCCTTAAAAGCTATACTTCCCTTGGCTGTCCATGGCCAGTAAGAAGCCTAGCGCCTTTGCTAACAGGAACTTCTCCCCAGTGTCACTGTCAAAATTCCCTCTCCCCACCAACACCATTTTGCAGAGGCTGAGATGTTGGTCAATTGCTGTAATTCCATGGTGCTAGACATATATAACGCATAAAGAGATTTGGGATGAGGTGATACACACATTTACATTATGAGTGTCATCTATTCTACCTTCAGTGAGACACAGTATATTGGGATCACGCTGTCAGAGCATTCCTGTCTCCTCTCATTTCCAAAATGAAGGCAGAGACACCAACCCAGAGCATCAAGTTCAGTAGTCTCCCCTTCCTCCTCAGTTCCCTTCTCCCTTTACCCACTCACCTCTTACTCTGACAGCCCCTGCCTCTCCCGCATATAAATCCAAATGCCCCTTCACACACACACCCCCAAAAAGAGATCCAGGTGATTGTACACCCCCTAATCAGAGCCCTGAACCTGACAGAGGCCTTTATGCACTATAACAATCTAAAAATATTAGATAACTGATATAACCTAAAGATTCCTTCTTAACTGGGAAAACATTAGCACAAGTATTAAATAATACACTCCTGTTCCTTTAAAATCCTGGCTTGCAGTGATTTCCTGCTCTGCAGGATGAAGTCCACTGAATAACCCTGAGTTCTGTAGAAAGATGTTCCCTTCCTACAGCTCTGCTGGAATATTCTCTTCATATATGGGAGCTGAGAAAAGTCTCTTCAAGAGAATAGTCCTTATCTAAAGCCAAAGGACTGAATCCATAGGTGCTCCAACTCCCTGCAACTCCCAATGGCGTCATTTGATGCTAGAGAGCAGTGGAAACAGCTTCTCTCAGGATTTGACTCTAATGGAAAGAGGATAAACTGGATTGTTATGATAGCAAAATCAGTGTAAGTATAAAAGACAGAAACCAAAGTTACAAGATACTACATGTATATTTATTATGGTAACTTCACTGGATTTTATTTTGAATCTCGCCTTAAATATGCAAGGAGATATCAGGTTAAATGCCAGAAGAGTCTGGCTTGTCTTTAGCTTAAGCACCAATCCGCAATTACAATAGTACACGTATGTGCACCAACCTCAGCAGCACTCAAGGAAGAAATTGACTGATTTTATAATAATCTACAGAAAACAATACAAGAAATTTCATGACATATTATTGGTGATGGGAGATTTTAATGCAAAAGTAGTATCGGATTGGAATTCTGATTCGATGGCAGATTCAGACTCGGTGAAGAAAACAGAAGAGGAGAAAGGTTACTAAATTTCTGCCTAAGCAACAACTTGGTGATAATAAACATGTTATTTCACCAAAGAAAGCCATAGAAGAAATGGACTTGGATATCACCAGATGGGCAAACGAAGAACATGATGGACTTTGTACTTGTGAATCGCAGATGAAAATCACTTGCAGCTGATATTGGATTAGTAGAGGCATCAATGAGGTTGCAGCTGAGTGCCGAGAACAAAGATTTGTGTGTCACAGTTTCAGGGTAACTGCTTCTGTATTCTTCCACTCCGTGGTCTACTCCAGGAGTTCCCACTGTAACAGATGAAAGTCCTAGGACGTGTAAGCAGTTCAAAAGACTATACTGAGATATGCCTGGCATGACAGGCATCAGATATGACAGACATGGACTTTTGGGGCAATAAGTGTTACGTGGGGTAATCCCTGGGAAGTGGTTAATGCAAATTCCATAACTCTGGATTATGCAAAAATCCAGATTTTGAAGCTATACACTGAGGAGAGGGCCATTGACTAATGATTACCTGCTCCTGGAGACTAGCAATCAAAGGCACAAGCTGTCAAAAGGAAACAGCTGAACTGCCCAGTCAGGGTTTCTGGTTCCTGATCTAAAAACTGACAACCTTATAACCCAGGGGGCAAATGCCATTGATGGGGTTTGAAAGACTGATGCCTACCAGAGCCTTATGTTGGAGTTGGAGGTAATATCTGGTAAGCTTTTTAGCATGACTGTAGATTATTTTTATATGTTTTTTCTGCTATGCTTTTCACCTTAAGAATAAATGTACCTTACTTTGTGACGGATGGTTGGCGAGTGGCGTACACTGTTATAGCCCCTGTGGAGATTTCAACCAGAGGTGCTGGACCCCAGTCAGACCTACTGGGGAAACCACAGTGAGATGCAGAGGGACTGTAAGGCTAAACTTCCAGTCTGGAAGGAGAGAGATGTGGGTCTCCGCCCAAAAGAGGTGACTGCTGGGAGCCAGAAACCTTAAGAGGATGACCTCAAGGAAGACTGGGGTGGGAGGAGGTGAGGGAGGGTCAAAGATGCAGTTAATACTGAAGCTGACACAACAATGTGGACAAATTGAATGAGCCAGATAGCAGGAAAAAATACAACAAAGTTGTGAGGAAAAAATATCATGTCTCTGGTGAAAGAAAAAATGAACACTGACGAGACCTGGAATAGTGTAAAAGATAAGATTACAAAAGCAACTGAACAAGTGTTGGGCT
Source organism: Chrysemys picta bellii (assembly GCF_011386835.1). Taxonomy (NCBI): domain Eukaryota; kingdom Metazoa; phylum Chordata; order Testudines; family Emydidae; genus Chrysemys; species Chrysemys picta. The sequence continues at coordinate 45,133,079 of NC_088791.1, read as the reverse complement.
ACAAGGCCACAACAAAGAAACCAAAGTAGATAACCTAGGTTGACCAGAGAGATAAAACAGGATGTGAAGAGACACTAAAGTCTGGATAAGTGAAAAATATAAAGAAACAAAAGAATACGCAAAGAGAAATGACACAGGGATTATACTGCAAGATAAAGGAACTGGGTGGGACATACAAGTTGAAGATGCAGCAGTAAAAGAAAATCATAGGCAAATAACTGTGGACAAACAAGCAAAGAATAAGTGATAGAATATTTTGAAGAGCTGTACAATGTGCAGAACACCGTACATGAAACGGTCTTGGAGAAGCTTCCCAGTACAAACAAGGAAGAGCAGATATTGGAATTCTTACAAGTACTAAAGACCTTGATAGGAAGTTTGAAAAAGATACTGGGCAGTGACAACATAACTAAAACGCTGCTGCAGGCAAGCAAGGAACACATGGTACAGACAATGCACAGGCTATTCAACTAGATTTACAAACAAAAACAAGTGCCAAGAGAATGAGGGAAAGCAATAATAGTACAGTATTGAAAAGGAGATCAGAGTGAATTCAAGAACTACAGAGGAATCAGCTTATTGAGCATGCTGGGGAAAGCGTTCAGCAAGACATGTTAGAGGAGAAATGAAGAGGTACATGGAAGTGGCACTTGCAGAGGAACAAGCCAAATTTAGACCAGGATGAAGTACAACAGATCACCTACGTGTGATAAGACCGATATTGGAGAAGTGCACAGAACACAACTGAATCTGCTACTACAACTTTATAGACTTCAAACGGGCTTGTGATAGCAGTTGGCAGGAAGGGTTATGGCAAGTTTTGAGAATGTATGGGATTCTCAAGAAACTGATCAAGCTGATAGAACACAACTACAGCAAATCGATGAGGGCAGAGTGTAGACAAGAAGCGGATGGAATGGTTCAGGACAACTGTAGGCGTCAGACAAGGATGCATGTTGTCACCAGATTTGTTCACCTTGGTACTGGAAGCAGTTACGGCTGTAGCACTGAGAGATGAAATGGGAGGAGTCATATTACATGGGAGAACAATGAATAATCTTAGATTCACAGACAGACAATGTTGACTTCATAGCATTGACCCCTGAGCAACACAGTTATACGGACTGTAGCGGGGTGGTCACCCGCTCCTGCCTTAAAAGGCTTAAAACAACCCAGGGAGAGGGCTGTGGCAAGGAAGGAAAAGTGGGGCTGATTGGGGAAAGCAGCCTCAGCTGGGGGCCACGCCCCATCAGGCCGAGGCTGGCTTAATGAGGGCCCAGCTGGCCCTTATAAGAGGGCTGGGGCCAGAAGCCAGACACAGACTCTCTCTAGCTTTGAGAGGGGAGGGACCTGGCTGCCGGGAGCTGAGAGAAGGTACCTGAGGTGGAGCAGGGCTGGGGGAAAGCCAATGGAGCTGGGGAGCTCCAGCCTGGAAACCCCTCAGGTTGCAGCTTGGTGGAAGGCCAATTAGGTACTGGGGTTGGAGGAGGCAGCCCATGGGTAGGCAGAGGCAGCAGGTCCAAACCCCCCTTGCCTATGATGAGTGGCTTTTACACTGCAGTGTGCCCCAGTGAGCGGGGGCTAGATGGTGACTGCCAATAGCCAAAAACTGAGGCAAGGTGGGGATAGTGGGTGGGGGTTCCCCTGGGTGGGGAGACCCAGAGACTGTGGGGGTATTGCCAGGGGGCAGCACCCCAAAGACAAGGGGCACTGGGTCCTGGGAGGGACATGGGGGCCAGTGGTAGTGGGACACTGGCCTGCAGAGGGCGCTCCGGAGGCTGGAGATGCTAATTCCCTGAGAGGACCAGCAGGAGGCACCGCAGCGGTGAGTTGCACACCACGACATCGACCTAACGCCCAGTGTAGACAGCACTATGTCAACGGGAGGGCTTCTCCTGTCAACATAGCTATTACCTCTCACAGAGGTCTTCAATGAAGCACTATATCAGTGCAGCTGTGCCGCTGCAGTGTTTTAAGTATAGACCTGCCTGAAGACTCTGTTACTGAGCAGGCAGAGAAGCAGCTGTAACAGCACCCCAATTGCTTCTACTAAGCTCCTACAACCAGATTAATGAGTTATGACCCAGCTGACCCTGAGTAAAAGTTATTAAATGGGACAGCAAGTATCATCAGGCCTACCACCACGTTACTGTTTAGTGCTACAGTAACTAAGGTACTGGCAGTAGATTTACTCCCATCTCACATATAAAAGGAAAGGCCTTTCAGAATCTGAGGGAGGCTGCAGCTACATGTTAGCAAGTGCAACATCATTCCCATCCTCCTCCTTTACTAAGACCGCCTCAGAACTTTCTGAAGCGGCAAAGGCAAAAAAAATCAATCATTCTTTTGGTCAGCTGAGAGAGCTGGATGGTAAACCTCATTACAGACTTGAGGAGCAATAGGCCATTTACAGACTGCTTAAGTGTTATGGCCAGTAGGTCAGCAGTGGCAGAAACAGCTGCCTCTATCAGAATTCCTCAGCACAGTTCTTTTATTGGCTTTAGTTCCTGGTCTTTTTTCAAGCACAAAGCATTAAACTGTACACTAGGGAAAAGCTACAAGTGATCATAGCAAAGTAGCTGACAAGCTCCTTTCTCTCCCCCTGCATTTGAGGTCCCTGACAGCAGCCAAAATGTGAAAATGACCATGTCTAAAAGCAACTTTCCACATTTGCAGTTTCCCAATAAGACCTGTGGTTACTTTAGCCGGTTCTACCAGGCATGACATCTTCTTAAAGAGCTCCACATGCACAATGGTCTTCCCTGTGAGAAGATATAGCTGCTGATGGCAATGTCATAGAATTCCATGCTACACATGCTGGTATGGCTGCATGGATGGCACATAGCATAACAACATTTTTGTGTTTGCTCCTCCCAGACCCAGGCCATCAGCCTGCACCTAGCATGGAGGATGTAGGCAAGCTCACGTCCATTTGATGATGTCTCAAAAGTAAAGTTCAGGAATAATGATGCTATCATCTTCCTACAGGAGAAAAAATACCTATCTCCATAGTGTAATCTGCCTGCTCAAATAGATACAAGGTAGTCCCATCACCAGCCTGCAGCCAAACAGCAACTCAGTGAAATAGAGAGAGAATATCACTAAATCCTGGCTAGGTCCCTCAAACCATGATTTAAAAAATATAATTGCTGTATTACCTAGTTATTTCAAGCAAACCTTGATGGACCTTATGGCTGGGCACATTAAGGACAGGCTTCTCCTAGTCCAGGGGTTCTCAACCTTTTTCTTTCAGAGCCCCCACGCAAATATGCTATAAATCTCCAAGGCCCACCTGTGCCACAACAACTGTTTTTTCTGCATATCCAGCAGATTAAAATCCAGAGCCAGCATTAGGTGGTAGCAAGCAGGGCAACTGCCTGGGGCCCCACACCACAGGGGGCCTTGCAAAGCTAAGTTACTTGGGCTTCAGCTTCAGCCCCGGGTGGTGGGGCTCAGGCTTCAGTTTTCTGCCCTGGGCCCCAGTGAGTCTAACGCCGGCCCTGCTCTCTGGTTTATTTTGGAGGACCCCCTGAAACCTGCTCGCGGCCCCAGACTCCTGGTTGAGAACCACTGTCCTAGACCACTAGTCATGAAGCTATTTGGTGGCAGCATCAGCATTTGTAAGGGACACCAGTTCCAAAGCAGCCAGAGTGAAAAGTCCCTTTAGGATTGCTTGGAGGAATTCAGACCTGTATATCCCAGAGCTTAAGGTTTCTGCAAAACATTCGAGCTATACAGATGGCAGAAAATTATCTTTATGACACCTCTATTGTGTCTGCCAGTACAGAACTGCTACTGTATTAACAGCTCCAAAGTAATGTGTGCCCTGCACATTTACAATAAGCTGATCTTGTCTAAGCTTCCTGCCATCCCATGCTTACTCTGAGCTGGTGTTTATTATAACTGTGACCAACCAGCAAAAAAAAGACCCTCCACAGACAAGAGATCCCCCGCTCCATCTTTATTCAAGTGAACATTGACTTCAATGTGTGTGTGCTCAAACCCTTAAAGACAAGGGCACGGGGAGACTCATAGAACAATACCGTAACAATATCCACTACATGCACTGTACCAAACATCAGCAAGCAATTTGCTTTCAAAAGACATTTCGTTAAAATTGACTTTAGTTATCAAATGTAAATGTGGTCAGGGCAGAGAGGGGAGCAGAGCATGGCTGTTGTCCACAAAAAAAGAAAGTGTGAGTATAATTTTAATGCACACCTACAGCCCATTTACATCTACCCCTGCCTCCAGCCATACAACTCTGACTTTCATCTTCTTTTTGCTTTGAGTTGCTGAACAGTTGTACTCATCCACTTCTTTATACATGAAGAATCACCAACACCAAATGGGCTGGACAATTTTTTTATTTTAGTTCTAACTATTTTAATTTTATATATGGTACACATGATTTGTTGTAGAAAACTGCTTCAGTCTCTGAAACATCTGTGGTACACTCCTGCAACTCATCTGCTGATGCTGGCAACATCTATTATTTGATTACACATTCACATGCTATTATTTTATCATGTGACTGCTTGAGTGCAGTGCCCAGGCCTCGTTCAGCAAGCTTTGGTAACACACGTTATTGTTAACAGTGGGAAGGATTCTTGTTCTGAAGATCAGGCTGGGCAGTTAGTTTCTAAAGCTCATTGTTATACCATAGCAGTCTTGGAAAATCCCACATCCCTAGGGTGAGCAGAAAGATTTCCCAGTCAAGTCTAGCTTACACCATCCATTCCCAAATAAACTAACCTTGTTTAAAAAAAATAATTCTAGCCCTTAATGTTGTGAAGAAAATCTTAACACACCAATGGAGTATAAAATAGGACTGCTGCTACACTGCCAGACCTGTAGTGTACTGCCTCAGTTCAGCAGCAGATCCAGTAAAAAACCTGCAGTGAAAAGAGCTGCACTGGCTCCCAATGAATCTTCTAGCTTCCAGTCTGACCAACCCCAAGCATTCAAAAATCAGGAGTCAGCCTCCTCCCCCCAATTCATGAGATTGACTTTCCAGTCACAAAATTTAAGAAGAATGCTGCTTTCTTTTCATTGTTCTTTTTGACTTCTGGTGTTGGAGACTTGAGGGTTGACATTTTCAAGCTGCAGATAAAGGGGCTAGAAATTTCCTTTTTTTTTTTTTTTTGTGGTGGTGGTAAAAATGAAAGCAGAGATTCTGAGGTGATAACAGGACTTCAGCTGTTGGGTCAGCAGCAACACTGTGACAGCCAATCCCCCCAGGCCTGCTTCCTCTCCTCTCCTCAGAACACTTGGGCTCAGCCACCCGGTGGCCTTCTCCTTTGAACAGCGCCAGCCTCCACTTAATGTCCCTTGTCAGCTTTCCAGGCCCATGGACCAGAACAAATGACACCAAGCTTGTTAGCCGCCTCCATGGATACCAGCAGGATTTCATAAGCAAGCGAAGAAGCCCAGGACTGAGGCAGAAGCATTATGAATGCAGCAGTCAGCATGAGAGGCAAGACATCCACCATCAGGAAAAGATTCATAGTCAAACGTGAAGTATGGGAGGTACCTAGTTGGCTGCTGCAGCTTTCAAAAATTGTTGCTGAGGTAATAGATTTGGTAGGACTGGGAAGAGAATGGATGCATTTGGGGAGGGGAGAAGAGACGAGAGTGGATTAAGTTGGTGAGAAGAGATAAACTGAGGTGTGAATGGGGACTCAGCGAGTGGGGGGGATTCATAAGTTAGGGGATGAACCAGTAGCTGTAGAGTGAGGTGTATGAGCAGTGAGTGAATGGCAGAATGGGGCCACATCCAATACATGTGTGTAAGAGCTGTCCATCTACTCAAGTGTGATGCTGAATGCAGAAGGGGGGTTTCTTATATTTCACTTTCAAACTACTACTTTCTAGGACCTTAAAGGAAATAACACATAGTATTGTAGCAAGCTCAACAGCACAGTGCTCCAGAAATCTCACTATTTAAAATAAATAAATAAATAAATAAAGCTCTGTGAAACCAGAATCTCTCAAATGCATCAAACAGTATGCACACCCAAAAAATTCAGACAATGTAACATAGGAATTAGCCCAATGGTTCAACCAGTCCACTACAGTGCCCAGTACCAAAGAAGTGAAAGAAACCCAGTAATGTAATAACCTGTACATTTGGGAAATTTCTTACTAACTTCTAATAGTTAGTGAGAGACATGTCCACAAGCACCTATTTAGGTGTCTATGGTATATGGCCCTCAACACCACAGTATCTGAGCACCTCTCAAACATTAAACTTATTCTCACAACATTGTTGTGAGGAAGCAGAAATGAAGTGCCAAGATTTAAGTGACTTCCCCAGTGTCACATGGGAAGTCTATGCCAGAGCTGGGCTTGAATATAGTTCTCCCAAGTCCTATGCCTTAACCACAAGACTATCCTGCCTCTTGACCATGAGGATTTTTGTTATAAATTCTCACTCATAGATTATTCTGTGCAATGTGTTCATGATATGAGAGGATAGGAGTAGGGTGCCAGAAGTAATTGCATGTGCTTAAAAAAAAAAAAAGTTTCCTCATCGAGTTACATGGGTTTATTTTTTAAACACACAGCCCATAAAATAAAGTGGGAATGAACACTTAAGAAAATGGTGCAAACTCATTATCAAACAAAACCGATACCAATTGATAGCATTTGGCTAGCATCACGCTCAGGCCCCCTGAGAGCACTCCATCATGTCAAAGAATGTACCACTTTGCACCAAATACTACTTAACAATTTCCTATCCCACTCCAAACCCAGAATGGCTCCCAGTTTAACTGTCAGCCATCTCAGGACAGCTCTAAATTATGTCATTTAGCTTGTGCACACTTCCTGCATGCCTGGTGAATCTCCACACCAACTCCTCATAGGCCAGCACAGTGGGCATGAATGAGGCTGGGATGAGCCAGTAACACATAAACACTGTTTATGTAGATCCAATGGGTGTATTTTGCCTTTAACCCTTCTATACTTAATCCGTGTAAAGCCCAATTATGGGGATGAGGTGCATTTCAATCTGAGAGAGTGACTGAAGACTGAGGAATCTACATCAGGGGTAGGCGGCACGTGAGCTGATTTTCAGTGGCACTCACACTGCCTGGGTCCCGGCCACCGGTCTGGGGGGCTTTGCATTTTAATTTAATTTTAAATGAAGCTTCTTAAACATTTTTAAAACCTTATTTACTTTACATATAACAATAGTTTAGTTATATATTATAGACTTATAGAAAGAGACCTTCTAAAAACATTAGAATGTATGACTGGCCCGCGTAGAGTGAATAAATGAAGACTCGGCACACCACTTCTGAAAGGTTGCTGACCCCTGATCTACATCATGCACTATGGGCAGCAAAAGCTTCTGGGGCAGTGCTGATCACACCCCCTTGTGGGGGGAGTTTCAGAAACCATGATGCCTCTATAAATAGAGCTTAGACTAAAAATCTGTAAACAAAACAAAAGCAACAACAAAAAAATCACCCCACCCCTTATGTGATAAGGTAATACACTATAGATTGTCTGAGCCATAGCCCATTGAAGATAAGGGAAGGACTCGCAGGACTTTGGATCAAACCCTCATAGAGTAAATAATGCCGATGTGTTTGGGACAACCAGGAGTCAATTCATTCATGTGATGTTACGAAATTCATGAAATCCAGCATTAGCCCATCACTGGATATTTCCCTTCTCTGTCTATAGACACATATGCACACACACGCACTTATTTATATCCCCAGGTTAAAATCAAGTCCAATTTTATTTGCAACTAGTTTCCAGGGTCTTTAATCACCCTGCTTCCCCGATCAGAGGTGACCGGCTGGTGGCCTAGACCACAGGAGCCCAGAAGGGCAACTTGTACCCTGCTCTGAATGGAGGCGTGCTGCCGCTCCGTTAATACGTGCTCGGCTGTGCCCCCTGGCGCACTAGCGGCTGGCTGGGGCTGTAACTCTAGCCGGGACGTTGCCACCTGCTTGGCTGTGCCGGGGCCGGCTCATCCCGACTCACCCAAAAGAGCAGATTGAGGGCGTAGAGCAGGCAGCGCAGGCACTTCACCGAGTCCTCCCTGGCCATGGTGAGCCGCCGGCGGCAGAACGCCCCATCCTCTCACCACATCCTCCCACCCGAGGCGAGGCCGCCAGCCACCTGCAGGAGAAGGGAGAGAAGAGCACCGCGGTCCGTCGGCGGCCGAGCACAGGCAGCCGGAGGGGCAGCGGAGCGGGCACGCCCAGGTGCGCGGCCGGCTCTCGCTGCCCCCCGGGCCAGCCTCGGAAGAATTGGTGGGGGGAGAGGAGCGGAGGGAGAGGTCCCTCGCTCGCTCGCTCGCTGCCGGTTGTCAGGGCTGGAGACGGCCCCGAAGGGAGGTAGCCAAAGTTCCAGGTAAGTCCCCGGTCTGCCTCTGTCCCGCCCAGCCCCGCTCGGCCAGTCCCTGCGGGGGAGACGAGGCGGAGCGCCCCGGCCCGAGGACTGGCAGCACCAGCGAGCGGTGCCCTGCAGGCAGTCGGGGCCGCGCCGCCGGGGAAGGGGCAGAGCGCGGACACGGAGTCAGTCACCCTCCCCGCCCCCTCCGGAGATGCTGCTCAGCGCGCACCGCTTGCCTAGTCCCAGAGCGGCCGCCCCCAGCTCCCCTGCCCCGGTGCCCGCTCGGGGCTGCGGGCGGAGAGGCAGGGGCTCGGGAGCGCAGGCTGGCTCCAGCGAGTTTAGCGCGCGGCTCGGAAGCGTCCTCAGTCCCCTCCCAGGGAAAGAGGCGCTCGCCGTGGGGAGGAGAGGCGGAGAGTCACTTACCGCGTGGGCTGGGAGCAGCCCTGTGCGCCCCACTCGCTGGCTGGCACTCAGCGGGGCAGCGAAGGGCAGCACCAAGTCAAGACCTTCATCTCCGGGGAGCGCGACACACTGCCTGCGAGCAGGGAAAGTGCTGGGCACTTACTGGAAAGTCTCTTCCACTCCCTCCCCCTTTCTCAGCCCTCCGCGGCTCTGCAGGACAAGGCAGCAGCCGCCGCCAGCTGCACACACACTGCCACGCATGCTCCAGAGCCTGCTCCGGGCGCTTGTTGGGTCCTAGAGGCCACTCAGCTGAGCTTCCCTCTCTTCCACCCCCGGGATCATGCTTAGCTCAGCGTCCCTGTGACCCTGCTGGGGTGAGGAAACTTGTTAGCCACTGGCCCCGCGCACCATGGCTTCTGCTGCTGTGCAGAAAAGATCATTTTGATGGTGAATTCAATTCTTAAAGAGTTGGGAACTCAGAACCACTGCCACCACTCCATGCAAACACACAAAAAACACAATGCGGCCCATTGCCAGGCGAGGCATGTACTAGAGGGCTCCATCGTGCAAAGACAGCGGCTTAATTTATGCCCTGCCATGAGTTCAAATGAGAACAAGTTGCTTAAAGTTGTGTGTGTCCCTGAGATACCCTATGCAGATTGCAGGCTATGTGTGCCTATTGTTAGGGAAGGGAGTAAAGGATATCTGAAATTATTATTATTATTATTATTTTATTATATTTATTATGTATTTAAGTTAGATATGGGCCAAAAAGGAAACCCTAATTCTGAACTTTTTCAAATTTCAGTGGGTAAGAGTTTGGATTCTACTCCCCAGATCTGAATCTGCTTGTATGGTTTTGGTTCTGAGTCAGATCCAAAACCTAAAGTGCTCTTTCTTTTCTGGTTCTGCCTTGGATGCAGTTGAAATCTCAGGTGAAAAGCTGTTTTTGTGACATTGTGGCCCAGAGTGGCAAAAATCTCACAAGAATAGATGTTCTTGCAAGATTGACTTAAATGTCACAAGATTTCATAATTATTGAATCTGAACATGAACCCTAGTCTAAAACTAGCCCAGATCTGGTTTCAAAGAGCCTAACACCATCTCCTCCACCCATCTCTACTTAATAGAAAGGAAGATCTTCAAGATTCAGAAATTAAATCCCCCCTTACAGTCAGCAGTAAACCCATCTGAAATCCTCAGACAATGCAGAGGAAATTATTTTGGGTGAGTCTGAATGCCAAGTAAGTCTGAATGCAGAAGATTCATTTCATTTGTGGTGAAAGAGGAAAGTAGCAACTTAGAAATGGGACAGAATTTATTTAAGAAAGGGACCAAATCATGCAGTCATTACTCAGGCAAAACTCCCATTGACTTGGCCCATAAGCGTAAGTGTATTTTTTAACTCCACAATGGAGTATCAGTCTAAAAAAAAAAAGGTACTTGTCAAAACGGTAAAGTTCTGTGCCCAATCCAGCAGCCTGAAAGCAGATAAATTTTCCATTGATGTCAATAGAGTATTTTCAACATTTTATATATTAATTTTCATATTTCAGAAATGAAAAATTATTATATAAGAAATATTTGGGATACCCAAGAATTGTTCACTAAACACTTATAAAGATGTTCAGATACTATAGTGATAAATGCAATATAAAAATCTGAATACAATAGAACAGAATAAGAAAGAGAACAATAAAATAAAGTTTTCAGACAAAAAAGATAAGAAAAGACATTTACTACATTTATTTTACTAGGAGGAGGAAACAAACTTCAAAATGTATTATTCAAAGATAGAAACTTCTGCTGCTGATTATACAACTGCTAATGAAAGACTACAGAGAAAAAGACAACATGTAATGAGTTAAATCTCAGCTCTAATGGGGCCTGTGATGGGGTGTATACCCCCTACAAGGCTTGACTACGTAAAAAGGGCCAATTAACCTTGTGACAGGCTGCACCCCGAGAAGAGTCAGGGCAGATGAGGCCTAATCGCTGATGAAGCCCACCTGGGAGAGGAGCTGGGCTACGCATAAAAAAGGGGGGGGAGGGGGAATAAGTAGGCTGTAGGAAAGAACACTATAGTCATTCTCTAGAGAGGAAGGGTATTGATAAGAGACAAGGAGGAGCCCTCCCAAGTGGAGAGTAAACCCTGGGATCGTACCTTGGAATATAGATTCTGGCAAGAACCCGAGGAGGTGAAGTAGCCACAGGAATCAGAGAAGGCTTCAGTGGTATCCCAGATGGGGGGGCTAGAAGTGAGGGAAGAAGGGTACGAAGGAGCCCAGAACAGCAACAGGATCTGAGATTGTGTAGCTCCCTAGACATAGGGTCCTTGGAATAGAAACCTGGCGTAGAGGGCAGGCCTACGTTCCCCTACCAGCCATGGGGTAAGTGGCACAGTCTGGGCAGTGGATTGGAAGATTCTCTGAGACATTTTGTCCAGAGAGACTTTGATACTCTGGAAGGGGAAAACTACAGTGGGCTGGTTGGAGGGCATGAAGAGGGAGCACCCCTGAGTCATGAGGAGAGTAACCTGGCTCCAGAGAAAGAGATTGCAGTATGAGCAACCAAAGGCAGAGGTGTCAGATGGGTGAAGATCTAATCACCAGTTGGTCCCTAAGGAGCTGCCCCAACAATAAGTAAACACTGTGGCAGGGCCAAAGAGAAGTCTACCACTGACTGCACTGGAAACATGACCTGAACAAATATACAAACCCCAGATGTTTAAATGACAGCTACTGTGGCTGCTCATTAAGCTATCTTCAGATACTTTACATTAGGGCCCTCATTAAGCTATCCTCAGATACTTCCACAATTTCACCTGATGAGAAGCAGTAGCAAAGTTCAGGGGTCTGATGCTTCACACTCACTTATGCCTGTGCAAAGTGAGTGCAGAATGGCTCTATGCTCACTTTATACAGGTGTAAAGGGTTATGCAAGTGCAGGGCATTGGTGAATTGGGCACATTGCTATCTAAAAGTTATCTTTTGTATTGCAGTCTAGGAATAGATGGGGTACTTTACTGCAAGTCTAGGCCTTTTGGAAACCAAGGGCCTCCCCTTTCAAGGTGGAGAGCGCCTTCAGGAAGGTGCTGCAAGTTTTTAATTTGCATCCTCAGTAGATGTTGCTGACTGTATACCATATATAGAGAAGGAAAACTGCAAGAAGCATGGTATTATTTAGGGTTACCATATTAAAATATTTTAAAAAAGAGAACACTCCACAGGCCCCGCCCCGCCCATTCCCCGCCCCGCCCCCGCCCCAACTCCGCCCCCATTCCAACCCCTTCCCCAAAGTCTCCGCCCCAACTCCGCCCCCTCCCCTGAGCGCCCCACATTCCCCCTCCTCCTCCCCCCCCAGCCACGCGACACAGCTGCCCGAGCGCTACCGGCTTCACGGTTTGCCAGGCAGCCCCCAAACCTCTGCGCTGGGGAAGTGCCCGGCCGGGGGCGCAGGGTCTGGAGGTCTGGGGGCTGCCTGGCAAACCGTGACGCTGATAGCGCTCAGGCAGCTCGGCTCTTCAGCTACACAGAGCTGAGGTGTCTGGGGGGAGCAGCAGCAGCCATCGCCTCCGGAGCCGCTCTAAGGTAAGCAGGGGACAGGGATGCCGGCAAAGCATTTTCCCGGACATGTTCGGCTTTTTGGCAATTCCCCCCGGACGGGGATTTGAGGACCAAAAAGCTGGACATGTCTGGGAAAATCCGGACGTATGGTAACCCTAGTATTATTTAAAGGTGGGGTTGTATGTCCCTTATATTAGTGAGTGGTTACTCACACCAGTAGTCCCATCATAGACAATGGATCAGATCCTCAGTTGTATAAATTATCAAAGGCCCACTGTTTTCAATAAGAACATAAGAATGGCCATACTGGGTCAGACCAAAGGTCCATCCAGCCCAGTATCCTGTCTACTGACAGTGGCCAACGCCAGGTGCCCCAGAGGGAGTGAATCTAACAGGTAATGATCAAGTGATCTCTCTCCTGCCGTCCATCACCACCCTCTGACAAACAGAAGCCAGGGACACCATTCCTTACCCATCCTGGCTAATAGCCATTAATGGACTTAACCTCCATGAATTTATCCAGTTCTCTTTTAAACCGTGTTATAGTTTTAGCCTTCACAACCTCCTCAGGCAAGGAGTTCCACAAGTTGACTGTGCGCTGTGTGAAGAAGAACTTCCTTTTATTTGTTTTAAACCTGCTGCCCATTAATTTCATTTGGTGGCCCCTAGTTCTTATATTATGGGAACAAGTAAATAACTTTTCCTTATTCACTTTCTCCACGTCACTCATGATTTTATATACCTCTATCATATCGCCCCTTAGTCTCCTCTTTTCCAAGCTGAAAAGTCCTAGCCTCTTTAATGTCTCCTCATATGGGACCTGTTCCAAACCCTTAATCATTTTAGTTGCCCTTCTCTGAACCTTTTCTAATGCCAGTATATCTTTTTTGAGATGAGGAGACCACATCTGTATGCAGTATTCAAGATGTGGGCGTACCATGGGTTTATATAAGGGCAATAAGATATTCTCTGTCTTATGCTCTATCCCCTTTTTAATGTTTCCTAACATCCTGTTTGCTTTTTTGACTACCGCTGCACACTGCGTGGACATCTTCAGAAAACTATCCATGATAACTCCAAGATCTTTTCCCTGATTAGTTGTAGCTAAATTAGCCCCCATCATATTGTATGTATAGTTGGGGTTATTTTTCCCAATGTGCATTACTTTACATTTATCCACATTAAATTTCATTTGCCATTTTGTTGCCCAATCACTTAGTTTTGTGAGATCTTTTTGAAGTTCTTCACAGTCTGCTTTGGACTTAACTATCTTTAGCAGTTTAGTATCCTCTGCAAACTTTGCCACCTCACTTTTTACCCCTTTCTTGAGATCATTTATGAATAAGTTGAATAGGATTGGTCCTATGACTGACCCTTGGGGAACACCACTAGTTACCCCTCTCCATTCTGAAAATTTACCATTTATTCCTACCACTTGTTCCCTGTCTTTTAACCAGTTCTCAGTCCATGAAAGGATCTTCCCTCTTATCCCATGACAACTTAATTTATATGAAAGCCTTTGGCGAGGGACCTTGTCAAAGACTTTCTGGAAATCTAAGTACACTATGTCCACTGGATCCCCTTTGTCAACATGTTTGTTGTCCCCTTCAAAGAACTCTAATAGATTAGTAAGACATGATTTCCCTTTACAGAAACCATGTTGACTTTTGCCCAACAATTTATGTTCTTCTATGTGTCTGACAATTTTATTCTTTACAATTGTTTCAGCTAATTTGCCCAGTACTGACGTTAGACTTACCGGTCTGTAATTGCCGGGATCACCTCTAGAGCCCTTTTTAAATATTGGTGTTACATTAGCTATCTTCCAGTCATTTGGTACAGAAACTGATTTAAAGGACAGGTTACAAACCATAGTTAATAGTTCCGCAATTTCACATTTGAGTTCTTTCAGAACTCTTGGGTGAATGCCATCTGGTCCTGGTGACTTGTTACTGTTAAGTTTATCAATTAATTCCAAAACCTCCTCTAGTGACACCTCAATCTGTGACAATTCCTCAGATTTGTCACCTACAAAAGCCGGCTCAGGTTTGGGAATCTCCCTAACATCCTCAGCTGTGAAAACTGAAGCAAAGAATACATTTAGTTTCTCCGCGATGACTTTATCGTCTTTAAGTGCTCTTTTTGTATCTCAGTTGTCCAGGGGCCCCAACGGATTTTAGCAGCCTTCCTGCTTCAGATGTACTTAAAAAACATTTTGTTATTACCTTTTGAGTTTTTGGCTAGCTGTTCTTCAAATTCCTTTTTGGCTTTTCTTATTAAATTTTTACATTTAATTTGGGAGTGTTTATGCTCCTTTCTATTTACCTCACTAGGATTTGACTTCCACTTTTTAAAAGATGCCTTTTTATCTCCCACTGCTTCTTTTACATGGTGGCAGGGCCGTAGCAACAAAGAACGTGGCCCCCTCCGAACATATGTCCGGGCGGGGCCCCTTACAATGCAGAAACTGGAATGCGGTATTTATTTTGCCACTTTTAGGGGCCCCCTTCCTTGCGGGGCCCCCTCCGGTCAGAGGGTACGGAGGGCGCTCGCTACGCCTCTGCATGGTGGTTAAGCCACGGTGGCTCTTTTTTAGTTCTTTTACTGTGTTTTTTAATTCGGGGTATACATATAAGTTGGGCCTCTATTATGGTGTCTTGAAAAGTGTCCATGCAGCTTGCAGGGATTTCACTCTAGTCACTGTACCTTTTAATTTCTGTTTAACTAACCTCCTCGTTTTTGCATAGTTCCCCTTTCTGAAGTTAAATATCACAGTGTTGGGCTGTTGAGGTGTTCTTCCCACCACAGGAATATTAAAAGTTATTATATATGGTCACTATTTCAAGTGGTCCTGTTATAGTTACCTTTTGGACCAGATACTGTGCTCCACTCAGGACTAAATCGAGAATTTCCTCTCCCCTTGTTGGTTCCTGTACCAGCTGCTCCAAGAAGCAGTCATTTAAAGTATCGAGAAATTTTGTCTCTGCATTTCGTTCTGAGGTGACATGTTCCCAGTCAATATGGGGATAATTGAAATCCCCCACTATTATTGAGTTCTTTATTTTGATAGTCTCTCTAATCTCCTTTAGCATTTCATTGTCACTGTCTTGGTCAGGTGGTCGATAATAGATCCTTAATGTTATATTCTTATTAGAGCATGAAATTACTGTCCATAGAGAGTCTGTGGAACATGTGAATTCACTTAAGATTTTTACTTCATTTGATTCTGCATTTTCTTTCACATATAGTGCCAATGGCGCTATACCAGTTTACATTAGCTGAGGATCTGACCCAAAGGGAATTCTATACAAATACTCACCTATGTGAGTAAGGGTTGCATAATTTAGCCTTAAAAGAAAAGCACACACTTTTGTTCTTAATGTCTGTGCCTGATTGACTTTGTTACAGAAACTAGTTTGAATGGATTTATTTGCTTTTTCTTCTTTGGTACTGACTCTGCACAAAGTAGACTAAGTGAAATGTTCTGGTTTGCATACGGGGATTTCTGCTACTTGATGATGGAAAAACTTCATGTATGTAAAGTATCAGTGAATCCTCTGGACACTTTCAGATGCATGTTCACATTTAAATAAGCAAACACTTAAAATGTTTGGTTGACTGCTAGCCTCCTGATATATTTTAATCCTTGCTGTGACTCAGACTAGAACAAAGTTAAAAGGTGAACCAAGAACATTCAAATAAAATGTTACACATGGGAAATCTCAAAGGAAATTAGAAATAATGAACTTGGTTGGCACCTATAACAGGGCCGCCCAGAGTGGGGGGCAAGTGGAGCAATTTGCCCCAGGCCCCACAGGGGCCCCCACGAGAGTTTTTTGGGCCCTCTGGAGCGGGGTCCTTCATTCGCTCCAGGGCCCCCGGAAAACTGTCGTGGAGCCCGGGCCCCTGGAGCTTCTTCCGCTCCGGGTCTTCGGCGGCAATTCAGCGGCGCGGGGGTCCCTCCGCTCTGGGACCCACCGCCCAAGTGCCCCAAAGACCCATGGCGGGGGGGTCCTTTCAGCCCAGGACCCGCAGCCAAAGTGCCAGGTCTTCGGCGGCGGAGGCCCCCCGCCGCCGAAGAGCCCAGACCCCCGGAATCCTCTGGGCGGCCCTGGCCTATAAACCCTACTGTAATACAAATTAATAATGTGTTTTGATTATACTTGGAAAGAGGACAAGCCTCTTTAGCTCCAGAGTTTTTTTTTAAGAAAACAAATTGTAAAATTATTCCAGGTATCTTACACTTGTTGATAAACCTCTAAACATTTCTTAAAATACAAAGTGCCTGCTTCTCCTCTCACTTATACCAGATTTAAATTGGCCTAAATTCATTGACTTAGGAGTTATTCCTGATTCACCACAGACTAAAGAAGAATAAAATCAGACTCATAGTTTTCTTATTAAAAATGATACCTTTGAAACTCTCCTCTTTCTGAGCTATTGCCTTTTGATATATTTGATGATGAGAGGATGTCTCAGGCAATCTGTGATTATTATTTTTTTAGAAATAGTGTTAAACAAACTGATCATTTAATTCTACCTGATAAAGAACAAATAACTTCAATTTCCCGTTCTGATCTAATTCTGTGTTATAATAAGAAAGAGGGTAAACAGTCTGCTTTAAGATATTTTCCATCATTTCCCTCCTATTTGAATAGGAAAACTATCTAGAAGAGATTTTTTACAAAACATAAAGGAACTCTTCGAATAAAGAAAACAGGTTTCATTTATGAATGCTTGCCAGACTCTGCAGTCCCAAAGAAAGGTCTCCTGGGAACACTTCTTGCTACCAGAACCTTAGTCTTTGCAAAATTTCCATGATACCAAAACTGGACAATAAATATGCAAGAAGTTCCCACGCTTATAAAGCAGTTTAGCTAAACCATAAATCTAGTTGATCATTGCACCCCTCTACCTCCCGCCCGCCCCCAAAAAAACCTCAGGCAAGCTATGTTATTTTTTATTTTTTAATTCTGTTTTGCTTCTGGTTAATTGCAACAAACTTCATTCAGTATTCTTGACTTCCAGCTTGGTGGGGGGGGGGTACCCATTTACTCTAATTGCTTTTTAATTCTTTTAAAATAAGACTTTTCCATTGGCAAGTGACAATTCTTTAATTTACAAAAACAAATATAGTTACATGTGTGTAATTTCCTTCATATGAGTAGCACCACTGAGTTGAATGAAACTATCCACGTGTGTAAAGTTATGTGTATAAGCCTCTGTAGAATGAGTCCCTAATATTATGAGGCAAGGGACATTGCCTCTTGAATGTCAAGCATGATACACACTATTGTGCTTACAAAAACAATAAATAATACTTATTTTACTTGCTGCTTAGCACTTATGCATATAAGTAAACTTATTCACATGGGTATTTGTGCTTACGCACATACCTCCATACAATATATATAATTTGAAGCATGTGAGGTGTCCCATGGGACTCTGAGGCTGCTCAGGTTAATAGTTACTTGTGTATATGTATTTGCAGACTCTGATAGCTGGATCTGTCCCTCACAAGGCAACTCTTAAACAGTTAACTGTAATATGTTACACTGTCTCCATCCCCACTTCTAGGTTTGTAACTCTTCCAAGCAGAGTGGAAACTCCCTAGTCCCTTTTATCTATATAAGATTCCAGGGTTGTCACTTTGAAGCCTAGAATGTCTGGGCCAGTGTGAAGCAATGGAAACAGCTACAAGCGTGATTGAGAGCTCATCTTGTTTAGACTATTACTAGGTTCAATCCTCACTGGAATTCATGGTCTGTTACTGTCCAATTCTTAAGTTCTCAGACATCTTTGGCTTTTTTCTACTTTATAAATTACACTCATACAATAGCATGGGCTTTCACCAGTTTGTGATATTTGTATAATTTTGAGATCAGATTAAAACTGAACTATTAATTCCTTTTTATATGTTTGTTTATAACTGAATATTATCATAGACTGGATGGATTTATGTACACAAACAGCAAAAACTCAATTCAGCAAACACTTAGGCTCGGATTCTGCAAATAATTACAGAAATGCTTAACTTTAAGCACATGAATAACCCCATTGGTACATCAGAATGGATTACTAATATGTTTAAAATTAAGCACAGGATTAAGTGTTTGCTGGATTAGGGCCTTACTTTGTATAATGGGACAGTTACATGTGTAAAGTTAAGCATGTGCAAAGTGTTTGCACCAGGAAGGCCTATGGAATGAAGAAAAATTCTGAACAACAAAAAATTCTTTAAATAAAACAAAAAAAGGAAAACATAGGAATGATGTAGAGAGAAATTAGGGAAATAAAAAACTGAGCACAAATTTTCTCTTAAAATCATTTATCTAAGTAAATAATAAACTCACTCTTTTTCTGTACCTCTGTATTTGTTTTTGTTACTTTTTTTAAAAAAGGATGAATCATTATCTGAGCTCCTTAACAACACAAATGAGGGAACTAAAGTCAACCAGAAATAAATGGCCTTGACCCCCAAATTAAGATGTCAGCAACAAATATGCCACCTCCAGAAGCCAGAAAAAGATAAAGTTCACACTCTGCTCTGAAGTTCCTCTGTGCCTAACAAACAGCATGCTTGTGAGGGGTGTACATATTCCACATTAAACTAGTCAGAAAAGGGCTTATCTCCGTGTTAAGAGAGTCAAGTAGTGGTCTTGCCCACCTCAAAGAACCATCTCAGTCTGTGGGTGAGAGATGGAGATGTTTACTTGGGCTTATCAGGGCAAGTATTTAAGTAGACAGAGGAAATGCTAGGGCTTTCTGGGAGGGGGGGAAGGAATAGGAAAGTGTCCCATCACTCAGTCCAGTAAAACAATAGAGCCATACTACACTTAGGACTGATCTGAATGGAGACTGTTTTATTCTGATGAAGGATAAGCGTGCGCATGCATTTTTCCTTAGTGTCTAGCCTACCCCAAAGTTAACAAGACAACAGTACTGACTTTTCATTGTTTTATTCATACAAGAAGTGGTAGTGGTACAACAAACAAAGGTAGAGTTGGCATCTGCTCTTCAATCCCCTGATGGATTAGGTGTGTGTGGGGGGAGGATGTGGAACACTTTGGTTTTTGTACTTAGGGATTTTCCTTTTATCCTCCTGAGATCTCTCGATGAAACTTTCCTGGAGGCACTCTGCAATCCTCTCCTGAAGATTTCTAGGGATGGCTGCCTCATTCCTTCCTCCATGATAGGAGACTTTCCCACGCCACTCAGCAATGAGTTTGGCTGACACCCTTGCAGTAAACAGGCTAGCAGCATGTAGGCCCAGGTGGCTTTGGGATGCTAATAGCAGCTGTGCTCTCTGTGCCTTTGTGACCCTTAGGAGTGAGATAGCATCTAAAACCACCATTGTCTGTAGAAAATAGTGCCAGTGCCCTATACACATCTCCATTGAAATAGGAACTGAAATTTTATATCTTCATGCAACAGAACAGCCTTCCCCATCACCCTTGCACCTGGTGGGCAATATTTACCATGACTGGAGATGGAGAGTGGTGCTTTGCTAAGGCACCCCAAATGTGAGGCATCCATAACCATTTCTTATTGAGTGTTAATGGGAATAAGAGAAGGCAGTTCTGAAACATATCTTTCCCTTTTCACTGTGACTATAAATCCAGTAGCACACCTGCATGTTTTTATTAGCAGCTTCCGATGTGTGGTGGCTTTGAGGGGTGCCCGCCACATCCACAGAATGCCTATTCCTGACAAGAAGGAGAAAGAAGATGACTAGAGATGACATATTCAGTGAGATCCTGCAAAGCCAGTGCTGCATCAGACCATGAGGAAAGGACTTGGAGGACTACTCTGACAGACAGCACGGACAAAGAAACAGAGGACAGGAGACAGGCCCAGGATTCCTAGCAGGACAAGGAAAGGGAAAAACACCAGGAAATAATGGGTCTTCTCAAGCAGCAAATCCAAATGCTGCAGACCATAGTAGACCTATAGGTTCAAAAATCCCAGAATTTCCACACTTTGCAGTGCTTGCAGAACTACATAGTGACTGCTTCTTACACCCAACAACATACCATATGGCATCATGGGCTTCATTCTTACTCCATCACTCCACACTGGGGGACAGCAAGGAAAACCACAGCATTACATATGCTGATCTGGGAGAACCACAGTTGGTGTCTGTGTAGCCACAATGGGCTATATTTGTGTCTTGAAATGGACAAAAAAGTTTGCTTCCTTTCCAATTTTGAAGTTCCATTCTGTTAATTTATGTTAAATAGGTATTGCCTGTAGGTTTTTCACATTGTTTTCCTGTACTGTTTTTTTCACACTCATTCTATTTCTCGAGAATAAAATTATTTTTATTAGTTCACAATACATATTGCAGAAGGTATTGAAGTTCTCAAAGCAAACAGTACTTGTAAATGTACACCAAGAGCCACATAATTCATAGGTCCAGGCAGAGACAATGTGTAACTCTTGAGGGTGAGGGGGCACAATTTAAAGGGTGTGGGGGGCATATGACCACCCACACATTGCCTCTGGGTTGAGGGAGAGCAAGTGCCATGGGAGCATCTCATGGCAGCTGGGCTTCACAGGCAGGGTCTGGCTCCAGAGGGCAACGACGGCCGGTGCCAGGTTCCTTAGCAGGACAGGCAAGAGTTTGTCAGGGGTGCAGCTTGCAGCTGTATTGTCTGCCTTGCGTGGGCAGGGCCGCCCGGGGGGGGGGGGGGGGGCAAGTGGGGCAATTTGCCCTGGGCCCCACAGGGGCCCCCACGAGAATGTCGGCAGCTCCCCCCTGCCTCCGCCTCCGCCTTCCCCGATCCCCCAGCGCCTCAGCACGCCGCATCCAGAAGCAGCCCTGGACAGCGCTGCAGTGGCGTGGCTTGGGCGGGGCCTGAACTCCCGCCGCTCGGAGCCGCGTGGTAAGGGGGCGGGGCTGCGAGCTCCGGCGGGCCAAGCAGCAA
Source organism: Chrysemys picta bellii (assembly GCF_011386835.1). Classification (NCBI taxonomy): domain Eukaryota; kingdom Metazoa; phylum Chordata; order Testudines; family Emydidae; genus Chrysemys; species Chrysemys picta. The sequence continues at coordinate 45,111,832 of NC_088791.1, read as the reverse complement.
GAGCTCCTGGATGCAGCTCGCTGAGGCTCTGGGAGAGGGGGGAGGCGGTATGGTAAGCCCCTCTGAGCTGGGCACCCCGCAACCCCCAGCTCAAGGCCCAGCCCCTCTGAACCAGGCACCCCCCGACCCCATACCCCCCCAGCCCTGACCCCCAGCTCGGAGCCCAGCCCCTCTGAGCCGGGCACCCCCTTGACCCCATCTCCCCTGACCCCCAGCCCTGACCCCCAGCTCCGATCACAGCCCCTCTGAGACGGGCACCCCCTGACCCATCCGCCCCCCAGCCCTGAGCCCTAGCTCTGAGCCCAGCCCCTCTAAGCCAGACACACACCCCGACCCCATCCCCCCCACAGCCCTGACCCCCAGCTCCGAGCCCAGCCCCTCTGAGCTGGGCACCCCCCGACCCAGAGCCCAGCTCCCCACCCAGCCCTGAGCAACAGTAGCGCCACCCCCAGGCAGCAACAGCCCATTGGCACAAACCATCACCAAGCGACAGCCCATTATGTAATTGCAAATATATACATACCATTAAAGCATTTAATGTTTTTAAATAATGTATTTTGTGTATTTTCAAATTATTAAAAATTAATTTTTGAATGTATTTCACTGGTTATTTTTTACATTTCCAAATACATGTTACTATAATATTGCAACTTTTTTTATGGAAGGGGCCCCGAAATTGCTTTGCCCCAGGCCCCCTGAATCCTCTGGGCGGCCCTGTGCATGGGGAGTGCCCGGCTATGCAGAAGAGGCCCAGCTCAGGGAGCTGGGCCAACCAGACTGCCAGGCAGGCAGCCAGCCAGTGCCCCATCTCCAACAGCGCAGAAAGCCAGGGGCCTGAGTGGGCTGGATGGCTCCCACCAGCTTTCCGATCCACCAGCTCCTGGCAGGAGGCAGGAAACAGTTTTCAAACTGTGAGGTGTGCCCACCTAGGGGGGATGCTCCTTGCAGTTTTAAAACTTCTGTTCTAAAGGGAAGGCAGAAATCTGGGGGGCACCTGACCCCGTGTGACCCCTCCCCCATATGTCACCTCTGAAACACTGTCATAATTATAAATGTAAAGTGAGCACTACACAATTCTTTGCAGTTCCCAGAGCTCCATCCCCCAAAAATGCTCTGCACAGAACACTACTGTGGTTGACTGGTAGTGCTCTTTCAAACCCTCAACTGCATAGCTCCCCACTGGGCCCTTGTAATGGCCTGTATGTCTGGCTGTTCAGAGGCAGCGCACAGCTGCTCCACCTCCACTCTGGTGTCAGCTTTTCCACATTTACATTACAGATATTCAGGACACAACAGGAAGCTATAACTGTTGGATCTCAGTGAGAAAAATATTCCATCAAGTGAGTAAGCACCATCATCCTCTCTTCAATCTACCAAAAGCATGTTCAACAGTCATTCTGAACATACTGAGCTGATAGTTGATTCTTTCCTTGGTGCGGTTGTGTATGGACATGAGCAAGGGGTAGGCTGGGTCCCCCCCCCCCCCCCAGTGCTTAATTTGTAATGAAAGAGGTGCTGGGGCTCAAGCAATTTTTTACTTTCATAACTGATTCAGCAAGCCCAGAGGTGCTGGGGCTATGAACTGCCAAGCCCAGAGGTGCTGGGGCTATGAACTGCCAAGCCTAGAGGTGCCGGGGCTATGAACTGCCAAGCCTAAAGGTGCTGAGGCTATGAACTGCCAAGCACAGAGGTGCTGGGGCTATGAACCACCAAGCCTAGAGGTGCTGGGGCTATGAACCGCCAAGCCCAGAGGTGCTGGGGCTATGAACCGCCAAGCCCAGAGGTGCTGGGGCTATGAACTGCCAAGCCCAGAGGTGCCGGGGCTATGAACCGCCAAGCCCAGAGGTGCTGAGGCTATGAACCGCCAAGCACAGAGGTGCTGGGGCTATGAACCGCCAAGCCTAGAGGTGCTGGGGCTATGAACCGCCAAGCCCAGAGGTGCTGGGGCTATGAACTGCCAAGCCCAGAGGTACTGGGGCTATGAACCGCCAAGCCCAGAGGTGCCGGGGCTATGAACCGCCAAGCCCAGAGGTGCTGGGGCTATGAACCGCCAAGCCCAGAGGTGCCGGGGCTATGAACTGCCAAGCCCAGTGGTGCCGGGGCTATGACCCGCCAAGCCCAGAGGTGCCGGGGCTATGAACTGCCAACCCAAGAGGTGCTGGGGCTATGAACTGCCAAGCCTAAAGGTGCTGGGGCTATGAACCGCCAAGCCCAGAGGTGCTGGGGCTATGAACTGCCAAGCCTAAAGGTGCTGGGGCTATGAACTGCCAAGCACAGAGGTGCTGGGGCTATGAACTGCCAAGCCTAAAGGTGCTGGGGCTCAGTTCTGGCACAAATTAAGCACTGGTCCCTCCAAATCAGTGTTAAAATTTCCATATTGCCAATGGTAATTTGCTGGTTGGGAAAGAAATTCCCTACTTGCAGCTTTCTGAACAGTCCTATGTTCTTAAAGATGCACCTTCTCTGACTAGCCCACATTGGTATTGGTGAAGTGTCCTGGTTATCCACCAGTGCTTGAATTATAACAGGAAAGTAACCCTTTCTGTTGATGTATACACTGTGGCAAGGTGGGCTGGTGCCAATATAGGGATGTGCATGCATCTACTGCCCTACCACAGTTCAGGAACTCCACTGTTGCAAATTCATCCACTATGTCTTGCATATTGCCTGGAGTCACAGTCCTGTGTAGCAAGAGACAATCAATAGCCCTACACACACTTCCATGACAATAGCCCTGCTGTGGATTTTCCAACTCCAAAATGATTTCCCTCTGATTGGTAGCAATCTGGCATTGCAAGCTTCCACAATGCACTCACCACTCGCTTCTCCATTGTCAACGCAGCTCTTATTCTGGTGTCCCTGGGCTGGTAGACTAGGGTGAAGTCAGCACACAGATCCAGGAACATGGCCTTTTGTATCCAGAAGTTCTGCAGCCACTGCTCATCATCTCAAACCTGCATTACAATGTGATCCCACCAGTCAATGCTCATTTCTCAGGCTCAGAGGCAGTGCTCCGCTGTCTGCAGCTGCCACATGAATGCCACCAACAGCCTTGAATTGTTTGGGTTTTTTTTACTATGTCCCTTAGAAAACTGTCCTTCAAGAAATCATCATGTCCCCTGTTGTTGATGGACTGCCTATTGGTCTGTAACTACAGGAGAATTGTGCATCCTGTATTTATAACGTTCATGAGAATAGTGCAGAGCTTTGCCAGCCCCATGCTTTTGTCAGAGATGGCAGACACAGAAAAGTGCCATATCGGTTTGTGGGGTTTTTTTAAACAAGGTGCAAAAATTATGGGATATAGATGTTGTTATCGGATGGAGAAAGTTGCTTGTTGGGAACTTGAGCACTATCTCCCAGAGATCCCTGACTGAGTCATTTCTATCCTGCAACACATTGCGAAAATTTCCCAAAAGCCATTTCACCAGAGGCTGGCACATGGCACACTGGGATACATACCCATGATGCACCATACACTGCATCAACACAAGCACTCCTGCTGAGTACGTGCAGCACCAACACATGCAGCCAAGTATGCACGTGCCCAAGCGATATACAAACTTCAGTGGCTGTATGCTGGCCTAACTTGGGTCGACCAAAGTTAGTAGTGTAGACATGTGGCCAAGTTTTCACAGCAGAACTAAAACAAATAAATGCCATTTCTTTATTTACTGGGGGGAAAAGAAACCCTTCTGACTCCCTCCCACATCCCTCCCCCCCACATTTTTCTGTCTGTTTTCAGTGCATTGAGCTCTTTGTGGCTAGGACTGCCTCAGTGTTATCTCTGTGTGATGTGCTTAATACATTGGGCCTCTGATTCTTGTTGGGGGTCTTTTGGTTCTACTGCAAGAGAAATAGTAATATTTCATAACTATGTACTTCAATATCTATTCTAGCAGTTTCCTCTGAACACAAAATATCGCTTATCACAAGTGCTATTATTTAAAATTCTAAAAGCTGATAAATGACTCAATGACATTTACTTGCAATAATTCTATCATCAAAAGTGTCTTTATTATAATGTTTGTAAAAATGGCCCAGTTTTTGAGTGGATGAATTGGCTGGTCACCAGGTAAACTATATTATTGAAATCCTGACAGTCTCTCCCATGTAGTGGGGAGTATTGGATTCACATCCCAGATTGCCACTCCATGGTGGTGGTGATTATAATTTAATGTGCTACTGTGTATTGCCAGTGACTCTACAAAATAGTACAGCACAGGAAACCAGCTGGAGAAAACTGCAGAAGGCCAGGAGTGCGATACACCATTCAACTTTAGTAAAACATTATAAACGTTTCAGAGTCCTGGGATTATAAGGAAACATTGTAACCTATTCTGAAAAAGATAGTAAGAACCTATATGCCATAAATCTCAACTGTAATTTAAAATAAAACATTATTTTTTGATATAGGGTTGTTTGGTCATGGACGGGATTTTCTTCATGCTTTGGGCCATCATTTCCATGATTTGTGCACCTTTTTTTTGCTATGATTTATCCATGATTTCCCCTGAAATATGCCAAAATGAAATTACTTTTCTGGGATATTGTTTATTAAAGGGCTTTGATTTCAGAACTACGCTGTTAAGATGCTTTAAATAACTCTATGGCATGCCTCAGTTTGAACAGCCTCCTCTACTTGCATCACAGTACTATGTATAGAATATTGGACTCTCCTTTTTTAGGATCAAAGGGAAGCGCACTGTCATTTAATTACAAAGACAGATTTAATGGGTGTCTAAAGTATTTGGTACACTGGCCCGGCAGGTGCCTTTGAACTACTACTATGAACAGCTCAGCAGGACGTGTCCTAAATGTACCAAAGGCTCAGCTGAATCAGGAGAATGTGACTTGTTTAGTGTCCTTGGAATAACTTGCTCTGGTTTATAAAGCTATACCAAAAGTGCACTCAGTGATATTTCCAGGACAGGCACGTGAATCTAATCATACTTCCATCAAATGGTTTATTTTAGACTATCTGAAAAATATTATTGATAGATTAATATACAAATAGGTCAGTTTATTATCCATTATTGTCTTTGTGTATAAATTTTTTCTATTCATTAATGTATCTGTGTGTAATGCATGCTTATATTGCTGCTTCTTTCCAGAATACTTTTATAAGAGGTCTGCCTTTCTAGTAATCTTTGCGGTTTATGACTATTTTGGAATGAATAAATAAAATCTTTTTTTCCCCCAAGAATGAACAAACACAAAGATTTATCAGATACTGAATACCAGCCCTGATACTGACACTTCACAATTATTGAAAGCATCTAATTTATTCCAGTAACACTTTAAAAGTGAAATCAGTACAAATTATCTACATGGCAGTAATTTATAAGCTAAATCAATGAAACTACAATACTAATAAACTTCCTAAAACTTCCTTATAGGAATACTGCACACTCGCTGAACTTAAAAGAAGCTATGCAATTTGTGAGATTCGTGAAAGGTTCTATTGTCTATTCTGCAACCTGATAAACAACTTCTTAGTAATAATACTAAAGTGGAATGTTCTAGGCCATTCACAGTACAGGGATGTATACAATAAATAACCAACAACTGTATACTTGGTTCTGTTGCCAATATCCTGTACTGCTGGTGGGAGGTTCTAATTTGCATAAAAGTGTATGGTAATTTCTCAATAACTATGTATAATATGCAAATCCCTGTCCTAATTGCATTAGGGCCATTATTAGCCAATGAGCTCACAGAGGTCTGCATAATCATTGAGTAGCTATTTCTTAATAAATAACTGTATGATGGTCATGAACATATCATGCTGTCTTCTGAATTCTATAAATCCTTCTGCTTCAGAAATTTTTTTATATGGCCACCTCAACTAAGGACCATATTCCCTTGTCACCCTCTAATTCCAGATATTAAAACATTCATTTTTTAAAGGAATTGTTTTCAGCTTGGACGTTTGGAGTTCAATTTTCCTCAAGGAACAAGATGAAACAGATAGCGCATGCTGAGAAGATTAGTGTTAGGTGGAGGTGAATGGACAAGGAAGGGATCCAAATTTGTGCCAGTCATCTTTATTGTATTCATGTACAGAACAAACACCATTATTTCTGATTCAGATGCCTAGCTCTTCCTCTTCTCCTTAGAACTTCCACCCTCATCCTGGGTGCGGATAACTTGTATGTGGATAATCTGGGCCAACCATTTAGTCTCCTGCCTCCTAGCTTTTATGTCTCTTATTTGATTTTCAGTTCTGAATTCATTCCGCCACTTACCAAAATGACCATTCACTCATCCTTCTCTTCACCAAAGTGCTGTCCTCACTGATCTCTCAATATAGAAGTTTCCTCTCTCCAGACACCATTTTCTCTTCCATCATGACCCCCTCCCTATGTCACTACACCAGGCCCTTCAAACACCTCCAATCTAACAATATCCATGACTTTTCTGCTACCTTCAGTCCTCTCCTTCATACTTTTCTTTCATTTCTGTTGACACAGTCATTAATTGCCTCCATTCCCCTCTCTCCTCCACCTTTAACTCCTTTTCTCTTTCCTCCTGCTAATTCCCAAACGTAACTCACCACCACCACCAATTTCCTTTGCTTCTTTGCAGTTTGAATGCCTCTGGACAAATCCCATGACCACATGCTCTACTACATGTTTTTTCTTTCTTATCTTCTGGACTCTGTCTCCACATGCTCCAGTGATTCCATCTCCTCACACTTTAACCTTTCAATGTCTACTACTTTTTTTTTCAAAAACAGGCAAATTTTAAAAAAGCATTTAAAAAAATCAATTAAGACTGCTGAATGACAACAGTGTATTTACCCAGCACATCATTATTGACAAAACCCAAGCATTTACAAGCAAGAAAATGTACAGTGTAAGGATACACAAGTCTTACACGGCCTCCATAAATATTCTTATCCAGTGGAAAGTGTATATGTTATCACAACACAGCAACATGAACTCTGTCCCCAAATGAATTCTTTCACTAGTAATCTCAAAATATAAACAGCTCTTTTGTAAAACAAAACTTAGGGATATTAAAAGGAAACGTACATACGACTTGTTTTGCAAATGATGTGATGAGTACTCTGTTCCTCAACAGCCTTATTTTTTTAAGTTTTTGGGACTATATATGTACACACTTCTTTGTGTACTCTCATATACTCTCATGGCACCACCAAAATCTTCAAAAATGCATATGATATATATAGCAAACTAACCATGTGACCTTATTCTTGTAACCTTGCCCAACCTTTCTCTACTGTTTGTTGTTCTTGGTTAAATTTGAGAATATAAACTCTTTAGGGATGAGTGTCTTTTATTAGTACTGTTAGGTGTCTAATAGGCTTGAGTGCTGTAATGAGTAACAAATGAAATATTAATCCTAATTGTATTAGACAAGCTAATTTGGTACATTTGCACTAAGCGTTAGCATTGTTAGGGAAAACTTGTCTTCAAGTCTAATATTAAGTTGCTCTTAATTTTTTCATGTGCACTTTCAGTATAATACTCATGCATCTGCTCTGTGAAAGTCTTTGCGTGAAAAATTTTGCATGAGACGACAATAATTTTTGGAGTCCAGGTCATAAGGAAGGAGACATCATTTCAAAAAGAACTTAGTCTGTTAGAATGGGGCCATCCACAACTGACAAGCATTCACAGGATTTCTGGAATCTTCAACTGTCCAAATGAGTCTCTGCCAGATTTTAATCTATAAAAAACACAGTGCAGCATCAAACTACAGTTCCCCTTTCTTTTTATGATCACTATTATTTACATAGTGCCTAAAATGTGCAAGTCTGTAGTCATGGATGGCTCTGTGCAGATGTCTTTCATGGATATTCACACACACTTTTTCTTAAGTGAATAAATGCTTTACCTATCAACTGTCTTTTCTTTTGTGCACACATTTATACAAACACAAGGGAATACTGACCAAACAGGGAGACATGGACTGGAAAGTTGTGAAAGTGGAGTGTGTCATCTTTCAACACACACATTTCTTATGTTCCATCCTTACTTCACGTCCAATACGGAAAAATACTTGAAACATATGGAAAAAATGGAAGGTGATTAAGATAAAGCTGTTCTGGAGCTTGATTTTGCTATTCAATAGTGTTGTTTCCATGGTAACTCTTGCATCACATGACACCTGTTATACTAGGCAGAGCAATTTATTAAAGGACATACTTGTCAATAAACCATGTGAACTTTTGTGTTTCTCTGAATGGTATAAAGTGGAATATTTCATTTCCATTGCAAAGAAACAAAGAATTCCTCATAATTCAATGATCACTGATAATTTGATTCTTAACAAACTGATATCTACAAAAGGAAACAAAATGTAATCTTTTTAAGAGAGAAAAAGACTGAAGATGGCATGTGGAAAGGAAGGGAATAGTGGATAAAAGGGACAGCTGGGGTGTGTATGTTTGTCATCTGATATGGGAATTCTGCTCTGTGTTACTATTTTGTTGCTGCTGTGGCAAAGCAGAAAATGATAGCTACTAGTAATTTACTGAGTAAGGCACGTGTGTAGTCCAGCTGTGTCCATGCTGTTATTCCTTGTGTGAATAAAGAGTCCCTTATAGAAAAGCCCTATAGACCCTAACATGAATGAAGCCAACAGAAATTACTGTAAAACCTATAGAATTCAACAGAGAATGTTGTCCTTTCTATTGTTTTTTAGCTATTTTATATGATTCTATAGTGGGGATATTACTGTTTATTAAAATCTAAAAGAAAATTGTAGCAAGGTTATATGTCTGTATTTAATTTCTATAGGATTTTCCTATATGTGATGATGTTTCACAGTGCCCACTTTTAAATTCAGCTTTCTGTCTAAAAATCTTATAGAGACTCCACACCTATTCCTGTAAGTATCTATTGTAATTATTTTTTTCTTTTGAACTCACTTTCAAACTCTGAATCCTAAAGCATATACTGTATTAATTTATAAAAACAAACAAACTATTGATATAAAGGAGGATAATATCATTAACACATTCTGAATCATTAGTTTATGAAATTCCTTTCCAAGCCAAAGTAGCTTATAAAATAATATGTCTTTGCACTGCAATTTGTTTAGTATATTAATTTTTTCTGGTGCATAGATGCCAATGACACAGAAACAGATTGCACAAACAGAGCATCTCCAGACTGTGCTTTAGTCATATATGGAGCTATGTACTGAGGCATTCATTTCAGGACTAGCTCTAGATTGGGCAAGGGGTGGGGGCTTGTGAAGTGATACCTGTGGAGACACTTACCTTTCCCCTAACTCCTCTTCATACCCAGGTCACCTTCCGCCTGTCACACACTTAAAAAACTGTTTATGGTATTGTCACGGACTCACAGATCGTGCCCACTCTTGGCCCTGTGCGGTCCATGGGGGGTGCCCCTTTCAGTGCGACAGCCCTTCTCGGGGGTCCACTCTCTCTTGGGATCAGGCCCCTCCACCTCCTGGAGCCGCACCTCTCTGAGCCTTAGCACATCTGTCTCTGCTGTGGGCCCCCTCAGGGAGTCCACTCGCTCTGGGCCCCCAGGGCCTCCACCCCCGAAGGGGTTGATGCAACCCTGTTCTCTAGACCGGAGTGACTCTCAGCCAGCATAAAACAAGAGGATTTATTGAGAGTTGAACACAGCACAGGAAACTCTCAGGGCCTCAGGCCTGGCCTCCCTCAGCCCAGCACATCCCAGTCTCTCTGCATCCAGGTGTGCTCTGCCTGCTCCCCCTCTCCAGCCCCGAGCCCCCCTGCTTCCCAGCTTGGGATCCCCGGCCCCAAGCCCCGCCTCTGTCTATTGTCTTCTCTCCAGGTAAACAGGGTTGTAAACTGGGGCCTTCTCTCCTCGCTTCTGTCCTCTGGCTGGAACTGGCTGGTTAGGTCACTGGGTCCTCACTCTGCAGGCCACTGTCCTCCCACTGGCCAGAACCGGCTGCGATTCCTGAGCTGGGTCTCCGGGTCCGGTTGCTGGGGTATCCATCCTCCAGGCCATTGGCTGGTGTCCCACATTCCCTCTCCGGTCCTCTGTAACAACAAACTCCCCCTCCCCTCACCTCATTAAACCAGTAACACCCAGGGAAACTGAGTCTCACGCCCTCCACATGCAAACCATTGAAACCCCACCGAAAACAAGAAAACAAACAAGAAAATCCCCCACTTTGTCACAGGTATATACCTTGTAATGCAAATACAGCTTATTTATTAATTCCACTATGTAGGTAACAGTAACTGAAAATAGTAATTGAGTAGCAAGCAAAGAGGGGAGAAAATAATATTCACCACACATAAATATCTGTTTAGGTAGCTTTTATGTTACACAAAGCTTTTCAGTGCTATCATGAGAATTTAATTTTCTTCCCATTCTGTTCCATATTGTTCAAAACACTATCCCACGTGGCACAGAAATCTTCAATTCTCTGCTGGAAAATAATATTATTCTTTCTAGGAGCAGACATTCTTCAGTCAAGTTCAATTAAGTGGCCCATGAGGGAGCTGCCTCTGTTGTCCAAACTATCAGATACATTTACGAGCCAGCATCAGTAAATAAAGAAGGCAGCTACATCTGTCCTCCAACACGTAAGGTCACTGAGCAATTCCAGCACCATAAGTCACAGATCAAATAGAATTTGTCTGGGGAAGATTAGACTGCATCACAAGCTGGGATGGTGGATTTTAGTGCAGTACCACAAAGAATGTCGCAAAGTAGTTTTTTCCATCTGATATCTCTCACATATAGTGACGGGGTGAACTAGCCAAGAGGCCCCCTTCTGGAGACTTCAGGGTTCTGCCACACAGATCTCAGGAAAGAAGCAGTGGAGCTAAGTCCTCCAAGTGGCCTAGAGGGACTGTCCAGAAAGCAGCCAATCAGGGGGAGGCTGCAAGGGGCTAGTATAAAAGGAGCTGCAGTGCAGCCCACAGTTAGTTTGTTGCTGGAGCCAGAGGAGTATAGACAGTGCTCCTGGCTGGCCAAAGAGACCTATGGCACCATGGACAGCTCAGTGCTGATAGGGATTTGGGGGAGCAAAGAAGAGCTACTGGTTGGTTGCTGGGCCTGAACATAGAAGAGCCCTAAGGTAAGGGTGAAGCTCTGGTGAAGGCTGAGGTAATGGGGAAGTGGCCCAGGGAACTGAAAGTAGTTTTGCTAAAGGGACAGTATGCAGCTGCTATTCTTAAGATCCCTGGGCTGGGTTCCTGCATAGGCCACTGGGGAAGTGGCCTACAACTGGACAGTGATAAACCCCCTAGAAGGGCCTGAGAGGGTGAAACCACTGCCTTCAAGGAGGGAGCCATGGGGGTATGGCCTGATACCAGGGCAGGATTGCTTAAAGACACACCTGACCAGAAGGGGTGCTTGTGAGAGGTGTGCACCATGCTATTACACATACGTTTTCTATAATTCTGTGCTATGTCAAGAGGTTTGGAGAAATAAATTCTTTGAACTATGAAATATTGTGTCCCTTCTTATGAGCATCTGCAGCCTTTGGTGAGCCATCTACAGTAGGAATCTCAAAGATATGAACACCAGAGTTATGGACTGATGGGTCAACCAGATACCATGTGGAACCAGAAGTAAGCAATCAGGCAGCAGGGGAGACAGAAAAACACAAAAACCAAATAAACAAGCAAGTACTGTACTGCGCCTGCATTGCATCTTAAAAGTTGGTACATCTGGTCTGACTGTCTCCACCACCACCCCTACTTGTCACATGCAGGGCAGTCACTTACAGGTTGAGGTGAAGATGCTGACATTCCCAGGCACAGTTGTGAGCCCTGAACAGGCAGAGCAGGAGCAGCGCTGGGGTCTGCGCCGCTTTCCTGTAAGCCACAGACGCTGTTCCTCCCCCTGACTGGGAGGGGGACAAACTTGCAAGCTCAGTCCAAGCTTCGAAAAGAAGCTTCCCACACCCAGCTGTTGATGCTGCAAGGAAGCCACCAGCACTGGGATGGAGCTGCTGCTGGAACCTGGCCTGGAGTATGAGCTGCTGGAGCCAGAGCCAGAGCTGCTGACTGCACGCTGCACCCTGGAGGAGCAGCCCAGTTTTAAAGGAACACAGCCTGCACTGCACGCCCACTGACACCGCAGTGCCCCAGGGTGCCTCACTCATCACCCTGGCAGCCAGGTGGCTAGAACCAGCTGCCTGTCCCCACCCCCACTCATCGGGCAGCCACTTACAGGTAGGAGGTGATGTCGGTGAGGTTCACAGGCACAGCTGTGAGCCCCACTCAGAGCAGTCTGCCCAAAGGCACATCCCATAACATCTTGTGCAGCGTTATGAACATTTCAGAATTACGAACAACCTCCATTCCTGAGGTGTCCGTAACTCTGAGGGTCTACTGTATATATATGGAATGGAGCCAAAGAGAGTGGAGGAGGGCAGTTAGAGAACTCTTTCTTTGCCATAGCTATGGTTGGAGGGGTAGTGTTTGGTGGAGGAGGCCTACAGAAGTGCAGGGACCTATGGGGACACAGGGCAGCCCTGCTTCCAGAGGAAGTAACCCCATGTGACAAGGTAGAAGGTGCTCCACATGCCCAGTGCATGAGCGGTTAACCCAGACCCTTCTGTGTCACATGGGTGAATGGAAGTGAGGAGATAAAGGTAGAGAGACAATGGCTACTTGGAGGGAAGAGTGTTTCCTTTTCCCTCCCAGATTACTAGGAAACTGGAAATGTCTTAGGCAACTGGAACCCACTGTTCTGAGTGGCTTATTCTTCTATGGAATCCTCTGTTTGTGAATCAGTAAAAGAAATCCCCAAGGAAAGGGTTTGAAACTCTGCCATTGGGGACAATGTTAGTCATCATCCTCAAGTGGTGGTTCTGCTCCCCTCCCTATAGAATAACCCTTGGGAAAGGGGGTGTTGTGAGAAGAAGTTTCCCCAAATCCTTGAGAGAAGGAAGAGTTCTCACTGGTGCACAAATGGGGGGGGGGTCTGCCCCCCAGAACCTGTGTACCCCTGAAACAGCTGTACGGCTCCTGAAGAATAAACTGGCCAGGTTGTCTGAATGAAGGTCCTGTGCTTATGTACCATTTCTGGGGTCCTCATACTGCCATGGTTTCCTCTGCCTGCGGCTCCCCAAACTGGAAATGTTAACCTACATTAAAAGTGTGTTATCTTTCTTAAGGATTTCCCATAAGGTGTGGTAGAAAGATGCTCACTCCTTTTCCCTCTTCCAGTCCTGCCCAAATCCTCCCAACCTACAAGCCCCACAGCTCTCAGATAACTCTTTGAAGGCCAGTGCAGAGGGCAGAATGGGGAGTTGTCAAACCACTCTTTTCAGAAGCAAAGGGTATGGACATGGAAACTCTTCTCATACATATCCCTTTAGGACAGTTCTGCTTGGAGCCAGGTTCTTCTTCAATTGGTTTACTCAGAGTAAACTGGCACCATGAGAAATGTTGGCAAAATCTGGCACTCAAGAGATTATCTTCTCTAAGCAAAAGGTGTAATTGACTATGTAGCCACTAGATGGCATTACAAACAATTAAAGCATTGCTCTGGGCTAAATTTTTGGAGATATCCTATCTCCTAGAACCGGAAGGGACCTTGAAAGGTCATCGAGTCCAGCCCCCTGCCTTCACTAGCAGGACCAAGTACTGATTTTGCCCCAGATCCCTAAGTGGCCCCCTCAAGGATCGAACTCACAACCCTGGGTTTAGCAGGCCAATGCTCAAACCACTGAGCGAGCTCTTACATTTATTTAGCAGGGAACACAAATGTGTGAATTTAGAAAATAAAGCCAATTATAAGATACTATAATTTTTGTAAATTATCTGTTGTAATGTTAGCAGTAGCCAATAGTGACAAATTACAGAGTTCATTTCAAGAGTATGAGATCCATTACATTCTGCAGATCTATACTATTTAGAATCATTAATCATCATATTCTTTTTGGCAGAACTGCTTGTGTTAATCCTGTTTATTATGGAACAGACCTGCTAAGATACTATTCAAAGGTTGTCTTGTTCCAGTACATAATTTTATTTATTTACTTCTTTTTTTAAACAAGCATTAGTTTTCCATGCTTATATTTTAGCTCAGGTTTAGAAGTGAAGGAATGGCCCAAAATATCAGGTTAGGAAAATGTTGATATTCAGATTAGAAAATGTTCGGGAATTTGGTTTTTGGTTTTTTTTTTTTAAACTACTTCCTATTTGTTATTACTTTAGTTGCCACTTTGCTGTTATAAAATATCAACAAAATGTTGTTAGCTGAGAGTACAAGATTCAGGATTCTACTGAATACAAAGAATGTAGGGGTAGGTGAATTGCTCTTTCAAGACCTTAAAATGACTTTCAAGATAAATTGAAAAAAGCTTAATGTTTTCTTTATTTAAAAGAAAATGTCCTGAGCAGCATGCTAGTGCTCTCTTTCAAGAGGATGTGCAGTGATATCCATAAAACCAGGCTTCACTATGGCAGGGTCTGCCAGGTCATCTTGGCCTGTTGGCATTGATCCCCTGACACCTCAATGAAGGAAAACCCTCTCAGACAGGCTACCAGCAAGATTTAATCCTCCAGAGGCCTTGAAAAGCCAGGATGTAACAGGCAGGGCTGGCTCCAGGCACCAGCCGAGCAAGCTGGTGCTTGGGGAGGCAGCTTGTAGGAGGCGGCATTCTGCCCAATCCTAGGGCGGCATGGCCGCTTTTTTGTTGTTGTTGTTGTTCCGCTCCAGCCACCCTGTAGGGGGCAGCGGCGTGGAGGACGGGAGTGCCCGGCACGGCAGCCCGCGTCCTTCCCTCCCAGCCGACCGGAGCAGTGCGGAGCCCTCCCGGCAGGGGGCACGGCGGGAGGGGCCTTGTGGCAGCGCCCCGCTGAAGCCCTGCCCGACCCCCTTCTCTCTCTCCCCCCACTCTCTCCCCCTCCCCCAGCTAGCCGGGGCACATCTGCAGGGCAGGGAGTCCCCCTGCACCCTGGCTCCAGCTGCGCCGCAGGTTTTGTTTTGTTTTTTTTGCTTTCCTGTTCTGGCCGCCGCGGTTTTTGTTTATTTATTTATTTATTTTTATTTTTTTGCTTGGGGCAGCCAGAAAGCCAGAGCCAGCCCTGGTAACAGGAACCAATAAGAAGCCAGCCATCCAATTAAGAAGGCTTGCCTGCTGCTTCTGAGTATGGTGCTGGTTAAAAGAAGAGGAGCGTCCCACTGCTAACCCAGAAGTCCTGGCTTAAAGTGCAGTAACTGAACACCTGACTAAGCATTGATTAATCATTTATGTAAAAATCTGTTAATTTATAAATGGTACCTTAATCTATAGTGTGATTGTACTGGAAAAAAAACTGCTTCATTAATCAATTGCACCTTGCAGCACCTTGTTTAACAGGAATTAAAGAACAAATTCCTGAATAACAGAAAAAACAAGACAGGCCATGTGTGGAAAAATAGGTGGACAAAAATCTTCTATAGAAGTCGATAATATTCCAGAGGTTTGAAGTATTTTGAATAATGTCTCCCACATGCTATATGAAAGGCCATGCTTGAACTGTTGCTACATCTTTCCACATAAGAAATCTGTTATTTATAGGGATGAATTCCACTCAACCTTACTCCAGTGTGACAACTCTCCAGTGTGACAACACAACTCCCACTTCATACTCTGCTTAAATGCCAGGCAGCTACTGCATCAATGAAGCAAAGTGGAAGTCTGCTAAGTAAAACTTCCCATAGGCAATAGAACCAAAACACTGTTTAACTAAAGATTTAAATAATCCATTTGAGAAGAATGGACTGTGGGACTGATCTGAATTATGGATCAGTCACATACAAGGTGATGCTTGCACTGGACTTGAAACAAAATTTCTTTATTCTTTCCTCTTAAATACTGCAGATAAAGGCATGGGCCTGATTTTCTATTATGTTTTAGTAGTGCAGTTTCAGATGATTACTTGGGACTTGACTACATCAGGAATTTTTGCAGTGGTGCAAACCCAGTGTAGATTCCTGCATATTATGACATATATTGATGCATATGTGACACTACGCCCCATATTCTTCATAAAGATATGCTTATGATATGAATTTTATGCATATGTATTTTTGCAAGATGGGTCATGTGAGGTATCATTGGAAACGTTATGATTTACTGAATGTGATTATCCAATTTGTATGCTTGTATCATTTCTGTATCTGAAGTTAGGAATATTGACTATGTAACAATTACAACTATGTTTTCTCCTGGGGAACACCCACCAGACCGTATGTGAACAGCCTGGATGGGACATTAGGAAGCACAATAAGACTTTTAAAATACTTATCTCCCACCTTCCTGAGAAGCTTCCGGGGATGCTGCTTTGACACTACAGGGTCATGTGATCATGTCACCTGGTACTGGACACTATCTTGGACTCCTGATATTTTTCCACTAGGAGGGGGTGGGGGTCAAACTGGGAAACAAAAGATTCCTGCCATATGCAAACCCTATTTAAGACTGTGGAGTGTTAATCTTGATTCTTCTCCACTGCCTCCCTGCCCAAGAATGAGGGCTGCTGAAAACACGTAAGAAACAAAGGAACTAAATTGGCGGAGGTGGGGCAGGGCCTGAGCCCAGGCGAGAAATGTCTAGCCTGTGAAAGGAATACTTGGAGATTTAAGCTGCAAGCAGTGCAGTTTATCATCAAGAAGCTCTGCAAACTGCGTAAAACAACATTTAGGGTGAGAATTTGCTACTATTAACCAGTTAATGTAGTGTATTACGTTTAGGTTGCGTGTTTTGTTTTATTTTCTCAGTCATCTGTTTTGTTCTGTTTGTTATCCCTTATAATCACTTAAAATCTACTTTTTGTAGTTAATAAATTGTTTTTTGTTTATTCTATAACCAGTATGTGTAATTCATAACTGGGAGGGGTACAAAAAGCTGTGCATATCTTCCTCCACATTGAGGGAGGGAGCAAATTTCATGACCTTATGCTGTATAGATCTATATACAGCGCAAAACAATATAATTTTGGGCTTACACTCCAGAGGGTGTGTGCACTGGAGTGTTGGGCAATCCCTGAGCAGAGTTTTCCCACACAGAGCTGATCTCAGTGTCTGTGTGTCCTTTTGCAGCTGGTTGTGGCCATACCTGTGTGTGCTAGAGAAGGCTTCAGAGTCTGGCACAGCAGGACAGGGAGAGGGAGCCCAGGCTGGTTGAACGGGTGGGCTCAGTGGGACCCCAGTACATCAGGTGGCACTCTGGAAAGGGAGGACAACCCATGACAGCATAATCCCTGACATAGGCAAGCCCCAAATCATCTGAAGCTATTGCAGATTGCACTAACCCAACACCCTGGAAGAGAAGAACAAGTTAAACATTAACTCAACCATTAACCTTTAACTCTGTTTGTCCAACACCTAACGCTAGGGTGACCAGAAGGCAAGTGTGAAAAATTGGGACGGGGGGGAGAGTAATAGGCACCTATATAAGACAAAGCCCCAAATATCAGGACTGTCCCTATAAAATCGGGACATCTGGTCACCCTACCTAACACCCTGAAATGCTTCTGTAATACAAATAATTAACAACAGTTATGGTCTGAAAAGTGACTAAAAATAGCCTTGTCAGTTTCCTTCTTTATTGCTTTGTAATGACTGCAGAACAAATTTGCTCATTCTGCAAGTTTTTAAAAGTGTTGCTACCTGAGAGCACAGCAAACTTAACCTGGTATCTGTAAGTCTAGCACTTTCCTTTTTAGCTTGTGCAGCATCTCCAGCAATAAGATTATATGGGCAAAATTCTGCATTTTCAGATGCAGACCATCATGTTGTTGGAGAAGACTTTAGCAAAAAGGTGGGTCTTACATCAAAATGTGGTCAAGCTGAGTCTCAGTCTCATGTCTCCCAGTAAGAAGTTCTAGTGTTTAGGTTCTGCCAATGAGACTATACGGGAAGAGAGATCTCAGAGTCTGAACCATGACTTCTCTAGCTTAGCCATCCTTGTGGAGCAAAGCTGTCTTTGAATAATGAGGTGATCACTGTGCAGTCCTCACATCTCTTACAGTGTGTGTGTCCTGGAGTCGTGAATAGTCCAGCATAACCCCAAGGCTGCTATCTTCTTGTATCTTCAGCTGTGTGCCTTCAATCACTGTCAGCAACTTGACAAGCTCCTCAGTGTTTCCCTTTTTTGTGCTATCACTTGTTTTCTCTGGATTAAGTTTGGAGGCAGAGCAGGTTGTATGTGTATTGGGTGGGGAACTACCACACCACTGAGAGTAGCCTCATCACCTCTTTTTGTTCCCCATCTACAGAACCAGGTCCCTGTAAGGGAAAAGAAAGGTGATAACACCAAGGAAGCACTTTGCTTCTACTGTGCCCTTCTGGGAGAGAGCTACTGCTTCTGAGTCTCTTTCGCTTACAGAAATTAAGAGGATAAGCTGGTCTCATGTAAATAGGTATGAATATGAAGTCTGGTAACTCAGAAGATAAGAATCATTTTCACTTCTGAAGCTTCCCACATGTCTGTACCCACCTTGCTGAAAAAGTGACATCATGTATTATACTGGACTCCCATGCTGACAAGGTAAGTGATATTAAACCAGTTTCCAAACTGTTGTGCTGCTTTAACAACCATTAAAAAAAACCCTTAATGGTTAACATATAAACAGTGACCACTCATATCCTGCAGACCTGCAGGAAATAGCTGAAATCTGCAAGGAGATTCAACGAGCCATTGGCAGATGAAATTAACTAACAGATGAAGATGTAATTGCCTGAGTCAGTACACAAAGTTGAACTTAAAGATAAACGGCAGTTCCATTTCCCTGTTGACTGTTAGTAAATTATCTGAAGCCATGTATTCATTTCCAGAAATAGCAATATGAAATAAAGGATGTGCGCAGTTTGTAATATTCAGAAAAGGGAGTGAATTTTTGAACAGATTAGTAGGTAGCCAGCATACTAATGGCCCAATTCTGCCCTTTGAGAAGCATTTCACAGAGGTATGAAGTTTCTGCAGATCACAGGACAAGGGCAACATTATTTATTTGATATTCTCCACTTTCTTTTTGTAAGGTCTGGCTTTGGATGGGATTGTCCATTATACAAAATGGACACACACACTCCCCAGAGCAAGTATGATCATATTATAACCCTTCCATGCTGTACAGTCTCAAGATAATCAGTTTTTTTTAAATGTCTGTCCTCCAATAGCCCTGTAGTGAGGTACAATGATTTCCTCTAAGAAGCTTTGGGTAATGTCCCTACACCAGACAAAAGGATGGAGTGTTGGAAATGGAAGGATCCATGACAGGGAAGAATGACAGCTGGATGGCCAGAGATAGAGGGGAACTGGAAGAGTGGAGTGTCAGCAGCGACGGTAAGGGTAGGAGATAGACACAAGGGAACAGAAAGTGAGGGAGAATCCAAATAAAGCAAGGGAAAGAGTGAGAAATTGTGGGCCTGACTCGGAGCTTCTTATTCAGGCAGAACTCCCAGGAAACTAGGGGGAATTCTGCCATCAACAGAAAATGCTCAGTGGAGCTGAGATTCAGTGCTCCACAGTGCTGTGATAGACCCGGTCTGACAGAATTCTTAGAGTAGAGCAGTGGCAGCTGCTGAATGTTGCCAGAAAGTACCTGCTGGTATTTTAAGAGCCTCTCAGCTTTGCACTTGTCTACAGGCTCACTTGCCCACTGCCCCACTCTTGCACTGCTGCTCGGCTATCTATGTGCCTTTAAAAGCACTCCTGTGACAGGATTGCCAGCTGTAGTAGACTGTGTTTGCTTATTATTTATTGTCTGTATTATTGGAGCAGTTAGCAGCTCCAGTTATGGACCAGGATCCCATCATACTAGGCACTGTAGAAACACAGAACAAAAAGACTGTACCTGATGTCACCCACATATCTCTATGTGAAATGGGGAGCAGATTGACAACCGCCCCAATGAGAGGTCTGAGCACAGCAGCAGTGATTCTCACACCCTAGCCTCAGGCCAATGGTGGATCACGCAAGAAGGGAGAAGAGGAAATCAAAGGGTAGAGAAACTGTACAGAATGGGACTTTGAAAAGGGGGGAATGGGAAGAGAAAGAAGTTGAAGGGGGAAAATAGGAAGAGAGGAGCTGGAGGGAAAGAATTGATCCAGAAGGGGGCTGGAGAAGAAGACAAACTGGAGAGAAGATCTGGAATACAGAATATAGGAAAAGAAAAGCTGGGGGGCAGGGAGAAGGTGGAGAGAGCTACAAGAGGACAGAAGAATTGGAATGGTGCAAGAGGGAAATCTTAAAGAGGATAGAAAGGAATAGACTAGCTGGGAGATTTTGGTAGAAGTGATTTTTTTTTTAAGTTGATGGTGTAAACGTGCCTAAAAATACCTAATGCTAACTGAGGAAGGTTTATTGGAAAATAAATTAATGCTTTGTTCCTATCAGTTTTGACTCTATGAGCTGAAAAGTTACTCATGAAGTTTGCTTTATAATAATAGGTAGACCAATAATAACCTCTTGTAATTGTCTAACACTATTACAGGTGAAGATATATTAATTATGTAGAACTTTCGTAGGACAAATGCCATCAACATCAGTAATTTTGCACTTTAAATTTTTGGTAGGAAACAGCAACTCCTATGGGCTTCCTTCCATCTTCCATGCTAAAAAGTTTGATTGCTCTCTCACAGTTTTGAGAAATGTGCAATGCTGTTCAGAAACTGAATTCCCATTTCACTCAAGTTCATGAATGTTTCACAGTTGGGATTCAGTTGTCTCTGAAGTTTGTTTGGACCCTAATAAACTGTAACTAGTCCGTGTTTCTGTGATTGGAGGGAATTACGATGCTACAAAAGCCAGATCAATCAATAGAGTTAGTTCTCTACATTTTGTTATATATAATTCTCTACACAACAGGAATTAATTCATCTTTTAAATTTTTTTTTGTCTTTCTTAACTAATTTCCTTTTTAAACCGCCAGTTTAGGCCAAGTCTGCACAATGAACTTTCATTGTGCATGACCAGCAGGGTAGCTGCAATAACTTAGGTGAGAGCATCAGAGGCATGGCTGAGCCATGCCAGGTACAAACCCACCTGAAATGAGTGGGCCTCTGCTTGGCTCATCTGTGCCTCTACTACCACTATCCATTCTACTTCAGTACCAGGCAAACTGGTTGCAACTATAGTGGCACCAAAGGCTCTTATGTAAATTAAGCTGCCATGGGATAAAAGGGAAGGTCCTTTCATGGATTGAGAACTGGTTAAAAGACAGGGAACAAAGGGTAGGAATAAATGGTAAATTCTCAGAATGGAGAGGGGTAACTGGTGTTGTTCCCCAAGGGTCAGTCCTCAGACTGATCCTATTCAACTTATTCATAAATGATCTGGAGAAAGGGGTAAACAGTGAGGTGGCAAAGTTTGCAGATGATACTAAACTGTTTAAGATAGTTAAGTCCAAAGCAGACTGTGAAGAACTTCAAAAAGATCTCACAAAACTAAGTGATTGGGCAACAAAATGGCAAATGAAATTTAATGTGGATAAATGTAAAGTAATGCACATTGGAAAAAATAACCCCAACTATACATACAATATGATGGGGGCTAATTTAGCTACAACAAGTCAGGAAAAAGATCTTGGAGTCATCGTGGATAGTTCTCTGAAAATGTCCACGCAGTGTGCAGAGGCGGTCAAAAAAGCAAACAGGATGTTAGGAATCATTAAAAAGGGGATAGAGAATTAGACTGAGAATATATTATTGCCCTTATATAAATCGATGGTACGCCCTCATCTCGAATACTGCGTACAGATGTGGTCTCCTCATCTCAAAAAAGATATACTAGCACTAGAAAAGTTTCAGAAAAGGGCAACTAAAATGATTAAGGGTTTGGAACGGGTCCCATACGAGGAGAGATTAAAGAGGCTAGGACTCTTCAGCTTGGAAAAGAGGAGACTAAGGGGGGATATGATAGAGGTTTTATAAAATCATGAGTGATGTGGAGAAAGTGGATAAGGAAAAGTTATTTACTTATTCCCATAATACAAGAACTAGGGGTCATCAAATGAAATTAATAGGCAGCAGGTTTAAAACAAATAAAAGGAAGTTCTTCTTCACGCAGCGCACAGTCAACTTGTGGAACTCCTTACCTGAGAAGGTTGTGAAGGCTAGGACTATAACAGAGTTTAAAAGAGAACTGGATAAATTCATGGTGGTTAAGTCCATTAATGACTATTAGCCAGGATGGGTAAGGAATGGTGTCCCTAGCCTCTGTCTGTCAGAGGATGGAGATGGATGGCAGGAGAGAGATCACTTGATCATTGCCTGTTAGGTTCACTCCCTCTGGGGCACGTGGCATTGGCCACTGTCAGTAGACAGGATACTGGGCTAGATGGACCTTTGGTCTGACCTGGTACGGCTGTTCTTATGGTTAAAAAAAAATCAGACACACACAATATATTGGGAAAGAGTCAATGCAGCTTGTAAAGAGAAATCATGCCTCCCCAATCTAAATTTCTTTGAGGGTGTCAACAAGCATATGGACAAGGGTGATCTACTTGTTATAGTGTATTTGGACTTTCAGAAAGCCTTTGTTAAGATCTCACACCAAAGGCTCTTAAGCAAAGTAAGCGGTCATGGGATAAGAGGGAAAGTCCTCTCAGAGGAAACAAAGGGTAGGAATAAATAGTCAGTTTCCACAATGGAAAGAGGTAAATAGGATCCACACTCAGACCTGTACTAATCAACATATTAAATGATCTAGAAAAGGTGGCAAAGCTCATAGATGAAACAAAATCACTCAAGATAAGTCTAAAACTGACTGCAGAGGGATCTCAGTAAACTGGGTGAGTGGGTAGCAAAATGGCAGATGAAATTCAGTGTTAAGTAATGCACATTAGAAAAAATAATCCCAACTATACATACAAAATGTTGGGGCCTAAAATAGCTGTTATCACTCAAGAAAGAGAGCTTAGAGTCAACAATAGTGCTCTGAAAAAGAGCTTTTATGACTGTTGCTGCACATTGAGCAGATAGCAATGTTAGGAAGCATTAGGAAAGGGATAGATAATAAGACAGAATATATCATAATGCCACTTGATAAATCCTTGGTATGCTCATGCCTTGAATACTGCCAGGGCCGTCCTTAGGATTATGGGGCCCTACGCAGTATTATTAAACTGGTGCCCCTATGCTCCATTGAAGGCAGTCCCCAGCCGGTGCTGCTGACCCCAATGTGTTGAGGGGGCACAGCCACCACCCCTGCCTGCAGACCCCCAGAATCCCTCCCCATTGCTGACACACACTGAGCTTCGTACACAGCAGATGCTGCGGCAGTGGCTCAAGGCAGGCTTCGCGCTGTCACACGGGGGCTGCATCTTGCCAGAACCCATGGCCCTCCTGCAGCCCCTAGCCATTCCTGGCTCACTACGAGCATTTTGACAGGAAGTACCAAGCAGTAATAACAACAATAATACAAGTGTGTGTGTGTGTGTGTGTGTGTGTGTGTGTGTGTGTGTGTGTGTGTGAGAAAGAGCCAGTGTGTGTGAGAGAGACAGAGAGAGAGCCTGTGTGTGTGTGTGTGTGTGTGTGTTTTAGGGAAGTGTGAAAGACAGTGAGTGCACTGTCACTTTAAGTCCTCCCCTGCGCAGCCAGGCTCCCCTGGCTGACTCATGTGGAAGTTTCACTCCTCCTGTTCTGGCCCTGGCCCGGCCCATGCCAAAGACCGAGTGGTGCAGACAGGGTAGGGTCCCTGGATGGACTCCGCTCCGGGTGGCAGTGCCGCCATGCCGCCAGTGACAGGCTGTGCCGCTCTGGGCTCCCCGGGGCTGAGGCGGCAGAGCCAGAGGCTGGAGACCTCAGCCGGCCAACTGAGGAGCAAGTGAGGGAGGGAGGGAAGGAAGGAGGGGGCAGGGTTGGGGTCGGGGAGAAGCCCGACGGCCCAGCGCAGGGGAGGTGCTGGAGAAGAGAGGATTCCAGCCGCAGCCAGCAAGGGGAATGGTTCCCAAAATTTTCGGGTGCCCTACACAGCTGCATATGCCTAAGGATGGCCCTGAATACAGCATGCAGTTCTGGAGACCCCACCTCTAAAAAGATGATGTGATGGATGGCTAGAAAGGGTTAAACATCCTGCAAAATAAATAACCCTCAAAAGACATGTGGGGAGATAATGTTTGTGTTTTTTGTGTATTTACATATGTATGAGTAGGATCAAGGATGTAATCAACCGTCCCTGTCTATGCTGTATTCTGATAGTTCAGAGATGAAAAGAACATCCTAGCATTTAAATGAATTGTAAACACAGGATATCTCAGTATGCATCTCTCTTTGAAATGTATTGTGAATGGTCAGGGCTGGCTCTGGCTTTTTTGCCGCCCCAGGCAAAAAAGCCTCCCGCCACCCCACCCCCCCGGAGCGCGGCAGGGGAGGGCAGCGAGCCCGCCGCGGCTCCGCTCTCCCCGGCGGCCAGAGCACTGAGGGGAGGGCAGTGAGCCCGGCCGGGGCCCCACTCTCCCCGACCAGCCGGAGCCCTGGGAGGAGGGTGGAGAGCCTGGCCGGGGCTCCGCTCTCCCCGGCGGCCGGAGCGCCGGGGGGAGGGCGGTGAGCCTGGCCAGGGCTCCGCTCTCCCTGGTGGCCAGAGCGCCGGGAGGAGGGCAGCGGTCCCGCTCTTGGGCCGGAGCGTCACGCCACGCCACGCCGCGCCGCCCCCTTCCAGGTGCCGCCCCAAGCACGTGCTTGGTGGGCTGGTGCCTGGAGCCGGCCCTGTGAATGGTGGAGGAACAAGCAAATGGCCTTATGTTATTTCGTAAAGCTAAATAGCAGTGATGGACCTCCTTCAAAGTCATCCTAATTACCTTTTGTTTCCTGAGGAACTCTAACTTGTCAAAAGATATGAAATTGTATAAAAGGTCCTTAGGTCCTGATTCTGTCATCTGAGATCTGCTTAAGCTTCATCAGGTGAAGTCTGAGTCGCAAGATTGAGGTCCCAGTTATGCTGGTACTCCCAAAGGTGACATTGGATATAATCTATGAACTATTTCTGAAAGAACTCTTCGCAACCACAAAGCTCACCATCTCTGCTATGAATTTGCACCTAAATGAATTGAACTCATGTCTTTTGTATGTATATTGAACTTTTAACCATACTCTCTCTTTTGTTTTTTAATAAATTTTAATTTAGTTAATAAGAATTGGCTGTAGTGTGTATCTGGGTAAGATCTGATATATTCAATAACTTGAGAGGTAATATGTCTGATCCTTTGGGATTGGTAGAACCTTTTCTTTTATAAGATGAAATAAGATTTACAGAAATTTTCATCATATTTGACGTGGGTACCTGGATGGAGGCCTGAGGCTGGATCATTTTAAGGGAACTGTGTTGTTTGGATTTCTGAGTAACCAGTAAGGTAATAAAGAAACTGTTTTATGCTGTCTTAGTGAATCTAAGTATTGGAATATCCACCAGCTTTATGGGGATTGTCTGCCCCATTCTTTGCAGTTCACCCTAATTGAGTGACCATAGCTGGCCCCCATTAGGACTCCAGTCACAGATGTATTAGAATTTGAAAAGATACAGACAATGGCAACAAAAATGACTAGGGGCATGGAATAGCTTCCATATGAGGAGAGATTAAAAAGAATGGGACTTTTCAGCATGGAAAAGAGATGACTGAGGGAGGGCTATGATAGAGGCCTGTAAAATCATGACTGGTTTGGAAAGTGTTATTTGCAAACAGGAGCAGTTAACAGGGGAATTTTGTGATGGAGTTTAGAGGAGGAGTGTGGGGAAGGGAGGTTAGATACACTTAACATTTTTTAAACTTAAAGCCAAAACCACCCCCTGACAAAAACAAAACATCAACAAAGGAACGAGCTGCAGGAGTAAAAAGATAATGCGGGCAGAAGTTCAGCAACAGATTGGGGGCTATCCAGTTTATTGCATCCTATGGGCAGGTGGCGTATGTATGCATTCGGTGCAAGGAGCTCCTGGCCCTCAGAGACAATGTATGGGCTTTGGAGACCAGAGTGGCTGAACTGAAGGAGCTAACAGAGACAAAGAGGTACATAGATGAGACTTTCTGGGAAACTGTATAACGGTCCCATCCCTGATCTGACAGCCTCTGTGCTGTTGAGGAGGATGGTAGTCTCAGGGAAGGAGAACATCAAATGGGATCAGAGGGAAATGATCCCATAGTTGGGACTCTCCTTCCAGATGATGATGTGGTATTCTCTTGCACTGAGGATACCTGTCTGGGGAAGGGAACTCCAGTTATTAGGAAGGGACAAGTATTAATAATGGGTAATTCGATCATTAGAAACATAGGTAACTGGGTTTGTGATGACTGGGAGAACCACATGGTGACTTGCCTGCAGGGCCGGCTCTAGGATTTTTGCCGCCCAAAGCAAAAACAATTTTGGCCGCCCCCCCCTTATTTAATTACCCTACCCCTGGCCCCGCCTCAACTCCGCCCCTTCCCCAAATCCCCAGCCCTGCCTCCTCCCCCCAGGCCCTCAAGCCTAGGAGGGAGGGAGGGAGGGGGAGAAGCACTGCCGCGCCGCGGCCACTCGGAGTCTCCCCCCCCCTTCCCAGGTTTGAGAGCCTGGGAGGGAGGGGGAGACTCCGAGTGGCCGTGGCGTGGGCGCCGCTTCTCCCCCTCCCTCTCAGGCTCTCAAGCCTGGGAGGGAGGGGGAGCAGCGGCGTGCGAAACGGCCGCTCGGGATCTCCCCCTCCCTCCCAGGTTTGAGAGCCAGGGAGGGAGGGCGAGTAGCGGCGTGCGAATAAGCTGTTTCGCGCGCCGTGGCAGCAGCAGCGGAGGTGAGCTAGGGCGGCCGGGGCACATTTTTAGGGGCGGCATTCTGGCGCCGGCCATGCCGCCCCTAAAAATGTGCCGCCCCAAATACCAGCTTGTTTTGCTGGTGCCTAGAGCCGGCCCTGCTTGCCTGCCTGGTGTAAAGGTTGCGGATCTCCCGAGACATCTAGATAGACTTATGTGTAGTGCTGGGGAGTAGCCGGTAGTTGTGGTACACGTAGGTACCAATGACATAGGTAAGGATTGGCGAGAGGTCCTGGAGGCAAAATTTAGGCTGCTAGGTAAGAGATTGAAGTCCAGGACCTCCATGGTAGCATTCTCTGAAATGCTTCCAGTTCGACACGCAGGGCTAGTTAGACAGGCAGAACTGCAGGGTCTCAATGCATGGATGAGACGATGGTGTAGGGAGGAGGGGTTTCGATTTATTAGGAACTGGGAAAGCTTTTGGGAGAGGGGGAGCCTATACAGGAAGGATGGGCTCCACCTAAACCAAAATGGAACCAGATTGTTGGCACTTAAAATTAAAAAGGTCATAGCAGTTTTTAAACTAAGGGCTGGGGGAAAGCCAACAGGTGCAGAGGAGCACGTGGTTCGGACAGAGGCATCCCTTAGGGGAGGATCTATTAATGGAGATTCTCTATGTCCTAGTAAGGAGGAGAGGATGGAAAGATGACAAAATACAGGTATCAGAGGGGTAGCCGTGTTAGTCTGGATCTGTAAAAAGCAACAGAGAGTCCTGTGGCACCTTTAAGACTAATAGATGTATCGGAGCATAAGCTTTCATGGGTGAATGCCCACTTTGTCGGATGCATGTAATGGAAATTTCCAGGGGCAGGTATAAATATGCTGGCAAGAATCAGTCTGGAGATAACGAGGTTAGTTCAATCAGGGAGGGTGAGGTCCTCCGCTAGCAGTTGAAGTGTGAACACCAAAGGAGGAGAAACTGCTTCTGTAGTTGGCTAGCCATTCACAGTCTTTGTTTAATCCTGACCTGATGGTGTCAAATTTGCAAATCAAGTGAAGCTCAGCAGTTTCTCTTTGGAGTCTGGTCCTGAAGTTTTTTTTGCTGTAAGATGGCTACCTTTACATCTGCTATTGTGTGGCCAGGGAGGTTGAAGTGTTCTCCTACAGGTTTTTTTATATTGCCATTCCTGATATCAGACTTGTGTCCATTTATCCTTTTACGTAGTGACTGTCCAGTTTGGCCAATGTACATAGCAGAGGGGCATTGCTGGCACATGATGGCATATATAGCATTGGTGGATGTGCAGGTGAATGAACCGGTGATGTTGTAGCTGATCTGGTTAGGTCCTGTGATGGTGTTGTTGGTGCAGATACGTGGGCAGAGTTGGCATCGAGGTTTGTTGCATGGAGTGGTTCCTGAGTTAGAGTTGTTATGGTGTGGTGTGTGGTTGCTGGTGAGAATATGCTTAAGGTTGGCAGGTTGTCTGTGGGCGAGGACTGGCCTGCCTCCCAAGGTCTGTGAAAGGGATCATTGTCCAGAATCTCATCAGTGATCTACAACCCATCCTGGACAATGATCCCTCACTTTCACAGACCTTGGGAGGCAGGCCAGTCCTCGCCCACAGATAGGGTGGCCAGACGTCCCGTTTTTATCGGGACTGTCCCAATATTTCCTTGTTTGTTCCGCGTCCCGACCAATGTTAGGTCGGGACACTGGACAAAGAAGCAAATACTCCGGAGTCCGGAAGTGCTCGCGACCCTCCCCGCCCCGACTCCGGTCCCTCCTTCCCCCATTGGCTCCCTCCCTGAATCCCCGCCTCTTCCCCAGCTCGCCATTCCTCCTCCCTTCGGCGCTTGTGGAGGGAGGCCCGGGAGATGCAGGGGAAGCGCGGGGCCGGGGTGAGTGAGAGTCCGGCCTGGCCCCGAGCGCAGGCAGGACTCAGTTGGGTGGTAGGGAGAGGGGGGGCGGCCTGCGGGGCCAGGCAGCGGCTGTTCTCCCCCCCGGGCAGTGGGACTCGGGAGCAGCCGCTGCTGCAGCTCCCACTGCTGCGGGGGGAGGAAGCGGCCGATGGCCAAGCTCGGCGGCTGAGGCTCTGGAGCCCCCGAGCCCGGGCCTGTTGCGGGGACCCAGCAGCGTGCACGCTGCACCCAGCCCCTGGCCAGTCGCGTCTGGGCTGCTGCCCAGCTGGTGCAATCCCGCGGTGGCCCCAGGGTGGAGGCATCGGCAGCCCAGCCCCGTTCGTTCCCCTGCGGGACCCGAGAGGGACGGAGGGGCTGGGGCCTGCTGCCCCCACTCCAGGGCCGCCGCAGGATAGCACCAGCTGGGCAGCAGCCCAGATGCGACTGGCCAGGGGCTGGGCGCAGTGTGCACACTGCTAGGTCCCCCCAGCAGGCCCGGGCTCGGGGGGTTCAGGCCCAGGCGCCAGAGCCGCAGCCGCTGAGCTTGGCCATTGGCCACTTCCTCCCCCCGCAGCAGTGGGAGCTGCAGCAGTGGCTGCTCCCGAGTCCCACTGCCCCGGGGGGAGAACAGCTGCCCCTCCTCTCCCTACCGCCCGACTGAGTCCTGCCTACACTCTGGGCCAGGCCGGACTCTCACTCACCCCAGCCCCGCGCTTCCCCTGCGTCTCCCGGGCCTCCCTCCAGCGCTTGTGGAGGAAGGGGCGTGTGTGTGTGTGTGTGTTTTTTTTGCCTTGCCCCCTCCCGCCAAGCCTCCCCTCCTACCCCCCCGCAGGTCCCGATATTTGACTTGGGTGATCTGGTCACCCTACCCACAGACAACCTGTCAACCTTAAGCATATTCTCACCAGCAACCACGCACCGCACCATAACAACTCTAACTCAGGAACCAATCCATGCAACAAACCTCGATGCCAACTCTGCCCACATATCTACACCAACAACACCATCACAGGACCTAACCAGATCAGCTACAACATCACCGGTTCATTCACCTGCACGTCCACCAATGTTATATATGCCATCATGGGTCAGCAATGCCCCTCTGCTATGTACATTGGCCAAACTGGACAGTCACTATGTAAAAGGATAAATGGACACAAGTCTGATATCAGGAATGGCAATATAAAAAAACCTGTAGGAGAACACTTCAACCTCCCTGGCCACACAATAGCAGATGTAAAGGTAGCCATCTTACAGCAAAAAAACTTCAGTACCAGACTCCAAAGAGAAACTGCTGAGCTTCACTTGATTTGCAAATTTGACACCATCAGATCAGGATTAAACAAAGACTGTGAATGGCTAGCCAACTACAGAAGCAGTTTCTCCTCCTTTGGTGTTCACACTTCAACTGCTAGCAGAGGACCTCACCCTCCCTGATTGAACTAACCTCGTTATCTCCAGACTGATTCTTGCCAGCATATTTATACCTGCCCCTGGAAATTTCCATTACATGCATCTGACAAAGTGGGCATTCACCCATGAAAGCTTATGCTCCGATATATCTATTAGTCTTAAAGGTGCCACAGGACTCTCTGTTGCAAAATACAGGTAGGATCCGATGAGAAACAGTAAATTGAAAAAAGGTCCCATTCAATTACATCATGTAATTGAAGACAGCTAAAAAGGAGAAGAGTTTTTAAAGTGCTTATATACCAATACTCGACTTCTAAATAAGTTGAGTGAACTAGAGTGCCTCATATTAAATGAAGATACTGATATAATAGGCATCATAGAAATTTGGTGGAATGAGGATAATCAATGAGACACAGTAATATCGGGCTACAAAATATATCGGAAGGACAGAAGAGGTCGTGCTGATGGGAGAGTGGCACTATATGTGAAAGAAAGCGTAGAATCAAATGAAGTAAAAATCTTAAATGAACCAAACTGTACCATAGAATCTCTATGGATAGTAATTCTATGCTCTAATAATAATATAGCACTAGGAATATATTACCAACCACGGGAATAGGATGGTAATAGTGATGGTGAAATGCTCATGGAGATTAGAGAGACTATTAAAATAAAAAACTCAATAATTATGGGGGATTTCAACTACCCCCAAATGTTATGCTTATACAAAGCACACGAGATTTTTTTATAGGGGAGAAGACGACACGCCGCATTTATTGAGAATATAGCAGTTCGCATACGCTTTTTAGTCACACATATACATGCCATGCAAACTGTCCTGCCAGTCGATGTTATAGTTACAAGTCCGGATCAACCTAGTGGCCAGCTAGGTTGATCACCGGTAGGGAGAGCCGGGTTCCGTCGGTCGCAACACGATGCTTCGGGGAAGTCTTGCTAGGACGAAACGAAAGTTTCATGGCAAGGCAACCTGTTTTTATAATGATTTTTCTTCATCGGGACCAATGAGTTTTGCTCAGTTATGCTGTAATTAATTGTTGTTTGACAAGTGCTTGTTTTCTTAAATTGTTCTTTTTATTTTTTTATTACAGCTATTTTGTCCCCATTGGTAGGTGCCTGTCTCATTTTTAGAGTTTTAATCTGCCCTTCTCTGACATTTCAATAGGAGCGTGTTGCAGCCTCCTGGCGCCCTTGCGTCTGTCTCTGGTTCCCTTCTTGTAATCTGGTTCAGCGATGGCCTTTACATTTATTTCTAAACACATACATTCCTCATTTACACACAAAACAGAATTAATTTACACAGAACATTTTGAACAGGAACATCAAATTTCAATGCAAAAGAAAGACAATCATTGCATTTTTTTACTTATTTTAAAATGCTAAACCTACAACAAATTGGTGACCCTCAAAGGTCTGCTACTGCCTTGAAATCAGTCCAGACACAAATTCTGGCTGATGTGTTCTGTCACTATTTTAGCCACTGATCCTACCTCATTTTCACTGGCATTCACTATGTTAGATGTCCAATAACCACCAACCTTCTTGGTGAAAACTGAAACAGATAAGTCATTAAGCACCTCTGGCATTTCCACATTTTCTGTTATTGTCCCCCCCCCCCCCCCCACTGACTAACAGGCCTACCCTGTCCTTGGTCTTCCTCTTGCTTCTAATGTATTTGTAGAATGTTTTCTTGTTACCTTTTATGTCTCTATATGTCTCTAGCTAGTTTGATTTCATTTTGTGCCGTGGACTTTCTAATTTTGTCCCTGCATACTTGTGTTATTTGTTTATATTCATCCTTTGTAATTTGACCTAATTTTGTTCCTGCATACTTGTGTTATTTGTTTATATTCATCCTTTGTAATTTGACTTTTTGTAGGACTCTTTTTTGAGTTTCAGATCATTGAAGATCTCAGGGTGGTCTCTTGCCATACTTTCCTACGCAGTGGGATAGTTTGCTTTTGCACCCTTAATAATGTGTTTTTGAAAAACTGCCAACTCTCTTGAACTGTTTTTCCCCTTAGACTTGCTTCCCAGGGGATTTTACCTACCAACTCCCTGAGTTTGCTGAAGTTTGCCTTCTTGAAATCCATTGTCTTTATTTTACTATTCTCCCTCCTACCATTCCTTTAAATCATGAACGCTACCATTTCATGATCACTTTCTCCCAAGCTGCCTTCCACTTTCAAAATCTCAACCAGTTTCCCCCACTTGTCAAAATCAAATCTAGAACAGCCTCTCCCCTAGTAGCTTTCTCCACCTTCTGTAATAAAAAATTGCCTCCAATACATTCCAAGAACTTGGCTAATCTGTGCCCTGCTGTGTTATGTTCCCAACAGATGTCTGGGTAGTGGAAGTCCCCCATTACCACCAAGTCCTGTGCTTTGGATGATTTTGTTAGTTGCTTTAAAAAAGCCTCATCCACCTCTTTTTCCTGGTGAGGTGGTCTGTAGTAAATCCCTACCATGACATCACCCTTGTTTTTACCCCTTTTATCCTTACCTGGTAGAAATGGTTTCCTCACACACAACTTGAAATTGCCCCATGACAATCCCCCAAGTCTGTACAGGAACTCCTCACTTAAAGTCGTCCCGGTTAACGTAGTTTTGATGTTAAGTTGCTGATCAATTAGGGAACATGCTCGTTTAAAGTTGTGAAATGCTCCCTTCTAACGTCCTTTGGCAGCCACCTGTTGTGTCCACTGCTTGCAATCCGTTGCAGCTAGCTGGTGGGTGGTTGGAACTAGGGTGGACCAGCAGCCCCCCCCATCAGCTCTCCCTATCAGCTCCTCACTCCCCTAAATTCCCTGTGCAGCAGCTGTCCCTCCCCCCCACTGCTATGTGCTGCTCCTGCCCTCTGCCTTGGAGCTGCTCCCAGAGACTCCTGCTTGCTGTACAGGGGGAGAGGGGCTTATGTCAGGGTGTCTCCCCCTCCCCCCTGCTCCTGCACCCTGCTTACCCCATCTTCCATAGAGCAGGGGGGGACACACAACTAGGGTGACCAGATGTCCCGATTTTATAGGGACAGTCCTGATTTTTGGGTCTTTTTCTTATATAGGCTCCTATTACCCCCCCACCCATCCCGATTTTTCACACTTGCTGTCTGGTCACTCTACACACAACAGACACGGAGGGAGCTTCTAGGCAGTAGCTGCCGGTCTCAGGTCTCAGCAAGCTGATTTAATTAAAAAGGCAGTGTACTTAAGCCAGGGGTCAGCTACTTAAAGGGGAAATGCGCATTTTTTCTCTCACACACAGGGCCTTGTCTCTGTCTGCCCTCCCTCCTTTCCTGCTGCCTTGTAGAGTGTTGTGAGGGCCCTCCCCCTGAGGGCTCAGTCAATTGCTAGTTCATTTAGCAGTAAGGCATTCCCCGGGAAATATCCCACCCTTTTCCACTCTCTAACTTCACCACCTCAACCAAGCTTCACAATCATCACTGCTGTGTACCAGTATTAAATTGTTTATTTAAAACTTATACTGTGTGTGTGTGTGTGTGTGTGTGTGTATATATATATATATATATATATATATATATATATATATATATATATATAAAATTTCCCTGGAACCTAACCCCCTCATTTGCATTAATTCTTATGGGGAAACTGGATTTGCTTAACATCGTTTCGCTTAGTCACATTTTTCAGGAACATAACTACAACGTTAAATGAGGAGTTACTGTATTATGTCCCTAGCCCTACATATCAGAAATTGCACTTGGAAGACTGGATAGCTCAGAGGATTGGAGTACAGTACTTTTCATCTCTAAATCTTCTGGTTGATAGTGACTGAACGAATTACATATATCAAATGTTAATGTACCTATATGAAATTAGTTGATGGTCTCAGACAAATATCCACACCACGACAACCATAGCTGGCAATAATTGTTACTTGTTCACAGACTAGCTAAAGACAGAATGAGTATGGAGACTGATCACCTAACTGCAATCCTTCCTGAAAGAGCTAATGCTCATTGTCAGGGCAGCGTGGAGACGCTTCTATGGCCCATGGTGATATAGAACTCTTCAAAATTGCTTAGCTTTTTATATATGGGCTTGGTAAATGTCCTTTTCTCCCCCCAGTAAATGTCAATTTCACCATACACTAATAAATCCAGGAAAAAAATACTGTATATCCATTAATGATAATTGAAATTTACAGATAGGTAATATAAGAAAAATGATGCTTGAGAACTTATTAGGTTATGATTTAGGGATATTTACTTTGTATATTTTGACCTGTGATGTTAACAGTTTGTATTTTAAGTTACAAAGCTTTAACTTTTTGAATCTCGTCTGTCATTAAATAATTATTAACATCCCTTATTGTCAGATCCCTTTATAATTTCCTGTAACTGTGAATTGTGAATAAAAATAAAAAATGCTTGAAATAAACAAATATCTATTGAAATGATAAAAAAAAATTTCTGCCAAGCCTATCTTCATGTAACTGAAATCCAGCTTTGAAGGGTTTCCACTCAAATTTTCATTATAGAGCTCTTTACCCCTTCTTTTGATGCATTTGGTACAAGTCACTGGACGGAAACAGGATAATGTACTGGGTGGACCACTGGTCTTGCGCTGGTATGGCAATTCGTATGCTGCTAACAAACCAATACTACTTGCAACTCCTCCCCTCCCCCGGCAAACTCCAACTATTTACATTGTAAGTTGTTTGGGGCAGAGATCATCTTTTTGTTCTGTTAGTACAGTGCCTAGTGTAATGCGGACCTGTTACATGACTAGGGCTCTTAAATTCTCTGGTAATAAATAATAATAAATAATAATAATAATAGAAGAGCAAAACCCAGTGTTCTTTTGACTGAGATGAAAACTTCATTCCAAAATAGCAACAAAGAGTCCCGTGGCACCTTAAAGACTAACAGATGTATTGGAGCATAAGCTTTCGTGGGTGAATACCCACTTCGTCAGACACAGCACCCACGTATTCACCCACGAAAGCTTATGCTCCAATACATCTGTTAGTCTTTAAGGTGCCACAGGACTCTTTCTTGCTTTTTACAGATCCAGACTAACATGGCTACCCCTGTGATACTTCATTCCAAAATGACATTTTTGTAGAAAATGAATGAAAGATTATAGTGGAATTGAACAAGTTTTATTACCTTTGTGGTAGGACCATTGTTTCCTATACATAGGACCTGACCCAGAGCTCAGTGAATTCAATGGAAAGATTCTCACTGACTTCAGTGGACTTAGGGTTGGGGCCATGTCATATTTTATATAATATCTGAGTATGGACAGTGGCAGTTTCATATTAGTCCATTCATGTGATAATATATGGAGTTATGTGCATAATACACTTGGTGCTTATACAGTATATTTATTTGTTACATATATATTGTGGACCCATGTGGGGTTAGCGCATTATTGCCAACTCCAAGTATTCAGAAATTAAGTCATGCCCTAAAATATCCCTAGTTTGGTTTAAAAAAAACATGAGGTTTAAAATAAAATACATTTTTATTTGCCATCTGTTTTTTGGGCCTTTTGAGACACACCAAGGTTACATTTTCAACTTTTTTTTTTTGCCTGCAACCAGAGGGCTAGAACTATACTTTTTTAAATTATGAAAAAAGACAGCTGACATTCTTATCAAATAACATGACTCCAGGAATCGAGGCGTTAAGAAAACCTGTAAATACCATGAGAGTTGGCAATGATACGGCTGCCTCTGGCTCGCATAAGTTTTTAAGAGGGAACGTCAACGTGTGACACAAGCCAATGTTTGCCTTGTGGCCAATAATGCCATGCACCCAGTGATGCCCAGGGGCGAGGAGGCACAGCGCTGCCCGTTCAGGTTTGGGCCGGGGCTCTCCAACAGCACCAAGAGACAAGAGAGAGCGACTGGCACTGGAACCTAGTGCACGAGGCTGGCGTGCTTGCTGAAGGACAGGGCGGGACACCGAGCCGGGGCGGAGGCTGAGCGCAGGGGGACGGGGCCGTATTGGTGAACCGGGAGGTGGGCGGGCTTAACCGCCCACTACGAAAGGCCCCTGTAACGCTCCCCAGGGCTTGATACCGCCGCGCCACGCGCTCCTGATCCCGCCAGCCTCCTTCAACGCAATGGAACTTCTAGTTGGCCCCGCCCCTCAACCCAAGAGCGAGCCCGCTGCTGCTGGCGGTGCATTGTGGGACATGTAGTCCCTGCCCCCTCCTTCACACAGCAACTACGTTTCCCAGGATGGTGCGGGCGGGCGCCAGCCGCGGCGTACGTCAGAGGCTCAGGCAGCCAATCGGCGCTGGGCCGGAGCGAGCCCCGTCCCCCGCCAATGTTGTTTTCGCCGAGTCGAGCTGCTGGTGTTGTTGGCGGCGGCGCCATATTGGAAGGGACGATCCCCCGTTAGCGAGAAGCCCCTTAGCGCTGGCCTCGCCGCCGCCATGCTGTACCTGGAGGACTATCTGGAGAGTGAGTGTGCGCGGGGCGGGGGTCCCGGCCGGCCGGGTGGCCGAGCGGGGCGGGGGCGGCAGCGCGGGGGGTTCCCCCTCCCCCTCCCATGGCGGTGATTGACTCCTCTCTCCCCCCTCCCCTCTGTGTCCCCGCAGTGATCGAGCAGCTACCCATGGATCTGCGCGACAGGTTCACCGAGATGCGCGAGATGGATCTGCAGGTGCAGAGTACGTGAGCCCCGCCCTCCTCCCGCCCACGCGCCCAGCCCGCCGGCGGGGGCGGACCAGCGCGCTCAGCCCCAGGCGCTGCGGGCCGCCGGTGGCAGTGCGACTCGTACCGCCTCCCGGGAGCGGCCCGGGCTGACACCGCGGGGCTGAGCCGGCCCGGAGGGGGGAGTGCGCCGCGGGCCTAGCCCAGGGCACTCTCCTGCCCAGCGAGCGGGCGGCGGGCGCTGCGGGACGGGAGCCCGCGCAGCGCAGAGTCCGCGCGGGGCTGGGGAGCAGCCGGAGCTCCTCACGCAGCGAGGGGCGGAGCGTGCTCGGCGGAAATGTGCCGAGCTGTTTCCCTTCCGTCACCGGCTGCCTCGTGACCCCGAGCAGCCCGCGGGGCCGGGCGAGCGCCGGGTGTGTGGAAGTGGCACCGGGTTGAATTCGGGTCTCCAGATGCCCAACGGCAATGACGATGGGCAGGAGTTTCACTGCTGGGTCTTGTGCTGCTCCCTAGGGCAAGACAAGGTGGCACGTCCCAAACTGCATTTCTGGCCCTCAAGTCCCTGGCAGCGGGCTGGAGCTTCAGCTGCCCCCCTCACCCCAGCAGGAGGCTGAGTGAAGCCTCTGAAACTTTCCTGGCCATGCTTGGTGAAGGAGCTCTCTGCAAGTCCCCTTCCACTTCTGCTGGCACCCTACCTGTGCTTTGTCAGACATCCACACTTCTTTAGGTATCTTCTTGGTATTCATTTTTGCTGTCCACTTACAGCTCTGTCACTATATTTCCTTTTTTTAAGCCTGTCAAGTGGTCTAAAAAATTAGTTGTGATCATGCAATTAAAAAATTAATTGTGATTAATCACACTGTTAATAATATACCATTTAAATATTTTTGGATGTTTTGTACATTTTCAAATATATTTATTTCAATTACAACACAGAATTCAAAGTGTACAATTCTCACTTTATATTTATTTTTGATTACAAGTATTTGCACTGTAAAAAACCCAAAAGAAATAGTATTTTTCAATGCACCTATTGCAGGTACTGTAGTGCAATCTCTTTATTATGAAAGTTGAACTTACAAATGTACAATTTTGTACAAAAAAACTGAATTCAAAAATAAAATGTAAAATTTTAGAGCCTGCAAGTCCACTCAGTCCTACTTCTTGTTCAGCCAATCGATCAGACGAAAAAGTTTGTGTGTGTTTGCAGGATTTTGGAAGGCACTTCAGATTCTTAAATCTTGGGTCGAATGCTGTAGCTGTCTTTAGAAATGTGTGTCCCCTGCTCTGTTTTACCCACATTGTGCCATATATTTCATGTTATAGCAGTCTGGAATGATGACCCAGCACATGTTCATTTTAAGAATGAAAAACTTTCACTGCAGACTTGACAAAACGCAAAGAAGGTACCAATGTGAGGTTTCTGAAGATAGCTACAGCACTCTACCCGAGGTTTAAGATCTGAAATGCCTTACAAAATCTGAGAGGGATGAGGAGTGGAGCATGTTTTCAGAAGTCTTAAAAGAGCAATACTCAGATGCGGAAACTATAGAACCGAAACCACCAAAAAATAAAACCAACTTTCAGCTGGTAGCATTTGACTCAGATAATGAAAATGAACATGCATCGGTCTGCTTGCTTTGGATTGTTATCAAGCAGAATCCATCATCAATATGGACGCATGTCCCCTGGAATGGTGGTTGAAGCATGAAGGGACATAAGAATCTTTAGCGCATATGGCATGTAAATATCTTGCAATGCTGGCTACAACAGTGCCATGAGAACACCTGTTCTTACTTTCAGGTGACATTGTAAATAAGAAGAGGGTAGCGTTATCTCCCATAAATAAACAAACTTGTTTGTCTTAGCAATTGGCTGAACAAGAAGTAGGACTGAGTGGACTTGTAGGCTTTGAAGTTTTACATTGTTTTTGAGTGCAGTTATATAACAAAAAAAAATCTACATTTGTAAATTGTACTTTCACGGCAAGGAGCTTGCACTACAGTACTTGTATGAGGTGAATTGAAAAATACTATTTCTTTAGTTTATCATTTTTACAGTGCAAATATTTGTAAAAAATAATATGCACATTGATTTCAATTACAACACAGAATACAATGTATATGACAATGTAGGAAAACATCCAAAATATTTAATAAATTTCAATTGGTATTCTGTTGTTTAACAGTGCTATTAAAACTGCGATTAATCACGATTAATTTTTGTGAGTTAATTGCATGAGTTAACTGCAATTAATCAACAGCCCTATATTTTTGGTTTTCCGGGCCTCTGCCTTTTGGACTCTCTTGAGCAGTGGTTGTCTGTAGGGCTTCAGTGACAGGATACCACAGAGAGATTTTTGGCATAATTCTTCACAAAGCCTCTGCTTTCTCTGTGACAAAGTTGTGAAGCATCGTGCTTTAAATAATTTTACTTTGATTTTTCAATATGTTGTCTGTTGATTCCTCAGAAAGGGAGGAAGACAACTCAGTAGCATCAGAGTACATTCTTGAGACAGACTGTAATGGATGAGCAAGTTAACTGGTTTGGGCATGCAGTGTAGATGTGTTAAATCCATTTGCAGATGTAACCAGTTAACTCAAGTATGGTGGGGAACATCACCTTGAGGCAGAACCCTGAAGATTTCTATAAGTCTAGCAATAGGTCAGACCATAGGCTCTTGAAGTAAAGCCTGAGCCAGTCTTGATCTGTGAGCATTGGGACTTCATGTTGCCTGGTGAGTCTGGTTGGTCATTTTCAGTCTGTTGAAGCATGCTGAACCAGCCCTCTAAAACCAGGGACTCTGAGGTGTGTCTCGGCCTTAGTGCTCTCTAGGCTTCATGGCTTGAAGGCATTGGTACAGAATTATGGCTTGTTAAGTAAAGCATTGCTTCTCCTTAAAATGTCAATAGGTGGCACCAAGAGAGAACCAGCAGCCCTTTGACTTGGGCAGCTTCAAATTGAGACCACAAATTTCTTTCTCCCATTCATGATCAGGTGCTGCTTTGGAAGCTGGTGAATCTCTTCACACAGTTAGAGCATTTTTATACCAAGATTAGCCTCAGTGTTCTGGGAGTCAACAGAAAAAACTTTGACCCAGACCTTGGTTACCCCAGTGAGTCTTGTGCAGTTGGTGCCAAAGCCTCCCAAAGCATTGTAGAAATTCCAGGCACTCTTTTTCTCTCTTCCAGTCCAGCTGCTTGTGATCATAGTTTCTAGTTGGACATCACAGATAAACCAGAGGACTGTTGGAATGTGGCAAGACAGTGACTCAATGCGAGGGTCCCACTTTCCCAAAACTTTTAAAACTGCTGTGTAAGTCAGCTGACTTGAGTTGGTGCTGGCTTAGAAATTTACAAGAGCCACAACTGAGACATACCTGGGCCAGGAACCCCCTTCTGTTAGAGTTAAAATTACTCTTGCACCATATCTTTGACCTGGGGGACTGAGGACCTGTCATTACTAGGTAGTCATGGAAAAAGTATAACATGGCTTTCTGTTTTGCACATCACCCCATGTGAGGCAGTCATGGCCAGAGCAAAGAACAGCTGAATGGTGACCAGACTCCTGAGCCTCAGCATGGGAATTTGTTCAAAGTGAAGTGTTTAAAGTCTTTAACTTCAATCCTTCAAGTCATGGATTACCAGGCCTTTGTAGCCTAAGGCCAACGTCTGGAAAATGCCTCTGTCCTGGTAGAATCCTTTACCCAGGAGAAGCGCCACAACCTTTAAAAAGTTGGCCCATAAGGGCTGCTATCAGAGGATCAAGAAAAAGTTGGAGGATGTATCCTGTACCAGGCCTTTTTGAGGACCTAAGAAGACAAAGGATGGAAAGGTCACCCTTCATTCTCTTGGGCCCCCTCCCACAAAGGAGGGAAGGGAAAACCTGTGTTTCAAAAGCAGCCTTCTATAACCAGGACGGATTTCAAGGCAACTTAGCTTCACAGTGAACATCAGCTGTGGCCAAAAGATACTAAACAAGCAAAAAAGTTGGCTTTTTTAATGGTTCTGGAGTATTTAGATAGCTGGCCTCTTTATTCCTTTGAATACATTTATTGTCTTGGTGAGAAAGGGAGAATAAGAACTTTGGGCATATTGGTCATGAGCCATTGTTGTCTGGGCTATAAGACTAGGTTTTCAAAAGCCCTTAATATATAGTGGGATATTGTCTGCCTGGCATCTTGAAAGCCATTTCCCCAAAGGATTTAAAAAAGCAAGTGGAAATTGTTTGGTGTACACATAGGCATGCATAGATACCTTGATTTGCCCTGCACAGAAACTACTTGACTACATTTTTCTTCTATTTAAGTTCAATTAAAGGCTTATCCAGTCTGGGTCTATGTGGTAGCTTTTTCAGCCTGTGATAAACTGCTGTCTCTGCAGCTGCTTGTCAGGTTCTTGTAGGGCTTGACACTCTTCGGAATCTCCTTAAGATAGGTGTGAAAAAAGCTGATGACGTTTCTTCTTGAACCATTCAGTACATGTGAGTCCAGTTTAATTATATGAAAGTTGACTTTCTTGGTGGTTGTGACATCAGGCTCTAGTGACTGGAATACCTTACCCCAAATTTTAGAAGGTTGTGCTATAGACTCATGTGAGACTCCTTTCTGAGGTGTTGTCAGAGTTCTATACTGATGAGCCTCTCATCTTTCCAGCACTATTTCCAGGGCTCGTGCCCATCTTTGTGAGACTCTTTTCTATATGCTGGACGCCAAAAGATCTCTCTGGGGTTTTACATGGCGTGACTAAATCCCTTAGAAAGCCAGTTCCGCTTCATATTTTATTTGACTCCATTTTCTGCACAATCCAGCAATTAGAGCTGGAAATTGTTTGCTGTGAGATCATATTTTGCAAGTGGCTGGCCTGAAACTGGAAGTGTGTGGTCAAGGTTCATGCTGTTGAGACTGGGTGACCTCAGCTGTTGCACCTGAGAATGTTTCTATCTCAGATCATGTGCAAAGTAGTCACATTGTTCTTGTTCCATACATTTTACCAAATGCTACAACTTGGATTTGGCCTGTTGGTCTCTAGGTCTTGCAGAATCTAATTCCAAAATAAGGAAACCTGAACTTTTCTTGCCCTCTTGATTTTTGTTTGTTTGTTTTTTGTTTTTTTTGGTGGGGGCTGTTCCCTATTTCAGCTGATCAAATGCCTTTGAAAGTTTTTTTGTCTAATCACTACCCGGGGCTGAAGCATTGAGCTTGATGCTTTTGGGAGATTTCCATTCCTTGTTTGCAAGTAAACCAAACACGGCATTTTCCTTGTTCATTCTGATGGCTGTGGAATTAGTGGCTTTAGTTTTTCCTTTTGTGACTTTTCTCTCAAGCTGTAGATGTCACATAAGTCCAAATCCTTCCTCGGGTGGTATCTGGCAAGAATGGGGAATTACTTCGCAATTCTACTTCATTGAGGATACCATTCTGGCAGGACTTTCACATAGTTTCCCACTTCCTCGCATAGTTGGAGAAGAACTTCATTTGAAGGTGACAGGTTTTCCTCGTCTCGGTCTATTGCTCTACTTTTTTGAGGCACTCATTTTTAAATTATTTGGGTTTGTATCTGACTTGATTCCTTAGGAGGATACTTTGTTTCCTGCTCAAATTGTAATTGGCTGGAAAGTTCCAAGGTCAGCAGTTTAAAGCTGGGTGAGGAGTTTGGGGCTTGCTTCAGCCTGCTGCCACTGGTCTTAAGGACAAAAAAACCCTTTAGAACTTGGAGCCCTGCTTGTCTCATGCTGGAGAGCGCAATATCCTGGAGTGAGAATCCTACCCAAGTGACTTCTATGAAGCAGAATTGCAAGGCAAATAATTCTCTACCTCACTCGGCTGCTTGTTTTTTCTCTAGTAGTTTTGATTAAAACATGCCAATTCTTCTTGGTTTAAGGAAAAACCCACCATCCTGTACAAAATGCATAGCATTTGTATATGTGAGATCGTAACACGCTTTTAATCTTCTGTGTGCTGCAGATGCAATGGATCAACTAGAACAAAGAGTAAATGAATTTTTTATGAATGCAAAGAAAAACAAACCTGAATGGAGAGAAGAGCAAATGACGTCAATCAAAAAGGTAAGGACATTACAGGAGTGGGGCATGTTTTAAAAAAATATATAACTCAGAGATTGGTAGTTTAATATTAATTTCCCTTAATTTTGACTGTAAAGTGTTGAGAACTGTGACCTTAATTAGGCTTTGAGTGTGGCAAATTGCACTTGCTAAGAAAAGGAAAGTTAGCACTAATCAAGAAGCTTTCCTCCAATTTTTTTTGTCAGTACAGTCTAGTGTTTGTTTGAAATGCTAGGAATATGAAGTGACATCAGCCAGTCCGGTCAGTGATACGGTGATCAGTAATAATAAGAGCCACATCATCTCACCTTGTTTTTTTTTCTCTCCGTCCCCCTGCTCCCATATGTGTAAGGGATGAAACAGAATAAATGGCCTGGCTTTCTTTGGAGGGACTTGTGCTGAGCCTTAGTAGAAGCATCTTCCCTTAGATGCTTCAGAAACCCTTATGTAAGGTGGGGCATGGATGCTTTCTGTCACCTTTACTCCACCTCAAATGACATCAGTGTTGTCAGTGTCAGTATTACATCCAATGGGTTGTATTCTTTGCCAACCTTTAGATGGAGCTGAATTGCTATAGGGTGATACTTTACCCGGAAAGTATCTGAAGGGACATTTGGTGAGGACCAGACCCAGGATCCACGGGGGGGGGAATTTTTTATGGACCTTAGGTCATCTGGGGTTGTGGTGGGCTATGCTTTCATGGGAGCCAATCTTGAGTCCCAACTGATTACAGATAAATTGAGTTTCAGCTTGTGGAGTTCCTTAGCCCCGCTTGGAACACTGAGGCCATGTCTGTACTGCAGACCTGCAATGCTGCAGCTGTGCCACTGTAGTGAATGTGCTTCTTATATCCAGAGAAGGGGGTTTTCCATCCACATAGGTAATCCACCTGAGTTCTTCTGTCGACCTAATTGCACCACAGTGGCAGTTAAGTTGACCTAATTAGGTTGCACAGGGCTCCCCAAGATGAAACTCAATTTATCCGTAATCAGTCAGGGATTGAGGTTATGAAAGCATAACCCACTCATAGCCCTGGATAACCTGAGGTCCATAAGATTTTTCTCCTATAGATCTTGTGTCTGGTCCTCACCAAATGAAATTTTTTCACAGCCCAGAGTGATGTAGTTAGGTCAATGTAATTTTTGGATGTGGACCAGGCCTCAGTGGTGGTTTGGTTCTATGCTTTTTTCACTGATGGAGTGAGAATGTCAGCTTCAGTGGTTTAGATAGAAAACCCAAATGTAAATATGTAATGAGACCACGTTGATCTGAGAGCAGGAAGCTAAAGGTCTTCTGAATTCTCTTTGTTCCTCAACCAACATGAATGGAATCCTTTATAATAGGGTGAAAACTTGATTCCATTGAAGTTAGTGGAAGTTTTTCCATTAA
The DNA here is from genome assembly GCF_011386835.1 of Chrysemys picta bellii. Classification (NCBI taxonomy): domain Eukaryota; kingdom Metazoa; phylum Chordata; order Testudines; family Emydidae; genus Chrysemys; species Chrysemys picta. The sequence goes on along the minus strand of NC_088791.1, from coordinate 45,067,780 downwards.
CTTCAGTGGGGCCAAGACTTCACCTAATATGTTCAGCTAAGCAGGATAGTTTTCAGACTCTCTTGGACCTTTTTGCCGAGGAGGGCAGCTAAGTATTTGTGCTAGGAAGTTGCACTAGTTTAACAAACGTAGATTTTAAATCTGTCTAGTTAACCTGGTACAAATCCCTGTGTAAAGTTTAAACATACAGCTAACTTGATAAGCAAGGCTTAAACAGATTTTAAGTGTCTGTTTTTAGGGGTTTATACCAGTTTGACTAGATCAGTTTTAAACGTATTTAGTTAAATCAGTGCAGTTTTCTACTATAGACAGGGCCTCATGGCAAGTCTACACTACAAAATTAAGTTGACCTAAGTTACGTCAACATACAGCCGCGACAGTAATTAAATCGCTTTTGCATGTCCACCCTATGTTCTTGTGTTGGTGTGCGCATCCTCACTAGTAGCGCTTGCATCGATGCAGAGAGCAGTGCAACATGTGTATCTATCCCACTGTGCAAGTTGCCACCATCTAGCGCAGGATGCTGTGGAAAAGCAGTGCCTCCTGGGGCAAACAAATCACGCAGGGGTGAATGGGAACATGTTTTCAACATTTAATGATGCAGTTCTCTCCATCCCATAATTCTGTTTGCATCCCATAATATTTCGTGCCGGTTTCAAAAGCCCTGCAAACCTGCTTGTCTGCCATCTCTGTGAGAAGCATGGATCCTGCACAGCTCTATGCTTTTGTGATGAGGATTGTGAGCACAAGCCTGATCCTGCAGTATTTGCAATCTGCCAGTGGAGCTGTGGGGAACATGACGATTCCTTGGAGGCTAGCTTGCTGTGGGACATAGAAAGAGACAATTCAAAGTTGTTGTTGGCATTCATGGAGGAACTGCGGACAGTGGAGCACTGGTTTTGGGCCCAAGAAACAAGCTCTAACTGGTGGGATTGCGTTGTTATGCAGGCCTGGGACAATGAGCAGTGGCTGAAGCACTTTTGGCCGTGCAAGGCCACATTCCTGGAAGTGTGTGCGGAGCTTGCCCCAGCCTCTGGTGCAGCAATGCCAGAATGAGAGCTGCACTGATAGTGGAGAAGGAAGTGGTAATAGCTGTGTGAAAGTAGGCAATGCCCGATTGCTACCCATCAGTCAGAAATCAGTTCGGAGTTGGGTAATCCAAGTGGGGGTTGCTGTGATGCAATTGTGCATTAATCACGTCCTGCTACAAAGGATTCTGACTCTGGGCAATTTGCAGGACATAGCAGATAGTTTTGCAGCAGTGGAGTTCCTGAACTGTGGTTAGGCGATAGATGGCATGCATATCCCTATTTTGGCACTGGACCACCTTGCCACAAAGTATATCAACAGAAAGGACTATTTTTCTATCGTACTGCAAGCGCTAGTGGATCACCAGGGATGTTTTATCGACACAGGCTGGTCAGAAAAGGTGTATGAAGCACGCATAATTAAGAACATAGGCCTGCTCTGAAAGCTGCAAGCAGGGTCTTTCTTTCCAAACCAGAGGATTACCACTGGGAGTGCTGAAATTCCAGTAGTGATCCTGGGAGACCCAGCCTACCCCCTTACTCCCATGGCTCATGAAGCTGTACACTGGCCACCTCGACAGCAGCCAAGAGCACTTCAACTAGAGGCTCATCAGATGTAGAATGACTGTTGAATGTGTCTTTGGCCGGTACTGTCTACTCAAGAGATTGGACCTCAGTGGAAAAAAAGTCAATGATTATAGCTGCCTACTGTGAAGCAAAGGGAGAAAAGTTTCCGCTGCAGTGAAGGGCGGAGGTGGAGTGGCTGTCTGTTAATTTTGAGCAGCCAGATACCAGAGCTATAAGAAGAGCTCAACAGGGAGGCTTTGAAAGACCATTTTAATAGTGAGCCACAGTAATGTGTGTTGCTGTAGTGTGCTCTGCCTGGCATTGTTTTTTTTTGTGTTTTTTTTTATTGTTTTTTGTTTTGTTTTGGGTGTTTTTGCACCCTAGTATGAACCTTGTAATGAGTATGTAGTAAAATAACATTGCAAATGCACTTATTGCTATTATCTGTGAATCATGTTAGCCCCAGCCACCCTATATTGTGAATTAATAAAGATGAATTAAGTTTCCAAAACCATGCAAACAGACACATTTCTAACTGAATGAAACTTTTTAAACAGAGGAAAAAGCACCTTTGAGGTGGAAAGAACAGTCATTTTCATTTCCCAAACACATTCACCAACTGTGTGTGTCTCAGGTCAGTGTATGTGCAGCCGGGATAGACTGTGATCTCCCCTGGGGTGGAGTGATACAGGTATTGCTGTGATCCCCGATGCCATGTATAATGTGGGGTGGGGAATAGGGAGGTTCTGGAATGCAGTTATCAATGGGCTGCAGAGGGAGACCAGGTTCAACAGACCCATGCTTAAGGTCAACAAGAGTCTCCAGCCTGTCTGTTTGCCGCTAGAAAAGCGCTAGCATCTCCTACTGCGTGTCTCTCTCTTTTTCCTGTGCTTTTCTCCTCTTCACTCTATCCCTGTCCATGCTGTCTTCAAGGGTGATCCTCCAAGCCCTGTGCTAGGTATCTGAAGCACCAGAGGCTTGCAGGTTCTCTTTGGAACATGTCATCCCATGTCCTCTTCTTTCTCTTTCTTATCTGGCTGAGCCATTCCGCTGGTGTGGATGGAGAGAACCACAAGGCCACATTTCTAGCTGCAAAAGATACAGTGCACAGAGGGACTGTTGTGAGTGTATTCACAAGATAAATGGATGAATATATGTGGATAGGGCAGTTGAACAATTTTCCGCAGGCGGTGGTTATTTTGCCTGAGGTTGTACTCCTGAGGGTAATGGAGGTTGAAAGGGAACAGCTCCTACACGCATCCACCTGCACACCGGGTCCATATGCCGCTAGCCTGTGTGCTCCAATGCTGCCTGCTAAAGTAATTGCTCAGTGGTGTAAGAAAGTGTCCTACCGCAGTGGAAGAAATAAAGCAGCCTTCTCCAGAAATCTTCATCAGAGGATTACAGACTACCTCCAGAAAAGTTTCCTCAAGAACTCTGTGGAGTATTCATGGGGCATCCCAGTGTACATAAACTGTTCTGCAGGGCCCTTTCTACTGTACAGGGGAATGAGAAGCAGTGACTCTACCTCTGTTGGTTATTTCACCACCTCTTCTAGCATGAGTAAATGAACAGACGTGTCTCTTCAATATTAAAACAAACTGCATACTTACCAGAAGTTCCTTCCCCTGCATCAGGCTCGCCCGTGCTGGATTGTAGGGACTGGCTTGACTGCTCTGCAGTCAAAAACAGGTCCTGGCTCCCTGCACCACTGGATTCCCCAGTCGACTGTCCCCCATACTGCTCCTCCTCCTCTTCCTCATCCAGCGCCTTCTCCTCACTGTTCACTCTGGAGGCCTGTGACACCAGCTACCCCGAAGTATCCTTTGGGCTTGGTGGGCCACCGAATATGGCAAGCAGCGCTTTGTAAAAGTGGCATGTCTGCGGCTCCACACCAGAGCGACTTAGCCCTCCATGCCTTCTGGTATGCCTGCTGCAGCTCTTTGGCTTTCGTGCGGCACTTCTGCTGGTCCCTCTTGTATCCCTTTTCAACCATGCCCCGTGCGATCTGATCGTAGATATACAGCGTTTCTATGGCTGGATCAGAGCTGTGCCTGCACAGCCTCTTCTCCTCACAGACTCTGGAGATCCACCACCTCCTGTGCACTCCAGACAGGAGTGTGTCTGCAGCGTGTAGCCAGCATGTTCAGCTGGGCAATTGCTAGATGAGCTCTCCACGTGGAGGAAACAGAAAATGGAATTTAAAAAATTCTTGGGCTTTAAAAGGGGAGGGGCATGTACCTCTGTACCTGGCCTCTGGACAGCAAAATTCTAAATGGTGACCAGATTGGTCATAGGTGGGGCATTGTGGGACACTTCCTGGAGGCCACTAAAGTCAATGTAAGTAACGCAGTGTCTACGCTGACGCTGCGTTGGCCTCACGGCATCTGCCTAACTACCTAAGCGCTATGCCTCTTCTGGAGGTGGAGTTACTAACTTGATGTAGTGGATGAGTTACATCGGCGGGAGCAACATTTTAGTGTAGGCGCTTACAAAGTTAGGTCAACAAAAGTGCCTTGCGTCAAACTAACTGTAGTGTAGACCAGGCTTCAGTGATGAATGTAACTCCCTTCAAAGCTTTATTCAATTTGCTTTTTGAATGGCTAGGGTGCGGAACATACTATTTTAGAGGGTCAATCAGCAATCTACAATGAGTGATAATTACTCACTTTTTTTTAAAGATCCTTTTTTAAATGGCACACAATTTAACATGCTGGATATTAGCTATTCTATCAGTTTATGTATGTGTTAATATAGAGTGGAACAAGTTGGCCCAGGTTTCCTTTCTCACAGCAAACTAACTTGTGTAATGACACCATAATATAGCAGGGAGAATACGTCAGCACTTTTGATACCCTGGTTCTGTTCTGTTGTTTTTGCTCTAGAAAAGATTAAAAATGTCAAGTAGGTATCACTTAAAAATGTAGGTGAATTAATCGTTGAGAGACTTGTCTTTATAGAATATTTTTTAAAGGCTAAGCAATAAATTGTATCGGATTTGTAATTCACTATGAAATATAAATCAAAATGAGGAATTCAGTAATTATTCATAGAAGAACCACTCAAGTTATTTTGATCATTTTACCAAAAATCTCTTAACAGGATTACTATAAAGCTTTGGAAGATGCAGATGAGAAAGTACAATTGGCAAATCAGATTTATGACTTGGTAAGTAAACAAAGGGATTAAAGTGAATAACATGATTGTCTTAAGGAATTCTAAACTTTGTCATATGCGGTACCCTTTTATTATCTTACCTGCACATTACAGAAGTATTAACAAAAAGTTGTTACTATAGTAATGTATGAAAGGTAAACTCAACTTGTTTTAAAAAGTGAAAGTCACAGTTACAACTTAAACATCCATGTTTCCACTTCATTTAAAATATTTTGTTCTGTTTTATGCAAAAAGTATAGTGGTGTGGGTGAATAATGGACTGTCTTGCGCTCTCGCGCTCTCTCTCTCTCTTTTTTGGAAATGCCTCTGTGAATTTTCATTGCATGTGTGCACAAGACAAACCTTTAATTATGGCTGTAATGTTGAATTTATACTCTTTAAATACAAAATAATTTAAAATCCTAACTCCATTAACAGAATAATATGGGGAAGATGAGGATAAATCAGATAAGTGCCTTTTTAATGTGTTGTGTGGGCTGGCAGAGTCTTAAATATCCTTATTATATATCCCTTGGGGGTACAAAATAAGCAAACTGAAAACCGTACAATGTTACAAAGGCACTTAATGATTTCTTGTCTGCCATTCTCTTTGCTGTTTTGTTAATGGATTTATAATCTTAAACTATCTTGGTGAGTTGATAATTGCTAAAATAGCTTTAATCTGCTAATATAGTGACATACATTGTTAGTTCTGCTGTATGATTACAGATGGAAGACAGTTTTTAAGTGCAGTGTTTTTTCTAAGGCATTGTATTATGCCGATTCCTTTTGTAAGTCCCTACATCACTGAAGTCTATCAAACTTCATTCTTCTAATGTGTCTCATTAAATATTCAAAACTCTTAAATTCTCTGAAGAGTTGTAGAGTTTTATCACTGTTAAACAATTTCAAGTTTTGGAGGTCATCATTGATCTGCTTTAAAACAGGTAGACCGGCACTTGAGAAAGTTGGACCAAGAACTAGCTAAATTTAAAATGGAACTTGAGGCAGATAATGCTGGGATTACAGAAATACTAGAAAGACGTAAGTATACGCCATTATCTTTTGAAGAAAGTAACATTATGTTTGTCAAAAGAAGATCTTGCTAAAGGTTAGCAGTTTGTTTCTGCTTGTTTCCAAAATCTGTTTTGAGTTTAAACTTAAATGCTTTGTTTCTTATATTTTAAAAAGAGTTTCACGCCCTATCTAATTTTTTAAAACCTCTTTATATGCTTAGTCATTGCCGCCTATATTACTATTTTAGTTATCTGAGAACTAGGTGTTTAGTTTCTTATATAACTAGGTCCAAATCAAGTTAAGCTAAGTCATTATCTATTAAATGTATCAGGTAATATGAATCATACATAAATAATAATTATAATATATAATGCACAACTAAAAATTTATATTTGCTGTGTAAATCAAATGTGTTATTAATTTAAGTTTTAAAAAACTGATCATTCTAGAAAATTCTACTGTCCAGAAGCTCAGGCCAATCAAACGCTTCACTTGTCCAGAGCAGGTTAACTTACTTACTGCATATCAGACAACCTGCTCACCTGTAGTAAAAATCCTAAATGCATTGACTGTCTAGTGCATGTGACCCAAAGCGTAAAATGAAAACTAGCATTATGTCCATTTTTGTAAAGGGTGCTGAATGGCAATAGAAGTGGTTAAAAGAAATGCCTCGTTGGCTAAATTTCTTCCCTGGGTTGCCTCAAAGTTGTTATGCCCCCAAAAGCATTTTACAGAGTGCACTTGGGTAACTATTGCTACAAAAAAAAAACTCTAATAATTTTCTTTGATTATCAAACTTAAGCTCCAGTCTGTCTTTGGACAAGTAACTTTACTTTTTTCATTGATTGGACTTAATTCTTTATGTTGATACATAATGCTTTTTGCTAGATTTGTTGCTAATCAAATGCTTAACAAACAGTATAATAGTAGCAATTATTGTTCCAGGAAGAACACTACACTAAACCCGTTTTAGATATTTTGGGAAACAATTTGACAGTTACAGTAAAAGATAATTGTTTTGTTTAGCTTGCAGTAGGACAACGTATATAAAATCTTAAATGACTAAATACAGCTACAGTAAATCTTATAGGAAAATTACTGTTTTAATTAATTCATCATCTGCTTCCTTCAATCGTAGAACTAGTAAGACAGTAACTTAAGTCAGATGAGAGAGGGATCAGAAAGATGAGCTTTCTGTTACTCATGACAAAACTAAATATTAAATATTTAGAAATCAAAATGTGCTTTGGCAGGTTTTATATCTCAACTTTTTTACCAAGTATTCAAAAATGAAATGTCAAATGTTCTAGTATTTTAGTGACCAAAGAATAAAGATGTATAGTTGAGTGTTCACAAGAGGGCAAGCACTGAGCTTGTCCGTTACATGAGTAATGCTAGCATACCAAGAATATCCTAAAAATGTAACTTTGATGCTTAGTCCTGTCCTGTTAAAATGAAGTCATTGGGTTTGTCTCAATCATCTGAGCACTGCTGTGTTCATTCCCAAATACCTACATTTAAAAAAAAAAAAAAAAAAAGTGGAAGTGGTAGAGTAATTATTGAACTCTAGTTCTTTTCTTGGATTATTTAGACAACTTTTCAGACTCTAATCTGTTGTCCTGTAATTAAATAAGTTAAAGTAGTAACTAACATTGATAGGATGAATAGATTCCAGCTCATCCAAAATGATATTGCATACATTTGAACACACTCAAATGTTTTTTATTTTGTATATTGTCTTAACAATTGCTTTGTCATAAAGCCTCCCCTAGCACTTGATCATGTGGCTTCCTTGAAGTCTAGTGCTACAAGAAACTTTGAGTCTTAAATATAAGATCTGCATCCTTTAGTTATTCCCTGAACTTGGAAATTCTTCCTTTTTTGGACCTATCTTTCTTTTCCAGCCAAAAGCAGATACTAGCTGAAGGTTTGCCTTAAAAATGCAGTTGTGTCCTAGTGTTTATCCAGTTCAATAGAGATTTTGGCTTTTGAGTGGTTTTTAATGGATTGAGACCTCTGGGACACACTGTGAAAAGTATTGTTGCTAAGGTCCTATCTTTTTGTAAAAAAATCTACCACAAATAAAAAATCCATGACCTATCATAAAACCATCTCAGAGCAAACCAGCAAGTACAGCATAGTAAAATGGCTTATCTGAATCTTCCAACTTCTGAGGCCTGATCTGAAGCTCACTGTAGTTAGTGGAAAGGTTCCCTTTGGTTTCAATGGGCTTGGATCAGTCCAGTGGTGTTTCAAATTCACTTGACACTGAAGGTTGTCTATTTAGCGTTTTGGAGCGAGTGGAAACTCCTCACAGTTCGGATCAACAGACTTGTGCTCTCCTGGGGCTTGTTCTGGTGCTCTAAAAATAGCTGCATAGACAGTGCTTTGAAGTCCAACTCCTTTTCTAGGATTCCTGGCTAAAATGAATATAACTGTTTTTGTGGAGTTATTCTTTGTATTGTACAGCTCTTAAAGATGCATTTTATATCTAAAAGTGAAGATGACTTGAAAGATTAAAGTTAGCTACACTGCATTATTTTGTGGTTGGCATTTCAATTGTACTGCTTTTTTAACTGTATATTAGGTTCTCTGGAACTGGATACACCATCACAGCCAGTGAATAACCATCATGCCCATTCACACACTCCAGTAGAGAGTAAGTTTCTGGAATTGAACATTTAATCTTCAGTTTTACTACATGTGTTGGTGAAATATTTCAAATGTATAATGTTTTGTTCAGAATTAGGTATTTCCTGAGTTCTCCTCATAACCCTTGTTTGCCTACATTTCAAAAACCCCACCAGCATTTGGCACAACTTAGTGGTATTAATAATATTTGTTCCAGGGAGGCCCAAGAATGAAATGTCAGGGTTTTTCTGTTGGGACTGAAGTCAGTTAATAGAGCTGTATGGTTATAGTACCTGTTTATTCTTTCCCAGATTATGGTCAAGGCTATTGAGTTCTTCACTTTCATGAGTACTACCTTCACTTTCAAATCTAGTAAACATTACGTTTGTTTTTTTCATACAGAAAGAAAGCATAATCCATCTTCTCACCATAGTACAACAGATCATGTTCCCGAAAAGAAGTTTAAATCTGAAGCTCTTTTGTCTACTCTCACTTCAGATGCCTCTAAAGAAAACACACCAGGTAATCTAAATGCCAAATTCTATTTTATTATACTTCTTGGAGACAGTAAAAATTTCAAATTGTGTATTCACAAAAATTAAATTTTTCTCACTTTGAGGAAAAAATGTTTGACTATTTTTACTTTCAAAGTGGTGGGGAAGAGGTTGGACCACAGCTGTTAAATGGCAGGTCTGACCTGCTTCCTAGCAGCAGTGAGGAAACAATCCATTTGTTAGATTGTCAGATATTTTAATGTAGTGGAAAGGAAGCTACCATGTATACTGTAAATTAATTTTTTTTCTGAATTTCTATTCATTTTCAAGATGCGTGCATTCACAGTCCTTTTTTCCTTGGGGTGGAGGAGTCAGCACATCAAATTAAGCTCTAACTGAACTGTTTTGAGTCATATGCAAAACATCAGATCAATTTCATTGCTGCTTCTGCCTTTTATCTCCTTTAATTTGAGCTTTGTTGTCTTGTAAACTGATCCTGGTTTTGTGAATAACACTTATCAAGCCTGCTGATAGGCTGTAGGAAAACTGTGTGGTCTTGGTGACATTATTTCAAGGGAAAGAAGTGGATTTGTAAATATGGACTACTTTTACTTAATTGTAAGTAAGGTTTGTGGTGTCTCTAACTCTTTGGTAACTTTAGTATTTAGTGCTTTGCTATTTTTAATAGTCTACTATTCATGGTCATTTATTACCTTTTTTTTTTTAAATGCCCTGCTACTTTTGGTAAAGTGTATGGTAGCTAAATATTAGGAAACTGCACTTTCTTTACAAAGCGATTAATTCACAACTGCAACCAGGTATTGTGTTAAAGTTCTAGTCCTTAGCTGCTTGGATATATGATTTATTTTGCTTTTAAGAATGGTATGGTTGTTACAGTAGTATTAAATTGCACTTTTTTGAGGATGTGTACTGTAGCCATCAAAATTGCAACCAAAAGACTGGACTGGACTCAGATTACAGAGCAGCCGCTGCTTCTTAACTGGAGAGATTAGTGAGGATTGACATGAGGCACAATCCCTTCCACAAGACCACATTATCCTGATATGCAATGAGGGGGTAAACAAAGATGGTAAATCAAACTGGCTGTTGTGCATGGCAGTAATAAGCAATGTGCCATGACCAGTCCTTCCTGTAGCATTATCATAAGTTAAGAGAAGTTTCTAATCTTTGGTTGTTATATGTAACTTTTTCTGCTTACTAAATGTAAAGCAATTTTTAGTTTCAATTTAAATTTCATAAAAGTGTTTTGTTCATCCAGGGTGTCGAAACAGTAATTCATCATCCTCTTCCAACAATGCATACAATGCAAACTCTTCTCAGCCACTGGCATCATATAACCTGGGCTCATTATCTTCAGGATCTGGAGCTGGTGCTATTACCATGGCAGCAGCTCAAGCAGTGCAAGCCACAGCACAGGTAACAACCTCCCCATAAAATATCTTAAGGAAGTTGCCATCCAATTCAATGGAGAAAGGCTTATGCTTTTATTTGATTTGAATTCTCATGATCACTTTTTCAGTTGACTTCTCTTTATGTTGTGGTTTCATGACAAAAGACTTGCAGGAAAAGGGGGTTTGGTGTGGGCTTTTTCTCATTAGGCTGTTTCTACCATGATGTAAACTGGATAGTAGCTACCATTTAAATAAAATATTTGCACAGCTAGTAGTTCATAGCATGGTGATTTCTATAGGCCTATAGGACCTGTATAGTATCCTTTTTTCTAATATCAGTGTTTCCTTTAGATGAAGGAAGGAAGAAGAACATCCAGCTTAAAAGCCAGCTATGAAGCCTTTAAGAACAATGACTTTCAACTTGGGAGAGAATTTTCATTATCCAGAGACTCAACTGGATATTCATCATCAGCTCTGGCATCTACATTAACACAAACATTAAGTTCATCAACTACAGATTCACGGAGTGGTCGAAAAAGCAAGTATGTTCTATTTTGTTCAGCTATGTTTAGCATGTTATCCATCAGTTCAGATAATGGGGGGAGAATACTAAAATGTAGGGCCCAGATCCAGAAAGGACTTAGATACCTAAATTTTGGCACGTCTGACAAAACCCCTGTTCAGCTGCTGCTTAGCACTGGAGATGCCTAAAATGCCTAAACTTTTCACTAGAAGTTCTCAACTGCCTAGTTTCAGCCACTGTGCGTGTGCACAATGCCTCAGTTTAGGTGCCCAGGCACCTATATAATGCCTAAGCCCCAGTGCTATCCTTAAATCAGGTGAAGATAGGCATGTCTCACCTGTGGAGCATTCTCAAAGCACAACTAACTCCACGGAAAACGACCAGAGGATGTGGGGGGCAGAAGGAGTAGCACTTGCCTTTTATAATATTTAGCCCAATGGTTTGGGAATTCACCTGAGATTTAGGAGACCCCAGTTCAGTTCCTCCATCTGCTTGATGAGAATGGATTTGAACATGTTTGCCATCTGCCCAGTGAGTACCCTAATCACTGGACTATGGGACATTCTGATGTGGGCCTTTCTCAGTCTCTCCTGTTGAAGCTGTTCCACGGTTTATAAATATTTAAATAAGTATTTGGACAGGGAGCGAGTGAGAGTGATTCTACAGTCCAGTGGTTAGGGAACTCACCTGAGAGGTGAGAAACCCATGTTCAAATCCCTTCTCCTCATCAGGCAGCTGGGGGAATTGAACCAGGGGTCCCATATCATGGGTGAGTTAAAATGAGATCTTGGTAGTTCAGGCTGTTTGTTAACTTGTACCTAAACATGCTCTCTGCTAAATTTGTTTTTCTTTTGACATTGCAATTCTCTTTTTGTGGTGTGCCTTGGAATGAGTTAGCATACAAGTACTGCTCAGTTTACAATTCTCAGTTTAAGTAACAGCTTTTCTTATCTTCAAAGAGCTTACAAAGATCGCTTTTCTGCTTGTTGTAGAATGTCGGTTTTATTTCAGGGGAATGGATGTAAAGATGACTATTCAAAAAACAGCTGTTTGTTACAGATTACATGTGCAGTATAGATTAATGTATATACAAATTCCCATTTATTTCATTGGTTACTTGTGTATTAACAATGTGTATTGTTTACATTGACCTATGAAGGCTGTCGGTGCAATGATTGTGAAGTATGAGTCAGTTGTTTTTGGCAGCTTTAACACGTTAAATTCCATCAGTTGGAATAATTGGCCCCCTTCTTGTAAGGATACCAGAATACAAAGTTGCTCTTATTCTCTGGCAAAGAGAAGCAACATATCCATCTGAACTCACAGTACTTGCTGAATACAATCTGTTTGAGAATGACACTTGATTACTATAGCATGTGGGCCCCTCATCAACGATTCTTTCCAGCACTCTCCTGAGCCTTGTTTCCTCATATTTCATTGAGTTGGCAATAGAGTGAACAGATCTTACTTCAGAAAGTATTTAGTATATTTATTCATTTTTCAGAAACAACAACAAGTCTTCAAGCCAGCAGTCCTCCTCCTCATCATCATCTTCATCTCTGTCATCGTGTTCTTCGTCGTCTGCTTTAGCACAGGAACTATCTCAGCAAACAGCAGCAATACCAGAGTCTGATTCTAACAACCAAGTTGATTGGACCTATGATCCAAATGAGCCACGTTACTGCATTTGTAATCAGGTAAGTGCTCTGTATATACGAGTCTTAAACTCAGCAGCTTCTCAACAGATGCGCTGCTTCACTATAATTCAGCATTTCAGCCCATAAATGTTAGTTTGTAAAGTGTGAAACTTGTATAGTTTCAGTTAATTGATGGATCTCAGCTCAGTTCAGATCTTTGTATCACTTTGTGTGTTTGGTTGTTTTAAAAGTACAGTGTATACATATTTGTTCTATGTTGCCCAAAATCATACTGTATACTATAATTAAAATAAAACCAAAGTGCAACTGAGGATATGTAGGTACTGCTTATTTGGAATAGCCAATATTAGTTTACCCCTGCTTCAGGTTGTCAAAAAAAAAAGTATAAACTAAATCACAATGACGTTAGGTAATTAGTAATGGCCATGTAGTACTTCAAAATGGCAGATATATTCAAGCATACGAGGACCAAATTTTAAAACCTATCCCTTTTTTCAGTTGCTTTTAGTCATCCCCATGGGCACTGTAGGCATCTACTTTGATGGGGTTCTGAAGATATTGTGGATAGGTAGCTTTCTGGGAATTTTTCTTTTATGCTTCTGAAACAGTTAAGAATTCCAGGGCTAGAATGCTGTCAATATACACTCGTAAGTGACATGAATAATGGAGTTGACTACTGAATGACTTTATTCTGTGACTGTTCTCATGTGTGAAGCTCTCTAGATGCTTTGCTAATGGGTACATCAAAAACTTGGTCAAGCTGCCTTTTTACAAGGCACACATCCCCCTTTTTTATAGGGATGCACTTAATTTTACATGCTGAACTTGTTTAAACACACTTTGTTTACTAGTTGGGAATATTAAGCAATTTGTGCAGGTAAATTTCCCTTATATTTGATCAGTTTTGTTTTCAGGTTTTTGGATGATTTCTACAAGATTTGCGAAGTCCATTATTACTTAAAATAAGAAGGAAGGTTGGGGAGGTAGAACTGGGAAAATGGTCCAAGCATATTTGTATTTCAGAGAAGTGAGTTTTTATCCAACCTAAGATTAATAGTTGTGCATCTAAAATTTTATAAATTCCAATGAAAACATTTGGTTGTGTTTCTATTGGTGTTTGTGTTTTGTTTTGTTTTTTTAAACAAGTGTGCCATTTGGTACTGTTTGAATTCTTAAATCTGAAAGTGGAAACTGATCATAAACAAATGTGGAATGGACGTTATTGAGGTTTCAGGCAGATGTTAGAAGCGCTAAGCACTGAGTGCTGGCCCTTCATGTCCAACTTGAGACATGCATGAACTTCACTGTCTTTTTGCATAAAGACAAGCAAATTGGACTCAAATATTTATTTCTCTTTTAAATAATCTAATGTTGAAAATAAATGTCATTGCAACATATAGGTTGTCAGTATCTTGTTGTTTATTACAGAGCTTGTATAGGAAAACTGCCATAGAATTGTTCAGTAATTGAAGAGGCTGATTATTTCCTATATTAATAGCTTGAATTTTATCTTTGAACTAGGTGTCCTATGGTGAAATGGTGGGCTGCGATAACCAAGATGTAAGTAGCAAAATGCTAAAGACTTGGGGGATGAGAATTTGTTTTGTTTTCTAAGATAGCCCAGTGAACATGCACTGGAAGTAGTTTTAATTATTTTTTTCCCTCTGGCTAAAACGACTTGTATATTCCAGTTTTCAGTTTAAAATGAAAACTGATAAAACTCTCAGTAATTTTTCAAGAATCTGTTTTGGAAAAGAAAAAAATTGGGTGCGGGAGAGGAAGAACCTGCAAAACTTCTTGAAAGGCACTTGTGATTGAACTTGTAGCAGCCAGTGACCAGAACGCAAGTTCTAGTTTGCATTCCATCTGGCTCATGTTCTCCATGGTTTGCTCCTTGGTCCTGTAGAAGTTTGGTAAGCAGCTTTGTGTGTGAATGGAGAGATTGCACACTTGGCTACTTCACTCTTGCTACCACTTGTATTTCATGCTGCTCCACTGTGTCATTGAGCATTCTGACACTTAACACAAGTGACAACCAGAGCAACTATGCCAGAGAGCTCAGAGGTTCAAGAATAAATAAAGCAAAATCAAGAGATTAGCACAGTAGAAATTGGGGCAGGTCATAGTGCAAATTCAGAGATAATATAAAAGCAATGTGAACGAGATGTTTGATCACAATGTAAAGTATAGTCTACATGGCCCGCAATTTGGACTTCAGGGTTGTGAATTGCATAGCATGCTGTACCGTAACTCTCCCATGTGGATGCCGCAGGCATGAAGTAAGAGGTACCAGTTCATGTTAATGTAGTGCTGTTTAAAGAGGACTACATTAATGCAAACTAGATATCTTCTAGTTCTCACCTGCAGCATCCACATGGTGGAGTTACAGCACAGCATGCTAGTTTACACTGCAGTTTATAGTCCGAACTGCACGGCCACGTGGACATAGCATCAGACATAAGTAGAAATTCAATGTGCTTGTTTTTTTAAATGTATAATATCAGTAAATGCCAGTTCAGTCACTGTTTACTCTTTTTTTTACTGTGTTTTTGTATTAGTTCCTCTTAGGAGTTGTCAGATTCTACATATTTAAACAACTCACCTTATATCATTCTAGCATAGTGCTATTTTACTTGTTGATGTCATGTGGGCTATCCAAGTTCAACTATTTGTTTTTAAAGCTAAGATAGCTCATTTACTCCCCAGACCTTTATAAAAGGTGATAAATCATATGATTTCAACCATGCTTTAACATGGAGCTTGATTGTTTAAAATGCACTTTCGAAGCATGGTTTAAATTTTTACCTTTTTCTTGGTGCATGGGTCCAGGTGTGATGGTTCAAATTTTCTATCATCTTCTGTACTTATTATAGGAAGTGAAGTTTTTTCATTCATCTCTCTTGTTTTTGCCCTTCTTATTGTCACTAGTAACTTTATGTGGAGGACAGGATGTCATTTTGCTGATTCCATTTTCATACTTCATAATATCCATTTCTTGCCACAGGTGCAATAAAACTTTCTCTGTATATTTGTTTTATAGTGCCCAATAGAGTGGTTCCATTATGGCTGTGTTGGATTGACAGAGGCACCAAAAGGGAAATGGTACTGTCCACAGTGTACTGCTGCAATGAAGAGAAGAGGCAGTAGACATAAATAAGTTTCTTCATTTGGAAAACAAATGACATCCTAAAGATTTTATAGAGGACTTTAACAAATCACATTTTGCAACCACTTAAAGAAGGATTAATATAGCAATCATAAGATCTTGAACTATTAGTTTTGCTAGTTGTGTTTTAATATTGTAAGTAAATTATTTATGCACTACTGATGTGCTATAAATATTATTCCAGTTAGCCTTGGATTCTTCCAGTGGCCAACATATGCAGACATTTGTACTCTCAAACCATTTTCTCAGAGCAGTGGGCATTCTACAATAATTCAGTCTTCAAAGAATTCTAACAGGAGAAGATTTTAAATGTATGTTTTATATTCAACAGGCATATTCTGCTGCATGTACTGTACTCAAGAGCTGTTATATAACAGTATGTATATAAATGGTGCAAAAAGTCAGTGTATCTAAAAAGAATATAAGGCAGTTGTTTTTATAATGCCTTTATAGCTTTGTTTCTTTGTGAAACTAAATTCAGCAGGCTGAAGAAAATGGTTCTTGTATAAAGCGGGCTGGTGTCCTCTAGAGTACTTGGGTACATAAAAACAAACTCCTGTAGAGTAAAAACAAATTTGTGCCATTAGTCTTTATATGTCTCTGCACCGAACAGGGTGCAGATCATAAGAAAAAGGGTGTTAAAGTGATAAATTTTTTATACCAAATGTGTTTATTTTTTTGTGCAAGTAATCCTTTAAATTGGAATTGTATTAGGTGTTAAAATTAAAAAAAAAACAACAAACTCAGATGTTGATATTGATGCTTTGCATACTTTGTTGGAAAAGAATAAAACCTCAGAATTAATCTGTCACTCTGTCTTTGAAGAATATAATTTATATAACGATTCCTTCACATACAGCCCAAAAAGCCTAGTTGAAGGAGTTATCCTTCCTCCAAATTCCATCATATGTAAGATGAGCCTCTAAGAGGACTTCTTTCTGTGGATTGGCACGTAAGCATTACAGTATTTGGCCATATGACTTAAGCGTTTGAGGTGAGAGTGTCATGGGGTCGTGGCTGGAGACGCGAGAGAAGTATCAGGAGCAGCGACACAGCACATAACACTGTGGAGATTCCAGGTCCAGGCAGCACTTCAACACGTAGAGAAGCTTGGGTGGCTGCTGTAACCTAGACAGGCCTCCAGGGGTTGTGTCAGTTCAGGATTGAGAGAACACAGATGGCTTAAAACTACAATAGCCCCACTCCCTCCCTCTGGACTGGAAGTTCTGTGCTATGCCTCTTGGAGAAGCAGTACAGAAACTCATTGCTGAATTTAATAATCATACTCTGTCAAAAAAGTTCTTTACCTAAGACACACAACTGAAAGAGAAAATGTCTGTATTTGTGTCCGATTGTTTACTTTCAACATAGTTTACATAATTCCTTTTACAGGCAATTTTCTCTTTTGTTCATGCAGCAGCAGAGAAGAGAAAAACATAAAAATAGAAAATGTGATTATAAGCCTCTCAAAACTCCCATCTCCAGAAGAGGTGTGTGTTTTACATTGGGATATCCCATTCTTGCCTGGGGACTTTGTGCAGGCTTGAATATTGTGTTTTTCAGCCTTAATTTGTAGGATCATTGGTTATTATTTGTACTGCAGTAGCACATGGATCAGGTCCCCATTGTGCTGGGCACTGTACAAATACATAACAAAAAGATGGTGCCCGTTCCAAAGAGCTTACAATATGTATCTTACTCTTCATTATATTATATTTTATATATAAATGACAGACAAAACAATTTATGCACCGCAGGTTTTACTCATGAAGGTGTAGGGACAGGGTCCTCCTTACCTGTATGCAGCTGCGCAGGGCACCAGGAAATTTGGTGCCCCAAATTTCCTGGTGCCCTGCGCAGCTGCATGCTGCAACAGCCCCTGCTCCACTCCAGCCCTGCCTCTTCCCCAAAGCCCCTGCCCCTGCTCCGCCTCTTCCTGCCCCCCACTCCCCTGAGGACTGCGGCAGGGCTGGGCCTGCAGTCACCGGCAGCGGGAAGTGCAGCAACCCAGCCCCAGCCATGCTGCTGGTGAGTGCTGGGGGGTTGTTTCCCCCTATCCCCAAGCCAGCCCCTCCCCCCCCGTGGAGGCCTGGGCGCCCCCCCCCATGGGGGGGCTGCATAGGGCCCCAGAATAGCTAGGGATGGCCCTGTGTGGGGATATATTTTGATTTACTTGCTCTCTGGGAGTGAAAATCCTGCCCAGGTGTGGTCTCTTTAGAGAACTGTAAAATAACTTGGGTTATCACTCTGCTTCTCTGCAGATATCTTGCAGGATCTCAATTGCCTATCTGCAATGTAGAGGTTACCCTTTTGAAGTTTTTCT
Source organism: Chrysemys picta bellii (assembly GCF_011386835.1). Lineage (NCBI taxonomy): Eukaryota > Metazoa > Chordata > Testudines > Emydidae > Chrysemys > Chrysemys picta. The sequence goes on along the minus strand of NC_088791.1, from coordinate 45,049,805 downwards.
CCCCGCACTTGTTTTTCCATTTTTCAAGGAGGTAATTGTTCATGTTACATTGATTGTGAATTGGATTCTCTTTCTGGAATCCTCACTTTCTGCCTAATTTTAGCAAGCTGCCTGGAATGTTTGAAGGGTGACATTGATTCTCAATGGAGGTTGGTGTGTGACAGGAGGAGCAGAGATTCCAACCCTCCCTAATTTCCATAATCCTGATCTTTACATGAAATTATTAATTCAGGATTTAATTACTAATTTTGCATGCACATGCACTGTATGTGTGCGTGTTCCACTCATCACTACTGGGGTCTGAGGAAAACAGCAAACAACTATATACAAGAAACCCATGGATCACCACACCTATCTTAATAAATCCAGTAACTACCCCAAGAAATCTGTTATCTACAAACAGGCAGTCAGATACCATAAAATAGGCTCCGAGGAGAGAGCCCGGGATATACACCGTAACACACTCAGAACTGCCTTCACCAAACAAGGATGCTCTACCAGAGAGGTAGATCGCATCATGGAATGGGCCACCTAGTTACCCCGAGAGAATCTGCTTCAATATAGAAATAAAACCCCCTCTGATCGCACACACACACACACACGTTGTCCCCTACTATCCCACACGGGACCCCATATGGGGTATCATCAAACTACAACAACCCATACTTGATGGGGATCCCATCCTGAAAGAAATCTTCCTTGAAAACCCTCTTCTGGCATTCAAACAACCCCCCAACCTTTCCAATTGTATCATCAGAAGCAAACTCCCCACTGACAAGGACATACCAACTCAAAGCAACACAAGAGCCTGCCAGAGCAACAGATGCAAAACCTGCAGACATATCTCCACTGCTTAAACATAAACTGCTTCCAAAACAATGTAAGCTAAACTAGAAAAAGGGCACTGTATATCAGAATAAATGCCTACACAGGGAATTCTACCAGTATAGCAATTTAAATTAACACCTTACCTTATACCTGTATAACTTGTGCAGACAAGCCCTAACTTTTCTTTCTATATCTCCTCTCTTTATCTGAGAGACAATCTGTTTGAGGATCTGAAAGTTAACAATCCAGAAGTGTGCTTGGTTACTTTCAGATTTGTTCTTACATTCAACATGCTTTATGTTCCAGAACAGTAAATTGCCCCTTCAAATGTTAGATTTGAGCTCTTCATTATAAACCTATTGTTTTAACAGTTTACTAATTATATTAGCTTAGGTTTATTTTTTAAATTCCTTTGTCACTAACACATTAAAGCTAAACTGAATTTATATATATAAAAAAGTATAGCAATGGTTTATGTACTTGCACAATAGAAGTACACAACAGATTGCAAACTACAGGTCAGTGTTTAAATCAATAGCTGTTTTTAATAAACTTCATTGTCTCTCATACAATCTTTGAGAAAACCAAATATCTGGCCTTATACTCTTAAAAGTTCTGAGTGCTGGAAACAATACCCTCCCTTTTTTTAAAGATTTCCAACGATGTAAGGCCGGTCTACACTGGGGGGGAGGGGATCGATCTAAGTTATGCAATTTCAGCTACGTGAATAACGTAGCTGAAGTCGACGTACTTAGATCTACTTACCACGGTGTCTTCACTGCAGTAAGTCGACAGCTGACGCTCTCCTGTCGACTCCGCCTGTGCCTCTCACCCTGGTGGATTACTGGAGCACTCGGCAGTCGATTTATCGCGTCTAGACTAGACGCGATAAATCGACTTCCGCTGGATCAAGCGCTGCCCGTCGATCCAGCCGGTAATGTAGACAAGCCCTAATACACATTTAACAAAATACACATCCCTATCAATATAGTATTAAAAATAGTCAGATTAACTGGCAGAAGTAAAACAAACTTCATTAAAGAAGTGTACTCTGAAGAGTATGTCATGGCGCTCTTAACAAAAATATGAAATGCAATAGGTCTAATTATTGTTGAACTACCTTTACTCTTGTTCAGCTAAACTCTTGCTTGTTTTTCTTGTGGATACACTTTACATTACTTACACTCCTTTTTAATGTTCCTATACAGCTGTTTACTACTGAATACTATTGTTATGTGTTCTGGTGATATCATAAATATCTTTCCTGAGCAGTACATCACTCAACTTTCTTCTGTAGAAATGTGAATAACTATTTTTGACCCCTTCACACACATGCAGATGAGTAAAAAATATGAGGTACAATGTAAAGGCAATTTTAAATTGCCTCCAAGGGTGAAATTCTGGGCCTATGATCTCAATGAGTGTGTTGCCATTTACTTCAATGCAATTTCACCAAGCCTTGCTATGTATGTAATTATGTAATTGAGAATTTAATTTCCTTTTAAAATAAATGCTTATCATATATATATTACATATATATAACTCATGTTTAACTAAACCAAGTACTTAATGATTATTCTGTCTGGTAAAAATGGTAAAAATTTGTTGTGATTAATTTATCTGGATGTGGTATTCTTAACTAAATTATTCTTAAATAATTTATTGAATTACTCAAGCAGAAGTGTAGATGGCTGAATAATCTTCTATAGCTTTTAAAGTGAATGCGTTCTAGAGATGGTCAAATTATTTGATCCACTTGTCAACTGTTGAATAAACTATTATTGACTGGTTTCAGAGTAGAAGCCGTGTTAGTCTGTATCCGCAAAAAGAACAGGAGTACTTGTGGCACCTTAGAGACTAACAAATTTATTAGAGCATAAGCTTTCGTGGACTACAGCCCACTTCTTCGGATTTGTTACCATTAGATCCTGTCTAGAAAAAGTAGATTTTCAGCTGGCAATGTGAGGCATGTATGTTACCTGCAAGTGGTTGTATATCCTATTAATTTCAAATGGATTTTTCTTACTGTATACCACATATTGTATGGGGAGAGGAATCAGGAGAAAATACAAGCTAATATAGGAGATATTTATGTTTAAGGGGAAATCTAAAATTACTATTGAGCCTTACTTGCTTTGTGTGATAACTGTTTTAACCCAGTTTAGGTATTTCCTTAGAGTACTTCCAGATGTGCTGCTTTTTGTGTATGAAAGTATTTATTCCAAAAGTACTGATTATCTTTTGAGAGAGTAATTTCTTCATTCAGTGCTATCCAGCCCTTCCCTGCTATGTATTATTTTTGTTAATTCTTGCAATGCTTTAAGCCAAGCATGTAAAATATGGGCTATGAAAATGTACAAGTGATATTTTACGTAAGGAATCTCAACATTCAGTGAGCTCCCTCATTCCTCTCTTAGTACACATACATTTGGAAAAACCTGAAAAATGTTATGGTGGGTTCTCCCACATATGTGCAACATTTAGCACGTCTATCGTGCTTTCCATCTTTAAAACACTTTCCTAACACTCATCTATTTACTACTCTTTACTTTAACATTTCTACTAAGTGGCTGAAAGATATGTGATGGGAACTTCTGTTGAGAGTGAAGGAGTTGAGGAGCAGAATAGTGAACAATTTAAAGAAAGGATTCTAAATGTTAGTTCTTCCTATTGTGTTTAAATGAAAGCCTGCAAATTTTATTTTGATGAGGGGAAAACATATTCTAGTTGTTTAACTGTAGCAGATCATTCTAAAACATATCATGGAACAGATTTCATAGCTTGCTATCTAACAGCCGGAAGACTTTAAATGGGCTCTTAACTCTTTTCTTAAAAACTTAAAATACAAAAATCTTCCACGTTCCACATGTGCGTACAACTACTCATGTGGTTGTCAACATCTGGTTTCATTTATATTTTATCTTTGTTTCAATATGCTTCTTTTAATGTAAACTTTTTAAAAGCATTACTATGAAATCTGATCAGTCAAGATTAATACCAAATTAAAACCAAAATAAGTCTGTTCATCTAATTTGTGAATAAAAATCCATCATAATGTATTGTAAAGGGATCCTTTAAACGTCACATTTGCCCATATTTTAGTATTTTGCAAAAGCAAGCCTTTGCAAAACATTTGACTCTGTGTTTATACAGTAAGTAGTGCATGTTTGTGGAGCTATTAAATGCTTCCACAGTAGAAATAATAGTAATACAACCCATAAAACGGTTCTATTAACATTTTCAATTCCACTTGTATTAAAACTAAGTATTAAATGGAGAAAAAGAAGGTAGGATATGTTTTAGGCCCACCAACCTTGATATACATCTCTTAGACATGGTTTAATCAAAAGACTCTTGCCTTGAATGACAACTTTACACATGTCCCATTCAATCAAACTGACTAAGATCACCCACTGACAACTTAATGTTCAACTTCCTTGCAAGTATTATCTCTGCAGTTCAGCATGACATCACTCCATTCCTTTTTGCTTTCAGTCTGTTTTCTCCCAGCCAGGTTCAATAGCTGGGTAGTCAGGCATGTTGAGGGTAGCACTCTGTGTAATTCAACATACCCTCATTGAGAAGGCATGTAGTGATTTACTGTGGGACTGGAAACCCGGAACTGCTAAATCTAATGCCAGTTGTGCTAGTAACTTGTTCTGTGGCCATTGGTAATTTACTTACTCTGGTTGCTTCAGTTTCCTTATCTGTAAAATTAAGACAATAAAATGTAACATTCCTGTAAGGTGGGTCATTGTGAGGATTGATTATTTAAAATTAAAGTGTTTTATAAATGTAATATACCTTAGAGTATTATTATTTCTCCCCCAATAACCTCTATCCCGTATATAGTTCTCCTGTTCTATAGTAATAGTTGGATGCAACCAGACTCTGGAAAGAAACTGTATAGTTGTACAGAATGTTCTGATCCTTAAATCAGAACTCATTTTAAACCGATTACAAAACTGCTCACTAAATGTGGAAACGGCATTATCTTCCTTTGCTTGATCATTAGGGCGACAAAATGGCATATCCTGCAGAGTGATCTGTATCTCTAAATGTTGTTTCCTTGTACTATAACTTTTTTCCAATCCTCAGCTTCCTGTTCTTATGAAGACCTCTGAACTTTTTTTCCCCTATGATATTGGCCGTGTTTGTGGTATATGCTTGAGGCAAGCTTCTTAAATGCCTAATATATCAAAAGACACATTTTAATTATTATGCTTTGCTTACCTTATATTCTGATCATAATACTTTAGATATCTTATAGATAGGATACTGTTGGTTAATGCTGTAATGTGAAAAATAATAGCTTTTCATAAGGTTGGATGTACAGGTATCATGAGAGCTGGGGATGGATTACAGGAAAATATCATGACCATGTTTAAACTGAGCACAAGTAAGGTGAGCAATGTGGGGGGGAAAACATTCAATGTGCCAGGAAAAAAAAAATCCCAACCTTGATGCTATCAGAAGATACTGCAAAAAGCACAATGAATGGTGTGAAGGAGTACATCGGTGCAGAATATTTAGGCCCTTGTCCTTCAGACACACACATGCAGTCAATGGATCTACTGACATGTTTAAAGTTACTCATTTGTGTGAGTGTTTGCTAGATTAAGGCCTAGAGCATGGGGGATGGAAGGTGTCCTTGAAAATGACTGAAGCCAGTGAAGCAAAAAAAGTTTTAAAGTGGGAACCAGAAGAGTAAGTGTTATAAGATAACTCTAATTTTGAGAAGTTAGGTTATAAATTCTCTTCTTTGTACCAAATAAAAAAGGTGATTAGATAATCTAAAGTCTTTTTTTCTATCTCTTGATTCTATGATGATTTTTAGGATGGAAGATAAATGGTGACATCAGTGTCAGCCATGACTCGAGCCATAAGAATTGTTTATTTGGGATTTTTTTCCCCTGGAAATGGTGTTGGAAGAACTAAGAAAATGCAGGTTATTTGGATCAGAAAGTATGAAGTTTATTTGCCTATCTCAGCTTCTGAAAAACAAATGCTATGATGTGGATTAATTTACCAAGAGGACAATACAAGAAATAGATGGCATTTCATACAAAAGTGTTCCATGTCATTTTATAACTATTACTTTTTATACATAAAAATGTGTGCAACCCAGATTGTATCCGTCTTCTGTTTATACCATGCTTCCTCCCTCCCATACCCTAAACAAAGCAGAGAATTACTGAGCACGGGGAGACCGGGATGCTAATTCAAGAGTTCAATGCTTTTTATTTGGAAACACAATCTGCTAATGATGGGGAGGATATTCCTGATCATGGGAGCAGTGAAGGAGAAGAGACAGAAAGGCAATGGTAGATAGGTCAGAAAGAAATATGATATTCAAGGCATACAGGGAATGAGCTGGTGAACAGGAAGAGACCAGGTCAGAAAGGAGGATGGAAGAGGAAAGATAATCTTGTTGTTTTTCTGCTTCAGTGTCTGATATATGGATTTCTTGAAGCAAAGCTATGCCCAGTGCTGGAGGTCCCTCAGGGTAATTATGTAGAAAGTCAAGTACTTGCTGGCATGGATTTTCTAGGATACAGAGCCGGCTCTAGGCACCAGCAAACCAAGCACGTGCTTGGGGCGGCACATTTTCAGGGGAGGTATTCTGGCCATCTTTTTTGGGGGTGTGCATGCATGCGTGCGCGCGCTTCAGCTGGCAAAAGCCTAGAGTCTGTCCTGGCAGCAGCAGCGCATCGTGTGTGTGGGACGCCCTGGGGCCGCTGCGGTTTGCACCACGGGGGGAGCAGCGCCCGCACCTTGTGGCTGGGCCGGGCAGGCTCCAAGCGGGGGACACTCGGGCTGGAAGCTGCCTGCAGATGCCGCAGGGCGGCTGCCCCCCAGCGCTGCAGCCGGGGCTGAGCGAAGCGGCCCGAGCCGCCCAGAGACTGCGGCAGGGCGGCCAGAAGCAGCAGCGGGGCATAGAGGGTAGGTGCTGCCGTGCGGGGCCTGCATCCCGCTCTCGGGGACTCTGCTCCCTCTGGGGCTACCCTGCCCTGGCTTCTCAGCCCCCTGCCGGAGCAGTCCCCTGGCTCTGCCCTGCCGGGTCCCGGCCAGTCCTGGAGGCGGGAGCCCCGGCTGGGGGGACCCTGGGCTGAGGCGTGGCCCAGGAGCCCCGCTGCTTACCCCAACCCTGCCAGCGCTGGACTGGCTGGAGGTGAGGGGGGAGCGGGTGGAGTCAGCACTGGTGCAGGGGAGCCCAGGGCTGGGGCGGCAGGGGGTGCGGGTGGGGCGGGAGGGGCGAGAGCCCAGCGCTGGGGCGGCAGGGCATGTGGGTGGGGGAGGGCAGTGTGTGTGTGGGGGGGGTGAGAGCCAAGGGCTGGGGGGGCAGCCAAACATTTTTTTGCTTGGGGCGGCAAAAAACCTAGAGCCGGCCCTGTAGGATAGCCTGGATTTTCTATATTTTTCTAGGCGTTATGGGACTCTTGTAGGGGAGGCTGCCTTACTCTGCCTTTCACATTGCTTAGCAGAACAAGAGAAGCATAGGGGCTTGTCTGCCATGTTGTTGTCCACTTAGACTGTGACTGAGTGAGAGTAAGTGGGGTGGAGTACCAGTTCAGTTAGCACCGGAGGAGAGAAGAGATGCATGATGTGCAACCCCCCTTTGAGCAAAAGAGGAAAGAAATCATCAACTTATGAGGCCTGTGTTTCATTGCTTTTCCCAGTAGCTGCTACAGAATGGGTGTTTCAGTGTGTACTTGCTCTGAGTAACAGGCAAGACAAGCTGCAAGGAGATGCTAAAGGGCTGCTGGGGGAAACAAAAACACATTTGGAGGTCTGCAAGAATGAAGAGGTAGCAGGGCAGTTCTACAGCTCATGAGAGGGCAGGAGGTAGTGGAAATGGGTTTGGGTGAAGAGTAGGAAAGCGGAAACTGGAGGGAGCTAGAGTTTGGAATTGGGAGATGAGATGCTACTAAGAAAACTTCAGGTTAATGAGCTTAAGAGATATGGGGCTATCCACTGAGATAACAGGAGGGAAAGACCATGAAAGAAATATAGAGCTGGTGTTGGGGAAAGAGTATAGAAAAGGGCTAGAGGAAGTTATGAGAACAGAAGCCATAATGTTTTTCTCTGGTAGAAGAGGGAAGGAAGGAAGAGGATGCAAGAAGGGAGAGAGGAGACGTAGCATGGAGAAATGTAAACATTCACATAGAAAAAGACACATTAAGAGCTAAATTAATATAAATGCCAGTTGAGGGCATCAGATGCTTCAGTTCTTCAAGTGCTTCTCATGTCGATTCCAAGTAGGTGTGTGTGTGCCACATGCACAGTTATCAGAAGGTTTTTTCCCTAGCAGTACCTGTCGGGTTGGCTGTGGAGTGCCCTGGAGTTGCACCTTCATGGCGGTGTATATAGGTCCCTGCCAACCCGCCACCTCTTCAGTTCCTTCTTACCACTAGTGACAGTCATTGGAGCAGCTCTCTTCTCTTGCTACGGCAAGCCAAACCCCTAGTGGATTTGTTGAATCTGTAAATAGTTAAAAACTTAGTATTAGTTTTTAGTAGTTCATAGGTAAGATAAGTTTTAGTTGGGGGGTTTCCCTCACCATGTTTTCGCCTCCCAGGGACCGGGGCATGACTTGGTCTCAGGGGTTCAAACCATGCAGGTCCTGTCTGAAGCCTATGCCAAAGGGAGACCCACAGGACTCCTGCTTGGGAAGCCCATCAGACTGAGAAGTGCAGAACTGGCAGAGGCTTCTGCCAAAGGACTAAGAAGGAGAGGGACTTTAGGCTAAAATTGCTCCTGATGGAGTCAGCCCTTGTTCCACCACTGGCACAGGAGGTGTCCAACGCCAAGCCCAGCACTTCAATGAGGAGCATGCCAAACTCAGTAAGAGAGGCTGCGGAACTGAGAAAGGACTCTGGCTCCAGGTACCCTTGGGACCACCACTCCCCAGCGCCGAAGACCACCTCCGGTGCAATGCCAGGCACCGATCCCATTTGCCAGTGCTGCACAAGAAAAAGAAGACTGGCAGAGGTCGCTCTCCCACTAGAGCAGTGGAGCAAGGAGGCACCAGCAGGGTGCGTCCTGCACCAGGACACTCTGCTGTGGCTCAGACTCAGCCGGCACCATCAACTCCAGCCTCACAGGGAGGTCCGTCAAGTCCGGTTCTAGGAGGACTTAGACCTTCCCTCCACGCCGGGCACCTTTGAGGTGGCCAGGGACCGTATAGTGATGACAGCGTAGTACCCCGCACGGGCACCGGCACCGTGCCTTCTAAGAGCAAGCCAGCGATGATGTGGCACTGCTCACCCTCACCTCAGCATCGCTCCCCGGCACTGTCTCACTCCACGTCGCCAAGGTTTGAGTCCTTGTTGGACTCGGAGGCAGAGTCGTATGCCTCTAGGCAAAGCCGGCACCGTTCTCGACACCGCTCCAGACAAGAGGAAGGGCAGCCATTGCCTATGATGCCGTGGCCACCGCAGTGGCAGGCACCAGCTCAATGGCCCTTCTGGACCCTGGAGGCCTACCACCAAGCCCAAGAGCCGAAGTCCAGATCATTGTCAGTGGTATTGGAGGCCTGGGCCCCTCCATCATCATCATCATCATCTGTAGCTCGGGAACCTCTGCGAGGCTAGAAGTTGGGCACAAAGGCCGGCACTGAGACCATAGTGAGACCCAGCACTGAGACCGGTACTGGTCCAGACACCATGCAAGATGTGTTGGCACAGGGGGGTCTCCGCAGACATCCTCCTCATCCTTCCCTGATGAGGCAGTGGTGAGCACATCCACTACACTGACAGCCATGGACAACAGAGCCCACCTGGAGTTACTCAGAAGGGAGGCTAAGAATTTTGGCATGCAGGCAGAGGAGGTGTTGGAGTAGACCAACCCGATGGTCAACATTCTGGTGCCTGAAGGTCCACCAAGGGTGGCTTTGCCCCTCATTAAGACTATCCAGAACACTACTAAAGCATTGTGGCAAACGCCCGCATCCCCATCCCCCCACAGCCAAAGGGGTGGAGAGGAAGTATTTTGTGCCTTCAAAAGGGTATGAATACCTGTTCTCTCATCCTCAGCCTGGCACTTTGGTGGTGGTGGCTGCCAATGAAAAGGACAGGCAAGGACAACCAGGACCTATTCCTAAGTCCAAGGAGGTGAAGAAGCTGGATCTCTTTGGTAGGAAGGTGTAGTCTACTAGGTGGCTCCAGCTTCACATTGCCTACCAGCAGGCAGTCCCCAGCCACTACAGTTTTAACTCTTGGAACATGTCTAGATTCAAGGAGCTACTTCCGGTGGACTCTTGCTTGGAGTTTGCTGTTATTCTCGAGGAAGACAAGGTGGTCGCGAGGATCTCCTTACAGGCCTCCCTAGATTCAGAGGACTCAGCAATCTGAACTGTGTCAACAGCCATGGCTATAAGAAGGAGCTCATGGCTTCAGGTGTTGGGGCTCCTGCATGAAGTCTAGCAGAAAATTCAAGACTTGTCTTTCAATGGCTTAGGACTTTTCTTGGAGCAGACAAACTCTAAGCTCCACAGCCTTAGACTCATGGGCACCACTGAAGTCCTTGGGGCTTCATACACCAGCCCTGCAGAGGAAACATTTTAAGCTGCAGCCTACCCCTCACTTCTACCCTGCTCCCCCTACACAGGTCTATAGTAGGAAGCGGGGCAGGAGTAATAGACGGAGACCCTTTCAGTCCTCCTCTAACCAGGGCCATGGTTCAGCAAAGCAGCCTTCAGCTCCAAGCCAAACTTTTGAGGTGCGCCTGGGGGCAACGCACCAGTCCAAATCCCAGATCCTTCCCCTCCTTTTGTGAATCATCTATCCCATTTCTACCATGCCTGGGCACAAATTGCCTCAGATCAATGGGTCTTGAGCATGGTAGAATTGGGATATTCTCTCTAATTCTGTTCACTCCTGCCTTCCCACCCTCCTTCCCCGTCTGTCTTCAGGGACCCTTCTCATGGGCAATTTCTCATGCAGGAGGTGCAAACGCTCCTAAAACTTGGAGCAGTAGAGGAGGTCCCTCTGGAGTTCAGGGGCAGGCAGTTCTATTCCCAGTATTTCCTAATCCCAAAGGCCAAGGGTTGGCTCAGACCTATTATAGACCTTTGAAACCTCAATAGGTTGATGAAGAAGTTAAAGTTCCACATGGTCTCCCTGGCTTCCATTATCCTCTCCCTGGATCCAGGGGACTGGTACGCCGCACTCAACTTGAATGACGTGTACTTTCATGTGGCCATAGTCCCATCCCACAGACGGTTCCTCTGCTTCGTGGTCAACAACACTCACTATCAGCTTACAGGTTTACTGTTTACTCACTATCAGTTTACAGGTGCAAGTATTCCTGTACCTAGATGACTGGCTAATCAAAGGCCGCTCCAAGGCCCGAGTGGAGGACCATGTGAGCCTAGTTCGGATGATGTTTCACAGGCTCAGCCCAATACTGAACATGGTGAAATCAATCCTAACCCCTACTCAGAGGACAGAGTTCATCGGCATTCCTTCTGGAAACTCACTTTCTTGCCATGGGTGCCATCGTAGAGGAACTCAGGCGATACTCCACTACTATGGTACAAAATTGCCTGAAGCTGCTCGGCCATATGGCTGCTTGTACGTATGTAGTACAGCACTCCAGGCTGCAGCTCCGACTCCTTGGCTAGCCTCGGTATACAGGCCAAACCGAGACCGCCTAGACAAATTGGTCGCACTCACTTCTCCAGTTATTGAGTCCCTCCAGTGGTGGCTCGACCAGCAAGTGGTGTGTACGGGAGTGCCCTTCTCTGAGCCCCAATGCTCACTGTCTCTAGTAATAGATGTGTCAGCAATTGGTTGGGGGGGTCACTTAGGAAGAATCAGAACTCAAGGTCTCTGGTCCCAAGCAGAACTTTCGCTGCTCATCAACGTCAGGGAGTTACATGCGGTTTGCCTTGCTTGCCAGACGTTTCAAACCCATCTAGAGGGCAGATGTGTATCAGTATTGACAAACAATACAACAGTGATGTTCTATATAAACAGACAGGGTGGTGCTTACTCCTCTCCCCTGTGCTCACTCCTCTCCCCTGTGCCAGGAAGCCCTCAAGTTGTGGGACTTCTGCATTGCCCACTGCATACATTTGCAGCATTGCACCTTCAGGGCTGTCAATCAGCTCAGCAGGTCTTTTCAGAACCACAAGTTATCCAGGTGTCATGATCAGCATCTTCCAAAGGTGGGGATTTCCCACTTTTGTTCATGACATGGCGCAACAGGAAATGTCAGCAGTTCTGTTCCTTCCTGAATCATAGCTCAGGCTCACTTGCAGATGCTTTTCTCCTTCCTTGGAAGGGGCATCTGCTTTATGCATTCCCACCCTTCCCTCTCGTACACCTGGCCCTGCTGAAGGGCCAAAGGGAGGGAGCATCAATGATCTTGACAGCAGCAGCCTGGCCATGTCAATTTTGGTTCACCACGCTTCTAGACCTGTCATTGGACACACCTATAACACTGCCCCTAGTCCCAGACTTGATCCTGCAGGACCACAGCCGCCTCCAGCATCCCAATCTAGAGTCTCTCCACCTCACAGCATGGCTAAATTTTTTGGAGCTCACATGCTCAGACTCCATTAGGGAGGTTCTCCTTTGCAGTAGGAAACCATCCACTCGAACCACTTATCTGATTAAATGGAAGAGATTCTTGATTTGGTCACTGCAAAAGGACACTCCACTGTTACATCATTGATTCCTTTCATCCTGGACTATTTACTGCACCTAAAACAGCAAGGTCTGGTGGTGTCATCAATAAAGGTGCACCTGGCCACCATCTTGGCTAATATTTTTTTAATTAATTAATGGAGATAGCCTCTCTCCTAGAACTGGAAGGGACCTTGAAAGGTCATTGAGTCCAGCCCCCTGCCTTCACTAGCAAGACCAAGTACTGATTTTGCCCCAGATCCCTAAGTGGCCCCCTCAAGGATTGAACTCACAACCCTGGGTTTAGCAGGCCAATGCTCAAACCACTGAGCTATCCCTCCCCCCAATGCTCTGTCTCCTCCCCTGGTTCTGCTGGCTGGTCAGTATTCACTAACCCCATGGTTGGTCGCTTCCTCAAAGGACTAGATAGACTGTACCTTCAAATAAGAGCCAGTTCCCCCATGAAATCTCAACCTGGTGTTCTCAAGACTGATGGGCCCTTCTTTTGAGCCCTTAGCAGCATGCTCTCTCCTCTACCTTTCCTGGAAAGTGGCATTCCTGGTGGCTGTAACTTCAGCCAGGAGGGTGTCTGAGCTTAAGGCTTTGACGTCCAAGACCCCTTATACTGTGTTTTACAAGGACAAGATATAGTTGCAGCCACACCCAGCTTTCCTCCCAAAGATAGTTTTGCAATTCCACATGATTCAGGACATTTTTCTTCCAGTGTTCTTCCCTAAGCCACATGCTAGTAACCGGGAACGGATGCTTCACTCCCTGGATGTCAGACAAGCGTTGGCTTTCTACATTGAGCAGACAAATCCATTTCAAAAATCAACACAGGTCTTCATTGCAATTGCTGAGTAGATGCTCCCAGTGTCGTCCCAAAGGATCTTGTCATGAATCACGGCCTGTATCAGGGCCAGTAGCGTAGCTGGGGGGGGGAGCGGGGCAGTGAAAAAAAAAAGGGAGTGGAGAAAAAAAAAAGGCGATACCTGCTGTGACGCTTTTACTGACGGGGCGGCGCTCCGGGTCTTCAGCGGCACTTTGATGGCGGGCCCTTCACTAACTCCGGGTGTCTTTGGCGGCACTGAAGCTTCATCACCGAAATGCCACTGAAGACCTGTGGAGTGAGTTGAGAAATATATGGACAAGTAGGGAGGAGTTTATTTGTCCCATGTGTACCAAAGAAATCAAGTTGTGGGATTAGTGCCTCTAGCATGACATTCTTCCAGTAGATCTTTCTTCTCCTTTTCATTGACAGAAGGGGTACAGGGAAAATTAAAACAGGATGGAATCAGAATGATTTTAATTGCTCTGACGTGGCTGAGACAACAGTGGCATACGGACTTAGTTCAGTTGTTGAAGGGAGGTTACAGGATGCTTCCAATATTACAGGATTGACTGTTGCAGCAACAGGGCAAGATTTATTATCCAGATCTCCTGTCTCTCCATCTTGCAGTGTGGGCTACAGGATTTGAATGGACCTTGAAAGATCTTTGTCTTCTAGAAGTACAGAACATACTAATTAATTCTAAGAAAAAATCAACCGGAAGATGTTACCAACTGAAATGGTTAAGGGTTGTGATCTGGATGCATAACAAACCTGAACAGTGTGGTACCAATTCAACATCTTCTGGAATACTTACTTCGTTTAAAGACTGGGGGCCTATCAATTTCCTCACTGAAGGTTCATTTAATGGCTATATCAGCATATCGTGTTCTTATAGATAATAAATCTGTATTCTCATATAGTATGGTAAAAAAAATTATGAAAGGGCTTTCCAACTTGTGCCCACCTGTAAATGACCTGGTTCCATCATGGGTTACCTATTTAGTCTTAACACAATTGGTGAAGTCATACTTTGAGCTCTTTATTTTTCTGTTAAATCTGCTTTTTTAATAGCTATAACTTCAGCGAGGTGAGCTGGCGAATTACACACTGTCATGGCTGGACCTGCCTTTCACTATTTTGCATAAAGATAAAGTTGTACTTAAGCATAACCCAAGGTTTTTACCTAAATAGTAACAAACTTTCATATTAATCAAACCATAAATTGACCAGTTCTTCCCTTTCTCCTACAGTAACATGGATGAATTGAGTTTACACACTTTAGTTGCTAAGAGAACCCCATCTTATTACCTGAATGGAGAACTAAGAGATTTCACATATTTACTTACCTTTTTTTCCTCTTACAGAGACAATCGTCAGGGCCAGGTGGTATCCGCACAAACCATTTCTAGATGGGTTAAACAGTGTATTCAGAAAAGTTACAAGTTAGCAACTTTCAGAGTAGCAGCCGTGTTAGTTTGTATCCACAAAAAGAACAGGAGTAGTTGTGGCACCTTAGAGACTAACAAATATATTTGAGCATAAGTTTAGCCCATGAAAGCTTATGCTCAAATAAATTTGTTAGTCTCCAAGGTGCCACAAGTACTCCTATTCTGTTTTTGAAGTTAGCAACTGTGTCTCCCCATTCTGGTACCAGATCACATTCTACTAGGACAATGGCTCTGGCCTTGACTTGTCTTATACTTTTGGAACTGGGATATGTCTGTAAGGCTGCCACATGGAGATCTGGGCATAAATTTAGGAAACATTACACATTAGACCAGGCATCTTCCATTTATCTATTAAGTTTAAAATGAAAATGGTGTATAAGTCTGTCATTCTAGTGAATTAAGAGTATATAATCTTTGTTGTAAAATATTTCTCAATCAATGCTTTTTACATATTATTTGCTGGTATTTTTAGTAACTACCACCCCTTTTTCACTTAAATTATTGTTATCCTAGTTGTTCTGGAAAAGAGTTGTGAACATGTCTTCAAACCTATTCTCTCCCTAGCAGTTTTGTCATGGTGAAACATTCATTGCTGCAAATGAGCCGTTATTAGTGACTAAGGCCCAATCCTGAAAGCACTTATGTATGTGCTTAACTTGATTTATGTGAAGTTAGACTACTCACATGAGTAAAACTAAGCTGGTAAGTGCCTAAACAGCTGAGCCTGCAACTGCCC
The DNA here is from genome assembly GCF_011386835.1 of Chrysemys picta bellii. NCBI lineage: Eukaryota > Metazoa > Chordata > Testudines > Emydidae > Chrysemys > Chrysemys picta. The sequence goes on along the minus strand of NC_088791.1, from coordinate 45,034,331 downwards.
AGTATATGCAGATCCCTCTGCCCATCTGGAACCCCCACTAAGTCTTTTCAGAATCCCAATCCCACTGCTGCCAATTCTTGTGAATTGTTAGTATGTCCTGTGATTTCCCCTTAATTGTTATCAGTTATTCTTGGCCTCCGATTTCAGGCTGAGTTAGATGTGGATGGAATTCCTGCTGGGGCCACCAGAGGCCACTGCTGGCAGATTTTGGGTGCAGAGGCCCCTAGGCCCAGGAAACCTGAGCTGTCCACTCAGTGCAGAGGAGGGAAATAGACTGCTGCTGGGGGGAGCAAACAGCAGGAAATCCCAGGTGAAAGGGGGTGGGGGGAGAGAGAGAGGGAGCCAGCCGAGAGAGCACCAAGCAGGTGCAATAGGAGCTATAGCAGGAGGGAACTGCCCATATTAAGTGGAACAGCAGCTCCAGCTTCTGTCTACAGTTGACCAAATTTTCAACATCAAAATGGTAGGGGTTAGGGGCTAGCCTCTTGCTAAGAGTTTGGAAACCGGATGACATTACATATGCGCGGGTGTACATATAAATAATGTCTTCTAATTTCTGATCTGTCCTCTGATTTTATTTATATACCATATTGTAAAGCTGTGGGCAACTGCTCGCAGCCCCATGTGGTGCTGTGAGCGTGACCCACCTTAATTTCCCCTCGTTGGCTTAGCAATAGGTTCACTTTAACAGCCCAGGACAAGAAGAAGCCAACACACACTAACAAACAGCACATTCCCTTTTAATAGGGTTTGAGGACAGAAGCAACTATAATATGCAGTTCATAAGGATCTCACCTCAGGACTCTGGTTCGGCTCCCAGACTTAAAGTTCACAAAATCTCTAGTTAGGTTGTTGGAGACTAGCCTAAGAGGAAACAACTGCATGGCTTCTACTCCCCTCTCTCTTGCTCAGCTAGTGTCTTCTTTCTGTTTATACAGCCTAGCCCTAGGGTGGGGCAGGGATTCCTTGATTACAACCCAATCTGCCACTTAAGGGGGTGGGACAGGCAGTACACTCCTTCACACATATATCTAATAAAATAAATCTTGTGATGTTTGGACTCCCGAGGCCTGATTCTGATTGCACTTACCCCTGTTATCTATGCTCCCCTGTATGACTCCAGTGGAATTACCCCTAATTTACATTTGTGTCAGTGTAATATCTGAAGTGTAAAAAAATCAAAGAAATAAACAAGGTGAGAACCAGGCCCATGGTGTGGAGTTGGAATCCTGTGGGCAGCTGTAAAAATAACAAGAATCATGTTAGTTTCATTCTGCTGCTGGTTGAGATTGACCTGAGCAGCACAAGAGGCAGGCACTCAAGCTCTTCTCTGGGAAGAAAACTACAAAAAATAGAGAGAGAAATATTGGAGATGCTAGCCCACTCCTTGCTCCAGCTGGACAGAGTAGATTAGCAGAGAACTGCTCCACAGCAGAATCCAGGAGGTGGAGTGGTCCAATCTGTTCTCTGCTCTTCCCTATCCCCATCATTGCAACACCAGACCCGGGAAAGGGGAGAGGGAGTGAGTAACCCCTGCAGTTGTCCCCCCTACCAAGCCTGGAAGAGAGGACTGAAGAACACCTGGAGGAGCAGAGGTGCACTGAGGGGTAAGGAGTTGCTGGGAGGGGTGGATATTTAATTAATGGGCTGGGGGAGAGAGAGATGGGGAGGGCAGAAATGATGTGGGGGTGGGGAGAGTGCATAATTGCTGGGTCAGGCAGATATGGGGTTTGGGGAGCAGGGATGACACAGAATTAATTCATTAGAATTTTGGGCTTTGGGGTGAAGCTGAAAGCTCTGCCCCAGCATTTTATACAGATCATTGTCATTTGATCACAGATGGGTCCTCCCATTAGAAAACCTGCCGCAGGGGCCGAAATCACCTTACTCCATACATTTTGGAGAGCTAGCAACACTGTAACTTCCACACACACATTCGGGGTGGGTAGGGGGAGTTCAAAAAATCAAAAGACGGACCAAAAAATTAGATTAAAAAATCTCACGATTTCTAGGGCCTGACTCACGATTGTTGAACTTTTAGGGTTGGCAATATTGCTAACGAGGATTCTGTATATAGGGACAACATGGAAAAAAGGCACAGGGATGGGAGAGAAAAATGAACAGTGCATCAAGGGTGGCATTTTGTTCCTGCTGCTGGGGTCTTATAACTACAGTGACAGGTTTCCGAGTAGCAGCCGTGTTAGTCTGTATCCGCAAAAAGAACAGGAGTACTTGTGGCACCTTAGAGACTAACAAATTTATTAGAGCATAAGCTTTCGTGGGCTACTGCCCACTTCTTCGGATGCATATAGAGTGGAACATATATTGAGGAGATATATATACACACATACAGAGAGCATGAACAGGTGGGAGTTGTCTTACCAACTCTGAGAGGCCAATTAAGTAAGAGAAAATTTTTTTTTGAAGTGATAATCAAGCTAGCCCAGTACAGACAGTTTGATAAGAAGTGTGAGAATACTTACAAGGGGAGAGAGATTCAATATTTGTAATGGCTCAGCCATTCCCAGTCCTTATTCAATCCTGAGTTGATTGTATCTAGTTTGCATATCAATTCCAGCTCAGCAGTCTCTCGTTAGAGTCTGTTTTTGAAGTTTTTCTGTTGTAAGATAGCCACCCGCAGGTCTGTCATTGAATGGCCAGACAGGTTAAAGTGTTCTCCCACTGGTTTTTGAGTATTATGATTCCTGATGTCAGATTTGTGTCCATTAATTCTTTTGCGTAGAGAGTGTCCGGTTTGGCCAATGTACATGGCAGAGGGGCATTGCTGGCACATGATGGCATATATCACATTGGTAGATGTGCAGGTGAACGAGTCCCTGATGGTATGGCTGATGTGATTAGGTCCTATGATGATGTCACTTGAATAGATATGTGGACAGAGTTGGCATCGGGCTTTGTTACAAGGATAGGTTCCTGGGTCAGTGTTTTTGTTCAGTGATGTGTGGTTGCTGGTGAGTATTTGCTTTAGGTTGGGGGGTTGTCTGTAAGCGAGGACAGGTCTGTCTCCCAAGATCTGTGAGAGTAAAGAATCATCTTTCAGGATAGGTTGTAGATCTCTGATGATGCGCTGGAGAGGTTTTAGTTGGGTAGTTCAACTACAGTGAAATCTAGTGGTCTTGCAGTATTTTCTGGAAATGCTGCAAGAAGACAAACACCCAGGTTCTTAGTCTGCATCTACCAGAGTGCAGCTGGAGGAGGAAGGCACAGAAGAACTTTGAGATCCTGGGGCTAGGTCTAGGGCACTCAGGGTTTCTCCCATGCAAGGACAATCCCCAGCTAGACGGATTCACTGGCTTTCCAACTGTTTGGCTGGAGCGGCATAAGGCATCTAGAGGGAGTGGCTGAGGATCTGAGGCTGTAGTGATATACTGCAGCAATGCACTGGAACTGGCATTAGGAATGTTTCCCTGGGGAAGAGAAGGGTGTTCTTTGTATGGAGGGAAAACTTTCTCCAGTGGAGAGTGTGGATGACCTTTAGAATCCTTTTCTTGTTCCCAGTAACCTGGGAATCAATTTAAGACAATCTATATGATTATAATGCCAGAAATGAGACTAAAAATTCACATAGTGTCAACACACCATGCAGTAAATATTACAGGAATTGCTGTGACTAAGAAATAAACCAGAGACAGCAGTTTTTAAATTTGCTTATATGGCATTTTTTAATATGCAAAGTGATTGCTTTAACTCAGGCATTAGAAAAAATAGACTCCAAATCCAAATAAACACAACTACTTCAGACACAAGTATAAACATCACTTCCCACAGCTGCACAAAGTGCTAATCTCAGTAAGATACTAGAACGGTGGTATTGCTGTTCTGTATAACAGACTGACTCTCATTTTTCATATATATGAGAGAGTTTGGGTCCTGGGATTGTCCTTGTTTCTTTTTTTCATATATAGTTAAGAATACAGAACAAAGTGCATGCGATATATATGCAAATATTTTTAGCAAAAGGAATGTTATCATATAAGCAGCTTAGGTTTGTGATGATAATGCTGAGCCCCTAAACTGTTTGAGTCTGTTCAGCCCTTGTCTTGTGTCAGCAGGGGGAAGTAGTAACCAGGCATTTCTGTAGTTGAGATACTGAATGGTTTACTTGGAGTCTTTCAGGCTGTCTTCCTTTCTTTCTGTCTTTTCTATTAAATAGGGGACATTTTCATGCAGTGATATTAAATACACCGTACACCACTGAGGTTCACCACATATTGCCATGGCAGTGCTGGAAGTGATAGACACAAGTAAGGCTGGCTTATTGAAATGTTAACAATATGTTTGTAAAATTGGATTTAAATGCTGCATGTGATGGTCAGATTCTCCACTACCTGCAAGGTTCTTTTCATTCGGAGTTGTTACAATAACAGAAGACTTTTAAATAACTGTTGTGTGACTGTAATTTGGAAATACACATTTTATATGAGCAAGGACACTTCTTGTTTCTGATTCAGAGCTAACATTGCTTCTCCAGTTCCCAATCTGTGCCTCTTCAGAGCTGAGTGAAGTTAGCCCCACCCCCTGTGCAGTCCAGCCTTTCTTTATATGATGTCTGTGGCCCAATTGAGTTCAGATGGTGTATGCAGGACTGTGTGTATGTCTGTCTGTCTATGTGAGATGAGCTGGAGTCATAAGGCTGAGTTGTTCCAAATGGTTTTAATCAGCAACCCATTCGGGGAGAATGGAAAACTTCTGTCAGGATAAGAACTGAGTAAGTAAACATAACTTTGAACTCGAATCGGAACAAAACAAACCCAAAGGAAAGTCTTCATAGTCTGGCAGATGCCAGATAAATGCTCACTGAGTGCGGTGCGTGCTGACAGGAAAAGGGCAATTTAAAAAGGACTGGAATGAAGGAAACGGTAAAAACAAAGTGGGGATTGAAAATATAATAGAAAAAAAAATCATATGATTGCTGGCAAAGCCTGGACAGTCTTCAGCTATGCAAGGCATATGTTAAGTTTTACTTATTGCTTCCTTGGATGCTATTGTGTGCCTGTAGTTTCTTCTGCAGAGCTGGAGTAAAGATTTCTGCTCCTCGGCTGATTGCGCGTAGGTCTATTCTGCAAACTATGCATTGGAGAAAGGCTAAGTTTGGCTCATTAGTGTGACAATGATTGCTATTTGTTTGTGTTTTGCACAGGTTGGAGTCTATTCCTGTAACCTTTATGAAGAGCTCTTTGGAGGGCTCTCTGCCTTTCAGACCTATGACTTCTTGTTCGGTACCATGGGGGAGTTCAGCAGCAGGAATGGGAAGAACTTGAATTAGTTGTGGAAAAACACTCCTTTGTCTTTTTTGTGCCGATGGAAAGTGGCTGCTGCGAATGTTCCTGTGATGTGGAAAAGGGCAAAGTGAGAAAGGCGAAGTGGTCATGGTTTGTTGGCAGATTCCCTCTTGCCGCAGGCTTTGTCGCCCTCGGCCCTTCCTTCTGGTGCTGGTGGTGGGTGTCTATCTTTTCTACCAGATCCTTCCACCTATACGGACCAAACGATTCTTTTTGGCAGTTGATAATGGGAGTTCACCAAACAAACTAGCTGCGATACAGCAAGAGAGATACAAGGAGGTCTCCTCAAGGAACACTCATTGCTTCTTCCCTTCCAATAATTCACAAACAGTGAATAAGGTAAGTCAACCCAATGGGTGTGCTGCAATTAGGGTTGCCAACCCTCCAGGATTGGCCTGGAGTCTCCCAGCATTGGCATCGATCTCGCGGTCACAATTGAAAGCAATCCAGGAGATTTTAATAGGCTATTTTAAGAAAATGACATTGTCGAGTTGGGGAAAAAAATCCCCCGGAATAGATTCAGTCAGAGTTGGCAACCCTAGCTGCAATAATGGCCTGGGATGAGTCCAGCAAGACCATTTATGTCCAACTAAAATTAACATTGAGTTTGAAGTGTGTACAAATAAGCATGTGAGTGACCTAGTGACAATGAAATCCTTGTAAACACAGCCCATTAACTAGTTCCTCAGCACACTTTTATTGTCAAATGAATTCCTAATGCTTTGATTGAAGCATTGCATTATTTTTTGACTCCATGGAAACTTTAGTCCTCTTCTACTTGCTGTGCAGCACATATTTTGTTTAGTCTTTAGAAATGGGGTCAGGAACTGTACAGTACAGACACATAAATCAAATGCCAGTGGGACTTCATAAAAATGACTGAGGCTATTAATTAGCATAGACTCTTTCACTCAGACATTTATTAGCACTGAGAACATGGCTGTATTGTTTTGAAGTTATCTGCTGGTGCTTTTTGAACTTCGCTGGGATTCCACTGAAAAGCTAAAATAAACTGCATTTCTAAAACTTGTTTTCAAATTACATGGACATTATTTACTCAGCAGTCTTTTGAACAGCAAATTTCTCTTTGTCCTTATGTTACCTGATCACATGTTTATTTTGTATAGGGTGGCTGAGATATTAAATATTACATATTAAAACATTAGACAAATGCAGACCCTGTTACTTTTTTTGTTGGTGGTTATTAAATATGGCTTGTCAAATGGTCCAGGCTACGCTAGTTGTATTTATTTTGAAATCTGTGATTAGCACTAGCACAATTGTATCAGGTTTTGTTGAATCCTAGAGGGTGTTGGTAATAGTTCAGGATGGATTTTGTTGTCAAATTACCATTATGGCAGCACTCAGAGTATAAATAGAAATTATTATTGACTGTAAATATTATTCTAGGATGTATCTGTTGGGCGGCATCTGCATAAAGCAGTATAGCTCAGATCTTTAAAAATAAATATTATTTAGAAGATCTTTCACTGGTTTGCTTTGTTATACTTCACTCTGAAAGGTCAAAGAATTGACTTTATGACAATCTGTTGTGACAATTAAAAACAGATATGGCCCAATAGCTTGTTTGAACCTTTAACCCACATGTGTGGAAGAATCTTCAGATTTATTTTTCAATTGTGAATTCAGATTTTTCTCATGGCTTCCAGAAATCTAGTCCAGAATTTAACTGCCATAATTTTATATTTTAGTTGAATTTTAACTACTCTCCCTAGGTTTTCTGCAGCTATGTAACAAATACAATTAAACTTACAAATGGAATTAGTATATTTTGCAATGTAGTTGCATCATCTTCTATTTTGTGATTTCACGATTACATATCCATTCTCTTTTGATCACTGTATCTATAAACACTGATGAGCATTTTATACTAAACAGCTTACTATTTGTAAGAGCTGGCGGAGCAACTGTGAAACTTCATTAACATGTTTGATTGATATTTCCTTTCCTGTTTTGCTTTAACAAACATGCAGACTTAGCAACGGCTTCTGTGCTTGGGCTGTTTGGTTGAGTGAGAAGTTTATGCTATTACAATATGCTGCATTTATTATCTTCCCATATCCATAGATGTGAATACTGCATGCACATACTGAACCTATCGTATTTATTTAAATGCATCTTTTAACTCATAAAAATGTTTTTCAAGCATGTGCTGTTTTAACATATGTTCTCCTTATTATTCAGAAGAACACCCACAGCTTGTTGGCTACACGTCTAAGAAGTTCCCTCATGAGCCTTATGGAACGAAATGTCTTGCATGTGTGGTGGATGTTCTCGGTCTTTTTATAGAACATCTTTAGATTGCACGACTAATCTCAGAGACTAGGAACAATGAAATCAGCCTTCTCCAAAAAATCTGCCATTGTGCTGCTGTGGTGTACTCACAAATTGTGCACACATTTTTAGCCTAGAACAAATTGTGATGGATGAACTTTTACATTGGTTTATTATGATAAGTACCTGGAGGTACCCAATGCAAATTTGTTATACTTGAAATGTTACACTGGTTTATTATACAATAGTACATGCACTCATGGTAGTTAAGGTTGCAAAACAGTTTCAATTAAATCCCCCCTATTTTTTTGCATATTCATGAATAAAGCTGGGCAAATACTGCAAAATATTGTCCACATGCTCAATCACATTAATTGACTTCAGTTGTGTGCACTTATTGTGAATATTCTAGAAAATTAGCTTATTGACAAGAAACTTATGTTCACTAAAATGGCAATTTTCAGCAACTATTGTAAGCAGGACCCTTCATGAATATCATGCATAAAACTGAAAGAAAATAAAAAATATGCCTGTGATGTTGTCCTTTAAATAATAGCAGGTGATTCTGATGCATCTGGGATGAGGAAGCATCTTGTGTTGTGCTGCAGAATCTCCTCTGGCTGGTTTAGGGGTAGTGTAGGTATTGGGTCATACTTTTCTTCAGACAGAAAAACAGCGTGGTGTCGAACCTGGGCGTGGCAGGTTGAGCCTTGGCTTGTTATTGCAGCAGAGGACTCCCCACCCCAAGTGTTATAACAGCAATGGCAACAATTCCACTTGGTTACTACACATGCTATGAAATGTTACCTTGATTTTTGGGTACGGTTAGCACAAATGGCTTTAAGATGAAACCTGGCATCTTTTATGAACCAACCAGGGAAGGGCATTGGCAGATTTCTGGAGATGTGCAATTTTGCTACTTACATCTCAGAGACTGGAATCTCTCTCATTGTTTAAAGCTGTTGCTTCCAAAAATGTGGATCAATATGATGCTAGAAAGTTGATGTGTCCATTTAGTATGTAAGTATGTCTTTAAACCCATGCAATAGTCACTGATTTGGAATCACTACTGCCTGTCAGGTACATAATGCAAACTATTTTTTTAAATTGCCAAAACACAGATTTGGGTAACAGTCTGGAAAGCTTGCCAGATCTCAAAGGCTGATCCTGTAGACCAGCGTTTCCCAAACTTGGGACGCCGCTTGTGTAGGGAAAGCCCCTGGCGGGCCAGGCCGGTTTGTTTACCTGCCGCGTCCGCAGGTTCGGCCGATCGCTGCTCCCACTGGAGCAGCTGGACAGGGAGGGAGAAAGCAGGTCTGATCTTGTTCACTTCACTCATGTGAGTAGTTCTATTAAAATCCATGGAACAACTCTTGTGAATAAGCCAAGTAGTATTTGGCCTGTAGTCTGTCTGGGGTATAGCACTGGAATTTGGTTCCATGATCTGTATACAATTGTGAAGCAAGGGAATTTTGAATGAGAGCACTATGCTTCCATCTTGGTGATCGACTGTGCCAGCAACTCAAGCTTCACTTTTGTGGCTTATGATATCATCAGAAACCAACTATCAAAGTAAATCCCCATAATTTACTTGCCTGTTCTATATTTATTCAGGAAACAATGGGAAGCAGAATCACATTCCAACCATTTCAATCCAAAACCCACTTCTTCCTGAGTGGGAAATCTCGTAGCAAGTAAGCCAAAACATTTTAAATACTTCCAGAAAGTGAAACAGGAAATTAACTTCTCTGTAACAATGCAGGAAGTGTTTGAACTTAAAAGTAAAATAAAACAGTAACAAGAACACCTTAGTATTTTTATGCACTATGGGGAAAGTCAACAAAATGTGTAGAAGACTCCTTCGGAATTAAGGAAGACTTTCACCATCCTGTAGGCTGAGCATTTGGGGCGTTAGAAACTAATTCAAAGTTTTCTGTTATTTATTTATTATTATTTGTATTGTGGTAGTGCTTAGGAACCCCAGGCATGGACCAGAATGCTGTTATACTGGGTGCTGTCTAAAAATCTAGATGGATCCACACTTACGCTGCTGGTTCTGGAGCTTAATCAGTTCTCTGACCCCCCTGTCTGTGTAATTGAAAATACTGTCATTGTTCACATAGGGCTTGATTCTCTTTCACAGTATGTTTCTTTTCAGCAGTTCCCGGTGTGTAAAGGGCCCATAAAGCCTATTTAGCTGGGTGACATACAGCTGGCACAGAGGATCTTTGCCACCCCTTTGCAGTATCCAACTCAGGCAGCATGTCAGGCAAAAGGGAATGTGGCCAGAGTACTACTGTGCTCAAACTATTTCCAGTTGCTGGAACAGTCCCTGGAGGTTTGCGAGCAGCTGGATGCCATAGAGAGCAATCCTGAGGCTCCCTGTAATTTACATTGTTGGGTAAAGTGGCCAAAATCAGGTAGTTGAAAAGGTGATGGGTCTTTTGGGTCCTGCACTGAGAGCAGCTCAGCCAGACCTGAGAATCAGGGCCATTGTCTTCAGAAGAAGAGTTTACTTTGTCAAGATGAAGTCATGATCAGTGAAATTCTGTAGCAACCATTTCAACTGTTTTTGCTTGCCTGCCAGACATGGACAATGCCTCAATATTTATGGTGTTACACAATAAGCCAAGAATCTCAAAACCTCCAACGAACTGATTTCCCCTTTCAACTTTAAATATATCAGCTAATTTCTTTTTGGCCAAAACAACAACAGTATTTATATAGTGTCTGAGATAATTGCTGACCAGATTTCATATTTTAAATTGGAACAGCTTTAGGGTTATGTAAGCTAAAGAAACAATCTAGTGTATTTTTACACTAGCATAACTTAAAAGAAGCCAAACCAATTTAAAGGAAAAAATGACAAAGGATTTTCTCCTAGGTAGACAATTTCCCCAGCCATTCTATAATACACATAAAGTAGATACTCATTTTACAATAGAAAATATTTACATCATTTAGAGCTTTAGTATTATGTGAACTTAGTTGTTTTTGTAGTTCATTAAAATGCTAAGCAACATACATTTTATTTTGGTTTTTAATCGAGCATAAACTTTTGAGAGTTGACTGAATAGGACACAATATTTTCTTTAATTTCCATCCCCCCCCCCAGTCCATTATGTACATATAAAACATAATTACAAACTCTTCTTTTTACATGCATTTTATTTACTTGATAGTCCATCATGGTTTCTTTAGACTCACTTTGCAGATCATCTAAAACTGCATATCAAAGCCAAAGTAGGTGTCAGTGACTGAGAAGAATGTAATGGCTTTGTAAGGCTGTAACACCAAGTACATCGTGTCAAAGCTGACTTCAACCCCATCCTAAATCATATGGGCAGACCTATGCTCCCATGCAGAGCCTCATTAATTTCAATGAGTCCATGCCATCCATGTTGTTCTCTTTGTAGAACTGGGGCCAGAGATGCTGTTCATTAGTTCCTTATACATGGGTGCCCTGCATGTGTAGTAAATCCACTTGCTAACAAAGAACCTGACATTTCTAATTTGGGAAGAAAAATCTCTATTAAACTAGCTTTAAAACAGAAACTTGTCTTCATTTCAAAATTATTTTTAAATATTCCATTTATATTTAAACATTTATATTATATTTAAATATTCCAAAGGCAGTTCTGGACTAATCCCCACCACACAGTCAAGCTACCGGAGTACCAAAAGGAGTCAAAGCAGTAAAATGATATAGTATTTGAACAGATTATTTTAATTGGTTGAGTTCTGCTCCTTTTATGCCAAATCTCAGCCCAGAATGAATTTTTATGGCTGAGAAAAAGGGTTTATAAAAGCAAAACTGGCAAACCTTAACTCTAGAAATATGAATGTTGTTGCAATAATATTGGAAATTCTGACGGACTCCTACTGGTAACTAGATCAATATGGATAGTGATGTAATGTATTTTATATAGAGTACTGGAAACAAATATGGGATCACTTGCTGCATAAGGGAAACATTATTTAATTTGGCCAATTTGTTTTTAATACAATGCAACTAAAGTATAGTTTTAAATAAAAAAAACATCCTCACTTGGTAAGAAAACAGAGAGGAAATTGTACATGTGTATAGGAATGCAGAGTGCTCTGAAAATACAGGGGTGAGGAAATACATTTGGGAGCACTGCATATGGGTCTTGAAAAAAGGGTGGGAAATAGCGTTGAGCTTTCTCTTATATTATTTAATAGCATCAGCTTAAACGTCAGGTAGGGTGACCAGAGGTCCCGATTTTATCGGGACCATCCCGATATTTCCTTGTTTGTCCCGCGTCCCGACCGACGTGCGGTCGGGACAACCGGACAAACAAGGAAATGCCCCGAGCCTCGAGCCCGGAAGTGCTCGCGCCCCGCCCCCCTGCCCCGACTCCGCCCCCTCCTCCCCCGATTGGCTCCCTCCCCGAATCCCCGCCTCTTCCCCAGGCTCACCATTCCCCCTCCCTCCACAAGCGCTGGAGGGAGGCCCGGGAGACGCAGGGGAAGCGCGGGGCCGGGGTGAGTAACAGTCTGGCCTGGCCCAGTGCAGGCAGGACTCAGTTGGGTGGTGGGAGAGGAGGGGGGCGGCCCGCGGGGCCAGGCGACGGGGGAGGAAGCTGCCATGGCGCTCGGCGGCTCTGGCGCCCCCGAACCCCCCGAGCCGGGGCCTGCAGCAGCGCGTACGCTGGGCCCAGCCCCTGGCTAGGCACGTCTGGGCTGCCCAGCTGGTGCTATTGCGCGGCGGCCCCGGGGCGGAGGCATCGGCAGCCCAGCCCTGTTCGTTCCCCTGCGGGACGGGGGGGCTGGGGCCTGCTGCCCCCACTCCGGGGCCGCCGCAGGATAGCACCAGCTGGGCAGCAGCCCAGACACTGGCCAGGGGCTGGGCGCAGCGTGCGCGCTGCTGGGTCCCCGCAGCAGGCCCGGGTTCGGGGGCGCCAGAGCCGCAGCCGCGGAGCGCCATGGCCGCTTCCTGCCCCCGCGGCAGTGGGAGCTGCAGCAGCGGCTGCTCCCGAGTCCCGCTGCCCGGGGGTGAGAACAGCCACCGCCTGGCCCCGCGGGCCGCCCCCTCCTCTCCCTACCACCCAACTGAGTCCTGCCTGCTCGGGGCCAGGCCGGACTCTCACTACCCCGGCCCCGCGCTTCCCCTGAGTCTCCCGGGCCTCCCTGCAGCACTTGCGGAGGAAGGTTTTTTTTTTTTTTTTTTTGGCCCCGCCCCCCGCCACGCCCCCCCCACGTCACCCCCCCTCCCCCCGCGTCCCGATATTTGTCTTTGGTGATCTGGTCACCCTAACGTCAGGTCATGCTGCTACATTCAAAAGCCCCAAAATCTGACTCCCACAGATCCCATCATCCTAGACTGAATTTTTGTAAAAGTCAGTTGATAGAAGTGCCATTTATTTAATACTTAAACAACAGGAGTTGGGGAGGGCTGCACTTCAGAGCGCATCACTAGCTAGATTCACTTGGTTCTTGTTGCTTCAGTTTTGGCTGTACGTGTGTGGTGGGAAATGTTAGCGACCAACAACCTGAAGGACTTATTTTTTTGAAAGTTTCTCTGATGTGTGTAGCCTGAAAAAGATCTCCAAGGCAACTGGACATGTCTGTGGTGGTAGATTCGGTTTGTGTGGAAGATCAATATTAGCACCCTTTGGATCACTGGTTTCCAGAGGCAGCAATGAGTATGGAAGGTTTCTGTCTAGGTACTTTGGAAAGGCAGTGCTGGATGTTTTCCCCAGAAGTGCTTTTTTATGTAATGGTTGTTGTTTGAACTGTTTTTTGATGAGTATCAGTGTCCCTAATGAGCAATAGGAACAGTGTCTGGCCATCTTCCAGTTACAGCATTTAAAAAAAACATTTGCCTAAGAACTGAAGCCTGCCTCATTGCTCTGTTGTAACTGCAGTCTTTCTTCTCTCTCTCTCTCTCTCTCTCTCTGACTGTATTGTGTTTAATTGGTGTATTTGCATAGTTGTAAGGTTAGTGTGTTATAAATATTCCTGCTAATCCATAGCCTAGGAAAGATTCCATGTGCATTATAGCTGAAGTCCAAGAGGGAGGGAGGAGAAGTTTGGCAATACCAGGAGCCAGCTTGCCCCTTCCGATGGGAGCATATCATCATAAGGAAGGTTTAGGATGGCATCAGAGTTGACATGGGCTGAGGTCTCCAAGCCCGAGGATCAGGGAATTCACCGGAAAGAAACTCCTAGATCTATAGAGACAGAAGATAGCCTGTCTGTGTCTACCACACTGGGGCCCTCTGCCCCTTGAAGCATTGCTCCTTCGGGAGCCATGTGGCAGACTTCCCATGTATCTGTTTCATAGCAGACATAGAGCAGACCCTGCAGAAGCATAATCCTTCTGTGGGATTTTCAGACAGAGCTCTTCTGGCTGAGCAGGGAATGGTGCTACACAGATTCTAGTCCTCTGCCCCATTCTGACTGAGCAGTGTTTGATACAGGCCTGTTCATTTTCATTGCCCTCCGCTGGAGACTTTCCAATTTGTCCACATCCCTTCTATAGTGGGGGACCAAAACTGGATGCAGTACTCCGGGTGTGGCCTCACCAGTGCCAAATAGAGGGGAATCATCACTTCCCTCAATCTACTGGCAATGCTCCTACTAATACAGCCTAATATGCCATTGGCCTTCTTGGCAATGAGGGCACACTGCTGACTCATATCCTGTTTCTCGTCCACTGTAATCCCCAGGTCCTTTTCTGCAGAACTGCTGCTTAGCCAGTCAATCCCCAGCCTGTAGTAGTGCATGGGATTCTTCCTTCCTAAGTGCAGGACTCTGCACTTGTCCTTGTTGAACCTCATCAGATTTCTTTTGGCCCAATCCTCCAATTAGGCTGGAGGGTAGGGATCGGGTCCAGACAATCTACCTCTCCCCCCAGCTTAGTGTCATCTGTGAACTTGCTGAGGGTGCAATTAATCCCATCATCCAGATCATTGATAAAGATGTTGAACAAAACCGACCCCAGGATCGACCCCTTGACACTGGCTGCCAACTAGACATCGAGTCATTGATCACTACCTGTTGAGCCCGACAATCTAGCCAGCTTTCTATCCACCTTATAGTCCATTCATCCAATCCATACTTTTTTTAACTTGCTGGCAAGAATTCTCATTCTCAGATCTAGCACTAGCCACTGTTCTCCCTCAACCACATCCACAGATAATTCATAGACCTCCACAGGTATCTAACATGAGGTTGCATCACCCAACATAACACTCATCCAGCACGGAGGATAAAATACGGAAGCTTTACCATTGGTGTAGCAGATAGAAAGTAACAGCTCTATGCTCACTAATGTTGGTCAGTAGGGCTTAAATTAAACAGCATAAATAACATTAAAAGAGAAAACAGTTCTCAAAACTACCAGCTAATAATAGTTGGCTTTCTGGTTTAGTATCTAGAGTGGTTCAGACTCCTATATGACCACCTTCCCCTTCAGAGGGCATCAATGATTTAATAATAGGTTACACCAAAACATCTTGGTCAAGTGGATAGGATGCTAGACTCTGAAAACTTGATTTCTGTTCCTGTCTCTACCACCAAGCTGATGGATGACTGGGGCAAGTCATTCACCTCAGTGTGCTGCAATCTTCAAATCTGTAAAATGGGGATAATGATCAACTGTCAAACTCTTTGAGATCTCTGGAGGAGAGCAATATAAGGAGCTAAATATTATCAGCATCATATTAAAAAGACCTCCTTAAGCAGAGTTTCTGAAGTGTAAGGGCTCAAAGTTCCTCTAAGGAACTCCTGAACAATTGTTGGCAGGGGCATCAGAAAGCAGGGCGCAGCAGGGAAATGCAGTGTGAGCTCCATGTCGACTGTCATCTGTGGATGTGGTTGAGGGAGGACAGTGGCTAGTGCTAGATCTGGGAGTGAGGGGAATAAATGGGCGATAAGGAGAGGGTAGGATCTGCAGCTGGGACACTGGAGTAGGGCACTGACTGGGAGGAGGAGGTGCTGACTTGGGGAAAGGACACTGGCTTTTTAATAGAGAGCAGGAGAAGGTTCTGAATGTGTGGAAATGGAAGGAACAGTAGTGCTCCTGAAGACAAGAGAGGCTGCCCAAAGTGTAGGGTTGCCTGGCATATTAGTGGAGGTAGGGGTGGACTGTGAGGATGAGGTACATCCCATGCAATACACCTGGAGTACCCCTGAGTTTCAGGTTAAAATAGTTTTGTACTTGGGTATGTAGGAAAAACTATTAAAATCTGCTTTAAACAAAATACTAAAGGCATCCTCCGGTGTTGCTGCAGGGGAATTACCTTCCATTACGAAAGGGAGAGAGATCTTATGGTAGGGACATGTTCAGAATGTCCTCTGATGGAAAGCACACAAAAGGGCATTAAATAAATGTTATTTCTTGAGCACTGGGAGTGTGTGTGGTGGTGTCCAGACAGAGGAAGACATAATCCTTACCCAAAACAGCTACCAATCTAGATCAGAAAGGAATGGACACAAACTGAGAGAAGACAGTGATTCCAAAGTAAGTGCCAGATCCTGAGCATGGCTCTGGATCTGGCCCCAAAGCTCTCTCTCTATCTGTCCTTAATTCACCTTGTCGGGTTTACAGTGGCTGGAAAATGGTGTCCTTGTACAAAGTGGAGCGAGGAGTGGCTCCCTTGCATTATGTACATGAAATGGAAGGAGTAGGGGATGACTGGCTTAATTACCTCTGATGTTACCACATATTGGGCAGGAGTAGGGGAGAGACCCAGTGTACAAAGCAAGAACCATACGGTGGGTGGGGGAGGGGATGGAGGTGGGGAAAGAGAAAATGGGGAGTCAGAAGGAGTAGAGCAGCCACAAGGGGGAATGTGGGGAGACATGACTTCTAATAGTTACTGTAATTATATAGGAAGTACAGAAGAGAAAAGATCAAGAGGGAAAGATGGAAGAAAAGAAAACAGAATGGGGGAGAGGAGGAGGAGAGAGTGGAAGGCATATTATAAGGCAATGTAGCACAGGTCATGCCAGTCTAACTGCTAGACTAATATGTTATAAAAATACTACAAGGACAGGAGGAGGATCTATTACAAGTTTATGTAACATAATTCTTCAGACCTGATCATTTCCTATGTATTCTTGTTCCTTTATGCATGTGATCCGAATTTGTTATCTGAATATTCTAACATCTAAAATGTTCTTGGATTACACGTTCATTAAATATATCTAGATGACTCTCGTAGTATTATAGACATATTTCAGCATGTCTCGTTATCAGTTATGCTCAAATCTCTCATAGGCATGTGTGTTCTATAATAAAAACAGAAGAGTACTAGTAATTCAGGGATCTAAAATAGTTTATACTTCTCACTGCTGCAAAGAATTTTACACTTGAGCCAAGTGTAACATAAAGCTACATCCTGTGATTGGGGAAGAGACTGCAGTGAGAGTGACTTACCAGATCTATAAACAACTGGAAGCATCTTGAATGACATTTGTTTATACCAAAAATCTGTCCCTTTTTTTTCAGCATAGCCTCTTAATAAAGACTGATGACCCTTCAATTGTATAGCACTTCCTGTGTGCATTCCAATGTAAACTTACTAAAACTAGACAACTTTCAGTTTTTAAAATAGATTCTTTTTTTCAAATGTCAACTTAAAATTCATGTACTTGCCAGTAGATAACTTGATAACCCTGCATTAAAGCCCTCTAAATAGAAATACTTCTCACAGGGAGAACAACCAGTTTAATAAAGTAACTTTGCTATTATCCTTCTGCAAAACAGCATCTAGGAAGCTCCAAATACAGTCACATTTTTTTCCATGCAGAACATGCTATTTTTATGTATCGTGTGACTCTCAGCATTTGTAGTCCCCCCTCCCCACACATATTGCTGTGCACACACAGTGTGTTACTCAAATACCAATAGAATCAGATTGCTATCGTGACATTCTGACACATCTGGGTAATGTTAGAACAATGAAACATTCAGCCAGTTGGGGAGGTTCATGAGTGCGGGACACTGAACTTTCATAGGAGCTGGCTCTAGATTAATGAAACTCACTCCTGCAAGGGATAAGAGTGACCATAGAATGAACTGCTTCCAAAACAAAATGCTAAACTCACAACATAAGTCTTAGTCTATGGAGGTGAGGGGGAAGTTTCTCTCTCCCCAGTCTCCAGGTACCCTGGCACCTAGATTATTTATTTGAGTTTAGCAGAGGGAGAGTGTTTATCCCTACATACTGCTGGCACCAGCCTCTGTGTAGAAGGATGTCAAACATCAGAAAACCTGTGAGGGGTGTTGCCTGTGTTTCACGGGTGATACTATCCTACTGCTCCTCTGCTGGTGCATACAGGACTCTCTGCTGCCCCTCCATATGACTAAGGGCATGGAGCACATAGGAAGCATGGCTAGCCTATGTGGAAAGAGGATGAGTCTGGTGACACCTGTCTCAGGTGAGGTTGCTCATCACCCTGTGGTGAATCCCCGATAGAAATGGCCCTCATGCTTTACTCAGGCTATTTTAGCATGGTTTCTGAGCTTCTCTTCTCCCTTAAAGTAAGTTACTTTACTGGCCCAGCACAGCTGGCATAAAGACAGTGTCACACTCTGGTGTGTCTAGCTGCTTGCAGAGTAGTGCTGCTGCCTAGTGTCCACTTGCACCCGCTCCCAGGTCAGCATCCTCCTCCCCTCAACCATCTTGAATACTAGTCTTACTTCACTCTCCCACTCCACCAACTGGGAAGACTTCAGTCCAACCTCTCCTTTCATCTGAACAACCACATCCTCTGCGCTAGTTCTCAGCCCTCCCTCCCCCCGGCTGCTCTCTCTCCTCCTCTATGCTGCCTGACAGACTTGACATCAGTGGTAGTGGGTAGAGGAGCCTTTCCTGGCTCCTTCCTTCTGCTCTCTTGACTTCACTTCCCCACCCCATAAAAGTTACATATCATGTTATTGTTTATTAAGCACTGGCCATATGCTTGTACAAAACACGAACAAGGACATAGACCTTGCCTTGCGAAGCTCAGGCTGTGAAGACAAAGTATGGGGCTTTTGAGAGCCTCTTGAATTCTGAGAGATTGCGTGACTGAATCTTAGTGGACCAGCACCCATAGACACCTCCCATTGTCCTCCCTCCTCTTATCCCCACACCAGCTGATGAGAACAGAATCCTTTTTACTGGGCTCTTAGGCTGTTTGTACATCTTCAGTTTTTGATAGTGGAGAGGGGAGCAGTTGTAGAAAACTTTGCATTGTGTCTCATGCATTTGGTTCTACTTCTTTGGCCTGGTTCTGTGTGAAGATCCTGGGCCTGAGGAGCATTTAGCCCTAAAGATCCAGTGTTTGAGAACTAGACAATTAAGTACCTCAATCCTCACTTTTATATTCTTGAAAATCTTCATTTGGTTTGGTATCTAAGATGATAGCATGGTTTTGTGAAAAATAACAACAGTGTCTCATGATCCTATCTTGTCTTATGGGTGTTGTCTTTGCATTCTGTTTTCTGTTAGATCGAAGACTCCATTCTTAAGTACTTTGGGAGTCATACAAGAAGAGCAATTTTGTACGTTCCTCCTTCCCGTGGTAAAAAAGAACTTCAGCTATATCAGCGCATCCTAGCACAATACGGATATACAGTGACAGTCCTTGAAGACAGGAAACTGATTGTAGGCCTTGGACATGAGCACCACTACCAAGGTAAGAATGATGAGAAACAAATTATTACTGAAGTTTTGTCAGTAATCCCATTCATTCAGAATATCCATCATTGAATCTAATTTATAAACTTTATAAACCAATTTGACTAGGGGCTTAAAGTCACAATCTGGTCTTGTCCAGTCACACAGATGCTTACTTTTCCACATAGGGACGCTCCTTCTATCAATTGCTTGCTTTTTAACTCCACCCCAGCTCTGTTATTCATCCTAGCCCAGGAAGTCAGTTCTGCTGTAGTATCTGAGTGCCTTCCGTTACAGCATTAAGTGTCAATCTGTCAGGTGTGGTTCTTTCTCTTACCCCCTCCCGAGGAGAACTGTGTGTGCAGTATACATTTGCTGTTTGGGTAGGATTTTTGTATGTTTTTAAACGTGCACACTGTTTTGTGTTTGTTAGAGATGGCAAGGTCGAAGAAATGTGCCTTGCACATGGAGTGGATGGTGGTGGGTTTTGTAATGGTCCTTAGTTTCTGTGGGAATTTGTTTCACAATTTGAGACTAGCCCTTGCACAACTGGTAGAAAGTTTCATTGTGCCTGAGGGGGGGACAGCCACAGTCTTCAGCCTGAACCTTTGGATGGTCTTTTAGGTGTGTGGGGCCCAGGCCATTGAGGGCCTTGAAGATAAGGATCAAGACTGTGATCTTGAATCTCTATTCTATAGGAAGCCAGTGTAGAAGCTGGAGAAAGAGATCACCCAGTACTCTGTCAATGGAAGAAAATGACAGTTCTGGTATTTTTATTATGTGGTTTGTTGTTCCTTATTGTAAAGAATAATTATATTCTTGTCATTCATACTTGCAGAAACTTCCTGCAGTTATCAGATACCTCACTGTTGCTTTATTATTTAACTAATCTCAGTTGGATAACGTGAAAATTATTCTGTATATTCTGTGGGGCTGCTTAGAACACACTGTATTGAACACAGCAAATTTCCAGTATTATTTTAGGTTAAGTTTTATAGGTAAGTTTTAAAGATTTTTTTAAGGTAAGGTGTATACATTTTCCCTGATGAGCTGCCTCCTGTATTAGAATATGGAGCGTTAGCCATGTCTTGCTTTAAAAAAAAAAATCTGGTTTCTCAGCTCTGACATCTCCCACTCACTACCTGCCATCAGTACACATCACTTCAGTGACAAGACACAGCACATCTGCAGCCCACGCTGATGCCAGATGGATTTAGCTACAAAGTGGTGTGCAGTTCAGCCAACATCCCATTCTCTGGGGATCATGTAAAGCACATCTGTGACATCCTTTTTTTGGCTTAGCTGGCTGATGGCGCAGGGTTCACTTAAAACTGCTGTAGAGGTAAACAAACTGGCTGCAGATTTCAGATTTTCTGTAGATATTTATATTTTTACGTCCTGTGCCAATAATCCCTGCACTATTTTTTCCCAGTAATGGGAACAAAAATAGCAAAAGTGCTTTATACACTTTCCATCACTGTCCAGATGTACCTGCAACTTTCAGCATATGTTAGCGGTATAGAATAAATGGAACAAACAGCAGTTTAATGTAAAGAGTAAGAGCCTTCTAATTCCATTATATAGCAGCATAGACTATTTTAACTGCTTCCAGGATTGTATATATTCCTAGCTTTAAGGTTATGTTGTTATTGTTTTTAAAGTAAAAAGTAAAAGAACATGTCTGCATTCCAAACTGATGATCTTAGCCTAGAGCTGAAGAAGTTATAACTGGAATTATTTTCCTCTTGCTGGTAAATGATGTTTTCTAGTGTTCTGTGTGGTGTAGTACTGTACACTGTATTCTGGAGAAAGCTATTTTGAATTATGTTATGTCATAACATTTTCCTAACAAGACTGCTATAATTTATAAAAATGTGTTCCTTGGAGGCACTATTAAAAAGATACAGATAATAGACTGAGAAATATAGATCACAAATATTGTGGGAAAATCTATAAAAAGAATCACTCCTCCTTGCCTGTTCTAATTTAGTGCCTTGGTCTGGTGCTTTTATTTTTGTGCAGTTTCAGGTTTTGAAAATCTGTGGTGTTCCTGTAACTTTCATAGTTCAGACTGATTTCTTTAGGATTTCTGTTTATGCTGGCTGTGAGCCAAAGGGCCTAGCGGTAGTCATATATGGAAAAAAATCACTACAAAACATTCCTAACTTTTTTGTGCTGATTAATAATTAATTTTGGGGACAGTTATACTCCCATGTGAAGTCCAAATACAGCTGATAAACTGGAACTCCATAAGGGTCAGAGTCCTTTTCAACACCTGGGTGGCAGTCGCTACTCCAGCTTCCTGACTGCTTCGTAGAGAAGGTAGAAAAAATGGTTTCTTTTTGTGGAAAAGTCTGGCTTTTTGTCAAAAACCAAAATGTCTCTGGCATCTGTAAAATATCTGGGTTTTGGACAATTTTTTTGAGGGGGGGGGCGGGGGGTTAGGGTTTCTGATGACAAATCCATCAGATACTGCTTTCTGCAAAAAATGTTTATTTAGTCAAAAACCCAATTTTCCATTGGAAAAAAAGTTTTCAACTGGAAAGAAATGTTCAACTATCCATGCTGCGCTAGCTTCACTCTTTTTGTGCCTCTAACCCCACATGAAGGGAATGGCCAGTGGATCCATGAAGTCAGGGATCCACTATTCTGCTTCTGCCCATGAACTGCTTTAAGTCTTCTCTTTGCACCAGCCCAGCATGAGCCCCTACACACGTAAAGGATACACACATCCTGAGTGAGCTCCTGCCTTGCCTCACTGCTGCTCTCACCCCATATGACAGGGCCCCCGGTGCTGCTGAGGAAGGACAGAATTTGCTGTCTTGTTTCCAATGGGATGTTCAAGTTTTGTTCAATATGTCTGCCACAATGGGCTCGCCTCCCTTGCCTGTCAATCAGGCACATGGTAGTTGTTGTAGTAACCAAGCAAGGTACTAACAAACTTCAACAGGACTTTATTTTTAAAGTGAAAACCTCTTTACCAAGCTGCTGCTGCACCCTCGGTAGCTCTCACTCAGCCTCCTTCACTCCTCCCCCCTCCTTCTGTTTCCTGTCCTTTCAGACTCCCAACAGCCAGTGCTCCCAGTTCTAATAATTACAAGCAATATCTAAACACCACAGTAGTCTCTTTGGATAGAACTTTTCATTGCAACCAGATCTCCTCCTTCAGGCAAGTTACCTCAGTTCCTTCAGTGTGAGGCAAGAAGTAGCAGCCTCTGGCTGAAGTGCCATTTTTGCCACAGCCTCAACCTGTGTTTGGAACCAGCATCTTGGAGCTGCAAGGAAAAGAGTAAAAGGATTAGAATAAGCAGGAGAGAGTGCTCCATCCGTGCCTCTCCTCTCCAGCTTTCCACATTGAGCCTTTCTGCACTGTGTGCCAGGGGCCTTCTTCTCACAAGTGCAGAGCTGCTCAACTGCAGCGAATAGGGATGAACAGGGGACTGAACTACACTTCAGGGCCCTGGCAGAGTCTCAGACTCTTCTTCCAGCATTCTCTGCTGTTCCTTCCCTCCCTTCCTTGTGGGGAAATCTCTTATCCTTGGAGCTATAATGAGAATTAACAGGGCCTGTGTGGACTCAGTGCTTAGTGATGTGCTGCCAAAATTTTAACCAGGACCTCCTTCAAAAACTCTCTGCCTCACGCAGCAATTCATGAGACTAAAATGCATTTCCATCTTCCATAAATTCATTTGTTCCATATTTTCCTCCTGCTACCTGAAAAAAATCAAATCTACACTCTCCCCTCCTGTCTCATCCCCTAAAATTAATAAATTACGTGAGTCCCTCCTCCCAAATCCATCAGTTTTTCCATACTTTGATCAGTACTTTTGCAGCCCCCTTTTTAGTCTGCTCCCTTCCTTTATCAATTTTGCACCCACAGATCAGACATCTGTGAGTTCACATGTCTCAGGTCATTTTAGGCTCAGAAAGGGAGACTGGATTTAAGCTGCCTGGCCCATCATTTTTAATGTACCTTTTGTAATAAGCTGCAAAATCCCCACATTATGTCTAGCCTTTGGATTGGTTGAGATGTTGCGTGTCCCTCATGTTAGCCAGTCAGTTTGCCCATGCGAAAAAATGCATCCCAACTGACTACAGCTGAGTTTAGTGTAATTCTAACTTCATCATCTCCCCACCTCATTTGAATGTTAGTTTCACTAACCTGCAGGAAGTTTATGCAGTTATAATGGGTACCTTTAAAAAAACAAACAATCAAATACCATTCCATGGTACTGACTTTACAATACCATGACAATTGACTATGGATGCCCGTCAAAAAGTAAATCTAAGTTAGGTTTACTTTATGAGTCCCTCCATAGTTGATGAAATTCTAGCCCAGCTTTTGGAATGATTATTACAATTTATATATTGACTTCTTTGTTGGTTATTTATTGTCCTGTAAGGCAACTATTGACTTGAGCTTTGCTTTGATTGATATTTACCTCTTACCTCTTGGGTCATTGAATCTTGATGTTCATTGCAACCAAAATCAATATCTGCTTCAGATTTTATTAATTCATTTGGGGTAGTTCAATGGAGATTCCTCACCATATATATCTTTAAAATTTACATGTGTTGCAGACTGTGTTAGGGTTTTCTTTTCTAACTTTGTCCTTCCAGTGATTTTGTTATTCTCCCTCATATTTTCTTCCAATTTAAGAAAGCCCTGTATGACTGTGTACAGCAGCTTTGTACACAAGCTCTGCTTCTAACAACCAACTCTGGGGAAGATCAGGTCTGGTGCAGATGGTGGGAGGAGTGAGATTGTGGAGCTTGCTCTGAGCAAACCTGAATTAATTTTGGCCTGTCTCCATTTCTGGCTGAGGCCATGGAGGTCGTTGTGGCTATGAGGTAGCAGTAATTCCCCATCTCTCTCTTGGTATTATTTAGCCCTTTATCAACATTATTACCCCTGTAGTAATTATTTAGCCCTGTGGTAGGCAAATGTTATTATTTCCATTTTACAGATGGAGACATTAGGACAAAAGTTAAGACTTGACTAATGCCACAGGAGTCACTGTCAGAACTGGGATGAAAACACATGTTGAAAACACATCTTGCTCTAAACCTGTATCTTAGTCCTCTAGATTGCTTCTCGTGCTACTGAGCTTTTCTTACCCGGGACCTGGGGCCACATGGGCTACTCAGCAGAGGATCCAGTTTAGTTGCAAACATCTGGCCAGCGGCAGGGAGAGAGCTTGTAAAACCACTAGTTTCATCAGCATAGCCAGCGCAATGCTTTCTTCACAGCTGATGCTTAGTCTGGCAAGGGAACTACAGCCGGGGGTTTCACAAGCCCCCAAGACCATCCCAGGGCAGTTATCAGTGGTACCATGAATAACCCATGGCCAATTCCTCACTGTAGCACTCAGTTTACGTTTTCAAGGCCACATCAACAGCAAGAGGGCTAGGAATTTAATTTCTTAAATGAAAACTGAAATTAGAAATGAGGAGGGTAAAGGACTGAATAGGGAAAACACAGTGGTTTCTAAAGATGTAGCTGATTCCCAGGATGATGAATAAACTGGCTGTGGCCCAGTACTTGGGTGCCTAGACAAAGAAGGGTCAAGATACATCTTTATTCTAATGCAAAATACATTAAGAGAAGAAATCTGTATGAATGTGGTCCTGGGGGCCACATGGAAAGCTCCTCTGGATGCTCCCATCCTTTCCCCAAGTTGATGGCAGTTTCCCCACATTAACAATGCATGTTGGTAGTGCCGCTACAAATCGAGTATAGATGGCCAGAATGGGAGAAGCCAGAAAGCAAATGCTCTATGCAACATGCTTCCCTGAGAAGGGACAATTTCAGCATGAAAACATGCCTAAAATAGTACCAAGAGTACAAGAAACATGGGCATAAACTAGTCAGATTAAAAGGATTAGAGCTACCCTGTGAGTTCAGACTTCATCAAGGACTGTAGGCAGGATTAACTGAAATCTGCAGTCTTTATTTTTAATTGTCCATAGTATTGTTAGGAACAACGTCTTACTTCTGGACATTCCAGTCACCAGCCAGTTTCTGTGAAATCAGGTTAATTTTGGCAAACAATTTTAAAGACACAAAAGGCCCAGAGGAAAACTGCTGTTCTGTAAACATCTGGTTGCCATTTTCAATTACAAGGACCAACCCACTTAAGGAAGTATAGTTTTTTTGGAACAGGAATGAGACACTGGGTTTTTTGTTCTTTGCACATAGTGGAGGGTAAAGGAAATGTCAGGACTAAAGAGGTCACTAGAAGCTCAGCTTTTATAAATAAGAAAGTCTCTGAGAAAATTAAAGTAAATTGAACCCAAGTTCTAGCACTGTAAACAACCCTGTTGAGTTAAGGTTAAATAAACATAACTGAAGACCCAAGCATGCCAATAAAAGCACAAACTCTCTCCTGTCATAAATAAATGAGTCATTTTAATATTGTGCAAAATAATGACAATAAAGTTGGCCACAATATGACTGTGTGCGTGTCACAGTCTAAATAAAGAAAATCTTCTAAGGTTTCCTCAAAAGCATTGTAGGTTCGGTTAACTAATGGCTTAAAAGCACATCGGACACTGTACAAAATATATTAGTTTCTTTGGGCAAAATTTATGTCGTGTGTTCCTGGCAAAGCTTTGTCAAGTAAAAACATACACTTCAAATGTATACTGTTCTCCTGTCTTTCAGCAGAAGAACTTTGTAGACTCAATGCACAAAAAAGGCTCATAGAGCTGTAATAACATCCATTAGAGCTTACCAAATTACTAGCATATTTAAGGCATTTGTTCCACTTCATTATAATGAAAGCTCAATGTGATTTGAGAAAAAAATATGTTACAAACACAAGAAAATAACATTTTGGTCATGCTTATGTTGCTTTTAATATTGCTGCTTGTCTGTTTGCTAACTACTACTAAGTGTGGGTCTGATTCTATACCACTGATGTCAATGTAAGTATTGTCACTTATTTCAGTAGGAGCCATATTAGTCCCTAAAATACCCATATAATTTTTATTCTTTAATGGGATTCTGCACTATCATGCTAGTGTATACTAGCATGCTGTGTACTTTTCAAAAACATATTCATTCTCCTTGCTTATTTTGAACAGAACATGTTGTTGTTTCTTTAACCTAAGCGCACTGAAAACATTTCTGTAGATCATTGTTGAAAAAGGGTGGAAAAAACCCTCTGTAAAATAGTAAGTTTTTAAAAAATAAGATGAGCTGTTTGCCCCCAAAAGGGAAGGTGTTTACTGATTATTTCAAAATAATTTTGAATATTGCATTTTACCAAGTTAAAAACAAAATTACAAAAAACTGATAGTTACAATAACAATGTACATTTCTTGGAATATATATTCCAAACTTAATCACATGCATGAGTGCATCCCAGAGCCAGTACTGTGATAAATTTTTATGTTGAGTTATAGCTTAAAACAATTACAATATTGTAGCAGTCTGAATACACTAGCTAAAATTATTAC